>NW_027071824.1:41145338-41756588 GCF_038088225.1 Cyrtonyx montezumae
CCATGGATGAGCTGAGAAACAGTCTAGCAGGCAATGGGTAAGAGCTCAGCTGCCACTCACTGAAAAAGCTCATGCCCTCCACCCCAGCTGGCAGCCCAGAGGCAGTGGGTGAGAAGTGGTGAGGGAAAGGGGTCCCACTGACTGCTTCCATCACTGAGCAGCTCTCGCTCATGCACCAGCTCTTAACAACACTGACGTACTGCTATCTCTTGGGAGCTGTTATTTAGTGCAGCAGCTAATTTAACTCTGGGAAGCAAAGTGCTAGCAAAGTGAGCCTCAGCTACATCTGTCGAAGTGGCAATGCCTTTTTTTTTTTTTTTTTAAGGGTCCCCAAGAACTATGTAAAAGTGTCCTCACCTCTGTCTTGCCAGAAGATGGTAAGCTCATGAAGAATTTTGCTGCCCACTGGCTTGCCCAGGCTAGGCACTGAGGCCCGAGATTGTCCCCTGGTCCCCATCCCTGCATCAGGTGGTGGAGGGGCAACGACTTTCATCCCAAAACTCCTGGTGGCTACAGCCTGCTAACACTCAGCCTGCGGTGGGAACAGGCTGCCTGCCAGACTTTCCCCACTACACCAAGATATAATTTAGGGTTTTCTGACCTAGAGATGTAATTTCTGTTTTTTTTTCCTCTCCTTCAGGGAAGGGCTCACTAGATGGCACTGTGTCACTGCGGGACAGGCCTCTGCTTCTAAGGTAGGCAAAAGACATCATTGCCTATGTCTTTATTTTCATCTGTCTGCTTTCAGTCTTTACCAGCGGGAGGGGAAAAAAATGGATATTCATTAATAAAATATGCTTTAGTACAGTTTCCCATTCCAGCTTCGGGAGCTCTGAATCATTTGCCCAAAGGAATTTCTTATTACAGTAATACACTTTATATGACCTGATTTTGTACTTTGTTCTTTCAGTGTGTTTCTCTCTCCCTGTTACTGCCCATGCAGCAGATTTAGAAGACAGAAGAAAGTGGGATTGCAAGCTTAGTTCAAGACTAAACTTTCCCAAATGTGGATGTTGGGGATGCTGGTCCCCAGGTAACCTTGTAAGTCTGGAAAACAAATCAAAATAGTAAGAGTATATGCTTGGCTACGTGCGCATAAATGGCAACTATCCAATGACATGATCAGAGAAAACATTGTTCACCAAGTTGTAGTTTCAATAAATTATTGATATGAAGTGTTGGAAATACTTAAGAGAAATATCTTTAATCAGTGCTTGACCAAAATTAACTTCAGCCGCCAACCCTATAACACTGGGACAAAAATCTCACAATGACAGATTTGCTTGGGTTAGCTAATTGTTTCTATACCTTGTTAGGGTTCATAAATTCACAGTTTGGCAGAAAGGGAGAATAAATTGATGAAAAAACACACTACAAATGCATTAAATGTTTACCTTGGGCAGAAGCCTGAATGAAAAGCTCTTGGCCATTTCCTATTGGCTCCATGAACCTTAATAAACTACTGCTTCTTTCTGCAAGAAGTGTTGCCAAACAGAAGCACTTGGACAGAGTGGGTGTTTGAGCTCTTTGCAGTGTCAGAGGATGCCTCACTATCGTGCTGTTTTGGTTAGTAGCTGATGTAGATGCAGATCAATTACCAAGGGCAAAAATTCCACTGTTGGTGAGGAGACTAACTTAGAAAATCTGTGTGAAACAACAACTAAAAAATGTGATTTGTGGCTTAATTCTACTTAAGCTCATTTTGGGGTTGACACACCATTAAAAAAAAAAAGTATTTAAGTTTTAAAATCAAACGTTTTGAAATGAGAGGTGCGCACTTTCCTCTCTTTTATTAAGGAGGTACTTTATGAAGAGGGTCATATTTATCAGCCTAGAGGTAGTGAAGGATGATAGCTCAGCTCTAACAGATAGTTCATGTTTTCCAACAGTCACTAGGCACAGATTTCCATAGTTATTGTAATTCCCCTTAAGTTGACAAATAAATATTTAATTCTGTGATATCTGGAGGATGCAATTTTGAAGCTTCATTCTCTCCATAGCAACTGTAAATGGGTCAAGCACTGGGGCAGCTGAGCACACAGTAGCTATCAGAAAGCAGGTGTGGAAGTTGGACCTGTACAATGCCTTATGTTATCCTCACCTGGAGCTCCTGTATGTAATGTCTCCTAGGACAGCAGAGTGCTTCAGCTGAGAGGTACTGTAGACAAGATGGCATATAGTGGTCACTAAATCTTGATCATCTCCTGGATCTGCAATGAGTTTTAGTGAAGTCTATCAAGTGTTGCACAGAGTCATATTTCTAGTCCATATAATTATTGCAACTCATTTTCCATGCCGTTACAGAGCTTGTTCCATGTTCCAGATTCATAAACAAGAGAGCCTGGGCTAAGATGGACTGAGGAAGTACTAGAAGGAAAGAGTAGATTTGATACTCTGAGCTAGGGCTAGATGCAGGCAGAATGAATACTAGTTCTGCTCTGTAGCACAGTAAACTAATTTTAAGTGTGTTGGGTTGTAGGAGTACATATGGAGGGTAGAAAAACTCAGGGAAGCAGTGTGTTAAAAAGGGGTCTTAGATAACTTGGTGCAGCCATATTAGATGACGTCCTTTGGACCCCAGATTATATTGCTTGTGAGCATGCTTACCTTCCATGTGAATAAGCAATTATGCAGTTTGAAGTTAACATGATCCTTTGTGGAAACTAAATTGGGCAAGATGAAACAAGAATTGGAGCTGACCAAACTTTGCATGTTGTGAAGGTAATTCTAGACTGATTATTGAGGGAGAAAACCCAGAGATGTTTAGCCATAAATTATAATAGTGCTGGACAGATGAAATTGAAGTGTGTGAATTGAAAGTTTGGTTTGAATGTGCTAAGGCCACTCTCCAAATCGAACTTGCAGATGATAAAGTGGAGCACTCAGGACAGCACTGTGCTGCAGCTCTGAACCAGACCAGCAGTATGAGCACAATCTAGTGACTCAGTCTTTTGGGGTCAAACACTTCTGGTACCTAAGCAGAGGCTGTTTTGTTCCCAAGTCATTACAAACACAGCAAGGAACTTGTTCCTTTGACTGCAACATTGTCTAAGGCATCACTTAGCTCACTATGGCAGTTAATCATTTCTTTCTTCTTTCTAAAATACATGTCATGACACAGTTGTTAGATCATTTGCCCTCAGGATGTTCCTCATACTGTTTTTCTAACCTGTTAGCACATACACAAAAAACCCCAAAAACAACAACAAAAAAAACCCACCAACAACAACCCCCTCCAAAAAAAAAAAAAAAAAAAAAAAGAGAAAAAAACAAACAACTTCTCTCTTGAGCCTCTAAACTCACTGGTGAACTTAAAACTGAGTCATACATGCTTGCTTGCTCTTCAGCACCATGCATTGATTATAGTTACTCTTTAATTTAAAGATGGCTAACAACCATGATTTCATATGTATATTTTCCCTTTGAGTGCTGAAAATGAGATGCACATTAGCTGATTTTGGAGGGGTGTGGAGCAGCACTAAGTCAATCCAAAGCACAAGGGCTGTATTGTTTTAGTCCTTATGACTATTCCAAACTCAGCATCTCTGTTTTTTAAAAAACTTAGATGTGCAAATGAAGAAATGGATCTTGATTTTCTTCAGCAGGTCACACAGTCTGAGTTAAATTAAATTGCATCCTTGCATGAAAAGGTGAAAAAATGAGCAGTAAATGAAGAGATCAATATCAGTATTTTCAGGTTAGGCTGCCAATTTCTCTTCCTTGACACCACAGACCGCCATGTTATAGTGTTTTTCACAGGTTGCTCAGGCTTTGTCTTAAACTTAGCTGAATTTCTTCTCCTTAATTTCTCCAGAGTTATTTGAACTTTTCAGGGCCTCACTGTTCTACCAGTTAGATAAATTTTGTTTTCCAGATTAAACTTATTCAGAGTTCTTTTCTAATACATAGATTTAAAGTGATTAACTGAGACATCTAGGACTTTTTATTTTTATTTTTTTTTGTGTGAGTGGCTTGCAAATATTGTTTCTCCACTTTGGTAGAAGGCTATTACTGTTTTATTAATAATTTATATTTGTCAAGTTGTTTAACCAACTTATTTCTCTGGAACTCAAGAATACTCATTCACTCTGTGATGATGTTCTGGCCTTTCTCTTCATTAATGCTGTCTCCCAGCTTTGTCAGCAGTAAATTTCACTATTATTTTTTGTTACCAAAATCACTGATGAAAATTATGAGGAAATATTAATGAATAAACCAGTGACCAAATCATTAACTCTTATCTAACTCAACCTGTCTGCTCTGTGCTGGTTGTTGGCACATGCAAGCTTCTTATCAAGGGGGTAATTTTCCTTATCGATGTAGCAATTCTCCAGCTGAACTTCTGGACAACACTGTATCACATCTTTGCTAAATTATATCAGGTGTACTTACACAGAAACAGAGTTGCTGGGATGGGAAGGAACCTCTGAAGACTGTCTAGTTAAAATTTCTCTTCAGTGCTGGGTCATCTGGACGTTTATAGAGAGAGGGAAAAAAAAAAAAAGACTGAGATAGCCTAGTCTTATATGCACTTACCAAATGAAAGTGCACTTTATGCAGGTTTGGTTTTATCTTCCCATCTTTAACAAGTTTCTGATGGGACCTGTACCTTCACCTTGGTGAAATTCCTTGGTATATATGTGCTAGGGGAAAAACATGTACTTCTTGTTAGGAGGGAAAAACTCTATTGGGCTACTGTTGCATCAAATTTGTAGAACATGGATCAACTGATAAGAATCTGTAGTACATTCCTGGATTTTTTTTCCTGTGTAAACCACGACAACAAGATTTCAAATAAAATGTCTTTCTGAGCCTGCAACTTAGCTTGCAAAGCCTTATTTTAAAATTAGGAGTGTTTCTAAGAAGAACTGTAGTTTTCATTTAGAAGCCCTCTACAGTATAATATATATATATAGTTTGGGTGCATGCGTGTCCAGACTTTTCTTCAAGACCTTCTCCACTTATTTCCATTCCACATAAAACACTTTCTGATGGATAACAAACAAACATAATATCCTGTTGTCTGCTTGGAGAAATTTAATGTAATGGTGATTTAGATGAGAGAAAATCACTTCATATTATGAGATAATAAGGTTGCTGATTTGGCTGAGAATTAGAAAAGAGTTCATGAATGAGCTTTCTGGTGGAAAAGCTAGATAATTGAATGGCCAGCATTTTCCTGCCTTTGGAGTTGATAATTGCTCCCCTTAGTGAGTGGATTGCTCATGTGCTTCACAAAATTAAGCACATCATAATACACATGGAATTCAGCAAGCATGGTGGATGTGAACATAAAGGAATATGAAATCTTTTCTGTTTAGTGAATTGAATACTGTCTAGAACAGAAATCAGATGGCCAGAGCAACTGGGGGTCAGACAAGCAAATCTTAAGCAACAGTTTGTGGCAATTATATATCCTGAGATGCAAGAGTTTCAAGCTAGATGGATTAGCCATACAGACTAAATAGAGTTCACTGACAATATTATGAAAGGTGTTGAAAAAAGCTAACTATGATAACACAGTCTTTGATCTTGCATATGCTTACAGATGAGTTTAAGCATTGGTTTCTATTGAAGTTGGAGCTAAGAGCTGCCTGCTTAACTAGGTCAAAATTCTTCTAAGAATTTGTGGATTGAGAGGGCAGGTTTTCTTCATTTATATCAAATCCTTATATTGTGCATTAGCAGTCAATGGAAAAAAGTATATATATTTTTGATGAGTACTGTTCCTTGGCATCATTTCTAATATACTGTTTTTTCTGTGTTTTAATTTTCCTTTTTACTGCAAGTGATAGCTTTGCATATACAGACCTTGAAGCTACCCCACAGTACTCTCTTGGCAGTCCAGTATTGATATAAAAGCATCATGTCAGTAAGTAACAGACCCAAGACACAGGATGGGATACTCCTACTTCTCTCAGCTGAGCCCTTTTCTTGATTCCCCTTCCTTTAGAAAAAAAAAAAAAAAAAAAAAAAGGCAGGGGGTAGAAGGGTGGGGGGAAGAGTAGGTAGGGTGTTGTCAGCTATAGTACCTTTTTTCTGAAATTCATTTTTTCCGCTGTTTGACCCAGGCTGAACTTGATGCAAATGGGGTTTCTAGTCTTGGCTGTAAGAGTTCTAACACTCAATACAGAAATGGACAACTTTCAGGATAGGCTGCCCATCCCTCCTTGTTTCCCAAACCAGTACTCCAATCCACCCACCTTCCCTTTTCAGCCTTAAGTTCCTTGCTTCTACATATACTTTTTAATCCATAATTCACTTCCTCACTCCTGTTTCTTCCCCCTCCTTTCCTATCTGCCAAAATGGGGACTCCAGTCTTATTCCTCTTCCTTCTTAATTGCTCTTCTTTAACCTCTAGGGTAAACATGATCCTAGGACTTGCCCTTTTTCTATCTAAGTCTAGTGCTTCCTTCTTCATCCTACAGAGATCCTGCCATTTACATCAGAATTTAAAGCATAGATGTGTTGAGTGCTAAATGTATCAGCTCCTGATTGCTCTCTGGGAACCATGAAGAATTCACCTACAGACGTTATCAAGACTAACTGCTGCCACAGGGCCATGCAAAGTCACCTGGAAGAGATTTTCATATGTCTTGAGGTCAGGAATCTCTGATCGTTACATAGGAATTGTGGGACTGCCAAGAGAACTGAAGGACTGGGTTTTTGTGTGTGATAGGTATATGTCATGAGCATACAGTTGGGAGAAGAAGATCTGTATATAACCTGCAGGAATGTGAAATTGTCATCCATGGTATTTCAGTATCCGTAATGTTTTGCCCCATATCTTCTAACATGATATCAATTTTAAAACGAAGCATTCACTTCTGCTTAAAATTAATTGAGAGCATAAAAGAAATTGTCACTGAAGACAATTTAACATTTATAGATGTGTGAGTCCATTGCTTAAAATGATCATTTTCTTTCAGCATCAACCTTTATGATAGCTGCTCTCTTGTTTTCACAGAATAGTAGTATTACTTCTTTTTGAAATATTTGAAGGATGGTGTTTCTGACAGATCCCAAGTAGCTGTTAATTGTTCATATAACTTACTGAAACTAGTTTGAAGAAGCCTACTCTACTGAGGAGTAAAAGAACAAGATTAAACTGTCTAGATGTTAAATATAGTCTCATACACATTTTTAAAACTTGTCATGCTTTATATTTAGGCTATGCTTAAAATGGGTCAATTAAACAGTTGGTGGAAATTTAAATAAACAATAAATCGATGATTGTTGATTCTGTTATGTTAGTATGCTCTTTCTAGCCATCGCCTACACCCACATATGAAACTGTTAATGTGCTTCTAATGCTCAGGAGGCATGCTTCCCTGATAAGTCAATCTTTTATAAACAAAGCAGTGTGTATCATGCAGAAAACTGGTGGAAACCTGTGGCCTGCTGTGGGGTAAGATTCAATGGAAAGGCTTTCAGGTGTGCTGGTAAAGCATGCCTGGATAGCAAGGAAACATCATTTTTCAGATCAATCTTTGTAAAAGCTCTATCAGTATGTATTCACAGGGCTGTTAATAATGAGGATGTGTCAGTGCCTTATTTATAGACATTTTAGAGGTAAGTACTTGTTTTTTCCACTGGTAACATCATTTTCAGCAGGCATGAATGAAAGAGGCAAAAGCATTTTAAAAGATGAAGCTGGATGATCCAGGCAGCTGGGGTTGTATAACCACTGACCAAGGTCAGGTAAGTGAATCTCACCTCTTCTCTGAGCCATTGTCCTCCGGGAAGGTAGGAAGCATATCTGTTCCTGCTCTCAGCTTTCCATCTGTGTTGATATTGTCCATTTACACTGATGCATCTTTGGAACAGAGAGGTCTGGGTCCAAACCAAAAAGATTACATAAGATCTCAGTTGATTTTCAGAGGAGTAGGGGTACGTCTTTTCATGCACTATGTATTTCTAGATGGAACATAAAGGAAGTTTAACTTAGATGACACAGTTAATGTTCAAGTTTATTTGAGCTGGATACTCAGTTCTTCTATGTGGAATACTGAACTCTCTAAGAATATCTGTATCACAAATGATCTTTATGACTGTCTTACTTCCCAGGATATATGCTGGATTTACTTTATTTTAGGCTTCACTGTTGACTAAAGGCCTTAGATGATATAAACACATTTGAATTGAGTATATTGGTTCAGAAGTGGAACCTCTCTCTCCCTTTCTGTTACACTGTTTGTGAGCCTGACACTAAAATGGAGAGAAATATTATTTTTCTTCAATGATACATCTCAGAGTGTCCTAATAGAAATCCAGTCTTTTTGCGATTTTTGATCTCTTTGTTGGTCTAGGATAAAAATCAATAGTACCTAACCACTGCCTGTAGCAATTTCTACTTCTTCAGTTTAACCTAACCAGTTAATTTCCTTACTCAGTTTTTACGTCTTCCAAATTATATAGCTCTTGCAGTCACCTCTCACTTTAGAGGCAGTTTGGCCAAACTAAACATATTTAATGATTTTCGTCTTTCTGCATAAATCAATATCTCATTTTGCACAGTGAGGTTATATCAGTTGGAAAAGGTGAAGGAAGATCATGTCATAGATTAACATTCCCACCCTATGTGTGCTTGCCTTCTTGCCAGATGGTTGAGAAATGAGAATTTGATCATACTGCTTCATAAAATCAGTCTTGGTTGGTTAGGACAGGAATACTTCTTACCTACTCTCAGAAATCCATATAGCCCAGCAGTGGAGTTAGTCCAGCTGCTGGAACTCATTAATAAAAGCACGAATGTCTGAATTTCTCTCCCTGCTTCACCTTCTTCCACTCTTATCCCTATTGTTGGCAAACTACACAGGACAAGACACTCAAAGGATCTTGTACTTGGATTTTCTCTTCAGCACTGCAAGACTTGACTCCCAGGTGATTGTTCCAGGGAAAGTGTGGGGCTCCAATGGCATGTGCAGAAGCAGACATCTCCAGAGAGGCAGCTGTGAGGAAATATACAGGGAAGTTTTAAGCAACAGCTTAGAGGTGAGACTAACAAATTTTATAGGATTCTTATCTGTGGACACTTCCCTCTGAAAGGGTTTCTCAAATGCAAAGGTGGGGATTAAAACAAATCTGTGAGTAGCTGAACTGAAAACATTTGAGATGCTGGAAAGAGGGACTAATTGCTTTCCTCCACTTAATTGGGAACAAAGACTGGAAGGCCTTTCTTATCCTGGGGAAGTACCATAGCCATGGATGATTCCTCCCAACCCCTTTACTGGGGCAGGTGCCTCCTGGATTTTTGGTAGCTTTGGGTTTAGCTCTGGTGTAATCATTGGGAACTGCCAGAGCATAAATGATGCCTTGGGAGTATCAGAATTTTGTGGCCCACATAGTTTGATTAGATCTGGACTGAACACTACTGATACTCAAGGCAGATGTGGATTCATATGTCTGCTGAGCAAACATCTTGAGCCTTTCCTTAGGTTCATAGGTTCATTAGGTTGGAAAGGACCTACAAGATCATCTAGTCCAAACATCCTCCTATCACTATCCCTACCCAACTACTAAATCAAATCCCTTAGCACCTCATCTAAACGCTTCTTGAACAGCGCTAGGGATGGTGCCTCAACCACCTCCCTAGGCAGGCCATTCCAGTGCCTGACCACTCTTTCAGAGAAAAAATGTTTCCTCAGGTCTAATCTAAATCTTCCCTGGCACAACTTGTGGCCATTCCCTCTTGTCCTGTCATTATTTATCAGGGAGAAGAGGCCCACCCCCTCCTCACCACAACCCCCCTTCAGGAAGTGGTAGAGCACACTAAGGTCTCCTCTGAGCCTCCTCTTCTCCAGACTAAACAATCCCAGCTCCCTCAGCCGCTCCTCATAAGACTTGTGCTCCAGACCCCTCACCAGTTTTGTTGCCCTTCTCTGGACATGCTCCAGGGCCTCAATGTCCTTCTTGTAGTGAGGGGCCCAAAACTGAACACAGTACTCGAGGTGCGGCCGCACCAGAGCTGAGTACAGGGGGATGATCACCTCCCTACTCCTGCTGGCTACACTATTTCTAATACAGGCCAGGATGCTGTTGGCCTTCTTGGCCACCTGGGCACATTGCCGGCTCATGTTAAGCTGAGCATCAACCAACACCCCCAGGTCCTTTTCCTCTCTACATTCCTCAAGCCATTCTGCCCCAAGCCTATAGCATTGCATGGGGTTATTGTGGCCAAAGTGCAAGACCCAGCACTTGAACTCATTGAGCTCAGCCCAGCTGTTCAGCCTATCCAAATCCCTCTGAAGGGCCTCCCTACCCTCAGGCAGTTTGACATATCCTCCCAACTTGGTGTCATCTGCAAACTTACTGAGGGTACACTCAATCCCCTCGTCTAGGTCATCAATAAAGATATTAAACAAGATGGGCCCCAATACTGACCCTCAAGGGACTCCACTCGTAACAGGACGCTAGCTGGACTTAACTCCATTAACCACTACCCTCTGGGTACCTCTGTCTTAGGGCTCAGGAGTACCTCTGCAGAATGCACAGGAGAGTAAGGACCTATCTCCTCTGCCTCAGCTCACCTGGCAGATGGTGGTAATGGTACTGGGCTGACACGCACAGTACTGCAAGGATAAATAGATTAAAGGATTGTACAGTGCTCGGAGGTGTGAAATGGGGCTTTGTAAGAAGTTCGGATCAACAAAGACTTGGCAGTACAAAAACTAGTTTAAGCAATGCAGTATTCATGCTGTCTTGAAAACGGCATCACTTTATAGCTGAAAAGACCCAATTATTTTTTCTTTTTCAATTTTTGTAAAAGAAGCATTTCTATCTAGCTGAAATAACTCTTTTTCATCCTTTTTTTCTACTTTTCTTGTTTAATGGCAAACACATATTCAGATATAGGGATTATAAAATTCTGACTTCCTTATTTCTTTGTGGGACAGAAAAAAAGTATGAATTGGCCAGTTTTTGAAAGAAAATTCCTATGTGCTTTTTTAAATTATTTTTCTACACTGGTATTCCTTTCCAGTATGGGATGTTCACCTGCAGCCTTCATAGTTTATTTAATGCCATCTGATAAACCAGTAGGAGCTGGCTTATGTGCTTTGGTTTCTTTCTTTCAGTTTTGCATCTTAATGAATGATGTGAGGAAAACAATCCACAAAAACCTCACTGTGTAGACTGTGGTCATTTTGTTTTATGGAGTGATACTGTTATTAAGCATATGATTTTTATTGTGTCATAGTCTTTTATATGGTAAAGTGTACTTCAAATCCTTTCTTAATTCTAGGCTACAATGATTTTCTTTTCAGCTTCTTATCAACATTTAAGAAGGAGAATTAAGGTAATACTATAAATAACACAAAGTACATAGTGGTGTAAAGTTGACAATTTTTGATTGAGATCAAAATCTGGACTTCTTCCCTGGTATATTCCGAAAACCATTACAGAATGCTGAAGTTCCCCTGCTTTTCCCAGTGGTCTTCCTTGTAACTTTTATTTATTCTAATTCTTGGGCCTCAAAGACTTGTGTTTGTTCTCTGTCAACCATTAGCATGTGTGGGATTGGAATCTGTGGGATTTCTCTATTAAAGACAGAATGTTTTCATCTCTGAAGGAGATTGATGAGAAATGTTACTCTTTTCAGATTGATGACCAATTACACGGACATTATTTCTGTACTCTATATGTGCTTTGCTTCATCTATGATGCCAAAGCATTGCTTGCTTTTACTGGCACTCTGCTGGTAGGGCACTGGGTAGCATATCTTTCATGGCACAAGTCAAATTCAATTTGAATTATTCTTTTTAACCCTGAGGTGATATCTTCAAACACCTCTAACTAATTCTTCTGGTTCTTTCATCAGCATGTCTACAGACAAACAAAGCTTTTTTGCTTTAATACTGCATGACATGACTGTGTGGTTTTATTTCACCTTGCATATTGCTCATTGCATTCTAATTTCCATCTGGAGAAGCAGGACTTGTCTTTGCAAATCTTTGTAAAAAGGATTATGGTAGTATGAGGCAAAATGAGAAATGTGCTCAGTGTTTGTGCTGTGCTCTACTGAGATATGACTTGCTCCAAAGTAGAGTGCTTTCTACTTGATGCATACTGTGGTGTCTCATTTTCAGCATAACAGTTGGCTCTTAAAAATTAAAAGCAGACCTGAAAAGTGACATGAAATATAAAATAAATTGAGCTGGTCATCTGGACTACCTTTACAAAGGACTGTATGGGGAAATAGACAGAGAAGGAAAAATTGAAAAGCAACTGGGAGCTTAGGCTTCCAAATTAATGGATAGAGGAAACTGAGAATTTGAGAACTGGTGAGTGACTTGATGTTTACTGTACTAAAATGCCCCAGAAGATGAGATGCTAGAACCTTAGACAGCCTTAGACACTCAGTAGGAAAAGTGGCAGGACAGCAGTGAAGTTTCTGAGATATTTCTGCCTTTCACAACAAGTTGGCCAAAAAAATCTTGGTTTTGACTTGTCAGCAGTTACCAATGAAAATCTGTTTTATGGGAATTTCCCCAGTAATAAAATCCAATTGAATTGTTGACATGATAATATATGAACAAATACGAACATGTGCTGAAATGGGTAAAAGTACAGAGGATATCTAGAAAAGGCTACACTGAATTCTGCCATTTATTTGATGTATACTCTGAAGAATGTCAATTATTGAAGACTTGTGGACTCCCTTGAATGTATCTCTGTTGAACAAACCTGCTGACATGTCTTCATAGTCTTTTCTGTTGCTTTCTCTCTGTTTTTATTCACATAGACTTTACATGAAGATGCAATGTGTTTTACTTATAACTTCCTCTTCTATTTGGTCACTGATTGAACTCCTAGTCTCCTGTGACATCGTATATTCCTCATTTTAACCATTATTCACTGAGATCAAAGTGTCTTTTATTTGTCCTCTCTGGAACAGGCAGTGGTGAAAGAGTGCTATAATGCCACTAGAGAGCCTACTTCTGATTGAAGTGACATTTGACAAAAGTATCCATGCATACCATATATAACCTTATAATCATATAATCATGGGTGGGTGTGTACGTAGCAGAAGTTCACATTAAGATACTACATGTATCATTGACAGAGACTGCTAAAGAGATTCAAATAATTTAATAATCAGCATCATTTTAATAGAGGAAAAAATAATCTTAGATATCAGGTGACATAAACTATCTTTCCCATATGGTCTTAATTTTCATAGTAAAGCACCTGGGATTTACAGAGTCCTATTAAGATGTGCCAAGAATCTCCTCAAGGCCTTTCTGTCAGAAACCTGGAGCTGCCTAAGGAACTCTACAGTAAATTGACTGTGTAAAAATATCAGAGAAGAATCTAATACAGGAGAAATCGGCTTATTGCAGCTTTTGCTTTAGGGCAGGTGTTCTTTTCTGTTTGTTTGTTTGTTTTCCTGGTGACTCCCATGGGTGAAAAGGAGACTGAAAAAGAAGCATGAGCTCAAACTGTGACTAGATCTAATCTTTCCAAGGAGCAGATGGCCACAGCTTTGCCTCCTCTCTCCTCTGCACCAAATGGAGTTTGAGGACAATGTTTGGAGATGCTGCAATTTAAAGCAGAAGGCTGTTATTTCAGAAATGTAATGTGATTTTCAGTAGTGTAACTCTGAGTAGATTCTAAGGTATTGCAGATGCCAAATGTATTTCTAGGAGTCAGAAAACAAAGCAGCAGCACCTGTGTTACCACAACTACAGCACAAGTGATGCTGTGGAAAAGCAACTGGTACCGAAGAACCTGACTTTGTTAAGGAGATTTTAAAACTCACCTCTTGAGTCTCTCAACATATGGTGCTCAGAAGAGCTTAAAAGGTTAAGAGCTACCCAAACAATTCACTGTCCTTTAGTCCTGGAGCTCATTTCTCTTAAGTACTGCAGAGTTTATAGGCATTCTGAGGAGGCAAAGGAGGTGAAATGTACTTCTACCTTCAGAAGGGGAATTAATGTGTTACCATTCATTCCTTTTATAGATAATATTGCTATTTAGGAAGTGCTAAAGTACATGATGTCTTTACTGATTAAATTTCCTGTGTAAGCAAAATGTTCTTGAAGTTACATAACTGCATTTTTCTTCATATTTCATTGCTGGCAGCTTCAGTACAGGGTTCTCAAGAACTGTAGGCTTTGCTCTGTCACCACCTCTGAGAGCAAGGAGAAGAGAGCAGAGGAATTGCAAATTGAGAAGGAGTGGTGCTGTTACTGCAAATTCTTCATTTGAACTCCTGTGAACTTTTCTTCCTGCCTTCCTCTTGCATCCCTTAACAGATCTAGGCCCCCTGTGGCCTGGCCTAATGCTTCCCACTTCAGGTCTGCTCTGATACAACAACGTTCTGGGAGTCATTTCCCTCTTATCCTGAAAGAACTGAGCCAAGAAACTGAGATCAGCTCTCTCACTGGTCTGCAGCCTACGACATAGCTTGTTCCCTCCCACTGTTGCTGCGCAGTCTCTTTTTGCCTACTGTGGGGCCCCTTTTCCTCGTGCTGTAATTTTTTGGTGATTGGTGAGTGAAGATTGCCAAGTTGTAAGACAGATGTTTGGCCAGAAGGCATCAAACAGGCATATTTTGCACCACCATCTGCAGTCAGATTAACAGAAATGAATTGCATTTGGGAGCATGTTGAGCGTGTCCTCTAAAGGGAACAATTAATGTGGGTAATTTTACTGGCTCAAAAATGGCTTATCTGCCTTTTGTATTGGCTTGTGGTGGAACAGTCCATTGCTCTGCTCATTTTAATTAACTTAAAGATTGAATCAGGTCAAGTAGAGTCTATATCAAAGTTTCCATACTGACTACTGTGAGTCAAGTAAAAATGAATATAAGGCTCGTTGTTTTGCTTAATTAGCACTGCCCAATTTGTTTAACAAATACTCTCCTGCTGATCTCAAAACTTCCTCAAGATAAGGACAAAAATGTACTGTGACAGTTCTTCTGATTTTGTATTTTATTGTGCTTCTGCTTCAGTTTCCTTTAGTGCCAGCAGTGCTTAGATACAAATTAGAAAACTGTGGATTAAACTAAAGGAAAGAAGATATATATTTCAATAAAATGGTGGGAGCTCAGCACTGGAGTATATCTGAAATCGTAGTTTTATTGTGTACAGATCTGTAATAGAGAGATTCCCTCTCAACAGATGGAGATTTGCTCTGTGGTGTATAAAGAGACATCCTCCTGGCTGAACCATTCAGAGTTCTACTGTGCTTTGATAGGAGAACTTAAAAGATCCAGGGCAAGGTTTAAAACCAAACATCAAAACTGTTAGCAGGGAACATTAAGTCTAGAAATTAGAAATGGTAAAAAAGATGCATGAGGAAAGGAGAGATTTCTTTGAGAGATTCTAAAAGTGCCTTTGGCTTTCATCAGTATTCTGTAAACAATTTATTATCTTGGATTTATGAGTTGCTTGGTGTAAGGAGATGTGAACCTGCTGCATGGATCTGCAAGCAGCAACGAGTGACAAGTGTGTTACATTCTTTCCATTTGTTCTGAGATGTGGATATGAACAATGCTGAAAGCTTTTTGCCCCCAGAATCAGAAAATGCTATTCTTATACACTATTTTGCCTCTTAAGGAATCAGCAGCAGTCCTCTTTTAGCTGATACAGGAATGGTCAATCTCCTATTCAGTCTAAGCTTTTTTCTGAGTTGCAGTTTATCTTAGTTTTGGCAGCAATTAGCATTTTTTTCTCAGAGTATGTGGGAGATTTGCTCCAGATAATTTACAAATATCAGGAGGAAGAAGGGAGTTGGTGGTGTTTTTGAATTCCCATCAGCTCTTCTTTTTTGCTGCTTCGAATAAGTAGCTGAAAAATGAGTGTTTTATTCCTGATGAGCACAAAGGTTTGTCCAAAATAACTTAAATTGTTTTTGAACTTGACTCCATTCAGTCACTTCTTTTTAAGGCACCATATGCTTACCTGAGGAAGCATTTCTTTTCATTTCTTTTCATTTCTTTTCTGAAAGAGTGGTCAGGCACTGGAATGGCCTGCCTAGGGAGGTGGTTGAGGCACCATCCCTAGCGCTGTTCAAGAAGCGTTTAGATGAGGTGCTAAAGGACTTAATTTAGTAGTTGGGTAGAGATAGTGATAGGAGGATGGTTGGACTAGATGATCTTATAGGTCCTTTCCAACCTTATGAACTTATGAACTTATATAAAAGCTCTTATTTCTTCCATGATGGATATTTGTCATCAGCTCATGAGAATGTTTTGATGAACCAAAGGATGGATTATTCTGTTTTGCTTGCTTGGATTGTGAAATAGGAATGTCTGTAATATGACAGGGCATGAAAGAGCCTGAAATGAATTAAGGCTGCGCTTTAATGAATGGGCTTTTCATTTTGTGTATTTGTTATAAACAACTGTGGTAAATCCAAAGGATTGTTGACGCATGCATTTCACAGGGATGTGTGGTGGCAGAATAGAACTGATGATACATCATTCCAGATGGACCTTCTTTTTATTTATTAATTTTTTTGATATGTCATTCCAGATGGATACTAGATTTTGCAGGTGAGTCTTACTGTTATCATGTTTCAGCTAGGAGAACTTGTCTTGTGTAGAGCTGATACACTATGTACTGTGCTTAATCTGATTATCTCAGCTCAGAATCTAGAAAGGTGAGTATATTCTCAAGCTGGATACTTCGGGAATCATCTAACCAATGTGAATCACTCAGTCTTTAACATAAGAGGGACAGGTTTCTTCCTGCAAAATTACTTGCTAAATTGGCCTGAAGTAAATGAACCAATGGATTTCCATGCTGAGTGCGGAAGCCCTGAGCAGGCATATACAAATAAAACATATGATTATGCCCAATGCTTCATTCAAAGCTGTGTATTTGTTTAGCTAAGGAGTCCCTTTAGGCAAACATTGCAGATGACTGTGTTTCAAGTTTTAAACCATAAATTAAGATATCACCTACAATCTACCCTTAAGAGAAAATGAAAGGGATCTGTATCCAAATGTGAGAATGATGAGAAATGTGACTACTCATCTCTTTAATAATTTGAAAATACTGAATTTTGCCAAGAAAACCATGCCAAAAATAAAGATCAATAAGAAGCAAAATCTGTAAGAAATCACAGGCATTACAATGGATCATTTTGCTTTACTGATATTTCCAGAAAGTACAGCTTTTATGTGGAAAGTTACTATTGGTTGTATAGGGACTTACTAACCCACTTGAATCAAAACCTGATGGACATCTAGCCATCTGATTTCTCATGATGATGCAATTTTATGTAACCTTTTGGCTTTCAGATGCGTCTGAAATAGTACCACTAGTGTCAATGAATCAGTTTACATGGGAAAAACTTCAAGGCAGCTAATGCTCCCTGTTTCTGTTCACATCAGAAAATACTAGAATTGAACTCTATAATCCCAACCCCCAAATAAAAATCTGGGATTTCTGATTGCCAGCAAGTTCTTCAGAAAATCCTGTACAGCCAGTGCTATCCAATATCTGGGATTCTCGATTTCTAGCAAATCCTTTAGAAATTCACTTTGTCATAAGAAATGTTTCTGCGGGATATGTGGCAAGAGCACTGCGAACAATACCTGTAGTCACATTTTACTGTTGAAAGAATATGTATCAGATTTTGTATTAACTTGCTTGTATGCATGCAGTTCAAACTGTACGCACTGACTCATACCTGTAGAAACACCTCTCACTGATACTTCATGTGCTCAGTGAGGCAATGACCTGTAAACAAATTCACAATCATCAATCTAAATGATTTCACCAACTTGTTCCTAACTTACACTGACCCTACGTTTGCAGGACTGAGAAAACAAAATGCAAACTCTGTAGCTCAGGGCTGAAAGTTTGGATTGGATAAGATGTACCATTCGTTTGTTCTCAAATAGAGGAATATAATTATAGCCAAATCTCTACTGTGAAAACAGAGTGAGGTAGAATATGAAATTCTTGCATGTGTGAGCACAACACTATCTTCTATAGGTCTTTTGACCTAATCAAACAGGGGATTGAAAGTTTTCAAGAATGAGAAAGTGGGAACGTAGCCAAAGAGGATGTCCCATGTCATTTTTTAGAGAACACAGAATGTTCACCCTAGCATTTGCACAGCTCTTTTTGGGCATGATAGCAGATCCACCTCATGTAACTGTAGAAAAGATTTAGCAAAACTGCCCATTCTAATCTGATCAGGATGCAGACTGGCACTGCACTGAAAGTTATTGGTCTGACCCACCTTGCTGATAACAGTGCCCATTTTGAGAGAAAATGTGTCCTCGTGCCGACAAGCTCACAGGGCTTTCCATTTCTCAGCAAATATACATTGGCTGACCTTCTTTTACTGGTTGTCTTGTGCAAACATACCACTCATGACTCCCACAGATCATGAAATTGGGCTGCTGGAAGCTGCAGTGATTCACCTTGGGCAGAGGGCCACTCTGGTGTGCAGGACATAACAAGCACTTCCATATGCATTAGTTATGCACTGCACTGCTCCCATCCAGGGGATGAAAGCTTATATAGCAATGCCATAGCCATCAGTGCGTGCAGGTATCCAAGAAGGCAAATGGCATCCTGGCTTGTATAAAACATAGTGTGAGAAATAGGATAAGGGGTGTGGAAATGAGGCTTCCACAACACTGTCATCACATTGTGCTCTGAGCTGAGCTGTCATGGGTGGCTGAACTGAGACATCCCAAAATGTGGAATTTGTGCTTTAAAAAAACCTGACCTTTGACTTTTTGAAGACCTTGGTCTGCTTTACAGTTGATATTAACACGGTAAATTGATAGCACCAAGGTAACTTTGCTCATAGTTGTTATGGAAGGGCAAACAGTTGTGTGGAAAATGGCCTCTTGTAAAATTGCATCAGCCTGTGGTGACTTACTGGCAGTCACTGTGAACTTGCTGCTTTGGCTAAACTGATGAGCAACTCTAACAGAAACCAAAACTTTGTTCTTATTCTTATGCATATTTTTCTTTTAAACACACAGAAATAGAATTGAAAAAATAATAGCATTTAGTTGATTCAGATGTATTTTCAATAGTTTTATTTTTTTTTAGTTTTATTTATTTATTTTAATGTAGGGAAAAAAAACCTTTTGAACCAAACTTTTGGGTTTTCTAGGATTTCTACTGCATTTTAGGAAATGTAGGTTAAAATGTTCTTCATTATATGAATTTCTAGTAAAATAAAATGTATGGAGCTGCAAGGTTAGGGTTTTATTGTTTTGGTTTTTTTATTAAAGTAGAAATTTATCTCAGTCAAATCACTTGCACTGTCTTCTTTTATGGTTTGTAATCTGGAAGTAAATTTGCAGGAATAAACTGGGCTGCTTTTCTGTTCCATTAGGACTTGTGAATATCATACCTGATTATGGTCTCGGCCCCTGCTCTTGCTGCACCAATGTCTGTCAGTCACAAAGTCAGGCAGATAGGTGAGCAAATTCTTTAAAGGCATGAAGCTAACATGGAAAATGACCCATTGCACCCAGAGCCAATATCCTGGACAGTCAGAACAATGAGACAATATTTACTGGTGGAAAGTTTATTTCGGTTGTTTCTATGAAGCTGGGAATTTGGTGGGTCTTCTGCTTCTCTTGTTCAGCTCTAAACCCAGTGGGATTTTTGGTTGCCTGTGCTGCCCAAGTGCCTTTTAGGAAAGCAAAACAATGGCTTACTACAATGTCTATAAATAGTAGCTTCAAGGCACTAAATTCAAGAAATTGGTATGGAATAATTTCTTTGCATCCAGATAGTTGCCCACAAAGGTGCAGGTGAACACATTGTCTGTAAGTCTTCCATGTGTATCATAATGGCTTTGGGTTTCGTGTGGATATATAAACCAGGGTGTAAGTTATGCATTAACAGCTTACTCACATTCAGGCCCTGCCTGTTATGAGAAAAACCTACTTAGATCTTCTTAGACAGTAGCTGTCCCCTTTTAATGCAGCTGGTGAGGTCTGAAACGTTCTGTTGTTTCTTGCTGAAAGAAAACCAAGCTTTTTCTAAGATGTTCACCACATTGACTTGTGTGAACATGTCACTTATCATCAAAATTGGAACAGTTTGGGAAGTGTTACACGAGTCTGTTCACATGTACTTTCCCTTCCTCTCTCTTACATTTTTCCCTACTCCACCCTCTTCCCTCCTTCCTGTCAAAATAGTGAGTGACCACTTTTGTTTTGCCAAATGGGCAAAATTCAATATAGTAAAAAATTTGTCTGTCTCTAAATGCGTTCCTTCCGGTACTGCTTAGCACCAGGGCAAAAAGTACCTCCCCTGCTGCCCATGTACTATTACTACAGTATAATACAACAAAAAGTATTCCTGTTAGTTAAAATAACTGTATTTTTGGGGGTCTAGAGGCAGGTAGCAGTGTCCTTTCCTTGACCTCTCTCCTACTTCTGAACCACAACAAAGACCAGTGTGGCTGGAGCTTGTAATCTCAGTGCCTCCTTCCTTGGCCATGCACCCCACTTCCTCCTGATGAGAGGTAAAAACAGTCCACAGATCATTTTAGTCAGGAACAATATAAGACAATCTCATTTCAGATTTTCTAAATATTTCCCGACTTCCATTGCAGGCTGTTGTCTTTGCACTGCAAATTCATGCCAAGAACTCCTCAACAGCATTCTTCTCTGGCTTCCCAAATTACTTGGAGAACGAACAAACCTTTCCTTGAGACACTGATTTCTGCAAGAAAGCATTTATGTTTATTATATATGAAGGAAGAATCACTTGACTGCACATTTTACAGCTCACAGATTTCCAATGAAAGCCAAAAATAAGGAGATCTTTGACAGCACAGAACTGCTTCCTCCTCTGCATATTTCTAGCTGTGAACAATACTTGCTTTCCAGAGCAGCTAGGGTACTGCTGCACTGTGCAGCAAGAAATTGCCTAGCAGTTTCTATCCCCACCAAGCCTGTAATGCTGTGGGACATGTTACGCCTTCTGTAACTGGTTTTAGTGCTTGAAAGAAAAGACTTTGATGTTATAAACGCTGTGTATGTGGTGCAATTGCACAGGATAATAGGATCTTCTGCATTTCATTGAACTATTCTGAAATGTGTCAGATCAGTACTGGAACAATTTAGGAGTCACTAGAATCAAATAGGAGAGGACCTTTTTCTACCATTAAAAAACAAACTTATCTAGCACTTAGTAATTAAGTTTGGACCTTATGAATCTTCTGTATTTACCATTAGAAGTATTTGAGGTGATCACAGCATGTGCCAACACTTGAAATGCTTAAGGAATCAGCAAAAGTTTTCCCTGCCCTATCTGTGTGCCTTTGTGTCTGGTATGACTACATTCTGAGCATGCATAACCCCTGATTGCCTCCAATTTGTTCCTCACTGCTCTAGCAGATATGGACACGTATTTCTGTGTATTATTTCCTTTGGGTTAATTCATTACCATTTTATATGTTGGTAAAGAGTTATTGAAGCCAGTGTCCCACCATTTGGTGTTTGTTTTACAGCTCTCCTACTCTTCATCAGGTTGTTCCAGAACAGAATACACGATTCGGTGATTAAAGCAAAGAAGGGTGGTTAATAGGCAGTGGTTCTGTTTATCAAAAAAGTGTCAGAAGCTGCCACATAAAAATGGCAAATAACTTTTTCAAGACCCTTGAGCCATGCTGTAGACCAATTCTCAGCCCTGTGACGTGGCTCAGGATGCAAGTGCTCAGCATTGGGAAAAATAGAGTGAATTTCCTTTCCATTCAAAATGTTGTGTCCCTGAAAGATCATCAGATATTTTGTCTCTGGCTGTATTGTATGGTTTAAATCACATGCTGCCTCTTCTTGCAATGTTATTTGTATTTATGTGATTGTTTTATGGAATGAACACAGGGAGATCGGTGTACTTTCTGAGGTGTGGAGTGCTCGTTTACCTACAAGTTGAAACCATATTACAACAGCGTAGTGCCTGAAATCTGAACATCTAAATTAATATGCTCTAATACTGGCACTCACATTCTGATGCTAAAAGGCATCTGATAATTTTCAGAGGCTTCTGTTTCCTAATATCAGCCAAAATGTCAGCTATTGTGTACTATTGCCTAGTACACATGGACTGTCACAAAGCTTAATTTGCCGTCCTTACAAAATGTGTCAATGTACCTGTACTGACTGATAAATTGATATGAGGCATCATATCACCTATTATATTCTACATCTTTGATGTAGAATAGTTTTTTTTTGTTTTGTTTTTTAAATTATCTTTTCAAAGTGAAATGGCTGTAATTTTCTTCATATTTGCTTGCTTGATCCAGGTAGAATCTGAATAATAGTATTTCTGCCTGCTCTTCACAGAGTTTGGGTGAAAGATGAACAGAGCCTGCATTTGATCTGCATGGTCCTGGCTGATGCATTCTTTTGTGCCAAGGGTGATCCTTTACCAGTAGTTCTGTTTTGATGCAGCACCGAGTAGTCCAGGTTTCAGTCCAGGGGGCAGAAAGTTTATATCTGCAGTTGGATTTGCTCCTATCCACTCTTACCTAGTGTATGATAGTCTTCATTAACAGAGTACACTGCAGGTTTTTTTCCCTATGTGAGCCACTGTGTGGCTGTGGGCACAGTGGGTCATGAAAGCAAATCCTTTTGAGAAAAGCTCAGTAACTCTCCAGAGGAGTACAAACATTGTTTATACAGCTGAATCTCCTGCAAGGCTTAAACTATGGGCCATGGGTCTTAGAAATGGCTCCCTACCATGTGTTTTTGTTGCACAGAACAAGGTCAAATCTTCCCAACTTTGGTGTTATGTAACTAAAAGCCTGCACAGTGCTTTAGAAAAACAAACAAACAAACAAAAGAATCCCCATTATTATAAGCACATGAGCTAAAATAAATATAGTACAGTTTAATAGTTGATTTGAAATTTTTCACTGTTTCCATAGTGTCACTATTTTAAAGCCCAGGAATTTGAATAATTTTTGAAGGAGTTAAGCAACTGTAGCTGCAATGGACAACCTCATGCAGTGGATAAACTGACCATTCAGAGGTGCAGTATTTGAGTTGCAAGATAACACTACTTTTCTGCTTGCTGTTTCTTTTGAGCAACCTGCACACGCAGTGCTTGTGCAGTCCTGTTGGTGAACGATATACAGCTGTGTTCTGTGAATGGTTCTGGAATTTTGTTCTCCCACTCTCTCTGTGGGGTTTCACAATGAGCTTTCTTATGCTGGAGCAGGGACAGCCTCCTCAGGACACGTGTTTTTTCATCACATGGACTTGTTAGATCCAGCCTTTTTTCCTGGTCAGCTGAGCTTTTTGGTGTGTACCCACTGTTAGATAAACCCAGTGGCTCACAAAACCAGCTCAGGCGACTCTTTTAAAAGGCTTATAGTGTCTATAATTTGCTGCTTGTGTTTTCCTTCCTTTGAAGCACAATCTCTCTTCCTGCTTACACTAGGTAGCACCACGGCACCAGTTCTGTATAAAAATGAGATTCCACTCTCTTATCAGCAGTGAGCACTGTTTCATTTCAACATTCATGCCACAGAGGTCTGTACAGGAGTGGATAGGTTGAACACCTGTGGGATAACATGTGGACTTAGGGAGTGGACAATGTGGCTCACTGGTTCAGTGTGGGAGCTGGGCACATCTGGCCCTGGCAGACAGAGCCTAAGTATATGCAGACTGCTCTAGCTCTGCTAAATTCAGGGGTGCTGCAGCAATTTCTAATGCTAAATTCAGGGGTGCTGCAGCAATTTCTCTGCTAAATTCAGGGGTGCTGCAGCAATTTTTTGAGTTGTTTTTCCCCTTTAATACTCCACTCTCCTGTGAGCACAGTGACTAGCAAAATTCCTTATTGAGAGTGCATTTTCCAGCCATTAAATGTCCAATTATCCAGATTGAAAAAAACCTGACAGTAAGGCTTTGGATTGCTTCCTGTGTTGCTGTGGGTAGTTAAAGGCATGTGGCTGTGCCATCCTCTGGGGTTTAATCTCCCCATAATATTAATAGTTATATCACAGAGGCCCACTGATTGGAGAATACTCCCTGTCAAAAACCCTTATTACACCTTCGTAAACAGGCTGTAGAAGACTAAACCAGAGATACTGGGTGAGAAATGAGGCATATTGGAGCAACTAGTTCAGCTCTTTCACAGGTTTTGAATTTTAGGAAGGCTGTAACACAGTCTGCTTCTCTAAAGTGACAAAGAGACAGGACTTGTGTCCTGAGGCTGCCAGCTATGTGGCTTCACCGTGGACTGCTTCTGTTTCCCATTAGGGAGTCCTGTGCACAGGCACTGTGCTGCTGCAGGGGCTGACATCTGGGGCATGGGCCTGGCCAAGCATTGCGCTGGTTAAAGCCAGTCTAGAGGTGCTTGCTGCTGGGAGGCATTCTGCAGTCTGAATGTGTCAAATATAGGAATAACAGCTGGAAGAATAGAGGCAGAAGAGGGAACCCGAGGTGACAAGAAGACAATACTGGTGAGAAGCACTGTTTTTACCAGTTTCAGTCAGTTTTCTCCACTTCTCCACTAAAATTCTGTTTGGAAAATAACCTTTTTGTCTTCTCCTGCTGGGCTTGTGATTACAAATAAAATGTAAGCATGTATGTGGCTCTCTCGAATCTCATTTTCTGGATAGCTGTATTGAATTGGAATATTCCGTACATAGCAAAGTCTTTTCAGAAATCTATTTTGTCAGTAATGTTTCCCATAAGCCTGCTGCAGGCATTCAAAAAGTCAGTGTTTAAATAATGGAGAAAAATGGTAGTGCCAAAAAGCATGCTGTGTTCCTGCAAACCATGGGTTAAAAAGAGAAGGTTTTTGGCAGCTGATTGAAATCTAAGCAGGATTTTTTCCTGTGTGCTATTTCCCCCAGTTGTTCTCTCTTCACTTATATTTAACAGGCTTTTATTGATTACAGAGGCAGATTTGTACTGTAAATGGAAATGAAAGGTTACTTTTTTGTCCCATAATCAGTGGCTGTATATGTATTTTGTGCATGTTAATAAATGTTTCACAAACTAGCACTGGGAGAAATCACATCCTTGCAGTTAGTTGTAAAGGCAGAATAGCATTAGTCATTTTTAAATATATATATCTCAAAATCTAGGTAAATTCTCCATGGAGATGTATAGAAAGTCCCTACTACTGCTGCATTACAAGTGTGTCTGAGCCTAGCTGTGAACTCAGCTCCCTCTGGGTCTGCAGTCAGATCAGCCATCTCTCCCCCGTAAATTGAGAGCATTTCAGATCTATATGCAGCAAATCTCTTTCACATTCAGTAGATAGCTGCAGATCTGCTTTGGCTTGGGATATTTGGACTTCCATCCGTAGGGAGCAGTGTGAGGGCTTGTGTGTCCCCCTGCTTCCCTGTTCAAGTCTCCCAGGAGCCATACTCCCCAAGGGTTTTGATTGCATGTGCAATGAAATGCTTATTGCCCAGCTGTGCACAGACCTCTAGAATTTTTCTTACTAGCTGAGACTTCTGGTGAGAAGGGGAAGACTTATGGAGCTGATATAAATTTGTTAATTTATAAAACTTTCACACAGTTCACTTCTTATTGACTGATCCATTCCTTGAAGTAACTGTTAATTTGCTATTTCAACCTATTTCACTCTTCACTCATTTCTCTCTTTCAATTTTCCTCCATTATCACAGTCACTTCCTCTAAGCTTCTCACATCCTCATGAGTTTTTGCAGAAAACCCACTTCCATACTCCACGATTCCCTTAATTCTGCAGCTAAATGAAAGCATGTAGCACCATGAAGGGTGACAGGAGCCCTGTCCTTAGCCCCTGGCTGAATTTGTAACCCAATTCTACAAAACATTTAAAAATATGTGTGCCATTCCCTACCTGACAGACCTGCTGTTGCCTAAGGTCTTGGCTGGCTTCAGGCATGTTTTCTTCCGCAAAAGCTGGTATCTCTACTTCTCTAGATTGTGTCAAAATGCTGTATGCCAATGTTGATAATGTTATCAAAGACAAGTGAAATCTCATTGAAATGCAGTATTAGGTTTGTTTGGCAGAACGTCTTTTCCCTTTGCATTGTATTTAAATTATTGGAATTTCTTCTCCAGCTTTGCCATAACTTTGCCTGAGACGTGCCAATTAGTGTTAAGTGGGTCGCCTTATTTTTGGTTTAGTACTAATACAAAGCTAATACACTTTGTAAATTTTCATCAGTAACTGAAATTTAATTAAAAACTGACATCTCATTTAGCTCTTTATGGCCTTGGTTTGTTGTTTTTTTTTTTGTTTTTTTTTTTGTGTGTGTGCGCATCACCTTAAGCTATTGATCCAAGAATATTTCTCTGTTTTTCTATTTATTTATTTGTTTATTTAATGTTCCTACTTCTCTGTTATAAATCAATTGGAAGGATTTCATTGTTACCAGTCAGCTTGTTCCTGATTTTCTTCCATGTTAGGAAATAAGCTCTTTGGACATGAAAGTACAAACACTATTTATTGTGACTTTTTCTGAGTTCTTATAATTCGCTCGCAACACCTTTTTTATGAAGAAGTCACAAGTGGTAGGGAGAGAAAACGAACTGTTCCTCTATATGCTGTACCTGGGTTTCTTCCCGGATACTGCCTCAGCCTCTCTTATTCACACCTCTTTTTTTCCACTCCTTCTCCAGACCCATTAGAAGGTCAGTGCTGAGAGGTTCAAGGTGCACTGATGGTGTTCACCTCTGCAAGCAGCACCTGCTGCTCAGGCCTATGTGGGCACTGTGGGCTATTGGCAAATATCACACTGTGCTTCTCGGCAGCCCAGGATCGCAGGTGGGATGCAGTGGGCAACATGACTGACCATTTAGGACTAGGCATCAAATGCCTTCTGCAAGTATGAAATTTAAAACATATTGGTGTTTGTTGGTGTTCATAGCTATAACCAGTATTGAATTTCTTCAACAACAGTCTATATCCTCTCTTTCATTATTCTTTATTTCCGTTGCAAATAACTTGCAACAATAAAAATGAAGAGTTGCCAAATTTATGTGGCTCTTCAAAGAAAATTCTTGCCTTGAAATAAAGCTCAGCTGAAACTCGTCATCATCCTCTCCAGAATTTGTGCAGGCCAGATGGGCTAGTGCTGTCCTTTCCTGTAAAGCTGTCCTTATTGTGTGTTGCTTCTCTTTCCTCATGAGAGGAAGAAATAGATCAGAAATATCCTCCACTGCCTCCTTGGGGTGAAATCCCTTAAGGCCATATGTATAATGATCTGTTCACTGGTGTTGGCCAATATCGTATTCTCAAAATTCATTGCTGTCTTTCCTTACAGTTCTGTCCTCAGGTTCTTCAGACTTTTCTCACTAAGAAGTGTTCATTATTTCTCCTTTAAATCCCAGAGTATCCCATGGTGGATTTTTGCATTTTTTAGTTTCCCGGGAGGATACGAAGGGTCTAAAAGTAAAAGATTTGCTTGCTCTTATGCAGGAGATTACAGAAGGGAATTGGATAAAAGAAAGGGTTGAATACTTGCTGCCTTGCCGTTGTCAGCAGCAAAGTACATTTGGTAGAAAATAGCATTATCCTTAGGCAGTGGGGTTTCAAAACTTTTCCCAGGCATTAGAAATGCAGGAATCAAATTCTTTAGACATTATTCTCTGCTACCTGAAGTTTCTTTTTATTATGCTGGAGATGGAAAAGGGAAATAGAGTGACTGGATTCTACAATTGTCAAATAATTATTAAATAAACAGGAACTGTCCTCATCATACCCCTTTTCCCTCAGTGTTGCTCTGACATTATCTGGACACTGACCAGTCTATAGCCCACCAATAGAAGTTGCAGCTCTTGTGATTTGTACAGGAGACCTACTCTCGTCAACAACTTTTTAAACTACATTTAAAGGTTTCTCTGAATACTTTGGTATTTGAACATTTCATATGCCTGAGCTGGTATTCCTATCCTGTTGCAGTTAGAAAATCTGGTGTGTTGGAAGAGCAAGACAGAATTACAGGTCAGCCCCTTGTTCAACCTGCAACGAGCTGGCCATAGGAATAGCAATGAATGGCTTTTGAGAATATTGGCTAACACCAGAGAATAGATCACAGTGCTTTTCAGGCACATCAAATGTCTTCTGAGACACTGTGAAACTCTTTCAGCCCTCTGGAGTTGGAATAAATCTCAGGGGAAGTACCTTAAGCTTTGAGAATACACTGAGCCCTGCTTGAAAGAAGCTGAAGGAAAAACAGTGCTGGTGGCAGTGGTGTGGGAAGCTCCAAGCAGAGAGTGTATCCTGCCCAGCAATGGTGGGGGGGCAATTGTGTCTGCTGCATATGATGGGAATGGGAAGCTGGGATTCACACAGACAACTCAGTTCCACTGGCCTTTTGAAAATTTATCACTGTGAACATTGTTCATACTAATTGTTTTATAGAAATTACAGGGAGCAACTTTGTAAGACTGTTGGATTGTGTTTACAACTGAGGACTGCCTAAAGGATAAAGATGTCTTTTTCTCTTTCCACAACACTGATTGAACTCTGATAAAACACATTTGTACTTGTTTCTCTGATGTGCCCTTATGCCATGAGATGAATAAATTACACAGTAGGAAGTAAATGAGAAGATTTTATACTGATAACTGTGTGCATACTTTAGTTTTCCCTAGTGTTTTGCTTTGCCATAATCCCTGCTTTAAAATAAATGAGTGCAGTTGTACATCTCTACTCTCACACAATATAAAACATACCTCTTCCAGAAGAACTTTTCTTATCCTATAAGGCTGATCTTCATCCTTCCTTTAGGAAATGCAGAATTATGCTAAAAAAAATCTCATGATGGTAGACAAAATAATGTTAAACATTTGTACCTATACTTTTATCCGTAGCTGGAAAAGTCAGTGCTTAAACTCAGAATTTCACCACTGGCCCTTTGCTTACTTTTATGCTTTCTCCTATTAAATGTTATTGATTTTGGTTTCCATCTCATAATGACTATTATGCCAGGGGCAGAACTGGGTGACAGTGAAAACCATCTCTACACTCCTGCTGATAATGAAGATGTGCTAGTAGCAGGCCAGATTGCTTAAATTGCCAGTAGGAGTCTGAGCATACCCTTCATGAGCTGCCTGCTGGGATGGCAATCAGCACTAATGGACTGACTGAGCCTGACTTGCTCCTGCTGCCACCATATTGTCATGGTGGATCTTTTCTGTTTGCTTCCAACTGGGATGGAAAGGAGAAGCCAGAGGACCTGGCAAGCTCTGAAGGAAGGTGAGTATTGCCAGATAAGAGAAGAGTATGAGAGGACCTAGTTTTGAGCTTTGTACCTTACATCAGGTCATGTCATACCTCTGTGACAAAGAGCAGTGGGGTCTTCAGCACTGATGACAGCAGGAACGTGAAAAAGTTTCAATCACTTGTATTTGCTAGTGGCTGTAATTGTTTCCCAAGGAAAATGATGACAAAAAGCCCAGTTCTATCAGTAGTCTATGCACGTGTTCAGCTTACAACCCAATTAATAGGCAAATATTTTAGCTTCATTACTCTATGCAACATGTTAGAGGCTTTAATGCCTTACTGATATTTTAATCATAGTTTCCTCTAAACAACCTTATGTGAGCATAGTTAACTACATAAAAATTTAAAATTTGTGAAATCAGGCTTGGGGATTATAAGGCAGGACTGTCAGCTGTGTCCCTGAGGATTACCTTATTTTCGTAAATCTGCTTGGAAGGGTTTCAAAAGCTTCTTTTCTTACTCAGCTTCACTTGCAAACTTAGTGATCATTTTGATTTTTTATATTATGCTTGATTTTATAAACTCCCAGACAGTTTCAGAAAACAGTTTCTTTTTAACCACGTGCCCTCAGTAATAATAATTTATAGGAGGAAACTGTAGAAAGCTTGTGGTACTGAAGCAGAACTGGTTTTCTTTTCAGTGGTCTCCTACTGTCAAACATTACACATAAAAAATTAATCCCTATAATTTCAGTTGTTCCTATGAAACTAGAATTTTAACTAGCTACAAAAGGTTTCTACAATGCCTGCTCACTCATAATGCAGTTCAGTGACCTGCTTATGATCAGGTTAACTATCCTTATGCTTCCTAATTGCCTTCAAGGACAATCTTTGTCGAAAGTCAACTCTGCACAAAAAGTTGGCAGTTTTCTCTCTGTGGGAGAAGGAGGCAGACTCTGATGGCCACTTCCTGTCAGCCATCTGCTAGTGGCACAGTGAACCATATAGAATTGCCTATGGAAATATATACATACATGTGTGTGTGCATGGACATGTCATGCACAAACAGATAGATCGGCTAATAGACCGGATAGGATTCTATTCATAAGGTTTATTCTCTGAGGCTGTTGCCCTTCAACTGAAATTCAGCCACTTTCTGTTTGATCATGGGCATTTGAACTGTATGACCAGAGCAGAATGGTGCTGGGAGGCACCACTGTATGAGCATCACCCTGCGGGTCTCCTCTGCATGCATCTCCAGCCTGCTTCCCATAGAGAAGGAGGTAGAAGGCTTGCCCATTTACCAAGCGTGCAGTGCTCTGGAAGAGCTCCTCAAGGGCAACCTGGTTTGGCTGGAGATATGTTTTTCACCACTTTCTGATGTTTGATGGATGAAACAGTGTGTGAACGTGAAAAAGGCTAACATTTTTTTTTTAAAGAGAGATCATTCTTGTTGCTATACTAAGCATACTTCTATTCTTGAAAGTGACAAGAAGTTTTATTTATTTTCTCATTACAAAAAGCAAAATTTATTTGAAATGATCTTCCTTTTACTGACCCATTGTGAAAAGATAGATGTGTGCAATGTAGTGGGTATTGAATATCCTTGACTGATTGTAGTTTCCTGGTGTAAATGTGCAGTAGCTTTGAAAAAGCATCTCAGAACTATTGTGAGATTAAATGTGGTCAGAATCAAACAGCTTTGTCTATGTCTATTAGAAAAGATGAATGGACAGTTCCTCCTTGTCTATGAACCAAACACAGTGGAGCTGAACATCATAAATCTCAGCCACCATGAAGAGCCAGGGAAGGGTGGAAATGTTTCTTTCACCCTACGGTGCAGTTTTACTAATTTTATTTATAACCTTGGTCATAACATAACAATAAAGAAAGAATACACTGAAGTGTGTTTAGGGAAATAAATTCTGCCAGGAGCCAACATTAGAATTTCAATTGTAATGTGAGGAGCTGTTTCAGGCCTTTTCAAAAGGATCAGCAGTTGTAGCATTCAGAAAGTGAGATGACTTCAGAATTCAATACTGTTAGCCATCCAGCCAACAACAGCCTGACAAAAGCCATTCTCAGCAGTGTGTCTGTGCAGCCTTACTGCAGCCTTTGAGGGGCGCTTCCTCCACTGGGGGGACTGCCACATCAGTAATAATGGCAGCTACTTTGGTAATAACAATTTAAATTAAACGTGCCTGAGACTACTCTGGCACTGAGACCAGTTTTTTTTGACACTGCTTATGTTTTAATTAAACCCTCTTGTACCTCCAAGGTATAATGGCTGCAAAATTTCCTGGTAGTGGCCTCTGGCTTGTAGATGCTCTTAGACCATGCCCAGAACTTGATCCTAGGGAACACAAATGCAGGAAGAGTGGTTGTTATCCCAAATCATACTGTGGATGACATTAATAATTACACTGCCTAACAATTCAATTCCAGAGGCTGAGAATTTAACTGATTAATTTGATAGCATAGGCTTAAAAAAGATATTTAAAAAAATTCAAGCATCATACTGAGACATCCTGGACCACAGTCCAGTCCTGTGGAAATGCTTCACCCAGCGGAGATAGCTATAAAAAGCTAGAGCTTTATGGGCTGTGGCGTACTTCCACTAAATATATAGTAATACATTTGTACTGGTATAACTCAGAGAAGAAGAGGAGCTGAGGAAATGTGGGATCTTTGAATCTTGTTTGAGATGTTTCCATTCTTTTTTCATGAATTTGGAGAGTATAATTAGTATAAAGTGCTTAATGTTAGAACAAAACTTTTAACAGCAGTAGCTTAATGAATATTCTATATATAGAAGTTTTGTTAGTTGTATCTTGCAAGAGAGGATAGTGCATAAAATAATCTCAGAGCCTTAAGTTTTTTATTGAGACTTCAACACTGAAATCTTCACAGACTTTTGGACAATCCAAATTGGTTTTACTTCTCTTGTTAAACTCTGTCATCTTGGAATCAAAGTTCAAGCTGCCTCCCTCCTTATTGTTGGCAGAGTGATGGGAAGTAGTTGGAGAGGAACACCATAAAGAAGTAAAAACCTTTCTTCTTTTTGAGTTTGGATCATTGGAATTCTTTTTCTTCTCTTAAATAAGGAGAAGACCAGGGTCATTTAGCACTTGGATACAAAAACAACAGCTTCCAGTATTTCCAAATAATTACTAGTCAGGCTTCCTACAGAGAAACAACAATATCTCTGTTATATCATTTCTGAGGATTGCGCTTGGAATAATGAGAACCAGAAGCAGCCCAGAGAGTGCATTTTTCCTCACAGACTGTAGTCAGGAACTGACCCTTTAATGCATGAATAGAAAAATGCAGTAGTGTTCTACTTTATTGCACACCTTTGTTTTACAAGCACACCAAGAGAGCATAATACAGCACAATTCTGAAGTCTTTCTGTTTTCTGCATTGTCATAAAGTTACCACTTACATCAATATTATGGTATGAAATCAGGAAAGGAAGATGCATTTGATCCACATACCTATACAGAGGTTTAACAACAACTCAGTAGGAACTGATTCTACCAGGAATAATGCCCATCCTTAGAACTGACGACAGAAATACTGGAGTCTCATGCCTCAACACTTCTTCATCAAGTAACCAGAGATCTAGCCATCATAAGACCATTGTATGTGCACATTCATACTCTTTCTCTTGCCTGATTGTGTGAAAAACCTATTTGCCATACAGTGATGTAGTATATCCAGAAGAAAATCAGCATGTGTATTCAAATTTCTACTCCTCTGATAAGACATGTGCTTGTGTTTGAAGGTACTCTGATGCAGTATTGATGGGTAATACGTTCCCCAAAGATTGTAGATCCATCATCCCTCATGTAGAGCCTGAACATCAAGTGATGCAGAATTTTTCTGACTCCAGATGATTTCAGCAGGAGCTGAGAGGCATGTCATCTTCTAGAAAAAGGCCCAGACATTTTGCCTGCAATACTGGTGCACTTTGCTAGCTGAAGAAGCTTGATGGGGTATGTGCTGGCTCCCTTCTGCCCAGCAGAGGCACCCATAGATGTAAAGGAGAAGGGTAACAAGCATGTCTTGTTTGGCACAGATATTGAACATAGCTAGGAAAGATTTTTATAGAAGTTCTGACCCTGGAGAGTGGAGAGCTCTCAAGGTACTCAGCATCAGATTCATACTCTGATAAAGTCACTATTTCTGGATCCTCACTTGAAAATATGTGGACCAAGCTGTTTTCCCTCATTACTGGGAGAACTCTCTCCTTAACCCAGCAGCTATTCCATGACTTTCTGCTGGCTCTGCAGTCTGATGGTGTGGTGGGAAAGATGATGGTTATGCTGTTCTTCAGAGATGGCAGAATGTGCCCTCTTTAGCATAGAGTGTTACATGTGTGGTAAGATGCCTCCTTCTCTCCTAGTCAAGGAGTCTGTGTGCCTTGCATAAGCAGATAGGGAAGTTCAGAGAGATACTTGGAGGAATGATACCACAGAAAACACTTGCGTGTGGAAATTGGGCTTTGAATCCTGCCTAATGTTGCCCTATGACCAACAGATTGTGTAAGTACATAAATGGCTTTTCGTCCATGGAACAACTGCAGTCATTAGCAAAGGATGGGCAATTATGGTAAGTAACATAATTATCTCAAATTCAGAGGTGAATGCATATGACAGTACAGAAGCAGCAGGCTATTCAGTGTTTGTCTAGAAGAGAACAGACAACTGAGAAATAAATTAGAGGTGAAATGAGAAACTTTAATGCAAAAATGTCTCTAATGTTCCATGAAAATCCAGAAAACTCAGTGGCTCTCTAACCCACGTTTATAATGGGTATAATGGTTTTTCATATAACTAAGGCTGAATGCGCACTGATTGATTTTGTCTTGTATCTATCTGCTCACTTCCCTTAAGTAAAAACTCTCCCTCTTGAACAGAAGGTAAAACTAGCTGTTGTGGTTTTTTCCTCACAATTAGCACTCTCCCATGAAATCTGTTATAGCAGCCCAGATAGCAAGCTAGAAATGGGTGCCTCAGTGAAGTGCTTGTGTAAAGTGCTTATACCAGTGTACTGTTCTTTGTTAAAAAGGCAGAGACTATAGAAGGGTTGCAACACAGAAAGTTCAGAGCAAGGAATAGTATTTAAATTTTTCCTAATTGGATATGTTGTCTTTGATTACTATAATCTGTTATTGGTTGTTTTTTTTTCACAATGGAAAAGATGCACTTTCATAGTTTTTACAAAGATATTAGCACAACTATTCACCTTGTATAAGGAAATCTTATGCATCTCTCCTTTATGATGAGATGACGTCTGCTGCATAGTCATCTAAACCCACTAAGCACTCTGCACTGGTATCAGGGAATGACATTTCTGGAAGTGACTGAGGATTAGGGTAGGAAATGAAGCTGAAGAGGTTGCGATATGTGAGTGGATGTCACAGGACTCAAGCAAGGGAACATCTGGGCCTGGATTAAAGGAGCAGTTTATTTACTCAGCACAATTTAAATGAGCTATTAAAAGCCAGACAGCACTGAAATAAAAGGAAAAATTGCTTTGCAGAAAAATTAAGCTTTCATACCAATAGTCTGTTTTTGCCATACAATGCTGCTTCATTCATCAGAGGATTTTGTCAGATGGTGCCATTCTATTTGTCAATCATGTCAGCCTCCTTAGGCGGGTGTTGAGTGACGTGGCAGACGTGGCAGCACAGAGCTCTCTAAATTGCTCATGAGAAGCAAAGTTAGTGACTGCAATGTGGACATGCCTTAGTTTTGATTCCCAGAGGTATGCAAAATACTTTGCAAAACATGCAATTGATTTTTGCATTGAAAATGATTCTCTTTCTTGATATACTTCAGTGAAAATCTTCTCTCAGTTTAAACTGTCCTATACCAAATTGTGAGCTAACAGTACAACTTGTGAGTCAGAATGGATATTTTCAGCCTGCAATAATTTAGCAGACAGATTTTAAGGCAAATGAATGTTTTGTTAGCTGGTCATTTTGCTTTTGTTAAAATAGGGAGCTATAACTTAATGGGATGAATAACAGAATGAATCTCTTGGCTTGTTAACAATCAGAACAGTAAGATTCCATAATCTTTATGTGCTATTGGAAGCTGAATGACAGTACCAAGTGTACAATATTGGTGGAAAGTAATTACTAATGTTAGTTGAACAATTTAAAACCTAGTGTTTAGAAATTCTCAAAAGACAACAGTACGGATTTTCACAATAGCGTCTCAAAGAAATACAATTCCTGCTGATGGATGAGCTCTCCTCCAGGGTCTTCTTAAACATCCATGTAACAAATGGTGGGCCCAGTAAGCAACGCTTTTAAGAATTAAAAGTCTGCATTAGATGGATACAATTATCGAAGACTTTGTCACAGAAGCATTGCAAAACACAGCCAGGAGTCAGCTTCACTACTTTTTTTTTTTTTTCATTGAAACGCATAGCTCAGGAAACTCAACAATATGGAACTCACCTCTTCTATTGATAGACCTAACTGTATAAAATGGTAAGAATTAACTTGTTTCTTCTTACATGTGACAAAGCATGGGTTAGAAATCATTTAAGACTGTGATGTGTTTACTCATTACATTTACTCTTCAGCTGTTTCTCTTAAATATAATGTGGATATTAACTTTGTATTGTCAGAAGATGATTACTGAGCTATAGATTCAGACTTGAAGAAAGCAGACATCCTGGAAATGTTTTTGTAGAAGAATGCCATTGTTCTCCATCAATAGGACCAACAGCAGAAAAAGATGGGGTCCAGTTTCAGGTGGGATATCTATAAACTCCTATGCCTGCTGAGAGCTTTAAAGTCATCAGCATAGATCAGCAAGGCTAGAGAATACACATATTTAGAGCTCATACTTCAGCTGAAACAGATAATGCTGTTAACTTCAAGATGCTTGTATAAATTACATTAGAAACCTGAATTCAGATTCTTCTAAATTTAAGAGAAGTTCCTATCTCTGGTAATTTCTCAACTGTGCATCTCTAGAAAATAGAGAAGACAACCTCAATATCCAGAGTTAATTATTTTAAAGGGCTATATCAGTTGAATGAAACCTTTGTGGACTAGGTTAGTTTGTATATCCAGGAGCAAAGCTGTACCATTAGATTATTGTGAGCAGGGCTGTGCATGAGCACAGATAATGGACTGACGTAAGTCCTCAGATGAATAAAAGCATGGAGAGCTTTCCAAATTAAAAAAAGAAATAAAAATGGGTCAATGAAAATAAAGTTATCCAAGCTAGAGGAAGGGCTAAACAAGGGATTAAGCAGGCTGGAGAGGCTTCGGGTGTGTGACCCAGTCAAGTGTGACAGACCGTACAGCTGTTGTTACTGGAAATGAACTACCACTGTGCCAAACTCCATAGTCAAGGCAAGGAAGAGTGGTTCCTGAAAGTTACTCTGTGCAATCTCACACAGCTTTTTTGCTGTCTGTGTTTTCTGATGTGCCTGTTTGCTGTTTTTAGATTAACCTCTCCCTCGCATCTACGAGTTCAGCAAGTATCTGAAGACTGAAGCTACGGCACCTGCAGCCTGTCACCATGCAGTTAAGCAGGTGTTGAGGGGTGGTGGCATGTGAAGTATGCAACACGGAGGTAAACAGATAACACCTTGGTAAATTGCCCTAAAATGAATTAACAGGAAGATCTGTGAGGAGTAGCATAGTGTGAAGAGTATATATAAAAAAAACACCAGATATCCTTAGAACATAATTTGGCTTTGCCTCTCTGCTGCCTAACTATTAGGTGTTCTCTTCCTTGAAGCACAGTTTTATGATTATTTAGCGCTCTTAAACACATATAACTGGTGGTCTTAGGGCCTGTAATTGTCTCCTGACAGAAAAGAAGCACCTAGTGATTGCACAGATTCCTAATGGCAGTAAGGTTAAAAAGAAATAAAATAGGTTTTCTGTTTGTTGTTGTTGTTGTTTTTTAATCTACTAAATGTCTATTGTGAAATATGTAGTTATTTCTGGAACCAGTCTCCATATTCAAATTTGCTTAGTTATTCTGCAAAAATTAATGTGCCATACTTAATATCCTCCTCTGTTCATGACTTATTTTTCTGTTTAGTATTTAGGAGTCTTAGACCATTGGCTTTTCTTTGCTTTGAGTGTGAGTCATGACAAAATCGAGGGGAGCACAAAATGTGTGGATTCTCACATATTTTTCCTCATATGTCTAAGCTCAGAGGCTGAGTCTGGGAGGGATTCTTGCTTTTCTGTCAATCAAATACAAGACTGAGATGGAGGGCAGGTTTGTTCAAGATATCCTTCTAACTTCCAGCTAATCCCCACCCTGAGTGTCTAAGGCCACTGTCCATATTACTCTGTATTTATTTCTGGGTTATGTGTACAGCTGAAGTGAAGAAGTCTGATTCATTTGTCTGGTTGGCAGAAAATGTCTTGAAAATATAAGGTTAAAGTACAGGCATTCCTTGGGACCCCCTCCAGAAGTGCTTGATTTCCACTTTTTTTGTTTTTTTTTTCAGAGATGCTACCTTATGCCTGCTCAGTGAAACAGACATTTCAGTATGCAATAGCTACTGCAGAGGAAAGTATTTGCTCTTAAATTAAACCAGGTAGGAATGTTCTGAGCCATAGAAATAAGCTCTTGTAAGCACATATAATGACTGCCAGTGGTATGGTGTCCAGAAGATGGTAATATTTGCTCAAAGGCTGTCACATTTCTTCACCTCTATGATTTTGCCATCTTTTTTCTAATATACACATAATTACACAGTACTTACTGATAAAGACTATTTGCAGACAGAACAACTTGAAATCTTAGCAATTGCTGGTCACTGTGACTTAAAACTTCTGCAAACTTTGAGGCAATACAGTAGAGAGGAACAACTTGAATAAATTGAGTGTGCAGGGTAAATTTGGGTTCATACTGGCCAAAGAGAAAGAAAGTAACTGTGTGAAGAGAAGATTTCACAGCAAAGAGCTCAGGCTGCTGCAGCTCACTGACAGGCACCTTCTTTTCCACCACCTGCATTTTTCCATTCCAGTGTCAGAGCTCTAGCTGTGCTTTTGCCCCACAGGGCATACTGGCAGCTACCAGGACTTTAATTAGCTTGGTAGCCCTCTGCAAGGATTTTGGAAGAGTGAACATATTAATACATGTACCTAAAGGCTTTCCAGTCCAGCTTGCAGCACCCCTAATTTGTGCTAAGCGCTTCTTTATTTTAGGTATGAAGGTATATATCTCCTTTTAGATTGTGCACATATTTAGTGAGAAGGAAGGGTGGGAAGGGATGTCCTTGTGTCCAATGGGACTCTCCCTTCTCCCTTGATGCACAGGAAATAGTCCTTGTAAGACAAACTTTTACCCCTAGGTAATAAAAAGTCATCACAGGAGCACTGTCACAGCCTTTAGTTAGTACAGATTCCTGATGCAGCCAAAACCTTTCTCTGGAGCAGATGCTTCAGTCCCTCCCTATCACAAAGGTGCAGACTTATGTAGAGTTGTGTCCAAAGACTACGGGAGCTTTTCCATTGACTCCAGTGGCCTCTGAAAGGGGCCCATGCATCAAATTGATTATGTTCCTTGTTCCACAGTTCCAAGAGCACAAACAACATCTACTGAAGTGCGTCTGAGACATCTGCATCTTGTGGGGGCACACTGGATGTTGCACTGAAGAAAGAGCTCAGCTGATGAAATGGCAAGCTTCTTGTCGTATGAATGATAACAGAAAAAAAATTCCTGAAGCACATCTTACTCTTCTTCAGATTGAGCTTTCTGTGTTCTGAACATCCAGTGGTACCAATTAAATGCATACAGATTATTAATTTATGAATCAGCCTTGGAGGATCTATTTGGCAAGGCATCCTGGGCACTAAACTGGCTGCTCTGGGCACCCTGGTTCATCTGAGAAATTTCTGTCAAAAAATGCCTTATAACTGCTAAGATAGTTTCAGAAAATAAAATGTTTTAAAATCTTGGTAACAGTAGGATTGACATTTGCAAGGAAAAGCCAAGGGAAAATCTGATGTTGAGCAAGTCAGCCCTCCTGGGGACTCTCTGTGGGCTGCAGCTAAGTGCTAGTGCCTCACGTGTTCACATTGCAGAAGGAGCCAGCTTCAATGTGACTGAGGAGGAACAGCAAGCACAGATTTCTGTGGGCCTTGCTGCGTGCCTGCAAAGCAAATTTCTACAGCAGTTATGTAGTTGAGTAAATTTATTTTATGAAATGCTTATGAGATGTGATTTAACAGTGCTGACATTGAAAAATAGCTCCTGTTCTTTCCCTTGTTTTATGTAAGTGGGAATTTTGAAGCAGATACATGTTCACGTGATGCAGCCTTCTTTTTTTTTCTTAAAATGGTCATTTTCTAAACAGGACTCATGTGCCCCTGTCTCTCAAGAGGTCCAGAGTCTTGTAAAGTCCACAGTACAAAGCCTGATGTTTCCTTATTGCCACCAAAGGAATGTAGGAAAAATCTGAAATCCCCAGATTAGAAAATATCCCATGAGTATGCTTTTTTCTGACTTCTCCTTGTCATCAGATGCCTCTATCTTCAACTGCAGTTCTCTGAGAGATACTGGAGTTGCAAGTGGCAGAGAAAGGTTTTGGTTCCACTGCACAGTCTTGACAGGTAAAGATTTAGATTTTGCTTCAAGTCTTGGTAAGAATCTTTCTAGCAATTTAATCTTTATTTAAAAATATTTCCTCAGAAGGAATTACATAGGGATTTAGGATTGAATTCATAAATAAATTTATAGTCACGATCAGAAGTTTCCTTCACAGTAGCACATAGACATAGGATTTAATCTTATATTTTGTACCAAAAATCTGTCATCCCAGAATAATTACTTTATGGATTCTTACCAAAAAAACTTTGCAAATGGGCTAAGAACCTCCCAGCTGCTGAAAGGACTTGGCCTTGCTTGCATGGTGTGACAGACTCAAAGGTCGGTGTGGGAGATCTCTGCACTTAACTGTGACAGAACTATACAGTTCCAGAAGCCACCTCAAAGCTTCTCCAAATGCAGGCAAATTTCTTATTTCCCCAGATTTGAAAGTATGGGGCTGAGCTGAAGGTATCAGATGGGATTTTAGAAGAGAGATGTGAGAACATCCCTGAAAAACTGATCTTAGCGTGAGTTATTTTTTGGCAGTGGGATGGGAGAGGGGGAACTTAGATCATAAAACCCTTTACACAGTTTAGTAGATGTGATCTGGTAGCTCAAGTTGATGGTTGGACTTGACAATCTGGAAAGTTTTCCAGCCTAAATAATTCTGATTCTGTCATTTACAGGGCAATAACAGAAAAGCTTGATTTTTCTGGGTCCTGGAGAAAGGAAACTAGAATACAACCAGTCGCCTATCCTGCCATTATAGTTCCTGGTGCAACCACTTAGACCTATGAATAGCCCTAGAGCTCACCTGTGCTACTCTGTTAGCATCTTGCAGACACAATTAGCAAATACCACACTTCTGTTTGACAAGTGAGTTTCTTTCTCAAATGCTTTTCATCCTTTGGACACTTTCAGTACAACAAACAAACAAACAAAATACCTGATCACAGTGGCACTGGTATGTTCTGTATTGTGCCTGCTGACAGATGGAAATGGAGTTGAAACCAATCTCCTATTCTGCACAGAGGCACAGAGGATTAAAACAGCAGGTAATAAAATTAGTCATGCTCATCACGAGGCTGGTGTTTAATTAATGACCTAGCAGCAAAAGGCTCCCAGCTGATCATTACAACTGCTTCTGAAGATACTTTCAGCTCAGTTTGCTGTGTAAGACTATTGACATGCAGACAGTGTACAAACTGACTGGGAAAAATGAAGTGGTGTCAAGAATGTTTTGGCTGTATTAGCTCTGAATATGTCCTTGCTGCCCTGAGATTTTGGTCTAAAACACAATATTGTTTGAAGGTACTCTGTAGCTTTCAATATCATATTCTAATAAAAGGAAAGGTGTAGAATGCTAACAGCCTATAGTTGCACTTTGAAAGAAGACTGCAAAAATGTACCTTGCTTGATTGTTTTAAAGTCATTGTTCAAGGAATTTTAATGTTGTACTTGAATCCTAAAGATAATCAGAAAAATCCATACACATCCACTGGCTGATTTATTAGAAAATTAAATCAGCATGCTGCCAATAGGATTTTGGACATGTTTTCAAACTGATTCTTGTGATGTAGATCACATATGTATCAAGGACACAGTCTAGTGTTTATCTGGACCTGAAATGTAGCGATTTCTTTACTTCCACATCTTAAAAAATGCTATTTTACTCTGGTAAAAATTAAAAATCTTCTTTCCATTAATGTACAGAGGTAGAGGATTTGGGAGACTACCTTATAGGATTCCAAGCTGCTATGTCTTGTGCTCTTTATTGGAGGACATAATCATAGCAATAAATTTAACATAATTTTATTCAATTTACAGTTAGAGCCCTTGCTTCAGAAATAAGAGATGATGTCTTCTTAATATTGTTCTCTAAAGAGAAACTAGTCTTATTTTGAAAGAATGGCATTTTCTCTTTCCTTTTTATTTGATTTGACAATGTGAAACGTTTGTACAATAAGCAGAAATATTTCACTGAAAGGCCTTTTCATTACCTGCTGCTCAGCAGTTTGCATTTATGCACATCCATTTTTAAATTAGAAAAGAGTTGTTGGATTGTGAGTTATTCTGCTTCAGGAGGACTTGTATCCTTCTGAATAGCAACAAAAGTAAAGCAAAGAGAAACCTGCATGCCATCCTGAGTTTTTTCAGTAAATGCAGCTCATAGTCAGCACTACATGCCCTGTTTCTGAAAACCAGGCCATGGATTATCCGATTAAATGCTCACCTTTGAAAGTTAAGATGATTATTCCATCATTTAGTTCTTAAAAAAACTCAAGGGAACTGCTTTCCTTGGTATCTCAGTTGTGTCTTCATTCCTCCTGAGTCAGGAGTTGCGTGAGGCTGACTGAAACAGACATTTTCCACTTGTTTTGTCTATTCCATTAGGAGCTTTAGCCCCCCTGGAGGGAATCAATGCACAAATTAACCAAAGATTTATGAATCCCCAAAGGAATAATTTAAGGCTGTATTACGGTCCAGTGGATTTTAATTCTAGCTGAGAAAATTTGGTACTCTAACTTTCATAGTTGATTTTCCTCTTGTCAAAATACATAAGAATTAGACAATTTTTCATCCCCCTTCCCCACCCCCACCCCCCCTCCGTAAAAAAGCTCCCAAAAAACATCCAGCAGGGATTACAAAGAAAACTAAAAATGGTTTTGGATGATTTTTTTTTCAAAATCTATATTGAAAGAATAATCGACATTCTTTAATGCCAAATTTTAGAGACAGAAAAGCTACCTGCTAGCATCAAGCGTGATGCTTTAACGAATAGAACAGGTTGTCATCTGGTGTAAATCAGCACTACTCTATTGAAAGAGACAAGCTCAGAGGAGCCATATTGTTTACAGTAAATGCAAACCTACCCTACTATTTCTCACTGTCACTAAGAGGTCTGCAAAATGACTAGAAATCTTTGAATAATCCTAACTCTTCCTCCAGTCCTGTACTCTGGTTAGCTTCCTTGTTGTCTCCTTTAATTTCTGTTTTCTTCTAGAAGCATGCTAACTTCGCTGCTATTGCTGCCTTTCTGCCTCTGCTGCTTTTTCATTCTTTGGATGAGCCCTTGAGGACACAGTATTTTTGTTAAGTTTTTTGATCTTACAGCAAACTCCCATCTTAGCATTTGTTTATCAATTATTAGGTATTTACTTATATAATATGATTTTGATCACAAGGAATTTATTTGTCATTCGATGGATGTTCCACATCTAATTACTAACACGTTATAATTCACTGTCAAGTGAATGAGTCTTTAAAATAAAACCATGCAGAAACAACTAATGGGACCATGCTGAGCCTACTTTGTTCAAGAAAACTGAAATCCAAATACTTGAGAAAGGGAACAAGCTTTCTAGCCAATAAAACAGCACATGAATTGCTGACTCTTCTTGCATCAGTCTGTTAGGTTGAGATGCTTAGGATGACAGTCCCTGGAAAAACAGTGAAACAAAGGGAAACCATTGGATTTTGTCTGCTCTGCACACCGACACCTATTTCCAGTCTGGCAAATCCTTCATGAAACTTTATTCATATAAAGTGAAAATTAAAAGACTAGTATTTGTGATTAACTAGACAGGGATTATGACTGCAATCATTGTTACTATTGTTCATAAGGCATTTTGTAGAAAGGAATGAAACGATCTCTGCAAAAACCTGATTGCACACACACAGAATTCAAATGAAGGAGAGAATTGAACAGTAGATTTCTCCACTCCACTGACGTGTTCTTCTGACCCCAGTCAGCAGTTTTATAGTGGAAGAGAAATGCCTCATAGACCTTTAAGGAGAAACATATGAAGTTCAAGAGAAAATGGGAGTACGTCAATCAAGAGGTAATGTTAGAAGAAATTATGGACTTTGAAGGAAAACCTTGAACAAAAATACTGGAAAAATGTAGCAAAGCAGTTTGGTGGAATACATGGCTACGAAGAAGGAGCTATCTCAAAAAAGATATAAAGAAGGAAACATGAGAGAGGCTGTGAAGATAATCAGAAATAAAAACATAGTGAAGTCTGGTGAAAAATCTAAGAACATGGGAAAACTGTCAAAGACCCCTATGCAGACAGGATTTTTGATTTTAATGTGAAGATGCCTGATGAAGACAAATTGGCAGTAGACTACAGGAGAAATTATCAGAATTTGAATATGCTGCACTATATCATGGAAACATTGTGAAATGCCAGTATGTCACAGGTTTATTTAGAAAGTTTTGAAGCAAAGAATCAAATCTGTCCTGGTATATGCCAGCCTTGGATGTACCTTGATTTTCAAACTGTTACTGTTGGAAACTGAACAGCTTTTGGTAGTAATGTGGCAACAAACATTCCAAGAACATACAGGAAATGTGCAAAAGGAGCAAAGATTTTAATATTCTTGTTTTTTAGTTTTAAGATGTTATAATTATGTCTGCTCCTTTGACTGAAAAGAAAAAAAATGCAAACTGACAATTTCTTTTTAACATTTGGGTACAAATACAAGATGTTGGTTTCCAAAAATGCATACACATTGACTATGACTCTTCCAAACCATGTTTGGACATATAATCAAGGCTGCCCACTCACAGGGTTCTCCCTCTACAGCTACAGGAGACTGATAAACACCTCTAGAGTCTGATTCAGATCCTCACTTCGGCAAAGAGCTGAAGAAAAGCTTTAAGGGATTCACTGTTTCCATGGAAGATAGACCTCACTGTGAATGCAATGGCTTCTCCCTTAGCAGCACCGTCTCTGTGCAACTGTTGAACACAGTTGTCTATGAGATACAACTTTAACCTTCTTGCAGTCATCTTATTTTAATTTAACTGTGCAAGTGAAATTACATGATGGGTGAGCCAGCTTCAAGCTACTTCACGGAACAAACATAGCTGACAGATATAACTCAATGCAAGAGAGGCTGGGAACTCTTTATCCTTGGAGAGTTTGAAAGCATGGCTTGACAAGATCTGGTCTTTAATAAGAGTTAGGACAAGATGACTTCCTAAGAGCTTCTCTTCAGTCCAAATCTTTCAGTGATTTTATGATTCTAATAAAGATGTATTTGCTGAATAGTGCCAGTAATTTCCAAGTCTATTTCTGATTTTGGAATATACTTGAATGGAAATAACTAAAACTTGTAAGTAAGATGTTTTTTAAGGTGTTTAGTCACTTATTTTTCTTGTTCTTTTTCTCTTGTTTTAAATAAAACATCTGTTATAAAAAATAGCAAATCAGAAAAATGAAATAATTTTCTGTAATTTGATTTGAAACAAAATGCTTTGATCTAAAATTAAATGCAATTTTCATACTTTCGTTTGAAGAAAATTGAAATAAATATAGCAGAACTTCCATTTATTTTGAAATGTTATTTTCAATTGAAAATAATTAATTTTTTTGAGTGTAATCTTGGAAAATATTTCTTGTAAAAGTCTCCCTAGTGATAAGATACTATGAATGTTTTCTCATTCCCCTGAATCAGAAACATGATATGTGCTTTGAATCGACCAACAGATTGCTATTAATGATTAAGGTACATCTCAACAAGTTTTTGAGTCTCTCTGACACCAGAAACAAGTAAATGGTTTTTAATGGAAAGAAAAATCAGGGAATGCAACGTATTTTGGCAACAAGAGTCAAAGACTCCTTACTTCACTGTAACTACTAATACCCTAGGCAGTGTGGTAGATTTTGTACAGACATAGGAACCACCCAAGCAGACTGATGCAAGTAGGTTTCTGCTTGCCATCTTCATGGCTTCAAAATTTCATTCAGGGGTGGGAACTCTCAGTGTTTGAGAATGACTCTTCTAGTGCTGTCCATGTTATGTGCTTCCCTCACACACCGCAGCCAGCCGTCACCAGATTTCTATTTTTCGTGTAAAACCTACACACTCTTATCTTATACCAAGAAAATGCACACATCAAATGCTTACATGTTCTGGCTTAAGCATCTAGGAAATGACCAGAGTCAGATAGTGTTATGCCCATTGACAGCAGCAGTAAGACCTTTCATTGCACCAGATTTATTTTCTCTCTCTTTTTTTTTTTATATACTTGGCATACATAGCCAATACTGATGTTTGAATATACAAAAATACCAAATTAGTTCATGTATGAACTGGAATTAGCTGTGTTCAGGAATATAAGAATCCTTATCACTGAACACATTTGGTGCCTCTTATAGTTGAGTCAAAAGTACAGAATTTTTATAAGGTATCTAAAGGAGTCCTTAAATCAACAGAGGATGTAAAAGAGACGTTTTGTTAATAACAGATGATAACAATAGCTGCAGTAACTTTGCTGATTCCACAGAAATGGATTTACAAAGAAACTATGAATTTCAAGTTATGAATTTTGTGTTGAGTCACTTATACTTGATTATACAAACCTATCAGCCTAATGACTTGTAAGGACACCTGCAGGTATAGCCATATAACTTGCTGAGTCCCTGTCTGATTGTTCAGTACTAACTGACACTGACCTACTTAGGTGCATTAATTAAGCAAATATACAAACTCATCAACTTGTCTAGTATGAAGTATTTGGTTGTCATTGTCAGGTATGTTTTCTCTCTTGATTTGGGGGTGCTGAGCTTACATCTAGTAAATTCAGTGTGAACTAAGATTGTCCAATAATTGGTACATTCCTCCTGCACCTTGGTTCACTGTCATATCACATCCTTTTTGGCAAATGAGCTCAGTTGTACCAAATCAATCCAGAAGAAATTAGCCCTAGTTCTTTTTTATAGCCTGTGACTCAGGTTCTTCTGCAGCTTTCTGCCACAAGAAGATACCTTGAGCTGATTTGTTCTCCAAGGTGAGAAGCAACATAACCATAATCCCATTATTCTGTCTGTGTAACACATTTAACATTCGTCATTAACTTTTTTCCTTCCCCTATAAATAAGAATGTCAGAACTACCCAATAAAAATGATTATTTGGAGAGGCTTGGGACAGTAAGATCAGACATGGCATTATTACTTTGAAGCTCATCTAGATGAATTATGACCTAACCTAGATAAGTTTCATAGCAGAAAAGTGATTAGCAAGTTTATTATCTATAGCTTTTCCAGCTGTATGTGCAAATCTACCAGGAAATATATACAATAATCTTTCAAAATCTGTGCATCATTTTTCACTTGTTGATTTCATTTTCTCTGCTTCTCATGGAGTATGACTCAGTCTTTTCTCTTTTGGAGGAAAATATGGGGATGATGAGCTACCTTCTACTTGTGATTCAAGTTGGAAATCATAAGCGTACAGAGCTTTAGCTACTAGTCTTGGTTAATTTTATTAGCGTGAGCCTTACCTCAGTCACATCTCCCTAAGGCAGAATTTTTCCCAAGAATGCTGACATGTTCAGCAAGATTTTTGATTCATGTGGACTGAGTATGTGATACTGGAGTCCCACATCAGATATTTTCAGCTTTTTAATGAGTACATTTTCTTGAAACTCTGTCCACATTAATACTTGCCCTGCACTGTATGGTGATGCTCTTAAATTCTTCAGCATGGGCCAGAATTAAAGGCTTATCTCTCTTCATTCTCCATATCCCACATTCTTTTGTTCTCTTTCAGCATTGCTTTGGATTGATGTATACTGAGGGGAGAATACAGCAGAATATTCTTTCCTTAAACACTTCTGGGAAAGTAAAGCTTAATCTGTTTTTAAGAGCTTCCTCAAAATTAAGTCGACAGATGCTAATTGGTAAACTATGGCTGAAAGTTGCTGTACACTTTTCATCTCCTGCACTCTCAAAGTTCTGACAAGCAAGAGCAAATTGCTACATATCAGATGGCATTCAACTGCCTGAGGTGAAGGGGGATGAGCTTCTGTTTCTCTAAAATAAGACTTTCACATTTTGCTCTCTCTCTCTCTCTCTCTCTCTCTCTCTCAAAAATAAATAAATAAATAAATAAAAGCGTAATGACAATCTGGGAATGGAAATCTCATGATTTACAGAATAAAGCTCAAAAAAGACAACAGATCTGGGGTTCCATCTTTCCATTCTGGCAGTACTGATCAGGGCAGGGGCTACCTTCAAGGGTGCTCAGAATCAAGCTTCTGAATTCTCTTCATGTTACTTCTTTCACAACTGGACAGATAACTTTTGTGAACCTGACTGCTGAGAGTGGTGTGGTGTTTTTTTTTCATATGAACTATTGATCTCCCTTCACCTGCTAACAACTTTGGATTTCTGCTGACTTCAGGCAGAGTCAGTAACTAAGAACAAAGTGTTCTGGTTCCCCTCCTCACCATAGGACCTTTTCTTTCTTCTTTACATTTCATAATGAGCAGTTAGGCATAGAAGTACTTTTAAAAATAATAATATTTGCATATCAAATGCCAATGAGAATAGGCATATTTATTGCCTATCTTCAGAAGATTTACAGCATTTAAGATGATTCTGAAGTGTTTACTGAATAGTTTTGTGGGAAGAAAAAAAAAGTATATATATATATATATATATATATATATATATAGTGGTCCGTAGCAACAGTGCTAAGTCACAGCCTGAAATGGTGATTGAGCACCTGGTGGGAAGGCAGGACCAAACCAGGGGAGCCCAGGTGCATACAGTGCACCTGAGTGACTGGAAGGGGTGGAGTCAAGATCCACCCCTCCCCAGACCTCATTTAAGGGTTGGTAGTGGAGGCGTGAGTTTTTCTTGCTAGAGATCCCTGCGTGCCTGAGGTCTTCTGAAGGTAAGTTGTTACTGTCTTTTGTTTCTGTGGCTGCATCTGTTGCGTTTGTGCTTGTTCTCATTTGCTGTAACCAAAGATCTTGTTACCCCACTACTATGGCTGTACTTTCCATCCCATTATGACCTTACAAGGTCTCATTTGGTCTTAAAAATATACTTTTATTTTTCTATTAGCACCAAGATGGGGTTCAGTGGAAAATTAACCAGAGCTTTTGAGTATACTACTCTATCTGTATAAGGGAAAATGTTTTTGTCAGCTGAGCAATAAAATCTGGAGTAGGCTAGAAAAAGTGTGAAATAAGATCTTTGGGATATTCCTATAGGTTGCTCTTTTTGAGCTAGTCAGGAGTTCTCGTGACTGGGTCAGCTAAGGGTAAGTCTGGAGTATGGACATGCTGTTACTTCAGCATTATTTATGTAAAGCTGTCTCCTGGGCACACTGGTAAATTAACAGGAAATATAACTGCAGTGTTAAATGCCTCATCTTAATCTGAGTGTCACTGGTTTTTGCCAGGTCCCTTTATTGGTGTCTAGCTTTAGTTCTTTAGTTGTTTCAGTCCCTGGCCTCTTCTCAAGAATGGTTTTGATTTACATCTCTTTGTAAGATGTGACCAAGCCATTAGGAATCAGATGAATATAACTTTTTTTTCAGTTGGTGATAAAGTAAGACCTTCTCAAAAGCATGAGATGAATGGCATAAACCTTTGGTGCTACTCTGCATTGTCTACTACAAAAATAAAATTCTGGCTCTCCAATGGGTAATAACTGTTGTCTTGAGGAAAGAGATAATAGTGGAAAAGGTATAGTGGAACATTCTAAAAACTCTTCCTGTTAAAACTATTTTTTGTTATTTTAAAAAATGAGATTAGGCTGGAACTTATGTTTATCACAACTGCTGATGAAAAATATGCCACTTTTTCAGCTATTCTGTCTGCAAATGCCATAAATTATATACAGTAGTAGTCTTAACAGTACTCAGAGCACAATGTAGTGCATTTATCCTTTTGTCTCAGAGTTTTAAAAGTGAAGTGACTACTACTACTGCAGTTTTACAGATGGAAGAACTGGAGCATGTAACAAACATGAGAGTAATTGCCTTTAATCCTGTATACTTAAAGTTAAAATCAGAATGAGAAATGGCAGAATTACATTCACAAGTCTCTAACATCACCTTTTTTGCTTCTATCTACTAACACACCTTCCCTACTAGCATGCCGTGTACTTGAAAGGGAAGTGAAGAGCTCAGTTTATGGGAGATGCGTGACCTTTCTCCCTCCTGGTCATGTCTTCTCTCCCTCTGAAATGAATCAGAACCTGAGGAGAAATGCTGAGTAGCCAACTAAAAATCATTTATTTCTGCTGGTTGAATAATCCCAGTTGTAATGGGTAGCTGGAAAGCTTTTGTTAATATCTCTTCCGCTTGTTTCCTGAGTATTTTTCCAAAGTAGCTTTAGTATATGATGAACTCTCATTTCCTAACGCCAGTCACTGAAAGCGTATGCTAGGGGGTCACTGTAAAGCCTTGTTACTTTGCCCAGTCAAATCATATGTCCTTCCTTGAGAAGGACTGACGCAAAACAATGGCAGAGAAGCATTGCATTTTTCATAAGGCATGTGAAATAGAGCTAAACGTGTGAATGGGATGTTCTTCTCTTCAGACAACTGTTAGTTGTTTGATATCAAGTTTACACAAGACCACATGTACACTTTGTGTAATTACAAAGCTGAGGAACAGTCCATTTGTGCCAGAACAGGTTAACCCCTTTTGTCCATAACTGAGCAGCCATTGGTAATGTTAAAAATTACTGGATGGATAAAAAGTGACTTGATTACTGGAGTATGACTGACTCTGAAGCTGTTGTATTTAAACAACTACTCTTCCCTGTGAGTGAGAGGTTAAAGCTGAAGAAATACATCCATGTGTATTCCTAATGTGCTTTCATTTGCTATGCGGGTATGATTTTTGGTAGTGACAGGCACTGAGAGAAAGGTCAGTGGTTTTACTCTGCCAGCACATGCTTTGGGGAAGAACTGCACCAACCAGAGTTATTGCTAAGAATGAGACGAGCAACGAAGTCATGACTGCACAGACACTTTGGAGTGTAAAATGCAATTGCTTTTGCCCTTTTAAGATGGAGATCTCTTGCCTTCTGACTTTTTCTGAACTATCTAGCTTTCCTCAAAGCCTGCAAAACTGAAAGCTTAACAATGCTTTGGATAAACTTTTAGTAAAGGAAAAGAACCAACAGAGTTCAAGTCTGCTCTCAGGAATCTAGAGATAAACCCTGCTGGAAGGGTTCTTCTTTGTAGTATGGTAATAGCTGTTTATGAAGAATGACTAGTGCAGTGGACACAGAGTCAGTTTCGAACCTGGCCTATCTTTAAGCTTATCCCTTGCTCTTCCACATGGCAAACTGTCCTATTTGGGATATGACGTTCATTTATCTTTATGGGATAATAAGAGAGAGGACTGGGCGGGAATTTATCATACTTTTTAAATACTCTCATTCCTGATTATGATGGCAGGGGCTAACAGCAAATAGAGCAAATAAATTTTCTTACATAACTAAGCCATTGGGACAAATTTCTTCTGCAATTCTGACATATGAATACTAAAACTGGAGTAGATTCTGACTCAGAACTTTACTACATTTGAGGTGAAGGCAAAGGTAACTGATGAGTAGGTCAGGAATATGTGACTCGTATCAGTGACTTGTTTAAAATGTATCAGTAACAGACACTGATTGCCCACAGTATGACTTGTATATAGCTTTTAAAATTCTTTCTTGCATTTCTTCACTTCTTTGAAATTTGAGTTTGTCAAATACACACTGCTTTTTCATTGGATGGGCTCTCTTCACTTGAGTAGTTCTCAGTGCTGAAATATTTGCCTTGTTGGAGGCATTCTTCAGAAAGGCTTTGTTCTTCTGCTTTTGAAATGACTTCTGAATTATGCATGCTATTTTTTTTACCGCAGTTTCACAGTGTGTGGACCTTAGAGTTTAGGATTTCTGCCTGCATTAAAACACGTACCATCTTGACTGGTGTGTGTCTCTTTTGACTTTCTCATAACCTCTGCACTAAGAAACTTGTCAGATTTGTTGGCACTCATTCCAAATGACCATTGCTGGGACCTGGTGAAGCAAGGTCTTTTTGCTTCCACTGTTTATGCTAGTACAAATCAAACAAAGAAGTTATGTTTAAATTTTCTTTCAGTAAAGCTGAAACACCTGAGGATTGAGTGTAAATGATCAGGTGAGTGACTTCGCAAGCAGGGGTTTGGAGGTGCCTGGAAGCAGGGAGAAGGTGCCCTTCAGAAGACCAAGAGGAGAAAGGAAGGTTTTTGGCCTCCTCTCCAGTTGCATCTTGTAGTTATGGCTGGTTTGAGATATTATAAACCATAGGAATGGTGTATGTTGTGTTTTGAACTAGGAAGCTAGAAGCATATGCAGTCACTGATGGCCTTATGTTTCTAACAGTGGTAAGAGATTGGAAAGATTGTATCAGAGTGACAGCAAATCTTTTTTTTTAGTCCAAACAATCTAAGTTCATTACTGAGAAAATGTGAAGATAACACAGTGACCAGCAGACTGGTAAATAGAGAGGATGAGGCAACTGATGGAGTGATCATGATCATATGATAAGCAAGGAAATTCAAATGTGTTTTTAAATGAAAGCCTGTAATCTGGGAACAAAGAAAGCTGGATGCAGCTTCAGAACATGGGCTTTAGATCTGGAGAGGTGCCTGAACAGGTATTTCAGCAGCTGCTTTCTGCAGAAAGCAACAACTAAAGCTGGGTTGTACAAAAGAGCAGGAGCAGGAAGATAGTTTCTCCCTTCATGACAATACTGCTGAGCAGTGGTATTCAACAGCAGAAACTGTTTTTCTAAAGGAAGAATGAGAAATAGGAGACACAACTGAACGGAAGCATAAATGATTTGAAGGTTGAAGAATATTCCCAGTAGGTGAAAATAGAAGAGTGCTACAAGAAGGTCTAATTTAGGATGATTTAGTTATGGCACATAAATATAAAGAGGCACAGAAAAGAAAGGCAGCATGGTGAAGGCTTAGCAGCTGACAACTCTGAAGGAAGAATAACCCTTTAATGAAGCAGACAAACCTTCAGGACAAGCTAGAAAGTGGTTTAGCTATCCTTTAGAGCCTTCTGATCAAACCTTAATGCTGGTTTCTGTTGGCAGGTTCATGAGTTTATTAAAGGAGTAATTGGAAGAAATGTAATCACATGTGATAGACCAGAGGGAACATCAAATAACCTAGTGTTCCTTTTAGAAGATAATGGAATGGTTTAACTAAGTCTCCTCCACCATTGTGCAGTTCATGAGAACTTTTCTAATTTTAGCAAATTGCTCTTTTATATTATGCTACAATTCCAGTGAATACAAACTTAAGGTGTAAACCTTATCTTATAATTTGTGAGCTTCATTAGGAAAGCAATCAGGAGGAACAACTTTAACACAGTGTCTCTAAAATATTAGGGATTGCTATGTGCGAGTTATTTGATATGATATAGTAAGCAGTGGAGCAATTGCTGGAATTAGTGGTAATTAATAATCTTAGTGACAATGTAAGGAGAGATACTGAACAAAATTATATTTCAGATAGTCACACCAAGACAGTCACAGTGAGGTCTATTGAGAGAGCATCTTCTGGAACACAGAAGCACTGAGACTTATTCCTATGTCACTGTAACAGTAAATTACAGTGGTATCCTGCTGTCTCATGACTGGAAAAATGCTACAGAAGTTCTATACTTCTGGGGTGTTTCGTTGTGCATATATTAAGAACAGATGAAGAAACAGGTTAATAATTACAAACATGAACTGAAGCCTGAAAATACCCATATCTGCTTCAATTTAAGCATGTTACCTTATGCTGAGGAATTAAGAGGTCTTCCCATATGCATTAAATTAAACCTATGCAGCTACATATGCAAACAGCACACACACACACAATGACCTGCAAGCATAGGTATAAATGTTCTAATCAAAGAGGAAAACACTAAAAAAGTCACTGATGAAATTGGTGGGGGGGTGGGGGGGGGGGGGGAGGAAGAGGGGGAAAAAAATAGTTTTCAGCATGGCACTGTTTATGAGAGTCATTTCTTGTGTGTGGAATTTACCTGCAGTGCTGTTGTGGGTAGGCATAAGACCTGTAAATGTCAAGGTGTGGTTTCCTTGCATTGTTTGGGGGAGTGTCTGTCTGGACAGATATAAAATGGTGATCCAGAAGTTTGACAGTAGCATTATGAAAACATGTTTTTCAAAAATGTTAGGCATGTTTCTGCCATTCTGGTACATTCCATGCTACTGATTCAAAGAATACAAACAAGAACCCTCATTATGCAATTATGTACCTAAGCAAAGTAAAATGCTTTGTAAGTTACTTGTGTTCTAAGACAGTGAAATATGTAAGAGGCTTTTTGAAGAAAAGGTCAATGCAGTAAATTTAGGGTTTATATAAATTTTTCTTTGAATCTCCTGAAGTGTATTTCTATGTGCCACAGGAAAGCAATTCTTGACAACGTTCTATGGCAGAGCTATCGTTTTTCTATGGATTTTTTTTCCCCACTTAGTATTCTGTACTAGAAATGTCAAGTTCCAATTGAACTTTATTGACTTTGTTAGCTTCTGCAGAAAATATATCAGCATCATTTGTATTCAAGATTTCTGATGAACTTTTATCATCCTCACTCACTGACAAAAGGGAAAGTGGAGCTGGGCTCCCACTCGATGATGCCACATGTGTTTTGCATGTGTATGAGGTATGACTAAGTCAGGGGCCTAGAGGCAGGAAGCAGGGTTTGTCTGCAAGTACTCCATAGCACTTCAAACAGATAAAGACAGCTTCCATCTCGTCAATTTAGTTATAAGCACCACTGTGACCATTCCAGCCACATGCAGCATATATCTCCTGTGGACTTAGAATCCAAAGCCAATTTTGCCATAATTATGCCAGTGGTATTCATCTCTGTGATTTTTAACAGGTTTCATGTGTATTGGTCGTTGGCAGTGGCATCAGTTTGAAGCTGGAAAAGATTCATCACTTATTCACACTTATAAAGATTCAGGTTTTTTTTTAAATCTGTGGTTCAGAGGGTTTGTAACTGAGTCCATGGTAGACTTCCTGTTGCGCGTGATCTACAGAATTATGTGCTGCTGTCTGGAAACCAAATATCTGAAGTTATTAAACACACAACATACATTCAGTTCAGATGGTCTTTGACATTTAGATCCTTTTACAGACAGAATCTAGAGATGATTGGATGTTTTTTGTAAGGATTCTCAGTCACTGGTCTCCTCAATGTTGCAATACCTAATTGTTTCCATATTGGCTTGGGATTCTAAAGCTGAGCCTTCTAAGGAACTGAGGTACTTAATCAGTGAATGGACCAATTCCTTGTTTATCCAATATCTTTCTAATGGAAGATGCAAAAAAAGTCATAGATGTAAGGACTGAAATATATATTTCCTTATTGCTATATCTATCTGAAAGAATACCAATTCCAGCTTCTTCCTTTGCTGTTTTTATGTCAAAGAATCTTGGATTTTTGCCTTATTGTAGCAGGGCTTTTGCAGGGATTCGGAGAGGTTTTTTCCTCTTGGTTCTGGGAGATGTGAGTTTGCATTCTGTTAAGTGCCAAAAAGAACTAATTCTTGAAAACTGAATCAAGTAATGTAGGATTGAGCAGACTCGCATCTCTAGAGACAACCCGGGATAGTTAAAGATGGATAGGCCTGGAGCTTTTAGAGATTGACTTACTTGATTTGCCCTGCATAAATTTACTTGTTAAGTGGATAAAATGGTACCCAGTGGAAGAGCATTGAATTTGTTGTGAACCTCCAAAGTTTTAAGTGAATGCTATTAAATTTTGACAATTTTCTCTTGATTTAAGACAGATTTTAATGTTCTTGAAAACAATGAAAAGAATTCATGGGCCCAAATAAAGTTTCAAATTGAAATATTTGAAATATTAAATTGTAGCTTCTCTTTTTATAAAATTTCCTAAGATTTATTGAATAACACTGCAAGCTGAAAGATCTACATATGCATTTCTGAATTCATTGTGTAATTAGTTAATTGAAACACTTAGCATGTAACATTTAATGCAATTCCCCCAACTCTTAAGTATCAAGATCTCTCTGATGGAAATAATTACTAAAACCATCCACCTTCATGCTTACTTGATAAAATGGTTGAGAAAACACTGTGGTAGGCTCGTTTTGTTGTTGTTTCTTTTTTGATCATATGGTATTTCTACAGCACTACTGCAAGAGTTCTTACACTTGTATGATTTCAGGTAATGCACTGCTAAGATTAAAAAAATTCAATATATAGTCTGTACTAATTCTGTAGTAATACTGACAGCAATTTTAAGCCCACTAACAGCTGATTAAGTCACTGGTTACTGTCTTTGCTTTTCTCAAATCTAAGCTTCTTCAAATATGTTATTTTTTAAAATGATCCAGAGGGCATGCTTAGAAGCTTCAGATACTCTTCTGGTTGGGACCCATGCATGAAATATAGACTAAATTCTGCTCCAAAGGACTTGCAGTGTCAATAAGTTAGACAGATAAAGGAGGAAAATAGAAAGAGTAGCATAGCTTGCTCAAATATAGTATAGTGGGTTCCCTGGCTTGGGAAATGAAAATTTCAATCACTGAACAGAATGATCAGTTTCATTTTGCTTAAGCTGACTTGTCATTAGAAGTGTTATGAAGAACGTCTGAAATTTAAATATTGACTTATCTTTTATATATGGGTCAGCAAATTGATTATGTATGAACCTAATGCAATGCTATTGTGAGAATTTTCATGCCAGTCCTATATCATCTGCCAAATAATCACTTGATTTAACGTGGCATAGCTTGGTTGTCCTTTTCTGCACATAAAAGACTGTAATGGCTGTGCTTATCTCAGTTATGGATACACTGAGATGTTGGAAAGACAGAAAGAGGTGGAAAGTTTCAAAAGCTGCTCTGAAAGCAATGCCTCTTAATTTGTTAGACTGGCCCCTGGCATCAGAGGTGGATGTTGGTGGTGTGGCAGTAGAGGCTAAGCTTTCCCTCGAAGATTCTTTGTTGTCATGTGACAGACAGCAGAAGAGGGATGTTCTGACAGAATGGCTTCTGATTTGGATGCACAGAGGTGTGTCACTGAATTCTTCCCTGTAGAAAAAAATTGCATTTTTACAGTCATCAATGCTTGTTGAATGTTCATGGAGACCAAAGAGTGGAGATGAGGCACTGTGAGGTGGTGGGTGGTGCATTTAAACAGTGACAACAATGCTGTGAGAGAAAAGCCATGTTCCAGACACAGCTGTCACAACATGAAACGAAAAGATCTTGATCAGCTCATCCGCACAAATTGGCAGATTACAATTGTTGAACTGTGTACAGGGCTGAATATCAGCTTCAATGCATTGGAAATTATGGTGGGAGTGGTGAAATATTGCAAAATTTGTGCTGGGTGGGTTACATGAGTGCTCACATAGGAACAGAAAGAGCAAGTTTGTCTGGACAGTGAGCCCCACTGTGCTCACTTTCAAGGACCTAAGTCGTCCTGTTGATGTGAAGAATCTTTGCAACTGAAGATGAACTTTTTCCTAGGGCTTTTCAGGGCAGCAGCTTCACTAAATGATCTGTCCAAAGAGGAAAAATGTGACTTTCTAGCCTAGGAATTAGGCACTCACCCAATAAGTGACTGGGATAGCTCCCATCCTAGCCTTCTGTCCAATTGTATTGGTTTTGTGTGTCTGTGCATTTTTCTTGGTTCTGTTTCTCCAGTTTCCTTACCAATTAAGGGAGCAGAGAGCACAGTTGTTTGTGAATCTGCATAGAAAACCAGATCACTAAAGTGACCCATGTGAAAAAAAATAACATTCCAGAATAAGGATTTTTCACGACTCTGGCACTTTGCCCTGTGAAGCCAGGGCATAATTTCTTTAAATCCACAGATAAAATTACAAAAGCTCTTTAAAGTCATCTTTAAAAGCTCATTGTTTATAGAACTATCTCCAAATCTCTCCAGAGGACAGCACCTACACTGCAACAGAATATTTGAACTCATGCTCCAGTGATGACACCTATCCTGAGGATGAGCTTGAAATATTCATTTTTATGGTAAAAATTTGTGCCCTTTTTCTGTACAGCTTTCCTTGCAGCTAAGAGAGGTGTTTTTCAATTTCATGTACTCAAGTTCTGTGGCTTTTCTGCTCTGCATTTCTTAGTTCCAACCATAGAAGGCACTCTTACACTGCTGTCTGCAGCTTAAGAAGATCTGCTCCTGGAGTTGAACCCCTGGGCCAGTAATGTTTGAACTGTTGGTATTAGTAGACTATAACAGTGCATGTCCTACTCCAGGACATAAAGCAAATAGTAGGTAGAGCAAATAAGCAAATACATTAATCTGAATTTCTTCAAAGGTAAATAGCTTTCTGGAAAGGTAAATAAAGTTATTTACATCTAGGAAAGGAACAGGTCCTTAAGGACATGCTGTGGTAAAACGCTCTGAGTAGCTAAAAAGAACATCATGTCTCATTCATGCAATAACTCTTACACAGGTTGGTTTGATATTCAGAATGCTGTATGAATGAAATTTGTATAAAATCCTGTTAATTAATCCAAGTTGGCTGTTTTTCTGGATTGTCCAGTTTAGTTACTTGTACTCTTCAGAATTATCTGAAATTTTCCATTTTGATAAGTAAAAAGAGATTATTGTGAAATGTTTATTTTTGAAAGCACCAAAATATAATTTCATCATCTATTATCATGAAAACAATAAAGAAGAGCAGAGGGTTAGAGTTAGTTTTGACTACTAACAAATACTTTGGATCTGCTTGGCTGGGAAAGGTAGGTGATAAAGAATGTACTGCTGTTTCCAGCTCCCCTGGGACACATGCAAGTATCTCCCAAGTGCAGATTCTTTAGCCTGTTCACGTCACTGGAGGAGGAACATAGAGGCTGAGAAAAAACTTGATTCCCTTTCTTCTTGAATCAGGACTTTCACAGAAAGAAACTACCAGGAGCACAATTTATTGCCAAGTGTAAATATATTGGCAAAAATACAATAATAATGTAGGTATTAATACTAACTTTATTATATAGTATTTTAAAAATCACTTTTTCTTTCTCTCTCTAAAGAAATTTGACCTGAGATATCACCACACAATTTCTGAGGGCTAGCTGATTTGCTTTTATTATTTCATTCTATTTTAACCCTTTGCTGTATGACATTTACTTATTTGGGTTCCCATTTTCTTCTCCATCACTGGTATGTTCCTATTTTTGCATGCCCTAAGCTAATGAGATACATTTTGAAATTCATTTTGTTTGCCAGGTCTTATGTTACTTGGTCACATAGAGAACTATGTGGAAGGAGGAAGGCATGAATGATCTTATAAAATCAGTGTGAAATCATTTTACAGCTTGGACATAATTTGAGTGGGAGTCTGGCCCTAAATCTGACTCTCTCCCTTTTTTTCCTCTTCACTGGACACTTTATTTCCAGCTGTTCTAAAAGGAGCTCAGCATTTTGCTTTGTAGACTTCATCTTTATCCTCCATCAAGACTAGATATGAAGGTAGATCATATCTAATATGCCTTCCATGTGAAAGTAAAAGCTGACAGCTGTGTGAATTGGTGTAGTGAACAGCTATAAACAGAAGAGTAATTCAGCCCACTGGTGGGCTGTATCATTGAACATCATCAAAAGCTGTCAGATAAGTAATGGAAAATGAGTTAAATGTCATTCTGCCTTTCCATAGCTTGTCTAATCTTTTTGATGAAAAAATGTAATAAGTCTAGCATGTTTTGGCGTTACTCAGTGGCTGCTTGATAATTACAGGTGCATGCTCAAGAATACTTGTATTTTCTGGTTTATACTCTTAATTCTTTAGGGAAATAGAAAGCTCGTGTACAGACCTGAATTTTGGAACATCTGAAGTATACTTGTCTCTTGTGCCATCAATCTTTTTACATGCATTGTGAGCCTCTGAAAATAATGTTGAACATAAGATAATTAACAGTTGAACAAAGGATATTTAGAGGGAAGCTGTTTGTGAAATGAATACAGATCTATCTTAATGAGAAGTGAAACAATGTGGGAGAAGAAAACAAATGTAGTCTACCATAGAAACTCAGTGCTGTGATTATGCCTATGGGAAACACCACAAAGAACTGCTTGTGTACAGCTTTTCTGATAAGACACTGAACTGAATAAAAATGCACCTTACTGTATTGGCAGTACATTGGTAGAGAGGCAGTCTTCTTGTAGAGGGACATTTTCACTATTTAAAAGTGTAGAAATAATTAAAAAGGGTAAAAATCTCTTGTACTGTAACAAAACTGTGGAGTACAGCATAAGACCAGCCCTCAGTGTACTTATGGCCTGCACAGCTATCCTGGGGGAAAGAAGAATTACTCAGATCTTACTATTATCTAGTGTTTCCAGGTTTTTCAGTTTCATCTTCTCAAAGCGTGGGATTAAAGCACACTTCTTTGTAAAGCAAGAAATCCAAACATGCTTTTACTTGCTCATATGAGTTGCTGGAGTTATCATGGGGGTGAAAGCACTGCATCATGGGATTCATAAGTGTTTGCAAAGCTTGGTCACACTGCACCATGTAAAGTTGTGATCTTGTTACATCAGTGGCTGCTGAGTGCAGATAGTTGTCAGTATATTGGAATTGCCAACTTTTTATTGTAGTAATGTTGTAGTTTTTCAAAAGCTTACAGTGAAATCTAAAGAAATATGATGGTTGGATCAGTCTTAAGAGTGTTTGTATGATGTATTTAGCTTATGTGACAACAGTACTCAGATGTATTAATTTTGCTCATTTGTTCATAACAAATACTTAACTTGAGATACGCATCTTTATGCATCACATTTTTAAAATTATCCAAAAGATCAGGGACAAAATAAGCTTAAGGACCTTACTGCCCATGCAAAACTTACGGGAAATGCTTCAGTGCCAGTTAGGTTTCCAAAAATCTCCATGAATGTTGTAAACTATGCAATAATAACTTGCAGATAGAGGGTCGGTCTCAATTTTTTTGTTAGATGTGAACTCACAGTCTAATGTGAAGATTCAATGCAGTGTATGCTCTTTGGAAATCTTTACAAATGGTAAAATATAGCAAGTTTATGCAGGAGCGGTTGTGTGCTGCTGTTGGTATGTATTGTAAAACTCAATGTGAGAGCTTACTAAAGATACCTCTGTACACATGCTTGTCATATGTTGATGGATTGTAAATTATCAGAGTAGAATGGAGGAGGCTGTGGGATGTGGAGATAAATGCTGGCATCTTTAAATAATCTATCCAAAATTCTCAGTTTAACAATACTTCTTCACTACTGTGTATTTCTAATTGGAAAGGAGGTTTTCTGAAAGTGCTATCCTATAGATTTCATGAAGCATGGAGATTTAATGTCCATCAGAGGTCCTGGATTTCTCTGCTCTCACCTGGCTGGTCTGAGGGGAAGCAGAGAGGCTAGGCTGCAGGGGCACAGGCAGGCTGCTTCATTGGCTCCCTATCTGCAATGTGCTCAATGCCCAACAACTGATTTGCATCTTCCTCCTCTACTTGCACTGCATGTGTTCCCATCACATGATGTTGCTGGTCTGGTTTTCTTGCTGAAAGAAGAGACACTGAAGTGTCTAAAAATTACTTCATTTGTAACCTTGCATACTGCTAGACATCAAAAATAAAAACCTGCACCCAGCCAAAGAGTATCAGAAAAAAGAGCAGAAATGAATCTGATTTATAATTCCTTTTCTGGTTTGCCTACATCCCCTTGCTCATAAATAGTTCGTGTTTAGTTTCCCATTTATAGCAAGACCTCTTTGATAAAATTTCCCCTAGAGTCAGGTTTTTGCTCTCCTTCATCCTTGTATTCACCAAAGGACCTTAGAGAAAAGGATGGAGTAAAAGTGTCCTCAATACATTTAGGATCCAGGCCTTTGACATGTTCCCTCAAGCTGGAAATGGGAAGCTGAGATCCACTATCTGAAATGATGCTTTCCCCTCACAGGAAACCACTCTCTGGCACAGAACATGGATGAAATTTGTTCCTACTGTGAGGTCAAGAGGCTCAGTAAAGGACTAGCAGATGGTCATGCACTGCCTAAAAAGGGAGGAACAGGTCCTCAAACCTAAAAGGGAGGAACAGGTCCTCCTTGCCCTTGGCTGCTACCAAGGTAGTGCTGACCTGACACCCTCAGGTTTTGTCTTTAGGCCTGGTGGTTGTTGGACTGAATGGGTAGGAAAAATTCTTTATTGTTCAGCTGTGCATCTGTTTGTGCTCCTTGTGATGTGTCAAACAATGAATAGGACCCAGCTGTGTTTTCATGTGGGGCCAGCTGAAAGGGTTTGGGCTTCTGAAGGAGCACCAGCTGAGATTTGTTAGCATAATGCTTTCTGCAGGGTGAGTATAAAGAGTGGGTGTTTGGTGTTTGGCTCCAGACAGGCTGCACAGGTCCTTGTCACTAAAACATCCTGGAGTGCAATGGGAAGCTGTGCTGGGTAGTGCTAAGGCAATTGAGAGTTGTCGCTGACCTCTAAACAGGATGAGGGAGCAGCGGCAGCAGAGTGGAGACAGTTGCTGGCGCTGCTCTGACAGTCAGGCACATAAACAAAGCCAGGGAGGAAGCCCTCCTTAGGGCTGCTAAAGAAACCTCAAACTATAGGATGTGATGATGGGTGTATATGGCTAAAAATAGCTACAAAAGCATAATGTGACTTAAAAGATGTACTGTAAAGGCTCCCTTTCTATATTTAGAATTGACTGTGTGTGCTTATCATTTCCTTACTTAATGGAGGTGCCATTTTCTTACACTATTTAATATATTCATAGGCTTTTTAAGCAAGGATAGGAAACTGGATAAAGCAAGTAATAACCTTTGCATTTTTTTATAAAAGAAATAAATAAAAGCTATACAGATTTGGGAGACTGTCATACAGCTTCTCAGGCAGTGACCAAAGGGGCCCAACAACAGTTTGATGGTTGAGTATACCATAATGTTTTATTATAGTTATGGTTCTTCAGACACACACTGGAAGACAAAGGCTAGGGAGAGCATAAGCAATGCTTTGTTGGGCTTCTGATTGTGCTTTCAGGATTTGGGGATGTTGATCATGTGTATGTTAGTGTGCTGTTCCCCAGTTGTTACTCTGCTAGAGGAAATGTAGGTGTGAACCACTCATAAGTGTGCTTTTCTACTTTCACATGTAGGTAGTAAGGGACTTTTATGTCCAGCACTTGGTATGCTACCAGATAGATCTCTCTATTTTTTTATTCAAAAGGTTTTTTTAATTAAGTTCTGAAAAATAATAGATCAAAATACTTCTATTACTGAGTTATGCTGGTTTGGGAGTGGTGATGTAGCATTAAGACTTCACGTACAACATTTGTGGATGTGGTAATTTTTTTCCCAGTGGAATTATTTATATGGTACAAAAGAGGATGAATTGTGCTTAAACAAACATTCACTAGGAATAAAATGCCTGCTGGCGCATTTTTACTAGATAACAGTTTTGTGACCTTTGAGGAATTTTGTGTTGCACTTGTACCAAATCTTCTTGTAGATTTGAATTTTTTATTTTCATTTGTAATGCACAAACTACTTTCACAATGGCCTTTTTGGTTTTTACAGAAAACTACCAAGAGAGCATTACTGTTTACATACACAACAAAAAAACCTATGCTCAGTACTTTCTGATAGGGCCATTATTACTGTGTACTGACATGGGTGCTTGGTTTAAGGAACAAATTAAATTAACAGCTGTTTTGTGTTACGGTTACATGCTGCGTCAGACTTTGTCTCACAAAGTCAAGGAGAGGTAAAGCTTTTCATGCCCTCAAGTCACCTGCTCTGATTAAAATTGCATAACAACTTCACTTTCATTCGGGGTGGCACTGTAATTTTCAGCATCACTGTCAGGCTCATTTCTTTCTCAGCAGGGCATGCTGTGCTTTCTGCAGTGTGCAACTTCCACAACTCCATTTCTTTACTAAGGTTTAGAGAGGAAATGTCACAGCCACTGAAGCAATGTTGTTCACCAGCTTGCAAACATACCCAGGCTGTCAAATATTTCTTTTGTGACTGTAGGAACAACCCAGGAAGATGGAAGGCATTCTTTGTTAAATCTCTGCAAGAGCTGTTTAAACACATGCACTCACAAAAAGTTAACTTAATGTGCATTCTTTACAATAACTTCCCTTTAACTTGAGGGGGGAGTTCAGTTCTTTCTTTGGCAGACTCTGAAGCAGGATCTGCTTGGAATGCAGGAACCCCCACAGCCTACCTACCCACAACTTGGTCTTGAGGACAAAAGGTAAATGCCTTCTTTTCCTTTTCCTTTGCCTTCAGATAAATCACAAACAACCAAGGAGCAATCTTAATGAGAGGTAAGAAAGTTCATCTTTTTCTACTTAGGATTATGGGACTAGTATTATATGTCAAAATGTGGCCTAAAACAGTATACATATTCCTTATGAGAGCTAATCAGATTTTTGAGAATCCCCAGGAATGGAGATCTCACTGGATTTCTGTGCAGTCTGTTCCTGCTTTACCTCATGGTAAAAAAAAGTGTTGTGTTCACATGGAACCTACTGTATTTGATTTATACCCATTGCTTCTTCTCTTAACACAGGCCATGACTGAAAAGAGCCTGGATCCCCCTTCTATTTTTTCCCCTACCTTCAAGCATTTATATACCTTAATAAGATTCTCTCTGAGATTTATCTTCCTTTATCACAGCTTTCTCCGTTCCCTTAACCAGGTTTTTGGTTACATTCTGCACTTGAACAGACTGTCCAAGTCCATATTTTTTTTTGCACTGGTGAGACTATCACTGGACTAGTGCTAAATAAGGGGGAAAAATACCTCCCTCAATCTCCTGCTGATATTCTTAAGTCAGCCCAGGATACCATTTGCCTTACTTGCCTCAAGGGCACATTGCTGATGTGTTCAACCTGATGTTCACCAGGTCCTTTGCTGAACTGCTTTGCAGCTGGGTGGCCTCAGTAAGCACTGATACTCAGTACCTTTCAGGTTCAGGATTTTGCACTTCTCCTTTTTGAAATTCATGAGGCTTCTGCAGGCCAAATTCTCCACACTGCTGATGGCTCTCTAGACAAGAGCCTGGTCATCTGGTATATCATCTGCTCCTTCCAGTTTTCATAGAATGATAGAATTGCTCAGGTTCAAAAAGACCTTCAAGATCATCAAGTCCAACTACAAAAAACTTTATAACTGTGAACTTTCTGATGGTGTACTCTGCCCCAATATCTAGGTGACTAATGAAGGTATTAAGCAGTATTGGCTCTGTATCAGCCCCTGGAGTGCTCTACTAGTGGCCTGCCTCCAACTGGACTTTGTGCTGCTTGTCATCACAATCTTCCAAGTCAAGCTGTTCATTTAGTTTCCAGTTCACTTCACTATGCACATATTTAACCCATACTTTGTAAGCTAGATTGAGGATGTTGTTAGAGGTTGTGTCAAAAATGTATTTTTCTTGAAAGATTAAATGTCACGTATTACTGAATTTTCTGTTTTGGCTTGCTTTGTTTAAAACAGTTTATAACAATTGACTTCTGTGCTTTTCTCATAGGCTAATTTCTGTTCTTGTGAACAGCATTATTTCATTTGTTAAAATCCATTATCAGCTGTGCACTCTGCAATGCAGCTACTTCTATGTAACTCCCTCCCTTAGCACAGATTTAGTAATACCTTGGTGTTATTTTCTATATCATGTTCAGTTGATCAGTCTGTGAAGTAGAAGACCACTGCCACAGGTAGGGGCATTCACCACCAACCAAACATATTCTGTCAGAAGTGCTTATGTGACTTGTTAAGTCTTACAGTTGGTATTTCCAGCTCTTACATCTCACATCCCTCTGATTTCTGCATTTTACTCCATATGTTAATAATATGCTAGTGGTATTTGAGTCAGATCATCATCACCCACCCATCAGCTGAGTTTCGTTGCTTTTTTTAAGGTAAGGATGGGTCTTTTACAACATGAGTTGCATACTCATTGGGGACTATGTTGCTCAAAGGTGCAAGGAAGGGTCTGTTAAACTACTTAACGTGTGAAGAAATGCTAATTTGCTTGTCCTGGCCACCACATTAAAAAATGACAGCACTGTGATCAGAGCTCTCAGTTATTGGTTCTCATTTCCCAATACCTTTTCTTCTGGAACACTGGGGGCACTGCTCTTGTCTGTGCTATCTCCTCCTCTTCCTCCCACTCCTTAGGTGACAAATTAGTGGAAGGGACTTTGTTTCTAGGAGGAAAAAAATGTGCATCTGGAATTTTTCAAATGCAGGCTGTAGCTTCAGAATTCTTCATTTGGAAGATGCAATCAGATCATCAAGTCCAACTGTTTGATCACTTCAAGGCTAAACAGAATATTGTCGAGGGTGTGGAGCACTTCTCTAGGAAGCCTGTTCCAATGTACAATCACTCTCACAGTGAAGATTCTTTTCCTAATGTCCAGCTTGAACTTCTGCAGTGCATCTTTGTCTCTCATGTTCATCATGAAGCAGTTCCTCAAAAAGAGGATTTCAGTCACGAGTAGAACTGGATAAGTAGCTTTGACTCTGAAGCTGGCACAGAAAGGAAAATATTTTTTCTCAGCTACTAGAACATTCCCAGAACTTAAACTGTAAGGAGCATTAACATCTGCAGGTCACTGTCCAAGCACAGTACACTGCTAGTTATGGGAAGTTAAATGATGACTTATTAATCTTAGCTCCAGCCTTTCTATTCATACAGTTGTAGAGAATTAGGCATGTCAGAGCAGATCACTGGAGAGTTTCTGCCAATAGAGTATTGCAACAATTCAAATAAATGGAGGCCACCGAATCCTTAGAAATGTTTAGAAACCGACTAAATAAGTGTCTAAGATCACCAAAATACCAAAGTTTAAAAACAAAAACAAAAAAAAAAAAAACCCAGCAAGAACTGAGGCTGTGCAATGGCAGGTTCTGTTCTGAGAAAAGATGATGTATGCTGCCATGAATGTCACTGACTTTAAAATTCCCTCTAGGTCACTTGTATCAGAGCCGTATTTTGTGAGGCATCCTCTGTTATGAGGTGCTGGAACTATCTGGGCTGCAAGTCTCTACTTAGACCTTTTGGGTCCAACCAGTTCATAGATTCATAGATACATTAGGTTGGAAAGGACAAGATCATCTAGTCCAACCATCCTCCTATCACCATCCCTACCCACTGAACTACTAAATCAAATCCCTTAGCACCTCATCTAAACGCTTCTTGAACAGCGCTACGGATGGTGCCTCAACCACCTCCCAAGGCAGGCCATTCCAGTGCCTGACCACTCTTTCAGAGAAAAAAATTTTCCTCAAATCTAATCTAAATCTACCACGGTGCAACTTGTGGCCATTCTCTCTTGTCCTGTCATTATTTATCAGGGAGAAGAGGCCCACCCCCTCCTCACCACAACCCCCCTTCAGGAAGTGGTAGAGTGCAATAAGGTCTCCTCTGAGCCTCTTCTTCTCCAGACTAAACAATCCCTAAAGAGATCTGCGAGTCTTCTGTAGTGGGTGAATGAACACCAGTGCACTGGACTGTCAAGGGACGAGATCCTCTGAATAGCTCTGCCACATTTCAGAATTGTTTGAACTAGGTCAAGTTTGGAAGGCTAGACTGACTACTGTCATTTACATTTTTCCTGCTCCTCTGATACTGAGGAGGAGCAATTTCTTTGCAATGCTTATGCACCTGTAGCATGCTTTGCACTTCTGTTAATTCTTTGTCACTGCATTTGCAATTACTACCTTAACTTCTCTTAGAATGTTAAAAATATGAGCAATGAGAAAGTGTGAAGAAAATGCTCTGAAAAAGTATTAAAATTGTTTCTTCTGTTTTTCTTAGAGGAAGGGTGAATTTGGAGTTGGTTGTTATGTGCTATTCTGCTCAGTGGATGTGTTCCTGGCTGCTGTAGGTTAAAAGGAAATCAAGGGTGGTGCGACTCACATTCCACCCTCAGCTCACTGTTCACCTTTTGTCATTCACCCTTGCATTTGAACTCATTAATTTTACCCACCCACCTAGATTCCATGTGAAATGGTGCTAATGGAGATTTGTCTGCAAACATACAGCGACATTCAATCTACTTGTTTCAAACTTGGTTTTTGAATTTCAAGTGTTTCTGACATACTATATCCCAACCCATGGGTCAACATCTTGTTTCCATCCACGTGTGTACAGTTCAAGGACCATCTGCCATTGAAGTAGGAGGCTTATTATTCTCCGTGGCTCAGGGGCATTAGATTCTGGAAATGAGGTGTAATTCTGCATCTAGCAGGAAGGAAAAGGCTAGAAAGGGATCTGATAGTGATTTGAATGGAGTAGGTCCTTGGGCATGTATTTTACATGCCCTACAACCTCTTCATGCCCGTAGAGGCTGACAATATGCTAGAGTTGCATCTGGTGCCAGAGATGTCAGTTCTTCCAGGAACTTTCTGAATTTTTATATTCCATCATCTTCTCCCTTTGCCTTGATAAAATATATTCTCAAGTATCAAATGAGGCTTTGTGTTCCTGGTCTACTTTTCCCTCTTCCAAAGTCCTTTCACTTCCCATTCATAATCCAAACTTCCATTCCCTTTTGTCTCAAGTTCTTCTTTTTTTTTTTTTTCCCTTCTGTGTTGGAAATCTCCTTCCATGCCAAATGAGGCCAAAGCTGCAGTTGTACCAACAAGGCATATATATATATTTATTTTTTTAGGAAACAAGCACTGGACTGCACTGTAGGCTTTTCCTGTGCATACAACATGGCCTGTGTTTATACTCAGGTGTCTGGACAATATTTCAAAGGATATAGTTGGTTAACAGCTCAGGGCCTGGGAGAAATGCACGTGACTGAGCTGGCCAAGTTTTCCACACAGGGAAAGGAAAATTTTCCAGCTTCTGCCTGTAGGTTTATTCTCCCTCTATTTCTCTTTCAATAAATAAATATTTAATTGGTCTTTAAGTGGAATGACTTCATGGACAGCTACAATATTATGACTGTTAAGAGTATCTACTGGGGACATAGAGTTTTAGATATTATCAGGCTGAGGAAAGATCCAAATCTAAACAGCATACATTCAGGCTGAGGGATCTATATGCAATACAGCAGCACTGAGATCCTTGGTTACTGACATGGAGTTGTTTCAAAGGGAGCCCCTTATAGTGTCACTTCAAGAATACCTACCTGTGGGGCTTCTGCCACATTACTATAGTTCAGGGAACTGAAGGGCTGTTTAGACAAGTCTTGGGCTTGCTTTGGAACAGATTTTCACCTGTCTGGAAAATTTATTTGCCTGTAACATAGGAAATAGCTAAAAGAACTGTGGATTGCAGATGTCTCCAAACCCAGGGGAAGAGATTTTGAGAAGACAAGGTAAAAAAGACAGCTCTTTTTGTAGGTTCTGTGCTTAGTGAAATAAAAGTTACATATGCAATCTCTTCACGGCTGAGCTGTAAAAACTATCTGATTAAGCTACGCACCCTCCTAACAGATATTTCTGGGGCAAAGAGAGAATATAGCAGAATGTAAACAATGGAAATTGGAGCAACATAACAAATTTAATTCTGATGTGAGACCCAGTTGTTGGAAGAGTTTACTCCCTACTTAAAGCCCTCAGCTTTCATCCTGACACTCCTTCTTGCAAAGTGTATGCAATAAGGTACAGCAGCAACTTGCAGATGTGCAAGTTTGTTAAATCCTTGCCTACATCAAATCTGACAGCAGAATTACCATGTTCACTTGTCACAAAAAATCTTAGGTACAAATGAATTAGTTTATGTATAGTCCCCTAGTTTGACGTTTGACCAAGAGTGTAGTGTTCATAGCTATAGGAGAGTGATTATCTGTCACTAGAAACATTGAAAACATTGACAAGTAATGAACAAAGTAATCTGGTTTAAGAACAAAAATGAAAACAAAAATATAATTTATGGAATGCCAAAATTCTGGTGTTCTACTTGTCAACAATGCCAAACTTTAATGTTTGTTTGCCATTTCTTTCAACAAAACTGCCAAATGTTCATGATTAGGTTATTTCATGAACTTACAAACTTGCAAAGTCTCACTTTGTAAGAACAAGGTTTCCTAGAAATCTCTTTTCCAACTGCATTTCCATTTGCAGTCCATACAGTGTAGTTAACCTGTTTGTCTTATCATAAGAGCTCATTCTCATAATGGGTACCAAAACTATTAGTGTAAAATAAGAAATGGGCTAGTTTATATCCAAACCTTTGAAGCTGAGCTAAGGTGTTCATTACTATTGTTTTTAGTATCTTTTTAAGACAGACATCTCTGCTCCTGACTCATCAAATTCAAAAGACCTCTGAATGTCTCCAGAACATGGCATGTGCAGCCTCCATATCTTTTGAATTTGAGGATTTCCTGGGGTGACTCAAAGAAAAGGGAGACACTACTGACTCCAGCAAATGTAACTGATAAATCACTTTAAGCAAACTCAGTTACTTTAAAGGCCTATGCTAAAAATATTTACAGTTCGTTGGACATATTTCTCTCTTCTTTGGTCTACATGGACTATTTTAAAATAAGATATGCATGTATGTGTATTGCTTATTGCTATGTGGTATCAGAAAAATTCATTCTGTCATTATGGTTCTCTGACATTTTTTTTTCTCCCTTTGGTCTGCAGTGTTCTTTGTGCCCAGTCTTTGTGCCTATTTCTAAAAGCCAAAACCAAACCATTGTCTCAGATGTGTCTTCAGTAAGGCTTAAGAAATGTGTAATCATAAACAATGTTACGTGTTTTAGGTGAGATGAGCAAGCAGTCCTATAGTGTAATTATTAAAAATTAATGAAATGAATCAGCAGTCTATATTGATATATGGACCACAAAGAAGAAAAAATCTTTATTTTCCTCTCCCCTTCTCACCCCTATCCTCCCCTCCCTCCTTATTTCTGTTTCTCTTCTCCTTCCTTTATCCTTTTATCCTTTTTATCCTTTTTTTTCCCTTCTTCCTCCTCCCTTCATCTTTCTTTTTCCTTCCTTCTTTCCTTTTGTAGATATTTAGGAGAAATTTCCTAAAAAGATTGATAGTCCTCTATCAAACAAATCACAGAAAGAATTCATTAGCCTCCTTTCTCATATTTCTTTGTGCCATGTAATATTTATTTTTTATCTGACTCTGCTGTACTGTCCCATGGAGGCTACAGTTAACTTTGGCAGGCATGGTGTCAGTGACTCAGTCTGCCCTGGCCCCAAATCAGGGTAGAAACAGGAATGTCAGGCCCCTAAATTAGAAATGATAAAATGATGAAAATGAAGAAAGGAAAGTGGTTAAAAATATTTATTCTGGGTAGGTATCAGAGAAAGCACCTGACCTTGGCCTCTTTGCTTACTGGAGAGGACACTGTCCTTAGTTCGATTGTGAGATAGAGCTGAAACACAGTGTAAAAATGATTCCAAATATCTGTTGCCAGGAAGCAGATGACATACTAAATTGCTCTGTAGATTGAGTGCTTAATTCAGTGATTTCCTGCTGCAGGAGTTGCCAGTGCACAGCCATTTTGTCTTTTTTGGCAAAGTGGCCGCTTTTGGACGGCTGTCTCCAGTAGTCTTTCCTACTCTTCCTGTTGTAGGAAAGCCTGTTTCCTGTCGTGAGATTTCTGATTAGGCTCTGCACTATTTTAGTCTGCAGAAGGCCTGCATAGCAGGTTGCTTCTCTTCATTTGATACTGATTTGTGGAAAGTGAAGCCAGATCATAGTCTGGCCACAATAGAGCATCCGAATCCTTTGAGAAATGAAAAAAACCCACATAACTATACTGAAAAGATCTGATGTTTGAAGTAGTATTCAGAGATACAATGGAGATCTAAGCATTTATTTGTTTAGTGAAGTTTTACACTGTTTCTTTTGTTTATAGTATTCAGGGCTTATCTTTACGTTGTATTTTTTTTTTACATAGCTCTGAATGTTGGTTGTCCACCTGCAGTGTTCACAGGATTATTGTCCAGATTATTTGAGACTGGAATCTTTGGATATCCACAAGCTAAAAGATGTTTTCCAACTTTTCCTCTATGCATTGTCTATGTAGATTTTTTATGCTGCTGATAGTGAGCAGAGTGAATATAGTCCTGACATGATTGGAATGACTTTGCTGTTGTATAAGTTACATTTTGTGACGAGAGATTGTGTACTGGCACTAAAAAGGAGGCAAAAGCCTCTTAAAAAGGAAACAATAGCCATCCCCTATAGCCTCAATTAGTTCTATTCTGCCTCTGAGTAAACGACTGAATAGTATTGGTCAAGGGTCTGGTTATTTCTACTGCACAGTTACCAATCGCAAAAAATAATGTTTTGCCCTGATTTCTATTAGTAGCATGTGTATGGATAGGTACTAATAATAACAAAATTTGTTGAGTTTGAAGTTCTATTTTACCCACGTGCTTCATTCATATGCTCTGTTTCCTCCATATTGGAAAGGTTGCTGCATGCCTGACTACAGACACCCAGTTCCTGCAGCTGTTCATATTATAAGAACACTTGCATTCCCAAAGGCAATGGTTGGAAAGGAGAAGATAAAAAAGGGTTTCTTTATTTCTCTTACGAGTTGTTGCTCAGTCTATACTATATAATACGCAGTAATATAGGCAGTTAAGCTGTGCCTCTTACTTGCTTTTTATCTCAAGTTTTATGTATTTAGGAGTGAAGAGATAGATAATGACTTCAGTGATGCAGGAATTTGTGTTGTGTCTTATCACAGAGAAAGGCAAGGTGCCATTCCCACTGGCCAGCAGCACAGAATGTTCTATACATAGTTTAGTTTCTTCTCCTTCTTTCCATTCACTTTTGTTTCACTTTCTCATTATTTTCCTTCATCTACTCATTGAAAATTTCAACTCTTTTTTTTTTTACCATTCTTCATCTCACTTCATTTCCTAGCAAAATGATGGAAAATGTGAGTCTTTTCAGGATACAAATTTATGCAAAAAATTATTTAATTGTCTTCAGAAAAAAATATGAGGAAGTTAACCCCAGCAGCCCTTATATGATATTTTAATAAATGAGACTTGGCAGAAGCCAGGAAATTTGAAGTTAATTTAACACTGAACCAGACTCCTGCATCTGTGGGAATGTGATGCTGTTCTGCAGCTGTAGTGGAAGCTGTCTTCACTTTATCTTTCCGAGTTCTTTCCAGTGTTTTCTGTACCATTGCTATAACCTGGGCAGTTGTTGTTGTTATTGTTTAAATACATATATTTTGCATGCCTTTGCTACTCCAGCTTGCCTTTCCCATAACAGAATTAGGTTATGTTTCACCAGGGTCTTCTGCAGTCCTGATTTGCAAGTCATGTGAATGTAACAGGAAAACACAAATACAGTTGGTTATTTGTGCTTACTGGGCAAGTTGAAGCCTTGCTGACTTCCTCCTCTCTCCACAATTCCAAGCTTTCTTCAGCTGCTGTATTTGACTATGTCCGAGGACAGTGTGACCTAGGCTTCCAATATTGGATATGCTCTGCTTTTCTGTTCTGTTGTTTCTGTAAAAAAAATTATCCTCATAACAAATGAAATCTTCATACATTGTAATATGTTATTCTCTGGTGGTGTTCCATGCAGAAGGAATTAAAAATGACATTTAATAAAGTTCCCCAGGGAGTCACAAGATGAACAGCAGTTTTCTTTGTCAGAAGCAGTAGCTATGAACTGCAAGTCCAGGATAATATAGAAGGGCCTCTGCATTCATTTTGGGATTTGGAAGACGAGATGAGGAAGAGCCATTAAGCTACAGAGTCCAGGTGATCTGCAGAAACCAAGACATAAGGGACACAGCTGTTACAGTAGAAGGGATCCTGATAAGAGACCAAAGTCACTCAGCTAAGATGGAAGCGGTTGATCCTGGCAGTAACGATTGCTGCTAGCATTTTTCACTTACTAAAAACAACTGGAAAATTAGCCACAGTAGTCTGTCTGATTCTGTACCGTTTTTTCCTGAGCAGACAACCTGTCAGGTCTGAGCTCAGCTACACTCCAAACAGGCCAAGCCTGAGAAAATTTTCTATTTTCTTTGCTCCAGATAGTCTTCCATGCATCCTGTTGCTACAGTAGTGTAGAATTTAGAGGAAGGAGTTCCTGAATATACATTCTTACAAGGAGGTTGCTACAGAGGAGATGCTACCAGGTTACTCCTGGTTCACTCTAGTGGGGCAAAACTTCCATTGACTTCTGTAGATTACGAGACAGGAATAAATTAGAAAAGGTTTCTTACTCTATTGTTCTAAAGTTTTAATGTAATGCAAATATTTCAGAGGCAAAAAGGGCTGATCATGAAGTATCATGTTAATTTCTTGGACAGTCAATATTTGATGTTGACTGGTCACTAGTGTCCTACCTGGTTTCTTCTTGCATCACTGGTTTCCAGAATCCTATTCCATTGCAGACCATGCATTAATTTGCAACCAGAAATCTGCTAACTGTAAAGAGGCAGTATGACACCTGAGAGCAGAGACACCTGAGAAAATTTATGCTGTATGCTTGCTTGAATTAGTTACTATCCCATACATCAGGATATGTTTCTATCACTACAGTAGGATCATTGTGTTATAGTCTGGTTGGCCTTTCCTACACTATTTCAGGAAGGCCTGGATGAGATTATTGCCATTAACAGGGACATTTCTCTTTTAAACTAATCCAACCTCAGAGAGTTGAGACGAGATCAACAAAATCATTGCCAAATAAGACCAAGAATATGAAATTGGAGGAAATTAATTGAACAAAAAGACAGAAGGGACATGATTATCTTATCTAACTTATGAAGACAGCGATTATTGTAATTCACCAGAGGGGAAGCAGACAACAGGACAAAATTACTGAAATGACTTGGTAAAATTGGTAAAATTGTGAGAGGAAAAATACATCCTTCTGACTCAGCTGAGAGTGTTCCCTGGAAGTATAGTTCTATGCTAAGTGCCAATCAATATTTTTGTTTGTTACCCATGTATGCTTGCCTAATCTGTGCCTGAATTTTAGGCTTGGCTTTCATCTTCTCTCCTATCCGTCTCTATTAACGTCACCACCATCCACCCGCGGCTAAGTAAACATTAGCTCTAGCAACAGCATTCTCTTTAGAACAAACTACCTGGCTATGCAGCCAAGGCTGGCTCTGCAGAAAATGTTAATCAGAAATACGTTAGTAACCTTGTGCAGGAAAATGGATCAGTGGCTGCTCCTGAAGTGACCCGTGACAGGACAGTTTGACAAGACTCACCCTTCCATCAAACTTTTGACCCTTTTTCTGAGGAAACAGTGATGCAGTTGAGTAATGGTGTGGTCAGTGTGAACAATGACAGCTGCTCTCAGTTGTTTTTTTTTTTAAGCAGAAGTCAAAGGTTCTGCCTTTTTTCCCCCACATTTCTGTCTACCATTACCCCCAGCCTTGGAGTCTCCTGCATGTCTTTACCTCCCTTGCACTGTCTATGTCCTCCTGTTCCATGCAGTGCCTCTAACCTCAATGCTTCCCTGTCCTTTTGATTTCCTATTTCGCCACACTCTGGCCCTGTCCCCTTCTACAACAAAACATATGGCCTGTGCTTTGCTTTTGATGCTGGCTAGCTTCACAGCCAAAATGCGTCTCAGTCTGGATATGAATCTGTAGCACTATGGCTGCCTTGCAGTAATTGCTGTAGTAGGAACACAGACAAGAAATAGTTTATCTTGCTTCACTGAGGGAACAGGCAGCTCACAGCTGCTATTGAGGAAAAGCTTGCGCAGAGGCTGCTGTTTTGGAGTAGCAGACAGGAAATAAGTTGGAGCTGTTGATTTGTCTATAGTTTGGTTAATTTACATTGCTGTTTCAGGTAGGCATCTCTATTTTCAGTAACGAAACTTTCTACAGAATAAAGACAGAGTGAACTGTTTTGCTGGTTTTACTGGTACTTCTGAGCAGTAATGACAACTGCATGTTCTCTGCTTCAGGGAAAATTAAGCTTGTTGAATTTGTGGCCCTACAGAGAAAGCACTAGTATCTGAAGTATCTCATGAGGGACTCAGTGTTTGTCAGTGGTTTTCAAGCTTGCAATTTATAATTTTTTTTTCTGGTGAAAATCAAGGAAAAAATCCCAGTATTTGTAATAAAATTAATAAAAATAGCATTACTTCCACATTAAAGAAATATAGAAGTTGGTTTAAAAAATATGTGCGAATCAAACAGAACCAAATTGTCAAGTGCAAGCTGTGTTATGTCAATCAGTATTTTCTACTTGCTGCCTTTGCAGACTCATCTGATACCTGCCAATGGCTCAAGCTTTGCTTACATCCACCCTCTTATTCTTCCTCATTAACGTCACTAATCTCTACTTGAATTCCTTGCAAACAGAAAGACAAAGTGCCAGTGTGCACTAAGTGCAAAGAGTACTTGTCACCATGGCTAAGTGTTAACGCAATTCAGCAGAGTTAATATGTAAGCTTATCAGATGGATTCAAATGTGAGTGAAGTCCTACCAAATTTTTCCGATTCTTGCATGTTGCCAGAGCAGACGGAACAAAAAAAGCTTCCCACGTGTTGCCTTTTTGTTTTATAATTTTAATAAAAAGTCAGTGATGACCCACAGCCTTTTCTTTCTCACCAGTCTGTAGAGGTTGAGGAGCGCTTGGCAATCAGAATAGAATAAGCATTTTGGAAAAGTGGAGAGGAATCATTATAGAGGGCTTTTTATGGGCTGCCAAAAGACAGAAGAGCAACCCAGACTGTACATGCACATGCTGGTAGATAGTATAGCAGTGTACGTTTCTTACCAGTCCACCAGGTTTCCCAACAACATGGTACTGAGAGTGGGAATATCTGAGCTCTGAAAACAGACTTCTAGCACTTTGTGTCATCCTTTACAAGTTTAGAAAATACTTACAGTGGGGTGTATTTCCTCTTGACCTCTGTGTAGAACTTAAAGGAAAATTTCATTATGTACTTTATATGATTATAACAGATCCTCAGTTTCTCTCATCCTTCAAGAAACGGAGTTTGTTACAACAGAGCAAGTCACACAACCTTCAAAAGCAGGCTTCTGTTTACAGCATCATGATTCATAGAAAGGAAACTGTTATTAATGTACTTGGTCAAATATCTGGTGCTGTGAGGTAGAGAGAGAGGAGAGTGAGGAACCTGTGCTGGCTGCAGGGGCAGTGATACTGGAGAGGCAGCTACAATGCCTACAAAATATTTAATATAAATATGAGCCACAGTGAGGTGCTTTGGTACCCAGGGCAGACTAGCAGATAATGAACCTCCTTATCACTTGCTGAAATAGAGCCTCAGAAATAGAGCCTCAAGATGTCGGATCTTCAGGTGGATGAGGATGCTTGGTATACCCATGGCTGCTAGCGCCAAGGTGTCTGCTGGGATGGTGGCATGGAAAAGGCAGGTGTCAAACTGGGCACTGCTCTGTTAGCTCTGGGCTGGTTGCAGTGACCTCTGGGACTGTTTGCTATTCAGGGCTGGGAGTGAATGAAGCCTGGGTGTCTCAGCCAGGCTGTACTGTGGAAAAGCTCCAGAAGGACTGGATCAGGAAACACACAGTGATCAGCATAGGCATGATTAAAAATCAGTATTTCAATGAAAATCCTTCTTAAATCAGACATAAATCATAAACTAAAATCTCATTCTTTTTTTAATGCTTTTCTCTTATGAAGCTTGTTTATCACTACTAGATACCTTATTAATACAGGATTGCTGTTTGACACATATATATTTAATGAAGGCAAAGCACAAGTTTCAGTGTATTTTCAACATCCTCTTTTTCTTTCTTCCTCCCAGTCCCTGTAAAAAGCAACATAGAGTTTCAAAGTCAATATAATGAAGTGTGCAGGAAGGTACCAGGTCCACTGTGACAAGGCAAGCCTCATCCATCTAATGTTGAATGGTAACTGAGCATTTTAAAAATCAAAGAAGGATGTACTGTTTTTAATATCAGCAGTATTCTGAATTTCATTAGGCCTGTGAAAAAGTTTGGTGGGTAATACATTTTTTTTCCTGGTTAGAAGTAAAAAAAAAAAAGTCTCAGTGGTAAAATGAAAGGAATATCTGGAAGTATTTAAGGATGTTGTTGCATAGGAGAGACATTGGAACCAGTCTTTGAGCACAAACCTGCACTGGATGTGGAAACTATCCATTGTGTCTCAGCAGCAGCCATGCTTAGTTTGTCACATTAACATTTGTTCTTCTGAGTTGTGCAATTATGCTTGGACTGTGGAGTCTGAATCTTGAGTTGAAGCACTCCTTCTCTTTTGCAGCTTGTCATAATAGCTCATATTTAAAAGTTAAATTTACTTGTTCTACTGCTGCAATAAGTCATCTGTACGTTTACACTAATAAGCTAGAGTTATTTAAAGAGCTAAGAGTAATATTTATTGTGGATCAAACAATGAAAGTACTTGGATATCAGAAAGTGAAACAATTTAAGAATTTATAGTGACGTGCCTTTCTTATATTTCTTGTTGTATCACGAATAATTGTTTACCCCCAACTGTGCATATCTGGGGCCTTAGAAAAAAACACTAATTATTCAGAGGTCACTTGGGAGCTCTCCCAGGCTACATGGGAGATTTTTGCTCCCAGTTCCTTTAGACCTAGAGTGAAATCAGGTTTTCTAAATGAAAATTAATCATAGTCTCTAATCTCTGTTTTAAAGTAATTTGTACTTTTAGATCACTAGCAGGACTATATGCTGGAGTGGAGTGAAAGAGGAGTGAGACATAGTTGAGTGTTTGTCTCAGCTCAGAGACAAGGAATGCTGGAACTGCTGTCCCCCAGCTGAAAATCTCAGATACCAATTTAGCAGGGTGCTAATGCAGTAAGGTGAGGCTTGCTTACAAAATGTCTGAAACATTCATGAATTTCAGACAAACTCACTTGTTGCATGAATGTGTCTCTTAGGGGAAGGCCCTGACACAAACAGGGTTCAGATGAACTTCTTAGGGCCAGTACATATGCTCTGGGTTATACCACCCATGTTGTCAGTGACTTTGTGTTGTTTTGTTTCTCCAACTAAGCACTAGATAAATTATTTATCTCAAAAGCCATAGATTACATTTCAAAACCATAGAATGTTCTTTGAGTGCAAGTCTCAGAACTCACTCTGCCTGTACCAGAGCTTCTGCTACTTAGACTTGGACAAACTGTGACTCCACTTCCAAACTAAGAAAAATGTGGTGGCAGGAGGAAATCCAGAAGGTCTCAGGAGGGACACTGCCCATCTCAGTTGTGTACTGCTCCTAGAGCTAGAGCTCCAGCCAGACATTTCAAAAGTCTTCCCCTTTCAGTGAAATTGCTGTTGTTCCTGAAGCACTGTGATGAGGCATTCCTACACTTCAGATAAGGAGATATTTCTGAGGAATACACATTTGAAATGCACTTGGAAAGAGTGATTTGGCTTCTCTTTCTGCCCATACAGCAGAATTGTGCAAATGCACTGTTTCTAAGGCATTTGGATGCGAAGCACTGGAAAGAGACCAAAATAGACATATTAAGTAAATTCTGCTCAGATTCTCATGCATAGAATGAATGTTATACTGCACAAATACATGCATACATTTGTATATTCAAACAGGTGCAGCCAAACACAGCAAAATTGCATACTGCCAGGCACCATTGGCATCACTTCTCTCTGTTAATCTAGTCAAAAGCAAGCAAAAAGTTCTGCACTTCTGCTCATCTCCTGAAATCCTTAGAGATTTTATTTCTCTAGTAAAGCTACTATTTTCACATTTTAAAAGCTATTTCTATATTGTTATTATAGTTAAAATAATGATGTCTATGTATTCTGGCTGTTCTAATTACTACCTTATTTGAATGGACATAAGGATGAGACAAGTGAAAAGTCTAGTTTTGAACTGGGACTCGGTAGACTCTTATCACAGAGATCTGTCTAAATTCCTGCTGCTTGTACTATCTTTTTTTTTTTGCTGTTTTTACAGTTATTAATAATGAAAGATGAGTGATCAGGTATCAATTGCTTTCTGCACAGTTGGTTATGAAGTATAAACAGCAAAAGGATTTTTCCCAAACACCATGCCAGATAATTGGCCAGCCACAATTGCAGTCCTACTTCAAGTCTTCCCTCCTACCCTGTTGCACCAAAGAAATGGGATAGCAGGATGCATAATTATAACTATGCTAAACATGGCAGCCACTCTGCTACCAGTAAGAGCCAGAAACACACGGAAAAGCACGTCCTGCCCAGACAGCCGGCTGAGTCTGTCATGCATTGTGTAAGATGGAGGAAACAGTGCCCCTCTAGATCCTCTGACAGGATCTGCATCAGGACTTGATCTTTCCATATCATTGCAACCAACACAACATAATTAAAGAAGGAGAGAAAAAGACTCATACAGGTGTAGGAATGTGATTCAAAGCAGATCTGTGTATTAATAGTCCACATAAGAGGCGGTCTGAATGATCTGCCTGTCTGAGAAAAGTGGAGACTTCTGTTTCTAATTGTTCCTTATTCCCTAGTAAAGGAAGTCTGAGGCACCTTTGTTCCTTCATTTAGTAGAGTTAGTCACCTTAGTTACCAACAAAGCACAGGCTAAATTCCACAGAATTGGTGAAACTGAAATGTATAGTATAGAAAACAAAGAAATGCCTAGAATTCTGGAAGCTTTACAGTTTTCACATATTCATACAAGAGAAAGAATTCTTTAACAATGAAATTAGTAGCTAAGGCCTTCAATTTAATTTTTTACTTACTCTATTCTACTGAGTGCTTAGCAGTCCTGCTAATGTGCAACAAATGGTAGTGGTAGGTGTAGCACCTGGTCGGTGCAGCTGGATGTTTCCAGCTTGGCAACAAAGTGTTGTATTGCCTCATATATAAAGTACAGCCTGTGAGACGCTGTAGTAAGGCAGGTGCCTTTCCTTCCTGTCTCCGGATCTGCATCATCTGCATGTTGCCTACCGATTAGCCATACTGCACACCTGGCAGTATCAAAATCAGAGATTAAGATTAAAATAGCGTCAAGCCTATTCAAATACATGTGTATTTGTACGTGCATGCATCTGTGTTTTAGTATATATATGAGTAAATGATGACTATGACAATCCATTGCAAATCAAAATAGCTTTTTTGGACATCTTGTCAGTAATTAAACTCATTAGGCTCTTTTGACATCATTCCTTTACTTATACGTATTTTCAAGTTGTTTTTAAATACATCCTGTTTTCTGTCTATCCTGTTATCAACAGGTTTTATAATAACTCTTCTTGTTTTTCCTGTAAGTTTCTAATCACCAGCTAAACCACTGACAAAGGTGAAAGAAATAATGCCTCCCTAATATGGAATTTCATTTATTTGCTTTAAGTCTTTTCATTGTAGACAACTCTGTATGTTAGGAAGAGCTTTGTAACGGTGTTTCCTTAACAAACAAACAAAAATGGTAAAGGAAAAAACAAAAATATCTACAAACAACTCTTTGGGCTCAGAATGCCCAGAATCTGGGGGACCTGATAACTATATCTCAAAGAGAGATCTGAAAATTCTTCACCTGCAGCCTTGCTGAAACTGAAGTTAGTGGAGAGCAGGTTCCCTCTGAGCTGAATTAGACTGTGTCCCCTGTAGATTATGATTGGATAGGTTCTTCCTAGTTCCCCTGAGCATTGTCACTCCTGCATTTCCAAATTCCTTGCTACTTGGTGAGCAGTCTGCTCTGACTTCAATGGAACAGCTCTGTCTGATGAGCTGTTCAGTTCAACCCGCTTTGCTAAGTGTCAGTCTGACCTTTGGCAAGTTGTCAAGGTGGCCTCCAGGTGAAAAAAAATCTGTGGATGAAATATAGTTCTTCATAAGCAATACTCCATGGCATGAGATTGAAAATTGTCAGGGGAACTGAACTATGTTTGATGGAGTACTCTAAGTCAAAACCCTGCTTTATTATAACAAACTGAAATGAAATTTTGAAACTAAATCAACGTAGTATCTCAGTTTTGCATTCACCTGTTCTCCACTTTTGAGAGCTCTAACAAATTTTATGCAGTTCAAAAAAGCTTTTTTGCGTTCAAACTTTCAGATAAAACCAGATTTACTGGTTATTCAGCTCATCATTCAACATCCCATTATTTCAAAATATGCAGCATTTCTATCTGTTATGTAAATGTTCCTGTAACACATAATACCACACTGAACTGTAAATACCACATAAAGACTGCTGGAGGAATTACTGCATGGTGTTAGCCCACTGGTAATCTGTGAGACAGTTGCCGTACTTCTGTTTGGAAATTTGCAGCAAGATGTATGTCCCTATGCCTTCCCCAAAGTTGATGAAATTATGTGCATGTGTAAAGGACAAGAACAATGCCTACTTGTTATATGAAATAAAAGTGATTCTTTTTCTACTGAAAAAAAACCAAAAGACTAATAATCTATTTTTGTTTTACTCTTCAGTCTTTAAAAAAGAATAGCTAAGCTGATTTAAATTAAATTTTACAAAGCATATGCTCCTGGGTAGAAATCTTATAAATCTACTTTCAGCCCAAAGCATATTTTTATGGTTGAGCTATAATGAACCACTCAGAACAGGGATTCCACTGGAATTGCTTACAGAATATAGTAGCACAAAAGGTATTATTGCTATAAAGCTTCATCATAATGTTTGAATTTAGTTGACAGATCTAGCAGGGCTATTTTTATTTAGTTTGCCCTCTTATCACTAGGTCCTACTAGAACCTCATGCTACAGAGAATAAAACAGCCAGAAATTCAAACCAGAATAATAATTAAAATCATAAATTAGAGGCCAGAGTGTCTCAATACAACAATACATTTGATACATGAATTGTGCTATTGCATTTTTAAAGGCAAGAGCATTTGTAAGGTAAGTTCTCATGCTTTAACAATGAAAAGCCAAGGTGATCTGCAATGGATGTGGCTTTATTACAAATGTAATAAAGCAGATGCTTGCTAGCTTAGTTTGCAAAATAGGGCAATCTGTTTGGTGGTTACACAACCTAAGTGTTGCGTGGCAATGCAGAAATATACCAAGAGGATAATAAGTGGCAAGGAGAGGTGACAGAAGCAACAGAAATGGAAACAAAAAGTACAAAAACTTTAGAGAAGTTTGGACATTATCACATGATTATGCAAAATGTATGTAAAAGGACAAAGCTCTTCACTACTGAAATTAAATGTTTACATAAAAACTTCCCTATACCAGTGCCTCTGTGTCCTTTGGGTAAAGTGCCAGGTTATTTAATGACCTAGTTACTCTTGTATCAAATCCAAAGTATAGTCTCTATTTCACCTAGGAGAAATATGCTGGCTTTTAGTCCTGGGAGGTCTTTTTCTGCTTTATCTAATGAATCATCTTAGTCTGCCTCTTGAGAGGGGGCTCTGGTCATGCATTAAAGGATGTCAGAATGAAAATGTAGACCATGTGGCTGCATTCAATAATCCCCTATGCTTGCTATTCCCTAAATCAGAAACAGCACAACTGATACAGCTCCAAGTATCAACAGCAGCAGCTTGAATATAAAAGGCTTGTCCTTCATCTGAAATACAGCATATCACCTCTTTGGTCTCAGCACACCACTGTAGTCAAGATCAGACAGTGTATACTTCTCCGTGATCCTTGCTATGTGTAAAGAAAAGCATGGAAGTAGGATGTAATTCACCCTGAGTGATGTCTCTGAGATAAGAAAAGGCAAAGATGTGATGGCTATTAGTTTCAGTTAAGGAGCTATATTTGGAGTGGGAAGGGAATATTACAGGGTCTTCCAGAGGAAGCTGGGGTGCATGGAAAGATGTGCTTTTGAGAGAGCAATAACAAGTTTTACTAGAAAGTTGGATTCTGACTCTCTTATGTGATGTGAATTAGCAGAGAGAGACAATTGCACTGACTGGAATCACTGCCAGCTTGAATAGGTGCAACTGGAATGACAGGAAGGAGCGTTTTCTTAGCTTAATGTATTCCAATTCTTTCAAACTGTCAAGAAAATGAAGATGGCACAAGAGACTGGCAAATAATTCTCAGAAACAATGCACCAGTGCCATGTCCTTAACTGAAAACCTGGAGAGATCACAGGCTCAACCTGTCCTCAGGCAAAAGAGCATGAAGCAAGACAGGAAGGGCTGCCAATCATGTATGCATCTGTGATAGCCTCCTTGAACAGTTTCTTCATTTTCTGTTATTTCAAAGTGCTTTGAAGTATCATACAGCAGTAATGGTTAAACAATGAAACTATGATGTAGGAGAGCTGCTTAGCTATAGCTCTTCCATAACTGCTAGTAAAGACGTGAATCTGTGAAATGAGTGGATGAACGGTAGTAAAGAAGAGGATGACCTGTACCTGCAGTATGAAGTCCTAATCCTTCACTAGCCAGTTCTGTTTTCCCAATCAGTGAGCCAAAGAAAACTGTTGGTTGAATGAAAACTTCATCCACCCATGGATAACAATTTAAAACCTACTCCAGCCAGGATGGTTTTTCTCAGCTCTTGCCACCAGGTTGTTACAGTCTCATCTGAATATCTCTTTTGCTTTACATGTTATCCAACTCTCAATAAAAAGGCAGAAAGAAGACATGCTAGTTCTACAAAGCAATGATTATTTTTTAAAGTGCATTAGGCCACCTTGGAGGTATTGTTGGTTGTGCTGAAATGAAAGGGAATATTCAGAGCTTGGCACAAGTTAATAATACACGCAGCCAGAATGTGAAATCTAAACCACAAGTTATTCAAGCTATTCAGACATCCTTAGCATGCAGACTTACCCTTACAGCCAACAAACTTTTGCATGATTTCTAATACCCCAAGTTCTATTTAGGAACTGAAAATGCTATGTAGGTAAACAATTTCCCTTTTGATATTGACAGATTCTGAAAAACATTCTGGTCTCTCAGCATTTTACTTTATTTACAACGTGTATTAACATTTCTGTAAGCGCTTTTCCTGGGAGTGGATTTCCTAGGTTCCTTTGCATGGCTATTTTTTCAGATGTGTTCTACAAGCTTAAAATGAAAAACCTCAAGTCCCTTGCTCTTGTGTGTATGGATAAGGTTCATTCTCTGACACTAGGGAAAAACTCTGTCATTATTTTGTATATTTGTAAAGCTTTTTTCAATACTTTCAAGAAGTACTGAGATCATCTACTATGCTTAAAGACAGATTCAGTGAAGGAGTGTCAGAAAGACAAGCATTTAAAAACACTGAACTTCCATTGCAGATATCTAAAGCAATCTCATATATATTTTTCCTCATTATATGAATACTTTGTAGAATGATAATCTTGGGAACATGCCATAGTCTGAGAGCATTTAAATGCAATGGAAAACTTTAAAGAATCTGCAGACTGCCCCAGTGGTTTCTTAAATAAAATAAAAATATTACAGTCTTGAAGGAAGAAAAAGATACACTCATTTGTTTGGTGGTGGTTGTTGCTTTCTTTATTTTTTATTCACTATTCATTCAAATGAGAGAAACTTCTGCTGTCTACAGCTGGCTTGATTTTTTTTTTTTTGCACAAGTTTTGGAAATAGGAATCCTTTGCATACACTGAGTTACAAACAGGCTCAGGGGATGTATTCAGAGCAGAATCTTCAGAGCAGCAAAGCTGATCCAGTTTGTAACTGTTGCTCAGGATACCAAGTCCTTTAGGATTATGATTTATGTTGCAGACATTCCCACTATTTCTGGTATGAGAATTTATGCAACATATACCCACAGTCATTTGCCCCAGAATTTCTCCACTTCTTTTTCTCCATGTACTCCTCTTTGTCTCAGGGAATGTCTCTCCTTAACTTGCCTTTGCCCATCAGCAAAGTACTGACAAAGTCATGGTACAGCAAATTAGCATTCGGGCTTTGTATTGTCATCAACATTTTTAAGGGTAATAGTGGGACAAAGACAGTGTTTTGCCTCACTCAGTAGAGCAACAGGGAGAACCAGTGTCAGCCAGAGAAATCATATGAGTTAAACTTTTCAGCTTGACATCTTGATGAAAACTATGTGTTTCATGGTGCTTGTGGGTTGTGTCCTCTGCAGTGTGTAGTGTTGCCATTCTCTTCCCTCTCCCTGTTTGACTGCAGCTTGATGAGGAGGAGTAATATTAGTCTTTGATCATTGTTATTTAGTAATCTGTTTCACCTCAAGGATTCCAGTGTCTTTAAGAATCTTGAAAGAGAAATAAGCATGTACTTGGAGCCCCACTTGGTGCATGTGGAGCCTGCCAGTAGCACAAGCTTGAGTTTCACTCCTGCAAGAAAGGAAAGAAAGGAAGAAAGGAAAAAAGAAGGAAAGAAGGAAAGAAATTGAAGGAGAATGAGATAGAAAAACAAAAACATCTTACAAATGGACAAACACAAAAATGTTGTTTCCCTATCTGTAAGAAATGACTGTGATGTGAAACTGGTTTAGAGGGAAGGCCCAGAGGTTTATTCCTCCAGCAGATTTTGGCATAGAAGTCCTGGCCCAGGTACAAGAATAACCCACGCCTTACTTGAAAGAAATGCCAGCTTTGGGCAGGCCCGGTGTCCAGGTAACCACTGCCTGTCAGAACAGCTTCCTGAATCCCCAGGCAAATGTTCCTGAGTTTACGCCAGGGACAGGCCTTTTTTCATTTCTTTGGCCCCAGAAAAATGCAGATATATATAAAGTCATCTTTCCTCATCTCGAGTCAAGTACAGGACAGCATTGGCAAGCTCTCTTATCAAACCTTATTTTGTAGAACATGACCTAATAAAACTGCTAAACTGTAGAGGACACCTGCCTGCTGGTCCCAGTAGCTTACCTTGCTGATGCTGGATGAAAGCAGTACTCTAATGCACTTGTTCAAGCCAGTGTGTCTTTCTTACTGTATTGTTTTGGAGATGAGGACCTCAGCTCAAATCAGCCTTTCCTAAGGATGAGGCTAAAAAGAATTACTTCTCATTCCTTAGAATTTTCTAGCTGTATTATAAGTATAAAACATCACAGTGGGGATGTCACGAGAAACAGGCAGTTGCATTTTAATGGTAAATGTCACAAGGCTGATTCTAGCAGGGGACAGTGCTGGCTGAGGGTCTGCAAGCTTGTCCTCCTGTAGAAAGGCTTTTTCTCCACACTGATGTGCAAGGAGCTTCAGGACAATATTTTATTCTTTTTCTACTGCTGAAGGATCCAGAAGCCTGTGGGCTCTGAATGTATTTCTGAAGAAAATTGCCTGACTTTTCTTCCTTTTATAGAATAAAACCTCATCAGAATTTCTATCTTGCAGGAAATGGTTATTTTCATTTTTCATTATAACTTGAATCATCTGAAAGAGAATACTAAAATTCCCTAGGAGACAGAAATTCTGACTTTGGACAACTTTGTTCACCTTTCATGCTCCAGCTTCTGCAGCAGCTGAGGCAGAGAAACTGCAGAGAATAACCTTTGTCACTGCACATTTCATTCATTCCAGAACGACTTCATTTTGTGCAATGACTGAAAGAAAAGGTCTGCATCTAAAAAGTAAGTGACCAAGTAGCTAATGACTTTATGATAAAGCATACGAACAATGGATCTACATAACATTTAAATGGCAATTGCTACTTTTACCATTGCTTCGTCCCTTTTGAGCACTGGTTTTCAAATGCTTAACCTTTTTGTTTGGGTATGTATTGTGCTTTTGGACCAGCACTTTGAAAGCACTCTATAAAATATTTAGTGAAATGATCTTCCATTAGGTTGATTGAGAAAACAAGATTAAAAAAATAGGGACATAACAGAAACATGCTAAATGAAGGTATGCATTTGTAGATAGTATAATACTCAGGAGTCTGTACCAAAAAGTTGTGACTGTGATGACATGTGGAAAAATAATTGGAAAAAAACATGGTATCTAACATATTAGTACCTATAATTCCATTGGGAAAAATAATTCTAGTTAGGAAGTTTCCAAATGGCATTGGGACCAGACAAGTGGCATAGCCTCCAGTACTTGAAGAACTCAGCACATTACATTGTTGAACTCAAATTCAGTATAGAGGGCAGAGAGGTTTTATCAAGCAGTTTTGAAATACTCTTATAAAAAAAGAATTTATGTCTAATATATCACAGAATTGCAGGGGTTGAATTTTCTGAGATATATCAGAGATATATTGATTTCAGCTGCCCAGCATGAGCTTAATGCTGATTTTGTATTCACCTTAGCCTGGCTTTGGTGTTCAGCACAAAGGGTGAGTGTTAATAATTTACACTACTATAAATCTTTAATTACTATGATATGGTGTCTGCAGTCCCATTATCATTCATAGCAATGGAATGGCTCCTGATACAATAGACACAAAATGGGATGAGACTGAAATGAAAGGTGTTCATCACTAGTCTGTATGGGAGGAAGTGGCATATCTTGGTTTAGCAGCCTTTCGGTGTCTTCAGTGATGTGTACATCACTTTGTAAGCAAGCATTATGTGCAGCCATGCTATTGCTGTGCCCTAAAATAAAGCATGGATATGGATTGTGCCAAGTCTGATTTAATGTTTGTCCTCTGATAACTGCAAAGACACATCTCATGACCCACACAGGCCCTATAGCACTACATAGTTTCACCATTCTAGCAGTGTCACCACCTTCCATGGGATGATATTCCCTTACAGTCAGGCCCCTAAGCAACTGCCTTGTTAGATCTTCCTGTTGTGTTAGGGGATTTTGAGTCCTGTTTTGAATAGGATTCAGACATCACCACATCTATTACGATAAGTGAATAGTGAGATAGAAATAATATGTGAGAAAAGATACTAAGCCTTTTGTTGTATCTTCTACCTTTTCAACTATAGTTATGAAGTCTGGCTGGGTATTTACATAAGGGTACTACATACAGCCTATAACTAAAGATAATAAAGAAAACGCACGGTAGCCAGAGGAAACGTGTTAAATTTATGTCCTCATTTTTACAATGTTGCTGCCCTTGTTGTGGAATAGGATGATCCAGATCCCAGCTGCTTCTCTCTGGTCCTATCTTCCTTTTTTTCTCATTATTTCACAATGTTTCTTTCCTCATGTTTCCAGTATTTTGTTTTTTATTAAGGATAACCACCCTTTCTGCAAAGGATGGCCTCTGGTCAGATCAGCTTTAGCTTCTTTCATCTTTTTCTGTCAAAAAAAAAAAAAAAAAAAGGCTGAGAAGAAGCCCCTTGGGCATAAGCATTGCTTCCATTCAGAATAGCATTAACAAAGTTTTTAGTTCTAGGCATAGTAAGACACAACTTTTACTGAAATTATTTCTCTCTCATCTGTGACAGATAGGTAGTGGTCAGTGAGACAAGTTTTTCCTAGAAACATGTTAAGATCTAACAGTTTCCTTTCCTTTGGAAAGAAAAGATAACATTTTCTAGCTTAGAGCTGTAATGCTGTGACTTTGTTGGTGAGACTTAACCTTTTTTTAGTTCTAAATTATGACAAAATGCTGGAGCAGACTGGCAGGGGAACAGCTGGATGTGCTTGCAGATCCCTAAAAAGCCCCTAGGAAAAGGCCAGAGGGGAAGAATATAGGTACTAGGGAAGCAGGAAGGACTAGGAATGTCTTTGGCTTCCTTCCAACCTGGTTTTCCATGATGTGACTTTGCAAGTAAATTTTATTCTGCTCTGGGATGTGGAGTTCAGGTGAATTCACAGATTTGGATGTGAAAGAGAAAGCTGCTGTTAATCAACTGATAACCTTTGCAGTGGTATCTTACAAGCAAATTGCCTAGACTTTGAATCATGCATCAGACTGAATCCTCCACTTTCAGGAACATTCTTTAATGGCGTTGCTTATTTGTCCTGGTTTCAGTATAAACTAGTGCAAAAATGGATTAATGGTTTACAAGTGTAACCATTAATTGAGCTAATATTTGCAGGAGCCACCAGACAATGACATCTAACTTCAACTAAGTGTATGTGTTCTGATGAACCTGAAAGGAGTTTTTATTTAACCATTTGCAAAGTACTAAATTATGATGTCCCTTATTGATGACGCATTGAAGCAGATCAGATTTCTAACAATAATGCTGCTTCTGGTTATACATATTTAATGCGGCCTTTCTCTAAGTCAGAAAAATTCTCTCTGCTACCATAATCAGAGTGGTTAATGGAGAATTTTGTTTTAAAGTTTTAGTACACCTCAAAAAGAATTTTAAATAACTTCTTAAAAATAATAAAAAATTTCTTTGATAATAATAAATTCATCTCTCTTCTCTGTTTCATTGTTCTTTCTGAATTACTAGGTTAGATCTATTATTATTAGAGATTAGAGCTTGCTCCTTTATCATCTCTTACTTTTCTGTGGGAGAGTAGGGAAAATTGGAATTTCAATTTTGACTTAAGATTTTGACCTAAACAGAAAGTTTGAAAGCAGTCATTGCACCGTGTGTGGTCACTAACATTATGATTTTTGATGAGAAGAACACTGTTTTACAGTGCAAGGTCCAGATGCTTTTGACAGGAGACAGAACATTCCCCGGTTGCTTTGGGCAAAGTGCATGCAGAAGGATCATTGCTCAAAACCCATCTATCTGAATGAGTTCAAAGGAAAGCCAGGTTTCTTGCTTGCGGTATCTATATTGTTGCACTCATTCACATCACAGAAAGGACCACTTCATTTAGGGCCTTTTGTGTGTGTGTTGAAAACATTTGTGCCTTCAATAACTAGCAAATTTATGTAATATCACATCAACCTGTGTAACATGATGCAATGTTGCATAAAGCTATTGGTTGTGACCCTTGACATGGCGGAGAATAAAAATTAGATTTAAATTGCTTCCTTCATACTTGAAATATCCCAAAGCATTTCTTGAACTAAACTTCTGAATTATATGAAGGAAAGCAGAGTGGATATTATGTAACCAGTAATATCCTGGGCACTACAGCAAATACAGGCTTTTACTTTCTTCAGAAAAGGAGAATTTGTGGTCAGAGGCATACGTGCCATATTCAGAAGCTCCACACGCAACTGGCAATATGAATCATTTGGAATTAATTGTGCCATTTTCACTATTAAAATTGAACTTAATATTGTCATCAGTTCTGAGTATTTTTATATATATTCAAAACATGGCAATTATCTGGAAGCTGCTGCATCATTAATACATTGTGTATTGGTTCCATAATATAATATTATATATTATATTTGAGAGCTATGAGTCACTCTTTGTCACAGACCATAGTGGAATTATGCCAGGGAAGGGAGATAAATATAAAGTTTAAGAACTACTAAGATTAATACAGTCAAATTCATATTTCTGAAATACAATTCCCTTTACCTCTATCCCAGAAAATATTTTAGCATGCAATTTCTGCAGTGAGAACTGAGTTCCATGAGCTGTAGAATTTATCAGAACTTTCTTCTTTTAGTTCTTATATGTGGCTCCTGTAGTGTCTGTTGAACAAATGCTCAAGTCTTTTCCCCTGCAATGTCAAAAATTTGCATCTGTTTCTATTTTCTGTCATTAATGAAAAAAAAAAAAAAGACTATTTCAGAAATTTCTGCTTTGTAAGCTTTGGCTGAGGCTGTTTGCAGCTTCTAAATGGTTCATGAGAACTTTGACAGTAACCATGTGGTACACGAGCCTTTATCTTGGTGCCTTGGAAATCCAGTCCAAAGATGATAGAGCACGAAGATATTAGACCAATTACTAAAGGATCAGATGAAGGGTCCATCTTACCTGGTACGTTGTCTTCAACACTGGACATAAGTAGATGTTTAAGAGGCAATAACAATGAGACAAGTTTATGTGGCAGGCCCCTCAGAATAAAACATTCCTGTTCCAGGTACAAATCCAGCTTCCTGGAGAACTCATCTAGTTTGTAGTTTGTCTTTGGGCAGTTATTTTCATGTGTTGCACAAAGAGATAGTGCTTTATTTATTTATTTATTTATGTTTAACCTAACTCCTACCATCTTCATTTGATGTGCCCTAAAGTTTGTTCTGAGAAGGTTGAAAATCCATTGCCTCTTCACCTTCTCAAAGGCACTTGTAATATTGTAGACTTACACCATTTGTCAGATATCCTTGTGCCAAAGCAGTCATCTATTGTGGAAGACACATGCTGCTCCCCTTGAATCTTCCTCATGAAAAAAACCAAAACAAAACAGGACACGGAGTGAGAAAGAGAGAGGTGGTAAAGTGGGCTTGAATTTTGGGTGTTTGTGTACAGAGCCAAGAGTTGGACTTGATGTTCCTTGCAGGTCCCTTCCAACTTGGGATATTCTATGATTCTATGAGAGGAGGGAAGTCCAGCATTTTTCAGGAAAACTTAGTATTTAGGATTTTGACTATTTAATTTACAAATTCAGTTTCATTTCAAAGGTTTCCTGTTTGTGAGGAGACTGATATTCCCTAGTTTGTATTCTCTTGTATTGAGAAGTTGTTTTAGTGAAAAATGTTGGATTATTTTCCGGAGTGAGCACAAACGTACAAAAATGGGGCAGAACAGAAACTTCTCTGTCCAATTATGTGCTTAGAATATTTCTGAAATTAGAGATGGTAGGAATGATTTTATATGAAGGAGATGTTAAAGAGAGATGCCAGAACAGCAATATGAAAACATCATTACAATTGACAAAACAGGATTCTGTCATGATCTGGACTTCTGTGTCACAAAATGAGGACCTCTCTGCTGAAACAGTCATCAAGATTTACTCATTGGTTATTTGTGATGCTGATTTTCAGAGTGTCTTATGTGTCCATGACTCATTGATTCAAAATGAAAAGGTCATTTTATACATGACAGCCACAATGCAAAGTAGTCTGACAGAAAGACAGTGTTTGAAGTTTTCATCTAATAGATAAGTACAACATGTAACAAATGGTGTGAATTTATAGTTTCTATCATATGAAGACCAGGAGCATAAGAATTGGGAACTATCCTAATGAGACATGAAGAACAGACTGATGCAGTGATGAGCTATAAATGACCTTTCACTTCTTCCTTCCTGAACTGAAACTTCTGATGTTAGGAAGTGTGAGAGGGAAAATGTCAGTGAATATCATAAAAATGTTTACGCTCTCTTTACACAAGTAGGCCCATAACACATAACATACCATACATATCCACTAATCTGGGTACCAGTTCTAAAGCAGAATTCTTATCAGTCACCATCTCAGTTCCCAACAAGGAAAATAAATACATTGGCTATTAAACCTCTTAAAAATAAAGTAAACAAACAAAAACACTTGCTAAATGAATTCCACCCTCCCTTTTGGCTCTGGTACCCACATAAAATATTATAATTCATATTCAAAAGAAGCTTGTCGAGATGATATGCTAATGTTCCCCTTGGTACAGAGAAATTGATGAAGCAACTTCTTGATAGTTGGGAAATTTTTGGGAAGCCTGAAAGGGAAGGTAACTACATGAAGCCTTGTCCTAATTCAACCTAGTTGGACATCGTGAATTCTGTATTTCTGGCAGCTTCACTAGCAAATTCTTTCTGATTAGGTTCACAGAACAGGTTAAACTCTGCATGTGTTACGTTACTGATACTGCACATCCTTTTTCAACCTTTCCTGCTAAGCTTTAAGGAAAAGAATACGGTTAATTAATATGGAACTGTCACAGATTCCTACAATTATAATCCATGTTATTGGAAAGAGATTTGTATGATAAAGCATTCTTTTGATATGCTATCAGCTTAATTGTATATTCCCAAGAAATACATCTCCATGTATTGGTAGATTTTGGATTAATTTATACATTGAAAGCATACTCTTTTTCCTAAGCTAATTTTCATCATGTGGACAGATATCTTCTGATGTGAGATACTGCTACAAATTTCATACAGAAATGTATTTGATCTCTGGCTTTTCCCACATCAAACGAGCTGAAAAACATATGAAGAGAACAGAAAAAAAATAAAATGCACTTAGCAAAACAGAGCTTACTGGAAAATACAGGATACCAACTGTAGAGCACAAAAAATAAAAAACCAGTGCTAAAGATGAACAAAGAGCTGCTTCTGAGCTGTCATTAGTGCTGTAGTTTGGGAGAGAAGTGCAGTTGAGTCCCTTGTACTCTCTTCAGAAATTTTGCATTTTGATGACCAAATTCCCAAACGGTATGAATCATTCTGACCTGGCCTGACCACATGTTTTAAAAAGCATTTGAATGAATAAACTCCAGTGTTTCTGTCAGCTATTATTGTGCTGATACACGTGTATGCAAAGGCTGTCTTGCTACCATTCCTCACATAGTATCAAAGAGGTATGATATTATTCCATCCCCCTTCTTGGCAATTGGGTGCTCTTTATTCATTTCTGCCTTACCTATACTTCTGTCATGAAATGACCCATATAATCTTACTATGTACAGCACTTTACTGTCAGCAGCTTTTGATTAGATGGCTGCTATCTAACTAAACAAAAACAATATCCTTTTAGGTAGTATTTCCATGGGTTTGAATTATTTATGTGAAATATGTTTGGACACATCTCAATTGTGCTGAGCCCCCTCCATTTTACCTAGAGTCCTAGTAAGTTACTTCTGGTAATGTGTAGTAGTTGATTTAATTTTCTTGATAGGGACTTCAGAAACCAAGCCCGCTGACCAGATGAAGTTAAGGAAAGGACAAACTGAGGTCTATCCATTGCTTTAATAAAACTGTTATAGCTTTTTCAGTGGGAAGAAAGAATCTTCTGACTTCACTGCACTCTGATATGGGCAGCAGCCTATGAGTCACTGCCTTGTAGAGATAGTGACTTATTTTAATTACCCTCAGTGAACCCTGCATTTGCAGGAATGAGTCATAGCTTAATGCAATTTCATAATAATTATATAAGAAGTATTCTAAAGTGATGCTTTGTAGCTTTGTCTGTTTTGTTAATTCTGTGATGCTGCTGAAGAACATGATTAATTGTAAATGATCTAGTATATATTATTTACTATGAATGATTACTTCTGTTATATATAGATAGATATAGACAGTGCACAGTTCTATACAGATTGACAGCATGATAAGGTTCCTGGGCTCAGGGGCATGCACCACGTGGATGCAGTCATCAGAGTGATTAAAAATATGGTGAGTGAGATTGGTGCTGTGATAAGCACATAGAGCAGCTCTCTGAAAACTGTTTTGCTTAGCTGACATCAGGACCACTGCTCAGAATCATGTATATGAGGATACTCAGGTCCATGGGACTGCAAGCAGTAGAGGTGTGGACAATACAGTTTGAAGGAAAGTGGGTGAGAACTGCAGGTGAAGATCACAAGCCTCTTTCCCCTCTTGTAATAGCAACAAACACCATTTTGTCACAGTGGTGCTATTTTATGGAGGCTTATCAGGTTGAAAAAAAATATTTTCTGGAAAGGTTTCCAAGGGCTTGCTCATTGGAGGGTGTGTGTGTTTTTTCCACCTGGTACTGGGAAGGACATATTTTCTTAAGTAACAGGTTAGACAGTGCTCTGTTAACAACGTGGTGCTGCAATATAATGTATATGAAGCATGTGTTATTACATGCTCGCTAAGGTCATTTGCATTCTTATCCCGAAGGAAAGTAGGGGAACCTCGCAGCGCAGACTGGCATACACGTGTTGAAGCACTTAACGCTTGTAAGGGAGCCTGTTGCTAGGAAGAAAAGACTGGAAGGCTGCTTTCATATGTTTTTTTGTGTTTTTGAACAATGGAGAGCTAGTATGGGCATGTTTGTGTGCTGCTGGGGAGGAGCTCATTTGTGAAAAAAGAATTTCTTTGTTTTTAATCCAGCTGCCCATTGCCTTGGGCTACCTTCCTTGGGCGGTGCCTATCTAGTTACCATAACAAGGGTAGGTTTCCTTACTCATCTGGTGTTTGCTTGCCCAATGCTCTTAGCATACATACAGGATTTAGAGAAAGTTTGGTTAAGAAAGTTGTCACAGATGGGTAATTGCAATATAGCACTCTTTATGGTAACCTAATTACTCGTATGTGTAACTACAGCTAGTGAACGTACTTTTCCCTGTGAGAATTAAGTAAATATATGCATCGTCCCAGAGAGTTCTAGAAGCCCTATTATCATAGTGCCCTCTTAAGGGTAAGGAGAATGTAGACAAAAGGTGAGGTAAACAATCAGTACAAACTCATACAGATGTCACATCTCAGAATTCTTATGTCTTGAGTCACAGGCAAAGCATCTTAACCACAGCACCATTCTCACTCCTGTACAAACAAGTAGCTTGGTTTTCTTTCTTTCTAACAGTTCATGCATGAATGTTAGTGATGGAGGGTTTGCTGTAAAAAATGTGTTTGGAAAGGGGTCTTGAAAAATGAGTGAGTCAATAGGTTCATGGAAAATACAAACTGTTTCATTTATACACAGTCTATTATTGCCTGGTGTGGCAACTTTCTTTCTGAAAAGATAATCTGGAGCTGGGAGGTTTAATCTGTGAATCAAAATGCATACAGGTATTGTGAGAAACAGGAACAAACAAACAACTTTTTAAATCATTCTGTCCATCTGCCTATCATTATTATAATGTATGCCATCTTTATTGGATTTAGCAGCAATATATAAGAATCACTCATTACCAGGATGCTAGTGCAGTAGTTGCAGCAGCAAAAAACACTGACAGGCCTCTGAAGTGTTTGGTTTAACTGTCAGCAGCTAATGTTGATTAGGGTTCCAGTTTTATTCTTTTCACTCTTTTTCCTTCCTTGTAGAATACAGTGAACAGGGTGAATGTGATTCTTTCTATGCTGAGATCATTGAGTACAATAATATTTGCAGTATATTATCTCTGGTAGATGGAATTCAATTTACATGCATAGGATGCTGTGTCATATTATTCCCAGGAGGTCTAATGGGAATTAAATAGCCACTTGGAGAACAGAGAAAAAAAATATTGTAATTATTATAAGCTTAACTCACATGTGGCCTAATTCAGACGCAAATTGTTTAGCTGCAAATATTTTTAACTCTCCTAGGAGATGACTACCTAGGGGCAGAGACCAGGTTATCAGTTAACTGGTAACTTACTGCTTGTAATTCCATCTCATGTTCAGGGGAGATCATTATTAGAGCATGCTACTTTGTAATGAAGTATTTTCATGGTAGTTTATTCAGCTGAACCTGAATATTATGGTTTCTGCTGGAGCAAGAGAAAGCTGCTGTCTGACATGTCCTCTGGCCCTCCCAGAGTCCTAGCAAAATATTATGAATATCCTTCTCTCAGCGTTAACTACAATCACCGCAAGAATGCTTGTAATAAAGATGCTTGACACATCAAATTAAGCCCATGCTCTGGTGCAGAACTGTTTGCTCCAGTAAGGGGAGCTGTGGCCACTGGCACCTATGGCTCTATGACAGCTTGTTATACAACTGCAAAGCAACAAAGTTTACTTCTGAAGAGCCTGCTGCTTTTTTCTACAAAGGCTAGGGTGAGAGCTGAGACTGCTGTTTCCCTTGAGTAGCCCCATTGTAAGATAAACAACACTTGGACACAAAGCGCACATACCTTTGAAGCCTCAGTGTCTCTTAATTTCACTGTAGGAGGCATATGATGTTAATAGGGCAGAAGAGTTGATCTGATGTGCAAATAATATTTTTGACATCATTTCTGGCTTTGTTTTTAGGCATTTCTACAGGCCCAGGGTATGAAATCAGCACACAGAGTAGGCAGCTCACATGCTAAGACTAGGTGCAGCTGTTTCTAAAAGAAGTTTCTTCTTTTTCCTTATCAAACACCAGAAAAAAGTCTGGAAAGGTGGAGAGGGTATCATGAACGGATGGAATGTGGTACAGTTTTCTGAGGATATTCATGATTTATTGCTAATGCTTTGTTGCAGTGATCCAGAACTGCTGCGTCTGCTAGAAACAGAGGGTATGAATGATTTCAGAGAGGTGAAGTACAGTTGTTTCCAAGTGCAGTAAATAAAGTGCTTAGAAACTGAAGCCTGTATGGGTTTGTCCATTTCTTCGCCTTGGCTGAAAAGGAAAGGTTGGCCATAATACTCATGAATCAAATATGATCGAGTATTTTTGTTAGAATATGCCATTTCACCACTGCCAAAACACTGCGAACCAATATTGACAGTGACAAAGTTAGAGAGAGGGTAAGAAACCTGCTTCTCCTGATCTAAAGAGATGTAGTGGCTTTGCTTTTAATCAGATCCAGAGTTCATAGCAAGATCACTCTCATTTTCCAGACTTCAAATAATGTTTTTGAAACAAAGGTGGTTTGTGAAAATAGCTGAAGAAGGATGTATTCTATCTATGATTGTGCAGAACTTGAGGAATATTCTGGATTATTGCATTTGTTTCAGTTCCATGTATGTGTGAAATGTGCAAGCCCATTCTTAGGAGGTCCTCCCTTGATGTTTGTCCACGTAGAACATTTACATTGATCCCATGCAAGTTAGAGAGCAGCTGAAGCACTTTCAGTTTCCCTAACAAACTATTTTTGTCCCTGAGGTTATTATAAACAGGGTTGGGCTGTGTAAGTGCCTTAGAGTATGATTTTATGTACTTTAGAGGAATGTGTTCCTTGTCTAATGCTTACACCAAAAGCAGGCAGGGAGAAGGAAAAACAAAAAGTATGACACTTAAAAACAAAAAAAATTACACTACCATGAGTACCTAGTATCCAAGGAGAGCATAGCACTGTAATGTCATGAATCATTCCAATAAAATCAAACCTCTCCCTGAACCCACAGTGTCACTCCGTGACACAGCTTCCTATGTAACTAGGTGCAGGAGAGAAGCCCAATGGCCATGTCTGTCAGTCTAAAGACAGGATCTTTGTTTGAAGACAGTGAATTAAATCTCTCCAGACATTTTTATCGACTGACATTTTATAATCTACATATTTGTTAAAAAAAAAAAAAAAAGAAGAAAAAGAAAAACAATCACCAAAATTGAAATAATTTTAGTTTTAAGTATATTTCTTCTGTCTTAGCAAGCTCTTCCACTTAACTTAGGAGATGCATTAATTTTGCTGAGGACAATTAAACTCTCTGGGTGTAAAATCTGTTAAGGTGAAGACCAAGATGCTCAGTTTTCCATATTTTACTGTGAAATACCTAATTAAAAGTCAGTTTTGATCAGATTTGTAGATGGGTTACCTGACTTGGTTACTGCCAGTTATTTTGCAAGTTGATTCAGCCTGTTCACTCAGTCATGTTATGGTGTTGTGGGTTTTTCCACTGATTTGGTACATGGAACATACATACCCATAGAAAATCACTCAGACCTTCTGTTGCTTAAGACAATACGCAGGATGTGAACACAAAGTTCTTGAAGGCAAAAGGAGAGTGCTTCATCCTGCCTCTTCAGAAAACCCGCTGTGAGCTGGCAGGAAGCTGAAGTATACAGCCCCAAAGGGATCTTTACATTTGAAAGGGACAAAGAAATTTAAAAGGATATCAATACTATATGCTATTGCTGAAGAAAGTGCTAGATTTTCTGTATGGATGTTCAGTAAGGCCTTAAAACACCTTGAAAAAATTCAAGTTGATTCCTCCACCAAACTATTTTCTAGGGATGCTTCTAAACTGAAAATTGGTTGTCTGATTGCTTTGTGTTGCACAACAGCATGGGAAAATATCAACTGAGTTCAAAGTCTTTCAGAACTGGTCCCCCAAGCAGTTAATTCTAAGAGCTCTCACTCCTGGCATATAAAAACAGCTACAGAAGTTGTACCTTAAATATGTCTAATCCTGAAATCCACGGAATGATTGGAATATCCCATCATAGGAATAAATCTTGGGAGATTATCTCCCTCATGTGAGAGGCAAGTTCTAACAACTACAGAATAAATCCCTTGTTCTGTGGGTTGCTTGCGCAAGTTTGTGCTTCAATGGCAAAGGCAAGGACATACATTATAATTCTGAAGAAGAATTTAATGTAGTAGTTGGAGATGTACTTTTCTGTTGTGTGTGATCTGGGTAAATAAACTAGGCTAGCTGAAGCTACTGCTAGCAAACAACCTGTAATAGAGAAAGTTTTAATGCCAAAAAACAAGATTTATCATCAAAGTGCTATTGCTGCTTGATTTTAAATTCTTATTAAAAGTGTGAAATAAGTGGCTTGTAAGAGAACCATGCTTTGCCATAGTTCCTGCCTTTTCTTTTCTTTGTCTTGGGTGTTCCAGCACCCTCACTGCTACTATTCTTCCCAGCCCAAATTTACTGCTTCCACTGTCAGGCTTCTCTGAGTCCCCAGCTGCTTCTTGACCCAGAGGGTAAGATCGTAAGATCTTTGAGTTTCTTTTTCACCTTGTTACCTTTCTGGGTGGAAACTGAAAATAGTTTTACAGCTGCACATTTTATACAGAAGACTCATTTAGAAGTGACTGGAACACATCAAAATTTCATCCTACTGAATGATCATGAGATAATAAGTTAATCGTGGCTGTGTCTGGACTCTTTTAGTCTCAGAGGAGCAAAGATGCATGGCTTTGTATGCTATTACAGCTTTCCTGGGCCATTAGGTATTGATCCCAGTCAAAATATCAAAATTCTGCCTTTCAGCCTTCACTTCTTAATTGTAATTACATTTCATTTAGCCAAAATTAAATAGGGATAAATACCTGTACTGCTGTGGTGTACTCTCATTGAGAAATCTTGAGGGAAACCTCTCCCATAAGCATGTTGTCTATACTGTGGCCTATTTGTCTGTATTCTTTTCTTCATCAACACTAAGACTAATTTAATTTTGTAAGTATTCTCACAGTGTCATCAAGTAAATGCTGCTCACCAGCTGATAAATTGTACCTTATATTGAACATACTGCTAATTAGTAAAGAGTGATACCTAAGCGGTATATAAAAGCAGGTCTGACACTGGAGATCTATGAATTAGTGTGAGGCTCTAGATAAAAGATAACTTGCAAGGGGAAGAGTTTCATTTCCATATTATTTATATTTTTTTGGCAAGTAAAGTCATTCTCCCAAGGACCTCTGAACTCGAAGACAGATAGGACAGATCAAAAATTAGTTCTATGAGAAGAATTTGGATCAGATATACACTGCATCAAAACTCCTTGGTTGGTGCCAGCATGCTGTAATAAATCACATATGACCATGGAAAATATCTGTCTGGATTATAAAATTTGCCTCAGGGCAAGAAGACTGTTTTGGTTTTATATAAGCAGCTGTTTCCACTGGATTATTTATTTGCTTAATGAGTCCCAAATGGGTGCAGGGGTCTTGTCTCCAGAGACTGTCTGAGGAGCACTTGCTCACCTTAGATGTTGCAGAATTTCATTAATAGTAAATAATCTTTTTACATATTGCCCCTAGGTATCTTGCTCACGTTGCCAGCTGCCTGATGAGGGGTGGCTGATTAATGATGAGGGAAAATGATTTATTCCCTTATCCCTCATAGTGGGCCAGGATCCTGAACTGCTGCTCTTGATCAATCTGTTCTGACAGTGCAAGGAAACAACACAGCCTTTTCTAGGACAGTCTTTAGTTTCAAAAGCTCATTTTAATTGTTTGATTGCTCTACATGAATGTGGATATGTCCTGATAATTGGCTGCTGTGCCCCTGAAACTGCATTTTAATGTTTCCCTGGATGCAATTGACTGAAAGTATTGTATAAATAGGAAGGGTAATTACATTAACTGTGAAATGACAGCAGTTAAGATTCTAGCCCAGATTCTGGAGCCTCTATTTTAGCAACAAGCTGCTATATGACCCAAAGGAAATCAATAAAGTCAAGAACTGGGTTTTCCTGTGCTGCCTGTAAAGGAGGAATCACAGGAATTCTACTGTGACAGTGCTCTAAGAGTATATGTTCTAAGGGACTGTGTGAGAGGAGATGCTCAGGTATTGAAGATACAAAGAAATCTGTCTCATCAATCCACAGGAAAAGTTAAGTTAAAAACTATTCTTAAAAGACAAATCTTGACTTTTCTGGACTGTTTAACATAGTTTGACAAAAGAGGGGAGTGAAGGAAGTTGAACTGGGAAAGCTCCTGCTTATGGTGGATGAAATAGTTTGAAGACTGTCTTCACAGGATTAAGCACAATATTTGGTTGTATAAAGACATAAGGGATCTCACTTTGCCGGCCTGCAACTTGTACCAAAGCTGGCTCTAGAGCAGCCTCTGCCTGTGAGCAGAGCCCAGCAGCTGTTGCTCTCCATGTTCTCTGAATACTAGTCATTTCGCAGGGTATAAAGATCTGAGTCTGTCAAATGAAAAGCTGAACATGCAAACTCTGTGCAAATTTGAGACAATTCAGTACTCCTATGCAAGATGCATCTGTTCAGTGTCATCTGATAATTAAAGAAATGGCGCCTGCTATAATTCAGCAGTCACTTATTGTCCTAAATTCTGCTGCTGCTTACAATATAGTGGCTAGCCACAGCCAAAAAGTGATGAACATTTATCTCCTTTCTGAGATGCTTAAGACTTTAATACATTCTGTTTAGTGCTGCTGAGTGTCTGCATTACGTCAAGTGACTGGACAGGAAAGGACTTAAGCAAGGTTATAAGAGGATTGGATAACACTAAGATACAACTTCTCTTAGTAAGACCTGGAAAGATCTTGAGGGGAAAAAGTAAAAATAATTGCATTTCAAATATGTAATACTGAAGGCAAGTATGATAACAACAAATTATGAGAACATAACACTCAGTGTGTGAGACTGGCTGGCCTGGCAATGCTTTTCTAAAATGTCATCTATGAGATTTATCATCTGAGATGCTGCTCAATTATATTATAAATGGATATGATGGATTAAACTGATGACTGTACAACTACCTAAGCCTTATGATACTGCTTCAGTGCTCACAGTAATACGCCATATGTTTTGTTGTTTTGTTTTCTTTTTGGGAGTGGTGTGAGTGGTGTTCTGCAGTTTGTCCAGAGAGAGCTTCCAGTCATACTACAGTTTTGTGGTTTGACATATCCTGTAAGGGTGATTTTTAGAGAATGAATGGTAAATTACCATGATTTTCTAAATTAATGTTACTTTAACACAATCTGATCATCTACACTACATGAAGAAAATAATTTGCTAATCTGAGACATTTAATTGCCTATCAGTGTTCCAGACTCATGTCAACTGATTTATGAGTTAACAGGCAACGATAGCTGAGTATTCTGTTCATCTCTAGCCAGGAAGGTTATGCTTGGCAGGCATCACCGTTCTGTTACATTCAGCCAATGAATACTTGTCAAACCAGTATAAAATAAAGTGGAGCATGGAAATAATGTATTGAAGTTCTGGCTAGAACTGTCTGACGCACATGGGGAGGTGAAAAAAATGCTTGGTCTAACTACGCATTGTACCACAGACAACTAGGTACCTCAAATTAATAGGTAGTAATTAATGATGAACACAAAGAGCAAAGAACTTTCCTTAGTTCATCAGCTCTGCTGGAATTTCTAAACATCTGTGGCAACGATCACACACATGCGCTCCTGTAACAACAAGCATTGAGGTTTATTTAAAAACACATTAATGGATTCTTCAGGCCTTTATGAAACATCTAGTGAACCTTTAAGCTGCTTTACTCAGGTCTTCCAATGAGGAACTTCTAGGCAACCCTTTACACTCACTTGCTTTTTGTAATACCTGGACATTGGTTTAATCTCAAAGCCTTGATTTTCTGAAAGTATATTTGAATACCATTTGAATGCTTCCATTCAAAGGGCAATGAAGGGTCTGAACCACAGGTTTTATGAGGAGCAGCTGAGGGAACTGGGATTATTTAGTGTGGAGAAGAGGAGACTCAGGGGTGACCTTATCAGTCTACACTACTACCTGAAGAGATATTGTGACAAGATGGGGGTTGTCCTCTTCTCCCATGTAACTAGGGGTAGGACTAGAGGGAATGGCCTCAAGTTGCACCAGGTGAGAATCAAGCTGGACATTAAGAAAAACCTATTCTTTGAAAGAGTGGTCAGACACTGGAACGGACTGCCCAGGGAGGTGGTTGAGTCAACATCCCTAAAGGTGTTTAAGAAACGCTTAGATGTTGTATTGAGAGGCATGGTTTAGTGGGAAATATTGGTGATGGATAGTTGGACTGGATGATCCTGGAGATCTTTTCCAACACTGGTGATTCTATGATTCCACTGTTTCATTATCCTTCAGGAATTAAACTGATAGGATGTTCAATGATGCTAAAAGAGAATTCTCAACATCAGATATTTGGAAGATATTTGGATATATGGAATTGGACAAGATATTTCAAAGTACTGATCTCACTAGTTTGATATATAAAGTGCAATCATGCATATGTAAGAACTACGGGACGTGTATTACTAACTTAGGGAACCTTATGATCTCTTTTTTTCACAGGTTGATTATGTTTGTTTCTTTGAAGGAAAGCATTACATTTCAAGCTACAATTAAAATAACATTTTCTGTTCTCTATTGATTTATTTTTTTTTATTACTGGCAACTTTTATCCATGGGCTATGGTTTGCTCATTTGTAAAACAAGATAAATGCAAAAAAATGGGATAGACACTTCATACTGCGGTTACTATTATTACTGTTGTTGTTATTATTATTATTATTATCTGTGAGGATTTCTGTGTAGAGGTAGGAATGATCATCAGCATCTAGCTTCAAACTTAACACATTCCAGAAGGCAGGATTCAAGATTCCAGAGCCACAATTTTGTTCGTGCCAATAAGAAAATTTCAAATGAAAATAAAATCAGAATTAAAATCCAGTTGACATAAGCCTGAAGAAATCTGTTCTTGCTTTTATAAAACAACTGAAAATGAGATAATATATTTTGATAATCTTGTTTATGATATTTTCTTTTCAATTACAACAGTAGCTAAATATATTTAAAAGAAAGTTACAGTTGGCAGACCTTTTAGTGGAACTCAGTCCCAACCATGTTATATTGCAGGTCCCCAGAAATACTAGGTGATTCCTCTGTGCTTGATGCTAGACTTATGAAAGCCAAAAGGGCTATGAAATAGAATAAACCTGATGAAAGCAGGCCCAAAATGAAGCTGATCTGCAATCTTCTTTTCCTGCTGAGGGCTTTCATTTTATCCTTCCTCACATAATTTTTTTCACATGGACTTTGCAGAAGATTCCTAGGAGGGACTTGTCAGAAGTTAGGCAATATACCTAATGCCTGTTGCTGTAGGCTTGTAGGCTTACCTAATGCTTGTAGGCTTGCTGTAGTTTTAACTAAGTATGCTTAAAAATAATAAAAATAACAATCATACTAATAATTTCTGTACATGCTATCAACCCAAAGGACTTGAAAGCCTGGCACCTATTGTGCTGACTTAATTATTATTATAATGACTGGCATGAGAAAGGAACATCAGAGTTTCTTTGATACTTCGGGGAACAAAGGCACACTTTTCATCCTGGAATTAACTTCCAAAATATAAGGATGAAACTGAATAGTGCAAGGATTTGCGAGTATCAGACAGGAACAGAGGGCAGGAGGAGGACCTTTTATTTCCAGAAGTAAATTAGGCTTGGTTTTTATTAATTCTTCTCTATGAATTGACCCATGTTCTGTATCAGTGCATTATTTCAGAGGATGTTGTTGCACCAGAAGAAGGTATTTTACATCACTTATCCACCCACAAGAACATTACCAAGAAAGTTCCTTCTAGTATGCAAGCCTCAGGAAATAACATTTCTAATCTCTGATGTTAGAAATGTGCCTACTAGCACTGGCACGCTCTGCTTTCTCCTCTCTTTAATTAAACATTTTCCATTTTTTGTTACTCCAGTTACTACTTCAACCTTATTCGTGCACTGATCTGCTTTATTATGCCCCTTCAGCTGAACCTTTTGGGAGTTTCAAATCTTAGCTTGCCTCAGCCTTGGATTATACCATCCTCCATTTGAATTTAGAGTAAACCTCACCAATAAGCAGACAGGCAAAGCCTTGGGGGCCTTGGACACAAGCTAGACCTGAGTTTCACTGTTAAAGTAGGGCAGGAAGAATGTCACAGGCAATAAAATTCCAAGAGATATAATAAGATGTAAGTGGAAGAAGTGAAGAGGAAGATGGCAGGTCAGCTTCTGCAAAGAACACAGCCAGGCTGGCTAATCATCTTGTTTCAAAATACTGGTTCCCCTTTCAGAACTGCAAAATAACTAGGCACAAAGTAATTTATGTTTTCTAGCAATGACAAGGAAGAACTGGCATATCAGCAAGTTTAATGCCATTACTAAACAGAATTTCCATTATTTTGGGCAGAGGATAATAACTACAAGATATGGTATGTTTTTCTTACAAAAGTCTAAGAATAAAATCTTTTAATTACTATGGTTATTTCATTTTTTTTAGACTTCATTTTCTTTTCAGTTGCCTCTAGGTTTTATTCTTTACCAGTAATTGTAGAACTTCTATACAGATCTATCAGGAAACGTCTGTGAAGTGAAGAAGAAGCATGTTTCATTACATCAACATGGGTTTTTTTCAACTAGTCAATGAGTGAATATACTACAGAAGTTTTAAGTTAAAATTACATTGTTATTTTTAATAAACTTTAATTTACATAGACACAGACGTCCAAAATGTTACATGTTTAGAGCATAAGGTCCTACTTCGACAGATTTGCATCACCTGAATATTTTGTTTAGACTCATTCAGCTGCTTCTTTTGAGTCCAAATGCAGAAATATTTAGTCATTATAAATGGAGGCAGAAGTTCATCAGTACTTCAGCATTCTTTGTTGCATCCTGAGAAAGTAAAAGATGTCAAGTTTGTTTTGCATGTTACCTTGATAAATGTGAAGCAGTAGTCTCCTTGTTATCAGCCAGGGCTAGCACAGTGGAACAGAGATATTCCACAGTGGGCTGCTATGTAAAATGTGTGTAAAAATTACACCAGGAGCTGTTAGCTATGTTTGTAAGTTTATTTCTGAATTAGCTCACATAACTTGCATAACAACTTTCTAATTGCTTGGGTTATAGAGTCCAAAATGCCATCATGAAAATGCTATTTATTTGTAATGTTTTAATGGTGATTTTTACCATAGAGAGATTATGATATTACTTGCAGTATTTATTGTCATTTATGGTGAGTCTTAAAAGAGAGCTATATTCTAAACAGAAAACAATGTGAAAGAATGCTGTACCAAGCTATTTTTCCTGCTTATCTATACTTCTAAAATTCCATTTGACCATTCACAATGGGAATCTGAACATGTGTTTTACTGATTAAAATAATTAATATTTAATACAAACACTGTAACTATACTCTGTTTGATTTCCAGAAAAAAAGGGGAATGTAGGCTTGTAACAGACTGCTATCACCTGTTTATCTTACTCTTCCTTCTGCTATTTTCTATCAAATATCTCAGAAGGAGAATGTGGAAAAATAAGGTTATAAAATAACTAGCGTGGAGATCAAGCTTCTTATTAGTGTTGAGCATTTTGAAAAAAGAATATAATTTTATTCAGTATGGAAAAGTGTGAATATCATTGTATGACTCAAATAGAAGTTGTGGCAGAAAATATAGATATTCTTTGAGTTTCCTCTCAGCTCAAGTCATTGTATGATTCTATGGGTCCCTGTTTCTATGTAGAGGAAGCACTTTAGTATCAATAAGTCCTCACATCAATTCACTTGACTTAGACTGTATCCTCTTGACCTCAACTTACCTTTCTTTATGGTGAACACAACACAGTCCCCAACCCCCCACCCCCTCTCCTTTATTTGTTTTATTTTATTTTATTCATTTATTTTGCTAAACTATGTTTTTAACTTCTCAGGTAGGCTTTCCTTTCACTTCTGGGCATGTGATATCGTTAGTGCCATCTTCCTCCCTTCCCTTGTATTATTGTTTAGGATAAGAAATAGACACTGCATTGTTCCAGAAACAGAAATTCAAAAGAAATCTTCCCAAATGAGATGAGCTGGGACAGCTCGGCACTGCAGAATATCCTGACAGAGCATCAGGAACTGTTATTACTAAGTGCTCTCTCTGCCAGCCGGGCATTTGTGTGTATCATCAGAATGAAATCAGAAAATCCAGGCTGTATCTTCCATGCAGAAACTGAGGACTTCTTTTCGATCCCAGTTTTCCCCTTGATCTTGTCCTTGCTTTTGTGCAAGTGTTGATTGTGATAGCATACATGTGGTGCTAACAGAAATTGGGATGGAGTCTCTCCAGCTGAGAGCTGGTGCTTTGTTTTCTCACTCTGTCATCATGAGCCCACTTCCTACAAAGAAGCCCACAGCCATGATGTGAAATGATATTTCAGTGAAGAGTGAGACTGAGAGATAAAGAGCAAAGCTGAAAATCATTTGTTAACTGTAAGGACTATGTAAAAAAAATGCAAGCCTCAGACCTCACTGAGCCAAAATCATGCAGGGTAATAGCAGCCTTACCATATACTGTAAACAGCCTCCTTTTAACATTTGAGATGAATTATAAAATAATAAAAAAAATCAAATTATATCCAACAAATGCTATTGACCCGTTGCAAACGCTGTTGAGTGGAAAGGTTGCTCTGTGTGACCTTTTGTGCCTTGCAGTTCATGGGTTCTCCTTATGCCAACACTTGGAGCAGCCAGCATTTACCAAAGTGCCAGGGTCCCACACGTGTGCTGAGAGAGGCCAAGGCATGGGCATACTACCAGCAGTCAGAGAAACAGAGCACAGACATCCCACTGCCACATAACATTGAGGTCACTGGCTCTGGCTGTGCCTGGATGGCCTCCTGAGCCCACAGCAGCCTGGGAGCTGAAGGGCTGAGGGTTACTGCAATTTCATGTTTGTAGTACTGTGGCACCTTAGCCAAGAGTCAGTCACTCAGGCAGTAGTTATGGCAGAAACACTTAGGGGAGGTCATTATGCTTGTAAATTGCCAGGCCTTCCATTCATTTTCTGTTGGAGAAAATTAAAAAAGAACTGTTGCCTTGAGTGCTACTAAGTGAGATAAAAACCCGTGCCTGGCTAGAGATTGTCCATGAGTTTGATTTTTAAGACTGTTAGTGAAGCTATGCTGCAGTTCCCATCCTGAGCTGATATTTAGTACCACCTGGTACTGAAGCTGCAGTCCCCAGGAGCTCAGTGTGGTGTAGCCTGATACTTTCTGCATTCCCTAGAGAATACATTGCTTTGCCTCTGCTCATCAGCACATCCCTGTCCTCCTAAACATCTCCTTCTCTGCCATTTATGAAATTTGGATGTACTATCTCTATTGTCTTATGGCTTGAAATATAAACTTACTATCTTTCCAATCTTTTTCCTCACATTTTTTTCTTCATCAGATTGAGTGAGATGTAGTGATTTATTTACCCTCACTGCTCAGGTTCAAAATTTCCCATTGATTTTATTTAAAACTGAGTTAACTGTGCCCACTGAAAAATGCTGACAAGCTGAGTGGTGGGTGCCAGGAGCCACAGCTCTGAGTGGTGTTACCTGCCCCATTTCTTTGCAAACAGCTGGCAGATGAGATTTAAGAAAATGTAAGAATCCCAAGTATGCTAAGAGGGCTCTGGGGTACCCCCATCCCTACAAGACTCTGGAATAAATATAACCATGGACCAGATTCTCCCTGCCCTACTCAGTACTGGAAGATAGTATGTCTTCCACCAACTTACTCATGGGGGATCTAAACCAGGCAAATCTGACTGTGGTACTTTCTCCTCAAGAGAACCATCAGTGGAGATGAGAAAGGAAGCCTGGAGTAATCCCAGTATGTCCCACACCATATCAGATAGTGCAGGAGGCATCTGTCCTGTGCTTGATTGTTTGGTCTGGAGAGTGTCTCCCAGTGGCTCTCCTGATGCTCCTCTCCTGTGGCCTGTTATTATTCTGTCCTTTTTCATGTTGCAGTGCCATCCTCCAGTGGTACTTCCAGCTTTATATTTTACTTCCCTCATTTCCCACCCTTTGTTGGGCATTGTCATCCAACAAAAGTCTGGGAAAAAGAAAGTCACCAAAGTCCAGATGAGAGATTTCCCTGATATTCATAGCAGCAAGCAAAGCAGTAGGCTTGGCTGTAACTTCTGCAGTATGGCAAAGGAATGTTCTGAAATGGGGATGATTTTAGCAGCACAAGAATTGTCCTTGGCATGAAAATCCATGAACTATACACACTCTTTTTGGTATGAGTGAGAAGAAACCGGAGATGGATGTGTATTCTTTGTGACCTAGAACAGTTGGTGGTACCATGAAAGAAAGCGATGTTGAGACTTGTGGCTGCTAGAGTGGGTTTGGTCTGAGGCCAGAGCTGCTCTGCAGTTCTTAGAAGCTGCAAAAACAACCAGTGGGACTATTATTACTGTTATTATTGGAGGGTAAGAAAATGGGATAAATTCATTTCAGAGCTTAAAAGCACTAACAATCTCCGTAATATGCCTTGCTGTTCTTGCTGACATGATTAGTTTTCAAAAGAGTCTGAATGATCATCAGATTTTGAAAATATCAGAAATTGTTTCCCAGAAACCTTCCTTTATAAAATTGGTTAGTTAAATATTGTGTAAATTATACTCGTGTAGTTCTAATCCACAGGCTATTAACAGATACTGGGATATCACAGTAATGCTGTGCACAGAGAATCAGTTTATGATTATGTTGTACTGTTTTACAATGACCTGAAACTGTGCATTGAACAGGAACTTGTATTGTTTTAATTACCCTGATCACACTCTCAACTTTATAAAACTTGCTGCGGGTTCATCAACTCAGACCCAAGTATAATTCATATTGGGCACAAGAATGTTATTTAAGAATACAATGGTACCATTGATAGCAGTTCATATGTTAAGTGCAACAAAGCAGCCATGTAATATTTAGGACTGGCAGCACCAGATATTTTCCAAAGTAGGTAGTTTTGTACACTTCCCCATGCCTCTGTTCAACTCAACACCAGGAAGTCTGCTCTGCTGATGACAAGTCTTTGTAAAATCTTTTGCATCAACATTGCATGATCTTCCTTGTTTGCCTCTACAAGGGTGTGATACATAGTTAAGTACTGGGACAGCATAGCCATTTTAGCTTATAACCAAGAAAGACTGCTGAATCTCCATGTCTGGCAGCTCTGCAAACAGCAGAGACACATCAGGAATGGTATAATTTGGTCATTTGATGAGTGACTTTGACAGTCCTGTCCTTCTGTATATTCTGTGTTATTACAATATTTTTACTGCACTTGAATACCTGTTTGACTGGTAAACAGGCTCTGTCAAGGCTTTTACTGGTGAATCTGACTTTTTGGTTATTTATATGAGCCTGTTTTAATAGTGAAGTAAGCTGTGATATTCTATTCATTTGCAACACAAGTTTCAATTGCCCAAAGTTGTGCTTGTGAAGTATTACCCAAGGCACTATCCACATTCCCTAATTTTTCCAGTCATCCTTATTCTCCATTGCAAAACCTTTACATACAGAAGTTGCGTGCAAATGTGGAACACTGGCTGTACCATATAAATAGATCAGCGTAAATGTTGCTAGTTTGTATCTAAGGATTTTCAAAGCGCACCTGGAACACAGTAGTACAATTTCAGTGTCATTTAATGAGGCTGTAACTCAAGAGACAGAGAGAATAACTATAAACGCAACAGCAAAGCTATAGTTTCCTGAATCTTTAAATAGATTCATGGCTTTAATGGATGTTCTTCTGAATATATGTCAAATAAAAGGCATGCTTGTTTTTGCATTTCCTTCTCTGCTGCATGTCTCATATCATTTTCTCATCCTCATCTGTACTCTGGCTTTTGCCCTCCTTTTATGAGTTCATCTTATGCTCCCATGTTCTACTGGTTCACGAAAGTTCACTCATAAAAATTTCAGTATTTATTTACTGTGTACATCATTCTTATTATATCTGAATTATATTCTTATCCTATCTGAACCTACTGTACATTTCTGATTCCTGAGTAGTACACAATGTTCAGAATACCTTGGTGACTAATTAGACGTATATATCTGGTGTTACACAGACACACACCTCCACAAAACATTTTATGGTATTCTTCTTACTTGTACTGACACACCAAACTACCAAAGTGAATATTTTACCTTCTTAGTTTTCCTCATAATCCTTTCTGAACCATGAATTCCATGTTTCCTCTTAAATTCTTTAGAATAATTATTACTAGTGAAATACTACCTTGAATTGTTACATTTGCTTATTTAAAGATTCCACTGAAGCTTTATTTGTTGATTCCCACCCTGACATTCAATCCTGAATATGTTACCTTGCTTTGTTCACTAACAACTATGCTTTATTCTTCCAGTACATATAAAAAAGGCATAAATACAGAGTATGAGCCTGTACAGTATAAATGTCTATAAATGCATTTTGAGTTCCTTCAAGATGGCAGAATAAAACACAAACTATATTACAGATATATACAAAGCATTACATATCATAACATCTATCATAGGAACCTATGGTATTAGTAAATCAATACTATAGAAATACTTCATTTCATAAATGGGCACGTATGAAAAAAATTTCAGTAAATATGTAAATAAATCCTTCAGAAATCCCATGTAGGTGCGTGGATAAAGAATACATGCGAGCTCCTCATTCTCTAGTATGCTCTTCCATTGCAGCAGAGAGGTTTTCCTTTGTTGTTGTTATTTTATTTTAGGTCCAAACTTACAGCAGGTTAGAAAAAATTTGCACCTCATGGCAAATGACAGCAAGTGAGCAGAGGGCTCCTCTAAACATTTATTGACTGTGCCTGAGCAGTACACTGGGAGAACTGAGATTTGTCTGTGTAACACACTCAGTTTGTACCATTTCTGAGTTTGTCATAGAGTCATGCATCCATTCTGGAGTATCCTCCTCTGTGTTTCTTGGTTCAGTGATATGCAAACAACAGTTAAGCTATTGGTAGAGTTAATAACTTTATGTTGTATTTGACTTTCACTTTGCAAGTTTTGTTATTTTTACCTTTTGTTGCTCTCTGTAGGCAGAAGCACTGGCTAGAGGTCTGCAATGAAATGGGTGTAAATAAATGATATTTTTTTGATCTTAGATTCTTCTGGTTTTGTTTTTCAACTATAATTCTTGTTGTTGTTGTTGTTGTTTTTGTATTTCATTAAATCCAGTCTGTCAGTCCTCTTAAAATTCAAGTGGTTTGAAAAGGTCTCTGATTCACTGTGATATTGCTTGAGCATAATGGTAGTGTCATTTAACTCATACATGAATAACCACTTTTCACAGAAAAAAGGAGTAAAGAGCCAGGAGAAAAATGAACTGTCACCTCTCTCAGACTACCTGCCTGAGCAGGAGATGGCAGGAAATGGATTCCAGAGCAAGCTAATTTTTAAACCTAGCACAGCAAATACATCCCGAAGACATCATAAGTCATTACAAAGGTCAGATCAGTTTGTCCTCTTCGATCATAAGTGCACTGCTGCCACTTTCAAAATCCACCTGCCAGCAGCACTGCATAATTAGATGCCTCTCCCTTGCTTTCTTGTGTGGCCTCACGGTCATGCACTGAGGTCAGCCCTACCTCCACTCCCACTGCAGAGCAGCAAGAGCTTATCTGGGCCAGAGGCAGCATCAGGAGGCAGCAGGTGGCCCTGTGAGCAGATGGCAGAGGCTTGCACACAGCAGGGCATAGTGGAGGGGGCCCAAGGGACACTGGTGGGAGGCAGAAGCTGAGCCTCCTGATGGCTCCTTTCATCCGTGTGCACCAGCCCTGGCAGTGTGAGCCAGTTATTTTGCAGCTAACTTGGTTAGCTCGCTGCTAGCCTCCTAAAGCCTTGTCTCTTCCATATATCTTGGCTAGGATGGGGAATTAAACAATATTTGACTTGGAGAAACTACAAGGCAAATACACAAGCCATCAGAGACATGGTTTATACTCCTGGGTTAACATTAGTCTTTTCTTTGGCATTTGCCTGAAAGAAAAAAAAAAGAGAGAGAAAAAAATAATTTATACAGCTTTATGGTGTTAAGTATGCAGAATATCCTGTCCTCCTATCACTGCAAATCTGTTTTCCCATGTCAAAAGGGGGAAAGTTTACCAAGGAGGAATAAGCAGGTCCCATGGGACTGCAATGTGCTACTGCAGTTATGCACAAAGTGAGTCAGCCAGAAAAGGGATGCTGGCCAAGAGCTCAAGCTCCACACTTCAAAGGACACCTCACGGGCAACAGGTTTATTTTCTTTTTAAGAAAGTGATCTGAAGAGCTGTTTTCTACAGTGCCTATGGTGCTGCCTGGAGAGACTGTCCTAGGCACATGAAAATCCAAATGGATGATTTGTATCCACTCTGCACAAGCTGTGTGCTCCAAAAAGGTAGGTTGTATCATATAACAAATTTAAAATGACTGTATGCTCTACCTCATTACCAGGTCTAATAGAAGTAGAGGAGAATCAAGTTAGTGAGACACTGTTTCCTGAGGGGAGGTCATTGCCTAGCCACATCTCATCTCTCTGAGCTATTTATGTTTATTTAATCACATAAAGCCTGCTTGAAGAAATCTATTTTGGGTTACCTGCACATGAGGTAAGTTGTATTTATCCTGGCAAACTTCAAGAGCAGCCCTGGAGATTTCCTGTAGGTAGGAGGGTTTCCTAAAGGGATGACATAGCAAATATCCCCTGCCATCTCCAATATCTCCCCCAAAGCAGAGTTATAGGGATTATAGGGAACTTTCTGAGCTGTTTCAGAGTGCCAAATCTGTTTGGATGACTGCTCTGAACTGCTGCTCTACCTCGTGATCATTTTGCTAATCCTGATCCCAAGATCACATATGAAAGAGTATTTTCCCACTACATGTGCAGCAGGATGCAAGTGAATCTGACGGCCTGAGTAACAGATTGCTGTAGTTTGGCTCCCAATTTAGAAAGCGTCAGCCTCATTACAGAAGCTGGAATTAGCACCTGTAGGACTGTGCCACCTTGCAGGTAATCTCAGCATCTGTTGTTGGTACTAGCAAATATCTGAGGGCATCTGTGCTTAAGCACAGATCAATCATGCTTATGCAGGTCTTAGTTATAGCTATAGATACATTTCCTTCTTAGACTTCTCCCTGCTGTTTTACAGGTGTAACTCACTGGTCAAGAAGCAGACTCGCTGACCTAGCTATTACTTTCTACCTTGTTCTTCCCCCTACAAAATTTGTTTAAATTACCACTGTCAGCACTTCTTAATCAGAGACCTTATGACATGGCATTCAATTTTCTGAGCCACTGCACTGTTTGGAAACCAGATTCTGTTGTTTTCAAGAAGAACAATTTCAAATTGAAGAATTAATTAAGGTGAACACCTAATGTCAATATGATTAAGTATTGTAAAAAGGATAGGCTTGAGAAAGCAAATCCTTCCACTGAGTAAAGTTCCAACTCTTTGTTACTGCTGTCTTTTAGAATTGGAAGCAGCAATAAGTCCAACATGTGAACACATTCAGCTGCTGCTTTCGTGACAATACATGACCTAGTGACAGTTCTTTCTGGTCTGAAGGGGAAAAGCCAGTGTGAGACTATCAGCTGATGTATTCATCATGATCTTTGACCCAAGGAAAGAGGAGAAGTGGGAATTTCACAATCCAAAGCTTACTGCATGACAGCTCAGGAGAGCACATGCTAGGCAACTGCATAGTTATCTGGAACTACCTTATTAAATTATTGGCCAAAGCCAACAGATCTACATTAGGATTTGCTTGTTACTTTATGTTTTATTGTAAACAATGACCACTCTCTGCTGAATTCCCTAGCAGTGGATTACCTGATTCACAGGTGAAGTTTTTAAAGTAAAACACATACTTCTAAGTCCATGCAAGCTCAGCTTGCTTTCACCAGCTGGTGAAAGTGCCAGCTTACACTCAGACTCACTGCTGACATTTAAGAAAGATAAAGCACTTAACAGCTGGTCTTGGGTATTACTTCAGAACATTGCATTGTGGCTGAAGACAAGTACTAAAAGGGTCATTTTTTCCTGTCTGATAATTGATCTTACTCTACTCAGAGTACTTGCTTCAGCTGCCAGCTGTGTTTCCATATTCTAACAAAACAAAATGAGTAGGCAGTAAGACACTGATATTTTCCAATTTGATAAACTTAATTGTGCTATACAGCATGGTAAACTTAATAATGTGCTATACAACGCCTCATTTGATTTTTTCATCTCAGAAAATTCTGAAAGACCATGAGTTCCATGTATTTCAGAAACAGACATTTTATCTTCTCAGCAGAATATATTAGTAGAACTCCCTTGAGAAGACTGAAGACCTCAAGGACATTTATCAGTGTATTTAAGACCTTCTTGGTCTCAGAAGTCAATTGCAGGTCCAAAAAAGATGTGTACAGGCAGCAGGAAGTTGCTTTTTAAAAGTTCTGCAAGGGCAGTAATTTTCAGCTGTAGCATTGCTATTAACAATGTTTTATGCGCTGTGTGGAGCCATGGAAAACCTCCTCATGCACACAGCATAGAGGCTGGGGATGGGATAAAGGTATGTATGTATAGGTCCAGAGAAATCCTCTTCCTCCAGCAGAAGATCATGTGCCCCTTGAAACATAATTGCAGCCTGATCATAGTGATGCGTTGGACTAGATGATGTTGGATCTTCGTGGGTAGATCAGCCCCAGGGCACAGCAGCTGCAAGTTTGTGAAGTGAGGGTCCCTGCAGAGACAGACTTTGTGCAACTTAACAGATTTGTAGTGCATTATTTCCTGGAGATGAAGTCTAGGGAACTTTCCTGAAAGAAAAAAAAAAACCAAACAAACATGAAGAGCCCTCATCAAAAGCCTAGTTTTAACATTTTAATAGGGCTGAAAATGATTCAAAATGGTTATGTATCCACTTGGATGGTTGTGGGGTAAATGCTTAGTAACCAAAGGAAGCACCCAGCACACTGCCTATCTTTTAATCTGCTTTTATTGGTAGACAGTTCAAATTAAAGCAAAAATATAACTTTCAAACAAACAAACAAAAATATAAAAAAAAGAACAAAATGATCCAGAGTGGTTCTTCTAAACTGTGATCACATGTCAGAAATGAAAACAAACCTAGTTAAGGCTGAATGCCATGGCCTGAGCAATGACTTCCTTGAGTGAACCTGTGATGTAAGCTACTTGACTTGAGTTGCTCAAATAAAATCAGCAAGTATGCTATTTTTATAGCCTGATCGTGAGTAAATTCAGAGCTGAGCATTAATCAGGTCAGGTATGTTGTGAAATTCACTGCTATTACATCAGAAGTTTACAAGGTGAATTTTCTAGTACAGTTCTTCTTTTCCCGCTTGATAGGGCTCAAGAGAGTTGGAAGATTAATTATAGTTCTTATCTTGATACATAAGACAAAATAAAAAGTATCTTTTTTCCTGTTTTGAAAAAAAAAAGTACTGAAAATGTTGTTCTTAGATATGATTGCTTCACAGAGAAAGCACTCCTGGAGTACGTGACTTAGAGCAGCTTGACTTCCAAAGTCATGGCTGGGACAGAGAGAGCAGCATGTTATAAACAGAAGTATAATCTCCTAGCTAAAGGAGAGAACTAGAGTCACAACTCCAGAGTGACATTCTGGCCTGTGCCATATGAAGGTTTAATGATCTCTTTCATTTTTTCTCATCTTCAAAATCAAGTTTATAATCTTTATTGCTTCCCGGTAATTAACTACTGTTGACAACATGTTTGGATAGCTGAAAGTGAGGCAACAACTTCTGAAAGGAAAACCAGTGTAACTCAGTTTTGCTGTTCTGTAACACAACTTCTGGTGATGTGACTCCTCGCACAGATGTGCAAAAGGGAGCTTGGCCCATTCTACTCTGTATCATGACAGCAATTCTCATCTATTGCTAAAGCATCAAAACTTTTTTTTTTTTAATTTAATTTTCGTCAATTATGGGTTTCGAATGAGGGGTGAAGGTGATTTGGAGCCTTCTCTGAGTGTGCTGGTAATGAGAAATTCAGAGGGAGAAGCTGAAAGTTATTTATTTTGCAGAAGAGAGACAAACATCGTTCATACAACTGGAACACCACTGACTTGGTGAAGGATAGATCCCACATGGGCTTTTTGACATCCTCACCTTAGTGTGAAATGCCTCCTTTGAGGAGAAATCTGTTTGCAGGTTTCTGCTTCTCAAGTCACTTTTCTCAGATGCTCAAATCACAGGGTTTTACAACACCCTTACTTTGCACAAGAACAGCTTATTCTCAGCTCCTCTGCAGCAATTACCAAATTCTTTATTCTTTGGTGTTCTTTATTGTGTTGGTGACCAAGTAGAGGGCAAACAGAGATGCACTCCCTATCTATATTTTTTCTTGTTATAAAGATACCAAGCATTTTGGTCAAAGGACTACTGAAATATGAATGAGGACACATTTTAAATGTGTCTGTGAGACAGAAGCCAATACTAAAAGAAACCAGATATATTCTCAGAGTATTATCTTTATTCCCTTAAGAAACTTGGACTGAATGTCCCTAGATGAACCAGCCTGATCTCCTTCTGCAGTGATTTTTAAATTCCATCTTTAAAGGGTCAATTTGGAAAGGATGGGGGAGTTGTATAAAGAGCAGAATACGAGGCCTAGCAATCTCATCTGAACTAGTTACCTTGAAATAAAGCCTCACTAGGTTAATCGTTCAGAATCATTCAGAATTTCTTCAAGCATAAAGCCACATTCAGCCCATCCTGGCAAATTCATCATCAGATAGAGAAAGTGAGTAAGTTCTCTTTTGTGAAGTCAGTGGCCTGTGTAAGTGTGTATTTCATTGGGAAAGTTCATGGAGAATAACTTGAGAATGATTTTACAAACCCATTTGAAGGAGATCAGAAAAGCTCTTGGGCTGACCTGTTTGTTATTCTGGAGAAAGGTGCTCCCTTGTGACTTCCTGCAGGGCATTATTAATGTTGCATGACTAGAACACTTTGATCCAGCAGCAGAAAGCCTTGGAGCTGACAACAGCCACCTCTAATCTTCCCTCAGCACTTCTTCAGGCTTTGGCTGTTGAGAACTTCCTTCTGAGAGCTGAAAAGTGAAATAAAGCCAACGGGGGAGGGGGGGGGAGCAGCTAATTTAAAGTGATCTCTGAGCAGTTGCTAGGCACTGTTGTTTTAACACTGGGGAGACCTTGCTGGGAACACATGCAAACTGATGTCTCACCTGTCCTGGGTTTGCCTTGCAGCATCAGTGAGATTTGCACATCACCCTGGGAGAAGACCAGCTGTTCCTGGTAACTCAGATGTGACTCACATGTGCAGGAGGACCTACTGGCAGCACTGGCACTGTCCTCAGTGGAGACAGAGATCCTCCGTCAGATTGAATGTAGGGAGCTGGAGTGAGCCAGCCTTTACCTGTCTGCTGCGGTGTGGTGGCAGGACCCTCATAGAGCAAAGGGAGCCTAAAGGGCAGAGAGGCAACAGGACCTCACAGAACCAAGCAGACAAGGTGCCTTTCCTGATCTTGCTTCAGCTCAATGGGACTGACACTTGGGCACAATGGCTGGCCTTATCCTCAGTGTAGTTTTTCTTGCTCTGCTTTGTTTGTCAAGACAGGCAGTGCCATGGCCCTCACATCTACTGTGAAAAATGGAATATGGCTTCAGCCCAGCTGGGGACTGGGCCATGGAGATGAGAAATGATTCTACCTCAGCGCTCACACTTCTCACCATTCATCACCATTGCCTTCCCTGCAAAGACCTCTCACAAAGAGGATCACACAGTCCTTGTCATTCTCCTAGGACCAAGTTAAATACTTTTATATGGGCTGACATTTAATTCACCAAGTAGTCCCAATAGCTAAAATGAAGAGTAAAATATTACTCTCTTAAGAGTTTCAGGCTTTGGCTGTTATTAGCACAGGCTGTTGTGTTTTGGACCTTTTTCTCTGAGGTGAAAAGATTGTCTTACCTCATACTTTTCTTCATGGATTTTATACTCTTCTGCTCTCTATTGTCTGTCTATATGGAGAATGTAAAGTATCTAAAGACAATGATTAGATTAGAAACTACTAATCCTCTGAGGAGTGCAGTTGTAGGCAAATCCAATGTACTGAAATGTGAGCAGAAATTAATAATATTCTTGCTACAGATAGAATAAATGACTATAGGAGAGATGAACCAATTTTCCTGATGTCACATGAGGAATCCTAGTCACTGCTGGAGAAAAAAGAAGTTAGCTAAGTGACAGCTGCAGACGTGTTTTCCTGCTTGGGATGCTGAAGGCCATACTCACATGGTTAATGTGTGATCCCAGAGGAGGAAAGATTAAAGATAGCCCTTCTGTTGACCAGAGATGTCATCAGCTGATCTGAGGCTACAGCAGGTCATGTGAGGCAGTAGCACTGCCTGCTACCTTGCATGTTATCTTTGTGATACCAGCACATCCCCTGGGTGCTGCGTGTTGTCCCTTTGTTTTGTCCCTTGCCCTCTGGGGGCTAAGTGGACTCCTGCTCTCCAGAGCTGGTGTCATACGTGGTCCACTCCATGGTGCTACTTGGGTCTGGTGAGGAGACTACAGTTGCTAGTGGGACTCTTCACAGAAACCTCTTTTGTTTTGTCTCACGACTCTCCTTTGCTTTATTTGCAAGTTGTGTGTAAACAAAAATGTCATACTGTGCTGAGCCAAATTTTAATTTCAGTTGCAAAAGAGGAAACTCTAGTGCCCAGTTCCTCCTTGAGAAATGTTGCTAACCTCAGTGGTAATTCATAACTCAGTCAGAGGTCAGATGCCCTAGACCTTGGCTCTGAGTCTCTCCACAGCAACCTGACAGTAATTTTCAGTGAAAGTTGAGGAGGATATGGGAAAGGAAGCACACACTATTTCTCTGTATTTTAGGGATACTATGGACACAGAAGTACACTGGTAATGAAAAGAAACACCGAAGTTTTTTTTGCCAAACAAGATAAAAAGAGTAGATGATAAAACTGGCTGATGTGGGGTACAGTTAACGGTTACCAACAGTATTCTATCAGAACAAGACTAGCACCAATAAAGGTTCCCCTGAGGTGAGCATGCACTGCTATGAACAAAATTACTCTGCCTAGTTATTAGCAAGCTGTGATAGCAGTTCTGTTCAGCCATGTCTGAGCTGCTACAAGACAAATCAAGTAGAGGTGCATAAGAATTGAGATATTACTGGATTTAAATAGCAAGGAACTTTAAAGGCAGAAAAACTTACATGGAATTATGTATTGAGATAAGAAGTGTATAAGAAAAGAAAAATAAACAGCACCACTGTGACATCACAACTGATGTATAGGAAGCTCCGCACAACTGTGCATAGGAACTTCTTCACAGTGCAGTGACAGATCACTGGCACAGGCTGCCCAGATTGATTGTGTAATCTCCTTCTCTGGAGATGTTCAAGATCTGCCCGGACTCCTACCTGTGCAACCTGGTCTAGAGAGCCTGCTTTGGCAGGGGGGTTGGACTTGATGATCCCTAGAGGTCCCTTCCAATCCCTACAACTCCGTGATTCTATGATCTTTCTTCTACTTCTAATATGACTCAGGTCTGTGTGAGGCTCCAAGTTAGCAATACATTAAGAATCAGATTCTGTGACTGGTAGTTTTGGTCATTAAATCCAAAATTACTTCCTCAGAACATGTTGCTGCTGCTCTTCGACTTGGAAACATGAAGTTCTTGAGCCCTTGCTATTCCACCTATGATGCCATTTGGATATCCAAGCTTACTTTACATGCAATGTCATTTATACGTAGAAGATCTCCAGCTTGGTTGCAAATGACTTGCGCATGTACCTGCCATGGCATGGAACTGGGCTGTACCAGACAAGATCCTAGCAGCTGCAAAGGGCTTACTGATATTTTGTTGCTGGCAGACAAAACTGCCAGGGCAGTTCAAATGCATTCTGTGAGTCTGCAGCACGGCCAAGTAGAGCTGATGACAGTCTTTGCAGCTCTGCCCATCTGCAGCTGGATGCCCATCCCAACCACATGCTGAAGGGCTTTCACAACCAAGATGGATCTTCCCTGTTCTTTCTTGCCTGTGTGATTGGAGCTGGTAAGATTTTCCTGAAAGGCGTTATCAGATTAGGCTGCAGGCAAAATAAGGAAGATAGTGACTATTTTCACTCGTTAAGAAACTGCTTACTGATGAAAGTATTCACTAGTTATGATGAACAGTGTTTGAGTCCTGCTTTGGTGAAAGGATCCTGGACCTTATCCAGCCTCCAAACAATTACTCCAGCACAAACTGACAATGTGTTTTGTGATGGGAGTCCCTGGCCTCCTGTGCAAAGCAATGCAGCCTCATTTGTGTAATTAAACATACATCAGTCTGGGGAGAGAACGAAAAAAAAACACATGCTAGGAGTTCAAAATGCATCTTGAAAAGCTTTGGATTTAACCTCTGTTCCAGTACTCTTTTTGTGGATATCTCTAAAGATGTTCGGACTATTTGATGCTTAAGATTCTTCCTGGTATGTGCAGAAAACACATGAAAGTTCCTTTGTCAGACTTTGGATCCCATGTAATTTTGAATACATTGGATTGGGACATATTATAAAAATGAAAGGTTATTTCAAATCCATAAAAATTGATTTGCCTTACTTAATTATTTGGAAAATTATCAACCAAAGAAAACTAAAATTGATCTTGTGACTGAAGCACAGAGCTGGAATTCATGAGCTTGGTTCTCTATTCAGCTTTTCCCTGACTTCCTGCCTGACCCTGGGCAAATCACAATCTCTCTATGCCAATGTTTCCTCCTCTGTAATGTGCAGATAAGAGTACCTACTTCACAGGGTCTATGTGAATCTAAATTCATTATAATCTCATGTTTTCAGTATTTCTTTTTCCCTGAGATTTGCACTCCTTTTGGAAACACAAAGAATTATTTTAATCATTATTTCTAACAGTAATGATGAATACACTTCATTTTGGAATGTACTTGCTCTCACATGTTTGTTTATAACCCCAGAGTATAATAAATAATTCTGTAGATGCAATCTCTCCATCTTTCTGCCCAGCCTTCTGCTCACCCTACATGAACCTGCAGATACACTGGTAGTCCTAGAGCTTCAGGATAAACTTGGTCTGCCACATTCCCTCATGTAGTTTATAATCACTAGGATCATCTTTAAGCCTAGCCTCCTTCAGCACAATACTACTTTGCTGTGGTTCCCAGGCAGCAATGTTCAAGAGGAAAGACAGAGGCATGTCTCTCCTTCTGGTCAACAGCAGCTTACATAGGTCCATAGGCAATGCTTTTGCTCCAAGGTTTACAATGATCCTACATCAATGGTAGCAGCTCTGCCAGTTCATTGTCCTGAAAGTGTGAAAACTATTACTCTTATCATACTTCTCTGGTTGTGTGCCCTGACAGTTCCTCCTTTTCCCATGTTATCTCTCCCATAGTTTTGTTTCCTCCTTCCCTCTGTTTTCTCCTGTCACTCTCCCCTGAATTGTTCCAAATGACCCATTTCATTGCCTAGTTTTTCCATTCCTCTGGTGTATCATCCATCCTTTCTCTCTTCAGTTTACTGACACAGGCAGACATTTGAACTCTGACATCTGAAATTATATGGAATCACATCATGCTTCAAAATGTGTGCCGACATTTGGGGCTCTGTCACCACATAACCTTAAAATATTTAATTATCATGTTAACTTTCCACCGGTCTTCCCGTCTTCCTTCACTTCATTAGTTCTGCTGTCTGTTACTCACTGCTCTTATTCGATGTTTTATTTGAAATCAGAGCCCTGTTTTGTAAAAAATTATACATCCGTCTTGCCATCCTTGTGGCAATCCATAGCCCAGTGATAAATTATGCCAGGTATAACCACATCACTGCAACGACTAGTTCTGATCCTCAGTGTGTCACTGCCTTTAAAAAATCTCATGAAATGGAATGTGAAAGGAGAAAGACAAGCTTCTCTTTAAAGGTTTTTGAAAACTGTGATGGTTGACAATCCAGCTGAAGATCCTCCTGGAAGATATGGCAAATGAACATGGAAGAGAGGGAGGTGATATGGGATAACCAGCATTGCTTCACCAAGAGTAGATACTACCTGATCAACCTGGTGGCTTTTTATGGTGATGTAATTGCATCAGTGGACAAGAGAAGAACAACTGAAGTCATGTATCATATACCTGGACTCAGTACGGCCTTTGATGCAGTACCCCTTAACATCCTTCTCTCCAAATTGTAAATATATCGAAATACATCCTTTACAGAGCACCATGATCCCCAGCCACTCATACATGCCCCACTTGCACCTAAATGTGTAGAGGAACATGGGAGTCATGTTTCCCAGGATCCACACTTTGGGTACTTCATCAGAGAACTCATTTCCAATTAACCCAGTTTCTCTGGTGAGGAATTAGGATGCCCTCAAGAAGAAGTGAATGATACTTGAAGCTCTTTGAAGAAAAGACAACATGAAGTTGTCTCATTCTCATGGTGTAGGGAGATGAAGAAAAGTCTCCACCAATAACTTATTTCATGCTTTTTTAATTCATTTTCTTTTTCTAAAGAATAAATCACATTTTTTGCTATTTAATTGGTGCTGAACAACACACACACACACATATATGTATATGTATATATATATATATATATATATATATATATATTTACTGGGGGAAATTAATCTCCCTGCCTTCTGCCTGAGGTGTTTAGTTATACCCATCTCTGTACTTTCACCTAAGTCTTTCAGTTGTTCTTCATTTTATATTTCTGCTAGTATGTCAGCTGCTTTTTATCTCACCTCTCAACCAAAGGAATTACAAGACCAAGTCATGTCAAATAGTCTGAATGTTCTTTTTTGCCTCAATTTGTCCCACAACATGTCTAGTCTGTATCCTGACTTGTCTCTTTAGGAAAATGTAGATTTAAGCTGATATTTTGCGGTCCTTTCTAAATGGCAATATCACTCAGATTTGTTTATTCCCTCAGTAAGCATGACTTTGTAAATCAGACAATACTTGCAGTCTAGTGTCTTGACCTTACTCCAGTACAAATCTCATAGAATCTTAGAATCATAGAATTGCAGGAGTTGTGAGAGATCTCTAGAGATCATTGAGTGCAACCCCCCTGCTGAAGCAAGTACCCTATAGAAGGCTGCACAGGTAGGCATCCAGACAGGTCTTGAATATCTCATAGAAGGAGACTCCACAACCTCTCTGGGTAACCTGTTCCAGTACTCTGTCCACCCTGCCGTAAAGAAGTTATTCTGCATGTTTATATGGAACTTCCTATGTTAAGGTTTTAGGCCATTACTCCTCATCCTATTTCTACACACCACTGAGAAGAACCTGGCCTCATCCTTTTGCCTCCCACCTCCCTTCAGATATTCATAAACATTAATCAGACTCCCCCTCAGTCTTCTTCTCCCTAGTCTGAACAGACCCATCTTAACCTTTCCTCACACAGGAGAAACTCCAAGGCCTTTATCATCTTTCTGGCCCCCTGCTGGACTCCTTCTAGGAGATCCCTGTCTTTTTTGAACTGGCAGCCCAGATCTCCTCAAACAAGATCTGACTGGCCAGCTCAGCACATCGGCTCCCCTTTCAAGGTGCATCATAGACAGATTAAGCTTTCTTCCTCTTTCATGCAGCAATGAGGGATCAATAAAGATTCATTTTACAGAGTTTGTTTCAGAAGATCAGTCCTTCAGCAAAGGAGTTGACTTACATATCTTCCTTAAGATAGCTTGAGCTGGAGCAACAATTTTAGGTAACTAACTAATCGTCTTGGAACTGCAGCACCATATATTTAATGTCCTTTAGTTCCTTATACATAAATATTTTCTACTAAGAACAAACACCTTTCTGTCTGGGATGTACAGGTCTCCTTTATGGTACTGAGACTATTTAGGAGCTTTATTCTATTTTGTCTTAATGGTTGTTTGCCTGAGGATACTTAGAGGCAGAATACACAAAGTAACTCCCTTTTCAAAAAGTCTCTCAGGATAAGAATAATCACAGAAACAAAAAATGCGGGGCAAAATAAAGTAGCCAATCAAAGAAACAAAACTTAACTTATTTATTTATTTAAGATCAAGAAATGTCTTAAGTGTAATTTAGCTAGTAAGTAAAAGTGGTCTTAGGTATATACACAAAGAAGTTTTTTCTACTGAATTAAGACATATATGTAGTAGTAGAGAAGTACTAAATAAGTAAGGTGTTTGTGGATGAGTTTGCTTGCTGATGTTTTATAGCTCTAACATAAATTAGTTGCCATAGTGTTCATAAACAGTACAAAAATGGGCACTCAGTGCTATAAGAAAGAGAAGAAATACACTTCTATATAAATGTATAGAAAAAAGAATTTAGCATAGTTCATTATTTAGCATAGTTAACAAAATTCAGTCTTTAAGTCTGAATTGTCAGCCAGTGTAGTGTTGTAGTGTTCCAGGAACAGAGCTCTTTGCAGCTTTAGTTGCAGGATCCTGGGACATCCTGTGAGAAAGACCTACACTAAAACACTTCCTCACCCTTGTCCTCCATCACTTGGAGCCAATTACAAGAGACTTGCAGTTATAGCATTGCATTTGTGCGTAGTCCTCTACCTTGGTTTATTTCTCTTCCCTCCTGGGCTGTAACCTCTTCCAAGAAGATGCCTTTTGCTCAGTTTGCAAATCATATTAGACCTGTCCTGATTAATGCCTCCAGGTGCTGTTAGAATCATAACAAATCATAATGAATAGATTAATTTCATTCATTACACATCCTTTGCTGGTGAGCTGTGTTCTTTACTCTTGCTTGGTTAGATAAGACACATGGTGCTTTTCTTGCTCCCTAACCAGATAAATGTGCTCAGCTGGCCAGAGGGAATTCATTTCAGATACAAGAAATATTCAAGAGTCTCTGTTGGCCTGCTGTTGTGTTGTAGATCTTTTCTAATTATTGGTTTGGGGTATTTTTTTTTCTTTCTTTTTTTAACATGTTCTGTTCAATAGTCAATTTAATTAAATAGTCAATTCACTTAAATACACATATAGTGAAGAGAGAATGGAAAACATGTTTGGTTGAACTAGTAAATCAGGCTTTTCTATTGGAAGTGAGCTCTTTTTAACTAGTGAGCAGGTCTGAAAAGCTTTGTTCTCTGATATCCTACATCTTGTGACTCTGGTTAATGCCAAAGTGAGTACTTCTTTATAAGCTGGTAATTTTTTCCATCCACTTTGTATTCAGGTTCAAGCAAACAGTGATTCACAGAGCCAAGCAAAAGTCATCCGCATAGAGCATGCATGAAAGAAAACAACACCAGCAGAATGGCAAGGTAAAGCGACAAAACACATGCACCTACACAACTGTTTCCTATCCAAACTGAAAGATTAGCTTTCATAGTGATGTTATTTAATGATCCTAGATAATGTACAGTATTTCTAACCTATGGCTAGGTAAATGTCACTGTTCTCCACACATCTTTTAACCTATGATGTAAGAACATTGCATAAAATAAGCATTGTGTGTAGCACAAGTGTACCCTTGCATTAAAACCACAGCATTAGAAGCACATCTATCAAAATTTATTTTGTCAGCAATTGATTCATTTACTTAACCTTCTTAAAGCATATGAACAGACATTTTCAAAAAGCTTGAAAAATAGGGAGAATTTTGGCAAAAGAACAACCAGCAGTTTCATAGTTCATCTTGTTTTTCTGTTAAGGCAATGATGAGGGCCTGGGAAACTCTTCTGTTTGAAATTACAGCTGTGTCACAGAAACAACAAGAGCACAGGAAATAGTTGCATTATAAATGTTTGCTGTGGTGACTTCAGTGACGTTTGCTGCATCTTAAGTATGTGCATCAGAAACAGCAGAGGAATGTTCCCAAAACAGTGCTCTTTGGGCTGGAAATGTGATACATTGCTGGAAAAGTGTTCAATTCAGGGTTCCTATGAAGAGGCTGTTTGAAGAAGTAGATGATTTTTTGGGAGTTCTTTTAGTACTGTCTTACTCTCCCCACAAAATATAAAAATAAAAAAAGCAAATTTAAAGTGAGGGACACTTTCTATTGTATTTTGTTGAAGAAGAATATGAAATACTTACATCCCTTTCCAGTTAATTAGGTAGTTATTTAATGTCAAAAGAGTTTCAAGTGATTAAACTGTTGAAAGTGGTAACCTCTATTACAGGAAGCCTTCAAGTTATAGCCACAATACTAATAAATAATAATAATTGTCATTTTACTAGATCACATATAGGCATGCTAGTTCTGAATTGTCCCAATAACTGCATAAATTGATAAGAAAAATACAATTGCTGGTAGATAAGAAACACTTGACACTTTACTAGGGCAAATTTAAATTACACTTTTAGAAAGGGTTTTGTAGAGAAAGAAATTTACTTCTCAGGTATGACAATTTTGCATGCTTCTCACTAGGAAAATGAATTCTCTGTGAATCAAGACGTGAGAATCACACAGGCTAAAGGGGTAATGATATTTCAATAGAAAATTACAAGTGATTCATGTGCCAACAGCTCCTGTCAGAACTGATAGTAGCAAACAAATCAGTGGTGTGCACAGTTTTCATAATAACTTTGCAGTTCATTGTTAAGTCTACAGCAAAAGCGAGCACATGTAAGACAGCATAATAAAATAGGACTGATATCTGTAAAGATCAAATGATAGTTATGGGCATATCTTTATTTTTCTATTCTGTTACACTTTCTGATACAAGATGTTAAGTTTGGTCATTATTATAAAATGAAACATTGTTATCTCTTATTGACTGTAACTCCTATTTCTCAATTTTACTGCTAACACAAATGTCTCATTTTAAACGTTTTGAAAGTAGATGGGATAAAATAATCACTTTCTAGTAATCTTAATAAAGAACTTTATGAAGCATGTTGGACAAACATAAATCAAACATCACTGGTATCAACTATGCAAAATACTACCACTTAAGTTTCTTTTTTTTTTTTTCAGGATCCTGTAAGTTCCAAGGCAACTATTGACATTTGTGTGTGATGGCCCTTCCATTTCTAAGTTTTGCAGTGTTTTGATATGTCAGTCTTGCTGTTTGGTAGGATGAACTCATCTGGCGATATCCCTTAGAGAAGGGGGACATGAATGAGCAGACGAGAGAACCAGGAGAACTCTATTTCCCTAAATTTGAGTCACTCTTGTCTCTCTGTCTTAATGATACAAAGGAGTTCTAATTAACAATTGTGTAACTGTTTGACAGCAAAATAAGGGATCTTTGTAAAGTTCTCCTGTGGCTCTGAAATCATTTTCATGTCATTACTTTCTATTTCAAAATAACTCAGTCTTTCAGAAGAGAAAGATGCCACAGAGCTTCAGCTCTGTGCTGTCTTGTCAGACACATTGCTTCTTCTCTGTGAGGGTGATTTCTCAATAAGTTTCATCTTTGCTTATTTATTAATTTATTTTACCTTAATGAAGATGGTTCTGTGACAAAGGGGAGGAAGATAGTGGTGTGTGGGTAAAAAGGAAGATGTAGGAAATGGAGAAAATGTCAGGTTTCTCAATTCTTCACATACACACAGAAATTTTGCACTTCACAAGCACTCCATAATTATGGAGAGATTTTGTAACATAAAAATAAACCCTTTAATTATATATAGTGCTGGCTGTGGATAATGATGGGGATTTAGCTGGGAATGGATTAAAGAGATGTGAACATATTTTTCAATCTGGCACTGGTGTTTTCTCCCCACCAAACCATTAGGACAAAGTAGGAGGCACAAGTAGAGCAAAGATTCCATCAGCATTCATCTTCAGAATTGGGCAGAGACCTCTCTCCTCCAAATGTCCTTCTCATGCAGAGCATATGTGCATCTTGGTCTGTAACCATTTATTGCAAGCCTGTCAGAGGAGGACAGTGCTATGCATAGGACCACATGTTGTCTGTCTCTTAAAATCTGCTCCCAGTGCGGGGCCTCCATTGAAAGTGGAAGATCTGAAGAAGAAAAACTATAGAAGGCCTGTGATGGCAAGAGTAAATGCAGTGGATAATTGATTCTGCTGAGCTTGCAGAATAATTCATGAAGCAGAAAAAGGCACAAATAAATTTTACAGGACCCAGTGCAAGCTGGGACTGATTCTCACCCTTCTATTTTTTTTTATTTTTTGTTCAGAATGACATAGTTTTAATTTTTTTTTAATTTAAAGTTTTAAATTTCAATTAAGCACCAGCTTAATTCCACATTTAGTAACCAAAGCCTCTTCACCTGAAGATGAGCTGGAACCCACTGAGAGCAGAGAAAAGAACCTTTTTCAATGTCTGTGAAGCCTCAGACAGCTTAAGCACAGGACAGTGTAATTCACACCACCTGCTGAACAACAGTGAGTCAGCCTAGGCCAGATCCACAGCTAACACATCATGGTGTATAGAACAATAAACCTAAAGATCCCTTGAAGCCCACTGCTCCTCATATGTGTGCATGCTCTTTCATGCTCCAAGGAGGTCAGTAAGAGATGAGATCCCTTTGCTTTAGAGTAGCTTCCCTACCACGTTCTAGCTTCCTCCCATACATTTCTAGGACTTGGTTTAAAAATTCTACTGCTGCTGCTGTGTGCCTTGTTGGCCACCTTCCACCACTGCTGTTCCTCAGCTGGAAGGAGTTGGCAGTCTGCAAATGGCCACAGCACTGTTGCCCTCCTACTCAACGCAGGAGACCTGGAAAATGATGTTGACAGGGTATGCTTTTGGAGGTGGGGAGGAAAGAAAGAGTAGAAGGGCTTGGGCCTTCTAAAAAGAGCAGATGCCATCACTTCCCACACCAGACACTAGTACTGGTGGCAGCAGGTCTCTCCTCAGTTCTTGGCTGCACCCTCATCTCCTTCCATTTCTCTGTCAGGAGTCACGCAGCATGCACATCTGTCCTTGAGGTGCCACCATTTTGCTCCTGCCCTGAAGATATCCAGGGAAGGTGTTGTCTGGTGCTACTGTACTCATCTGTCTTGCAGCATGTCAACACGAAGTGAGCCTTCAAGGAGCCCTGCAAAGCTTCTGCAATGCACAGTGAGCCTTGTGGAGGCATGTTTTGAGAAGGGCATTGTGACATTAATAACACCAAGTCAGCCTTTATTAATCTATGGTATAACTTAATGAAATTTGCTATAATAGCATTGTTAGTTTTGACTTAGTTTGCCAAAGGGTGAATCTAGAGGTGACCTACAGTCATCAGAGAGAGAGGACAGTCAAAAGAAGTGTTCAGGTTTGGACTGATTTAACAAGAAAAGTTAAGCCCTACTTCCATTGTCCAGACAGTTAATACCCTCTATCTTCAATGAAAGTGGGGCAGAACTTTCTACCTATGTAGGCTGATTAAATCATAGAACCACCAAGGTTAGAGAAGACCTCTAAGATCATCCCATTCAGTCATCCACTTATCACCAGTATTTCTCACTAAACCATGTCCCTCAGTACAACATGTAATCTGAATAAGTCCAGGAAATGTAATTGCTGCCTTGCATACTTAAAATAACACTGCACCCTGTTCACTGATATACTTTAGAAACATAACATAATTATGCTTTGATTCTCCACATGGGAAAGAAAGGTATGTTGGATGACCATGAATATGGTCATATACACATAAATTTGTACAGTGCTTTCAACATGAATGCTTTTACTGCCTCAGTTATTCCAGTTAAACAGAAATCTCATCTCTGCTCAGGAGTCAGGCTGGTAAAAGTTCTGAAGTGCAAAACAGGCCTGAGTGGGTGTGCATGTCTCTGCAGTCAACACCTGTGAAACAGGAAGAGTCAGGGCTGTTTTAAACACAACCATTAGTTACTTTTCCTTCAAGCATCCCTGATGGTACATCCAGCCTGGTTACACATACCTCCAAAAGTGGCAGTTAGGAAGCTGACAGATTTTGAGTGGGTTTGAACTTTCTTAATGCCCTCATCTGATGTGCTCCAATCTCTGTGCCACAGCAACGTATTTCTTCTTTCCCTCACACAGAGTCCATAGGCTCTCACTAGTTCTTTTAGAGCTCGGGATGCAGGAGTGCTCTTTCACCCTTTTCACTTCTTCTAACTGACCATTTTGGACAGCTGAAGTTCACCAGACCAATTATACTCTTTAGATATTCTTTATATATATATAAAACTCTCTCCTCTCCTCTCCTCTCCTCTCCTCTCCTCTCCTCTCCTCTCCTCTCCTCTCCTCTCCTCTCCTCTCCTCTCCTCTCCTCTCCTCTCCTCTCCTCTCCTCTCCTCTCCTCTCCTCTCCTCTCCTCTCCTCTCCTCTCCTCTCCTCTCCTCTCCTCTCCTCTCCTCTCCTCTCCTCTCCTCTCCTCTCCTCTCCTCTCCTCTCCTCTCCTCTCCTCTCCTCTCCTCTCCTCTCCTCTCCTCTCCTCTCCTCTCCTCTCCTCTCCTCTCCTCTCCTCTCCTCTCCTCTCCTCTCCTCTCCTCTCCTCTCCTCTCCTCTCCTCTCCTCTCCTCTCCTCTCCTCTCCTCTCCTCTCCTCTCCTCTCCTCTCCTTAGCTCTCTCAAGCTGTACTTGGGTCTTTATGTTCACTGAGATTTCCGTCTTCTCTGCTGACTCCTCTGCATTTCAGTGCTTATTCTTGTTTTGTGCATTCCTTTAATTTTAAGAGTTTTTTCCAGACCTGTCAATTCCCAGGAAACAGGATAGAGATTTATTCTTTTGCATCTCACCTCATGTAATTTTGAATGCTCTCACACTGCAAGGGGCTTGCAGACTCTTTTATTCCCCAGGAACGACTATTCCCCTTGCACTGTTTTTGTTAAGTGGTTCTGGAGCACATTGTTGCTGGGGGAGGGGAGAACCCAGCTGGTGTTCACTCTCTCGGTGGCCCCCTGGGATGCCAGGTTTCTGCAAACCTTACCTGTCAGACACCTTTGAACTTCTCTTGATAACAGCAATAAGGAATTGTTAAATTTCTGCTCTTTCCAACGTGCTGTCCTACAGGAATGATGCTTCAAAGCACTTCTCTGGGATAAATAGATGCATAGGAAGTGCCCGAGATGCTGAGCAAATTTTTAATCTCTGAAGAAAAGATGAAGAACTTAACTCACCAACTAGGCAACTTTCCTCTTCCTAATTCGTTCCTTTGTGACCACAAACCAGTCGCAACTTTTCTGTAACTGAGTTGCACAACTCTAACAGTGTAGTCACAGTAGCTACTTTCTATGAGTGCTATGAAACTAATTCTTCAGTTGCTGTGATTTCCTTTGATATCATAGCCCAAAAAAACACAACCAACAATCAAATGTCCTCTTCTGTTTCAGTTCTCAGTATGTTAAACCTCATGTAAAAGGTTCTGGTCATACACTTGCACTACTCACGTCTCACAGCTAAGACAAATGGTTTTCTGCTTGTCTATACAAGATGTGTATTATAACATCTTCCACAGGCTATGCATATTGTGCAATTACTAAAAGGCAAGAACTTGCAGAAATGTAAGAAATGGCTATGTAACAGGAATACTGGAATTCCTCTTTCTGCATTTGTTCAGAGGATCTAGTGTCCTGCTAAATGGAAGTACAATTACAAGCCCCAAGCTAGAGTGGAATTGCAGTTTCTAATTTTATGTGAATGTGGATTTAATCTGTGATCTACATACCTCAGTTCAGAGGAATAAGCATTATGCCTTGTTGTGGGGTGGCTTTTTCTCCTCTGATGGGTATACATAGCTCCTGTCAAGCAACAACGATAGTGGTATTTCAGTACCAGCAGGGAAATTACACCCGATGCTTAGCAGCACTTCTGAAGTGAAGCGGAAAAGAGAAAGGCTGCCTATTTTATTCCTCTTCTCCTTTTCGGAGGAACTCACAGCAGCTCACTGTGTCTTAGTCAGTAAATCCCCAGCTGGGATTTGAAACTCATGACATCAGAGAACAAAGCATCTTTGCTGTGCTAATGTAGGCAGCAGTGATGTGTCATCAGCTACCACGCACATGTTAGTGTATCATGAGGGTTTAGAGCTGTTTTGGTGACAAGGAGCAACCTTATACTTTGGTACTATGTAAACACTAAGTCTATTCACAGTGTCTCTCCTTGTGTAATGGTTCCCACATACAAAGTAGCAACATGCAAAAAATCATTCTGCCTGTGAATGAATCACTTTGATCCATGAATTTTGTGTATACTTTTTATTTAAATAATGATAAAAGAAACTTATTTTGCATCAAAGAAAATCACAGCCCCGGGAAGAAAGCACATGATTTGTATGAATTGGCCATAAGAACTCACTCATACTGTGGGGTTCCTAGAAGGCAGAGAAATAGTACCCAAAATATTTCTTTATGCTATAATTATTTGGAATGTCAGGGTAAATAGAGCAACAGCACAGAAATTGTTGCATAAGCTCAACAGTAAGTCTAGCTCAAGTTCCTCTCTTCAACAAATACCCAACAGCTGCAGAATTAAAAATAATGGCCTCCAGTTAACAGCACCAAGAATCCCAGCCATCACTCAGTACCTCCACATGTTTAAATGCTAGAATGCACGCAAAGCTTTTATACACAATTACCAGGTGCCAGCTGCCATGTAACATCGATGTGTTTGCACAGACGAACTTTACAGCTCCCTGCCAAGAGGTCTTGGCAGGACTTGCAGCAGGGGGAAACGCCTGCTTGCCGCAGAACACCGACTAAACATCACACTCATGGAAAACGCAGCGCTGCAGTGACCTGCCTGGGGGTCCTCTGCCTCCTGTGGCAGTTTCCACCAGTAGGGACAGCATGCTGCCTCCGCTCAGACATGTGCCGTGAGCCCTGGCCCCAGGTGAGCAGCTGCTGCCTATATCTCTTTCTTCTCTCCCTGGAGATGTTTACAAGGGGTTTTTTGAAGGCAAATATGTTGGTGTATTTTGATAACTTAGCTTACATATGTTTTGCATTTCCTGTGTTATTACTTCACGTGGGTTATTTCATTTCTCCACTCCCTTTCTTTCCCTCCCTGTTCCTTTGATAATTCAAAACAGACTGCAGCTAAAGACTGATTTATACCCTTTTAAAAATCTTCTTACATTTTTATGATAACAGTGGGTGTTCATGTTATTAGTCCTACTCTCCAGGAATATGATTAACTAGTTAAGAGATTTTCAAATGCTGTGGCACAGTTATTGTTCCAAGGGAATTCATGTCCACAACAGCAACTTTTGTGGTAAAGACGATATAAGTAACAGGAAAAAAATATAATAAATTAATTATTAAATCATAGTAGGAAGGAATCTTCTTACCTAAAGCTATAAATAAGATACAGGAAGAGAAGGCAAACTCAAAGCAGTGGTTAGAACACAGCTACTAACCTATCTGGGAAATATCTGACTGAAAGTGAGGAAGTTGTTCTGTCTGTCTTTTCCAGAAACATTATTATACCATATAATAATATGTAACAGAAAAAAAAATGGTCTCTAAGTAAAATAATCCCCCATGTTAATCTTTTACTTCATCTAAAAATAGTGCCATTTCATCCCCTTTCCTTGAGTACTTCATACATTTCAGTGAACAGCATAAAGCTCCTGCATGATGATAACAGTTTGGAGCTGCTGTATTATATATAATTAACTATGTTATTTGCTTTAACTGTCACACTGTCTTATAATAAGTCAACATAAAGAAGTAAAATTAAAAGAAAATATATGTTAATCCATTGTGATAAAGGATGGACATGATCTTGGCTCTGTTTCTTGGGAATTAATACACTGTTGTCTCAAGAAGCAAAGGTTGTTCTACTCTAGTTGCTTTGGTCTGGTTTGTTCTTAATAAATCTCATACCTTTTTCTGCCAGGGAGAGGGAGAGAAGGATGGAAAGGACATTAAAGAGGTACAGCTCAGTCCACGTGGAGTTCTGCTGAGTGATACTTGTGTGGTACAGCAAAGCATCCAGGCCAAAAGCCAAATTAGAATAGGACTGCACCAATTAGGATTAGCATTTTCATTTTCTTTTCAATTTTGTTTAAGTGTGAAAGAGAACAAAGAATTCACAGTAGCATTTTTGTTGTACTGCTTTATTTATTACACAATTCTGAAACATTTTTTAACTATGCTATTGCACTGAAGTACTTAAGTATGCACATTCATTATTTTTTTCTCATAAAGAATCAGTGGCAGAGGCAGTGCTGAGACACTGCTATCGGAAACCCTAGGACTGCATTTTTAAGAACTGTAGTGCTCTGTGCCATTAATGTAGAGGTTGCAGACAAAACTGTATCATACCTTACTGTGGGCAACCAAGGACTTAACAGTTGCTGGAAAACAGCAACAAGAAACCTATACTAGTGCAGATACTCAGTGATGACACAGAATGCCATATTTAGAAGAAAGTGCAAGGATGTTTTACTGTGGCAGTAAATACTAGACATGAAAAATAATCCTTGAAAAGGTAAAGGCCTCTGTAGTTAACATTTTAGTATAAATCTGAAAAAGGGGACTTAGAGCTCTTTGTGGTAGAATAAGATGTCAACATGTCAACATAATGTCACAATCTCATTGCTGCTTGACATATTGCTGCAGTGATAACCATCAGGGAAAGAGTAAAAAGGCAATATACTAACTACATATGCAAAATTCTATGGGCTTTTTGTGCTTAGGTTTATTCCTGTCAATGGAAAGCTGTACTAACATGTCAAAGTACTGGTTCACAATCAAATCAACATATGTATTAGATTATAAAAGTTAAAAGATCTACTCATAGAGAATAATTAATAAATAAATTACTATCTGCCCTTTATATAGTACACTGACTTCATATTAAGCAGTTACTCACTTAGGATTTTCAAATGACACAGCCATCTGAGAGGGTTTTTGCGGTATCTTGCTTAATGGTAGTATGACAATCAACTCAGCAGCTAGAAATAGCCTCTAAGAAACTATTACAGTGAAATAATGTACTGCAAAAGAAAGAAACAGAGCCCAGGGAACTTGCAAGAAGCCTTCAAACAGAAGTGTTTTAATAGAGATTATTCCCAGCAGAACAGTGAGCCAGTTTTATCATACCTTTCTTAGGAGGAATCTGAGAGGCACAGATAATCATGAACTCAGCTGGCAGATGAACAGCAGATTTCTGTGTCCCTGAATGAACTCAAAAAACTACCAAAAAATTACCCAAACAGAAATGAAAGGGAAAGTTACAACTAGTGGTATCTTCTAGGTTCAAAAGTTTTTGTGTACGCAGGCAAGTGCCCCCAGTACCCAAATCTGGGCACAGAGCAGGACACTGCTGTGGCTCAGCCTTGCTTGCATCAGAATCAGAAGGAATCAACCTTTGGGAAAAAGGAAGAAAAAAAGATAATTCAGTAAGAATTGCAATTTTCATTATTTTGACCTCCCTGTGTGGTTGCATATTAAATTACTGAGCTGTCCTGAATTTTTCTTAAGCCACAGGCTGAGAAGCATGACTGTTTCATTAGCAGTAAGTGACATGAGAGGTAAAGCTGTGAGACAGTGATTATCCTGACAACAAACATACTGAGGGGACCAGTTTCACATGCTGGGGTCCTAGTGTTGGTATGTTAATAAACTGCTCCCACCTTGCACTCCTAACACCATGGCAAGAGATAGATCTTTCCTGAAATTCATCTTTTCTTTTTTTATTACATGTGTATATATATATATATATGTATTTCAGTTCTGCTGAGTAAACTACATCAGCCTACAAAGATTCACATGGAATTCATTAAAAGCTGCTGGAAGCTATAGGCCATCGCACCTGCAGGGAGATAAACTTCCTTGCCCAACCAATGTCAGCAGCAACAGAAAATGAACATGGGTTTTTAGAAGTTATTTAGTACTGCACAGAGTCAGGTCTAGCACTGAAAGAGATCTGGAAGAATAAAGGGAAAGCAGAGAAGCTGCCCAGAATGAGTATTTGGCCATTTTTCAGCAGGTTATCTGAATTCTGAAGATTTAGGAATTTTGCTTAGCAGATCTAAGTATATACCAAGACAGTGATAGCTCAAGAACATTTTAGGAGAAAACAATTCCTTGCATAGCCTTTCCACTAGGTAAGTTTAATAGTGCAAGGTTTGTGTGTGTGTAAATAAATATTTCATAAAGGAACAATATCAAGGAACTGACATGGCCTCATTTCTTACTGTCTCAGAGGGCAATGTCTTGTGAGTTCCTAGAAGAGCAAGTAGGAAAAAAATATGTCAGAATTGAACTTGGCTTTCATTCTCTACATAGCACAGTGCAGATAAGTATTGGGCTAAAAAGCCTTGAAAAGTTGTTGAGATAAGAGACACATCGGGGGCTGCTGCTGTGGAGAGAAGGAAAAAAACCTGCCAAGCCCTGAGAAGCCAAGTTCAGATCAGTACCTAGTGCTGAACACTCCCACAACCGCAGGAGGCAGGCGTGAGTTTTCCAAGGTTAAAAAACCCCTTATATACATAAAAGAGCACAGGAATTTTCCATGGGGGTGGGGAACAGCAATAGAAAAGTGATGACCTTGGGATGGCGCCTAGAGACTGAACAGCTTGGCTATTGTATGGAAACAGCTGACTTCTGCACAGGAAGCAATCACTACTGATTAGAGACTCCAAACCCCTGCCTCTATTTATTTCTGTCCTTTTTTTTCGTATGAAAAGCAAAGCTCCTGAGGCCTCTTCGGACTCTCAGCGTTTCATCCCCTCGCCCGTGCGTCACGGGAGCGAGCAGGCACTGAGCCAGAGGGGCCGTTCTGTTCCTGCACTGCAGCTCCCAGGGGACACAGGGCTCAAGGGCACAAGGTCATTTCTGGGGTGAGGTTCACTGCTAAACAGCTTCGGCTCTCGACTGCAGTTCCCTGTTGACTCTACGGGTTTATTCACAGGTATCTCCACTTACAGCAGTTTTTTATTCTCGGTACTTTTAATGCTGATTTCCCCTCCAACCTTTTGTTGTAGCAGTCAGGTTTTACTGATGAGTTAGATGCTAATTTAATGCTGGATGGAACACATTGTCTGTCAATCCGAGGATGAGTTCCTAAACAAAATCATACCATGATGAAAAGTTTCTGACTCAGGGGTATGAATGCGAGGAGCACAATGAAGCACAAAAACAGTCTCATGAAGCATAACAAAAATTATAGGCTTAATTGCACACCATCAGTTTTGTTAAAGCAATGCAATTGGAACACATGGAGACAAAAAGACAAGCACAAACACAGCGGCCAACTGCGAAGAGAACACTGGGGAAGTGTCTGTAAAACTTACTGAATCAGGCAGGAAAACTGCTCTTTAAAAAGAAAAGGGGAGCACTGAAAAGGGAAAAATGTAGAAGGACAGAATGGAGAGGAGACTGAAATGGTTGAAATTCCCTCTGCTACTTTCTTCCAGTGTGGCAAACATGGGGACAGCTAAGCTGCAGAGCCAGATACGCTGCAGAGGAGAACAAGCCATCTCCATGTCTGCTTCCCCTGCTCAGCAACACCACCCAGCTGCTGGGGCTTGTACTCTAAAGAGAAATTCGACTGTCACACGAAATCTGACATGCAAAGCTAATGTTTTTCAGACTTTAATGTTGGATTTGCGTATCTGTGGAGAGAGTTAGGGACTTATGCTGCATTAAGTTTATAGTATATAATCTGTAGTCATGCTGACACACTTCACACTTCAACTAGTGACATCCCCATTTGGTATGACACTGCTTACTGCTTCCCAGTCCAGGTTGACTGAGAGATGCTGCGACTGATCTGTCCCATGGCAGTGCTTTACAGACCTTCTGCTACCTGACAGTCTCTAATGCTGTTGCAATCTACTGAAGATACAACAGTTTGGTAATCAGTTGAGATCCATGTCAATGAAATATGGTCCTTGGTCACTGAATTTTATATGAAGTGACTCAGACTGATATAAGCTAAAGGAAAAGAAAGACCAAGGAATAATAGTCCCCAGATTATATGACTTTTCTGAGTATGTCTGATTGAAGCTGTAGGCAGTTCGCTGTAGAAGAGAAATACAGACAGTATCAGAAGTTGAGATATCATGTTTATTCATTTGGTACTCTATTTGACAGTTTAGGTTTTTGGTTATTAAGTTGCTTTCATATGTGATTGTTAAATGATTAAATTTCCAACATGATTTAAAGAATTGTGTTAAGTGAAAGCAAGTAGAAGCAGCTGTTTCATCCTCGTAAGCTTTTAGGAAGATGGCTAAAGCTGGAACTACACAAATAAATGTGACAACTGATGTTATATACCTCCATATTCTTTCCTTAAATCACTGGCAGGATATTTCATCTTATTCTGCTGACCTCCCTCAGTTTCAGATACTCTGAAACTGTGCCAGTGTAAAACTTTCAGGCACGAACTTTTAGAGTAATGGAGTTGGGATTCAGGTAAATCTCTACAAAGATACGTTGAAAATAATGAAAAATACAGCAAGGCTCTGTATAGAGTCAGGAAAAAACAAAAAATATTAGGAATCTCTGGAAATGACACAATTGCTTTCTAATCAGTGCTTAAATTAGAGGTACATACTGGTTTGAAAAGACATAGTCACACTAATACACATTTTACCGTGTGTTTTTCTCCAGTTAGCTCCCTTTATTTCTGTAGTATGGGAACAATACTTACAATCATAGAATGAAATAATGAATGGATTGGGCTGGAAGGGATCTTGAAGATCAGCTAGTTCCAAACCTCCTGCTATAGGCAGGGACACCTCCCCCTAGACCAGATTGCTCACAGCCCCATCCAACCTGGCCTCGAATACCGCTTGAATGCATCCACAACCTTGCTGAACATCCTGTTTCAGTGTCTCTCCACCTTCACAGTAAAGAATTTTTTCTTAATATCTAGTCTAAACACAAATTTCAGGATCAAATAATTTGTAATGAAATGTCTTCATCTAAGAAGTTTGGCAAACCATAGATTTGTTTTATATTATATTCCATTCCATTCATAGCAGCACTAATACCATCTCTAGTATGACCGCTTTTGAGGTGAAAGACTATGAAGCTGAAATTTATTTTACCTGGCTTTAATTAACTAAAAGATAAGGGAATAGCCTCAGCTGCAGACAGGATCACTCTTCTGTCAACATAGATGATGATGGAAATCCATCCTGTCCCAGAACAGGTCCATTAATTCACCCTGAACCTCCCTGTGTGAGTCACTATTGTTCCTGAAGCTACCTGGGTGTCAGCCATGGACAAACATTAAGCTGAATAGATGTCACAGTACAGATGATAGCATACGTATGTCTACCTGGTAGCAACCATCATGTTTGTTTGTTCAACAAACACTTGATCTTTTAAGATGATCGCTGTGCTGAAGCTTTAAAGGTGCTCTTAGGGTAGGATTTTCTATAGCCTATGTCCTTAAACAAGCACTATATGCATGTATAGCATTAAAAATAGTGCAGACCTAACCTCACTGAAATCTTTCAACACCACTGTAATTACAGAATCACAGGATCTTGGGTTGGAAGGGACCTCAAGAGATCATCAAGTCCTTAGTTATTGAAATTAGTTGCTACAGTTAATTAATGTTTTAATGAATCAATACTTTTCTGATTACTATAATGTGTATCCTGCTGCCCTTTGCTTAGCACTCTCTGACCTTTTTCAGTAAGGAGAACAAAAAAATTGCAGATCATTAAATAGTATTTCATTTCCTCTTTTACATATATATTTTTTCTTGTTACGTTCTTTGTTGTGATTTGCCTTTCGGTCTGCCCTTGCCCAAAGTTCTGATTCCAGTGATTCTTCCCCAACATTATCTTGGGGCAAGCGAACTCCCTCACCTGCCCTGCTTGCTGAGTCCCCTGCTCCCAGTCCAGCCTCACAGTTTCTGAGCTGGATAGAGAAGTGATGAAAAAATAGCACTCTTTTCTCTTTTACCTGGATGGAATTTACACTTGAGAGGCAGATTGGAATAAGGCTCTCTTCTCAGGGTGCCTGAGGGAATATTACAGATTAGATTTTGTTTCCAAAGTGAATTTTGAGGTGATTATGCTATTTTGTTTGTTTTGTTTTGTTTTTTTTTAATTTATTTATTTTGTAATAATTTCCTCCTCCCTTGCAACCCATCACTCATCTCCACATAAACTCAATGAATTTTTTGCCTGGCATTTTCCTCCCTCCCTACAAATTTCTCAGGATGATTAAGTAGTGGAGCTATTCCCAGTGACCAAAACATACTTGTGATCCATTAGCTGAGATCAGGCCTAATGCTCAGTAATTTGTTTGTGAAAATTGGTTACTTGCAGTTTTTTCCTATGAATCTCGTCTCATTACAGTTTGGGCCTTCTTGGAATATTTCTGGTATGGAGATGCCAAACAAGTAAAGACATGTCTATCTTTTTCTATAATTCCTTATAGTAGGAAAGGTAAGTTATTTTTTGGGATTGATGAGAACATTTACTCTTTAGGAATTATTAAGTTTTATCCTTATGCTACCACATTCAGTTCCACACTTGCCTACACGGCAGTCTCATCTAATATCCACTTGCAACAAGCCTTCCTTCTGATTAATTACAAGACTTTACAAACTACCAGGAGTCCTGCAAAAAAGCACAGCCAGAAGCAGAAGCCCTATTCAGATCCGAATAACAAGAAAATTGCTGTTGGGCTCTGTAGTTTGCTTTCACAGGGTCTTAGTGCATGACTGAAGTGACTATTTTTTAGTGACAATGTCCTTTTCAACTCTACTTCTTGTATAATCCAATCTTCAACTAGCACAGTGAAGCAATGTTGTGTAACAATCAGTAGTTGTAGTTTATCCTCATTTACTGTAATGCTCTCTAGATCCTTAACTTTATAGCATTGTATGTAGCCTTTCCTCATGGAGAGAAACTCTGAACAACAAAACACATAGCATGTGAAATGTTTTTAAACCCTTATATAATGAGCATACTATTCATGTGGACAGGGAAGAAGAAGGAGACAGCTTGAAATATTATCCTATTCCATCAGAGGCTGCTGAGGATAACGCTATTGCTCAGGACTACTGATTTCCGATGTCCAGAATAATGCCCACCAGCTAGTACAATGTGTGTCTGCATTCAGGTACTGCCATCCATCCCTCTGGAACAAACAGAGGAAATGCATCAGGAGGACTAGGTTGCAGATGGAAAGCACATCACTGCGTGGCGCTTACGCTGCAAAAGCCTCCAGATGAAAGCCAATTTCAATGAGCATTGTGTTTTAAGGCCCACTTCCTTTGGTTCTGGAAGGCTTAAGAAGGAACATCCCACTTGTGTCTGCTGACACAAAGGACCGCTGTGGCTTGAGAGATGTTATCAGCCTTCCTGTACCACAGCAACAGCGTTCCAGTGGCGTCTCCCAAGAATTGCTCATTGTTCCAAGGGAGCCTGGACTCCTTTGGGTGGGATCTTGTGGCATCCAGCTCAGATGGAAGTAGGTGGTGCTGGGAGGCCAGCCAGGATCATGACGAAGATCTCTGGCTATGGGGGAGCTATAATGGGGGATCAAGATAACAAAGTCTTTCATAATTACAGATGTGGAGACTGATTCATAAAATGCAGCTATTTTCATTGGTTGTATTTCTTAAGTACCATTTGGAGCAATCGGATCACTGAAACACATCAGATTCAGTTCTTAACACTGGAAGAAACAGAAAGTAAGATGTCCTTGTCATTTGATTCTGCTTATATCCACTATTTCTTATAATTTCTAAAATCTCTTTCCCATAACTGACAATTTGGACCTTGATTCTGTCACAGATGCCTTAACTGGGGAAATGAGGAATGACCAGTATTTACAAAGCTCTTCATTTGAAATCCAGATCTTTGTGGAGACAAGCATGACCTCTGGAAGGCTCCAGTCAGGTTCAGTTTGCAGCAATCTCTTGTAAGGTGGATGCACGCTCACATTATCCAAACCTCTTGTGTCTAAAATTAGAGCAGAGGTATAAAAAGCAGCTTCCCTGGGTGACTTCCTAGAACTGGTCCTTCTGATGCCAACTGAAGATACTGGGAACAGACACTTTTTTCACAGTGTTTTGGCACTCTGGCTCCCAGATTGAACCTCAAAGCACAAAAAAGGAAAAGGAAAAATGATTCAAAGAGGTATTTATTTGTTCTTTTTTTTTTTCCCCACTCTCTCTTTCTTCCATCTTACCAGTGAATACGTATATGACTTTCCCCTCTCTCTCTTTCTTTCTCTCTCTCTTTCTCTCCCCATTTATTTATTTATTTATTAAACAGGTCAATGGGAGATAAACTGCAAAGAAAAAGTCTCTGCCAGCATTGATTTATTAAATATAAACTGCAGAGATTGAAAGCATATGCTTCGGAGAAGTAAGGAAAAAAGGCAGCAGAAAAAGAAACAAAACAAAAAAGCAAAAAGAAAGCATTCAGTCTGCCTTTCAAGCAATGGAAATTCCAATTTTAGAAATTGTGCTACAGGCTAGTAATGTAAAACATTGTTGGCTATGGCACATGGAAAAAAAAATAGAAAAAAAAAGCTTTTGTAATTCTGTCCCTCTTGCCAGAGGAATGACGTGAAGTCAGTCAAGCACATAATGGGGAAATGCCTATTTTCCACAGATGCAGCATAAGAACATTTGGCTAATATCTATCATGTGTGACTATGTCTTGTGCCCGTGCCATTGAGGTGTATCATATTTTGGTAATACACAAACTTGCAACTTCTCCATCAATGGCAACCCTGCAAGCCACAGTTGGCATCCCCACAGTCAGCATGTAGGGAACCTGTCTGACTGAGGTCTGAAGTTCATTGCATAGCTCTCCTAAAATAACATTGTTATTTTGTATAGTATATGCTGTAACTTCATGGCAACCCAGTCAGGAAAGACAGTGGCTGAATAATGACAACAATGCTGAGTTATCTACTGATAACCTCATTCACCCTGTTTCTGGACAAAGAGTCATGTTAGTCAGCTGCTGATGGCATATTGCCACCAGCCTCCACCAGACAGGGAAAGAGTTTTTGAAGGCCCTGCTGACAAATAAGGCCAAGTGCCTGGACTAAATCACTAGTTCAGTGGTTACCTCAAGAGCAAATTTGGCCTCTGGCTATATTTAACCCACTTTCTCAAGGATGCTATGCTGTTTCTGTAAAGGCAGGGGAGATGATAACTTGTAACACATGGGCACACTAATCAGTGCAAATATATCCTCTGTGGCTCCTGGAATATACCATGTGGTTGCGGAGAAAGAATTACATACTATTAACAACTGAAGTGATGGCAGTGGGATACCCCTACCAAAAGAAAAAGAAATCATTATAAATGAATGGCACAGAAAAATTCTAGGTATACTTGAACAAAATCCCCAGTTTACTTAAAAGTCTGATGTACAAATATTTTCACAGCCTATTGCAAGAGAAAAGAACAAATCTATAATTGGATTCCCTTGTTACAGAACAGTCTGTGGTAAGTACTTCCAAATTCATGTCAGAACCATGAAGAGTACCAATGGTTATCACTTCATTGGCCATTAAACTATTGTGTCAGTTCAATTGGGTTTTGACAGGCAACTCTAGACATATGCACTAGTGTTTCTATGTACCAGATAGCCGTATAAATGTAGCAATATACAAAAGTGCATAGTTCTCTGAGTAGAAGAGATAGAGTCAGAGTACTGAGAATGGACTATCACTACTCTTTACACATATTGTTGCATAATGTTAATATTTTATTTTATAATCCACTACAAAGCCATAGATAATAGTGGGACTTGAGCTTTTAAGTACAAATGAAAAAGAAATTAAATCCTTTATTTTCAACCAGGGCAAGATTTTTAGATGCATTTAAGTAATCTTGGAAGCAGAGAAATTATTGTGAGGATAGAAAAAAATAGCAAGGGACAAAAACAGAGAAAAGCTTAAAATATCGCCGTATTTAGTCAGATGTCTGCTAATATGCAGTAGTATATGTTACATCTCTGGGCTGAGAAGATACTGACTAGAACTAATGTCTTCAGTATGTCAGTAGAGGATTTCTCTTTGAACCTAGGAAATTCTGCTGATCACTCCTGCAGGTAGTAGCAGACTGGAGCTTTCAAGACTTATGACATTGTACGTAAGCACCTTAAAATTGGGGTTAAGTGGAAGTTAAATTATCTAAGCTTTGAACGTCCAGCACTGTTTAACTCCTACTGATCTGTGAGCTACACCATTATGTGTTTTAGAGACATTCATTTGGTATCTGTCTACACATTAAGGCATCAAACTGCAATGACATAAACATATGATAGTTACCAGCTTTAGACTTCATGCCAAAGATGATACTAAAGGCAAACAGGAGATAAAAAAATCTAAATTTTCAAGCAGCTTCAGTAAGGGAGCTCCTTGGTTAAGTATACTAAAAATCCCTTCTGAAAAATTGCTATCTATATAGGCCCCCTGGAATCACCATCAGGAGAAATTAGCTGCTCATTTTGGACCTACTGATAGTGAAGGAATGACAGCTGTGTTGCAAATAACAAAGAGTTCCTTCTGGAGCCGTACAACTCTTCAGTCAGATGGTGATAAATATGGGTAGCTTCTGGACAAAGCTAGAGGGGCTGTCAGGAAAAGTGACTTGCTGACAAGATTTATCTACTTTTGTTTCCGTTCCTAGTGTGCAAGTTGAAAGTGACTTCAAGGCAATTTTAGACTAGGAAGATTCACAGAGCTGACAGTAGAAGGAGACAGAGATGATAAAAGTACTAATTGGAAAAAAATGCTGAAAATCACTTGCCAAATGAACATGCTGGTTACAAATTTCTTGGTTGTGTATCCCTTTTCTTCCTTACCCAATGGCACTCTGATGACAGGAATATTTCTTACAGCTTCCTCATTCAACATTCTTGTTTATAAACAGTGAAAAAGGTACTTTTGTCTGACTTACTGCCTTTTTTCTGTCCCTTCCATTTGTTTTGAATATGTACATTCTGAAGAGACAGAAGCTGTGATGCTGCATGGATTGTTCCTCTCTGATTTCCATTTGAGAACAGTCAGCTTACATCTACTATTAAGGTTATTTATACTGCTTGGGCATTACAAAAATCTGCAGTCCTAATGAGATACATCAAGTCTAGGGAATAAAATAAGATGGTGCTTCCTTCCAGTAAATGCCATCCATTCCTACCTGCAGGCCACTTCACATTGTTTCTGGGCAGTTTGTGTTGTCAGGGAAAAAATACGGAAGTGCAGTTTATCATTGATGTTCCCTTAGGATAAATCCAGATTAAGGAGTGCCGGAGACCAGCTTATAGAAGTCTATTTAGTACAATAAAGAAAGGGAGCTGCTGACTCCTTTTGGATGTTGATGTCCCTCAGTTTGCTCTGATTCATGAAATGGGGCAAGGACTCTTCTTGACAATGCATAGTGGAGAAGTCAGAATCTGTTGGTACATATGTGCATGAAGTCTGGCACATATTCATTCTTCTCATCTGACCAATACATCTCTCACCAGCTTTATTTGCTCAGCTTTGCACCCAGCTGACATGCCACAGGCACTATAACTTACCTTGGGAGTGAACTCTACACTTTGTTCCAAGAGTTTCTGAGAGTCTGTTGCTTTCCATGTTGACAGTCAAGGCTTTCCATGGTATTTTTAGAATATCTCAGTACAAAAAAGTACACTAGTCTCAGCCACTACAAGCAACCTAAGATTAGTGAGTACAAAATAAACTTTACTGACAGATTTTACAACAACAGCAACTATATATAGCTTTGCAGGAGATAAGGCTAATTAAGCCTGGTACACGAAGGCATAAAGTCATCAGCAATGAGAACTAGGAAGAAATGCTTCATGTGTAGCAATACCTAATTGGGTAAGGACAGCACGTTTTTGTCTGAAATTCCATTTTTTCATCACATGCTACTTGTTACTACCCAGGCTGAATACTAGATGGGATTGACTAATAGCTGCACTCCAGCAAGCCAAATCTATGTTCTGAAACGATGGTTATTTTTAGGAATGCAAATTAATACAGAGACCTGATGAATAAAATTCAGACTTTTTGCCTTTACCTCAGGAAACCTTCTCAATTTTTTATTTCTGTGAAGAAATCATATTTTCTATCTTTTTTCTCTCACCTATGTCAGCACTTGACTTTACCACCTTCTATGTACATAGCACAACTTTTTATTTCTTGCACAATGATCAGAGTACAATGAGAATCATATATTGCAGTGTGATCTCAAGAGTGGACTCTATTTGCCTATTACTAAATTGAAATCTAGAAGCAGAATGTCCTCCATACATACAACTGCTCTAGCGTCTCTCTTGCAGACTGGCTACATTGATGTGTTGTAGTAGTTGACCTTGGGTCTCTTTATATCCCATGGGAAACTTACCAGGTTCTCAGACATAATGATTATCCTTTCTGTGTGTTTATTTTATTTATTTATTTATTTATTTATCAGTTCTGATTCATTAAAATAATGACAAGATTGCTTTGCAGTATTTTTGTGTCCTCAGACTGAGGACATACATTGAATGCTGTGGCTTGAGGCTAGAGGTCATGTGGGTTCATTTCAGGGGAGCAATGCATATCAAAGGACTATGTAAGGCAGGGGGAGCCAAACCTAGAACATCCATAAAAACTTTCGAGAGTGGTGTTATGAGTGATTTGTCTCTCAAATTGTACTGGGAAATCATCTTCAATAATGCTAACTGCAGTGATCCTTACTGAAGTGCAGTAACACTTAAGCAGTGTAGACACTTGCATGTATGGCACTCAGATGGCCTTCTTCCATTTATTAGTATATCTCTCGCAGACAGTGTGTGCGGGTGGCCTAAAGCTAAAAGCAGGAAGCTCTTCAAGTTTACAATGGCAGTGAACTAGCAGAGAAAAGCTCTGTAATATCTGCTCCCCTCTCAAGTATACTAAGAGCAGTGTTTGCTACTTCTGCAGATGCCTTCCTCATTTTCCTCCCTGCCTAGCTGTCCTTTGCCTCGACATTTTTTAAAATCAGTAGAGAGGAAGTCATTTCTGAAGCTCAGGTAGACAAATATACATGAGTCCTTTTAGCCTAACAGTAAAGCATCCATCCCAATTAATATAAAGCTGAGAAGGATGTGAAGTTCTTTCCTTGGTGTTTTCTCTTACTTGTGCCAAAGACTGTTTATACAAGTCTGGGAACAAGACACATAAGGAGCATACTGAGTTTCCTTTGTCCCTGATCCTGCCTAAGAGATTCAACACGGACATATATTCATACTGATTTATGAGTATTTCAACAGCAAATATTCACACCACCCTCTTGGACCTCCTCCACTTCCCCAGTCATCCCCACAGAGACGCTGAGTGTATTAATTCCAGCTGGGCAGACAAGTTCAGAGCCCTTCTGGAAGAGAAGCAGTGAAACAGAAGGAAGAGAGACAGTCTCGTGGCACTGCTTTTCTTTTTTTTTTTTTTTTTTTTTTTTCTGCAGGAAGCAAAGAGACAGAAGTCCAGACAGCAGAGATGACAGGTCATGGAGCGGGTGCTTCCTATGAGACAGGATGCTGTGCTGGCCTTCATATGGAGCCCTGGCTGTCTGTGGGTCTCCGGTCCCCTCTTTGTACTTGGATTGCATTCTTCTCCGTGATGGTTCCAAGGATATGCTGCAACCAATCAGGCAAAGTGCTGTGGGAGAGACTAGAAAAACAGTTTGGCCTCTAGTGTTGGGTTCTGCCTTCCAGCAGCAAGCCTAGGTGGATCATGAAGAGGCTGGTGGTGCCAGCTGGAGGACCTGGGGTATTGGGTGAACAATCACGGCGTAGCAGAGATGCACAGCTGAACTAGAGTGGGTTGTGAGTGATGGACGTACAGTAGCTTTTCAAGGAAAAAGAATGCTGACAGACAAATTACCTAAAATGTCTATTTTCGCTGTTTCATGTCATGTCTTAAAGGCCTAGTAAGGTTATAAATGTTATTTGTTAAGGTGTATATGAAGAGAAGGTATTTTTTTTTAAAACGAGATCGGTTTTGAAAGAGACTTCAACTGTGCCTTCCAGCATTATATTTTTACAGTGTAAACTTTATTTATTGCTCTTATTGTAATCGCTATTTATATTTCACAACTGTGCAAGCTCCAAGTATGGACTGAAGTGGTCGCCATGTTCAAGCACAATGAGCTTAAGGCTATTCCAAATATGAGTTATGGTCTAAGGACTGCATGTGTGAGACTATATAAATAGATCGGAAGGGAAATTCTGGGCTCCTGGAAATAAATGTTTATAAATACAAACATACACATATATGTTTGCATGCATGTTTTCAGTTCCTACTGGTTTAGTTGAAAGGAAAGCACTAGAGGGTCAGCTGTGACTCTGAATTAGGAATTCCAGCACTCAAACAGATTGGCTTTCTTGCTCTACTGTTGACCAGTAATGGTACTTTGCCACCTGTTCATTGACCCAGAATGTTTCTAACTTTTGAGACTTCTACAGTATAGCAGGACATTGTATCTACCAGCCTATTCTACTGCTGCTACAATCACCAGTGAGGGATCTCTGCCACTGTCTTTATTCTCATGAAAGTGCAAGATGGCAATTAGGGTTCATATGCTGCAACTGATTTTGATATGAGTGATGCTATGATGATTAATGCAATCAGTGTAAATATACTGTGTGAAGATACCAACTTATTTTGTCTTTCTGAAAAACTGGGTGTAATATGGCAAAGAGAAGAGACCAGTTGAAGATCAGAAAGCCTCCAGGATTTCAAGTTGTTCCAGAAGTTAAGTTGTGGTGGAGCAGAAGAAGTCTGCTTTATATTTGTGGTTTGTGCTGGAAAGTATAAAAATATAACTGTCAGTAAGAGGAAATATGACTTAGTGAAGTGCTGAGATACTTAGACACTGTTGAAAATGAGCTACCAAATGGAACAGACTTTGTTTTCAGGATTATAGGAAGAACACGAAGAGAGCATAAGAGTTATGTGGTGAAGTTACTGGAAATTGAAGTTATGGAGGGTGATTTTATATGAGACATGTATCCATTCATGTACCAAACTGTGTACTGCCAAAAGTATGAATATTCCTTTAAAATATCTCACCTTTATGTCATTTAAGCTGAGTGTACTGTAGTAGCTTTTCTTATATTTCATGCAAGTTTATCCGTTCTGGAAAAGCCCAAGGAATACTACATTACACAATAAACATACATAGAGATTTCTTAGACTATGTTTTAGATTAGTCAAAATTTATTTCAAAATTAAATTGGCTCACTTAAAAAATAAAATAAAGCAGAGAGTAGTGTTTTAGGAATCATTTATTTATTATTTTTATTATTTTATTATCCAAAGAAGGGCAACTAAGATGGTAAGAAGACTGGAGCCCAGGCCTTATGAGGAGTGGCTGAGGGATTGCTCAGTCTGGAGAAGTGGAGGCTCAGGGGAGACCTTATTCCTCTCTATAACAACCTGAAGGGAGGCTGTAGTGAAGCTCAGGATCAGCCTCTTTTCACATGTAACTGGTGATAGGACTAGGAGGATTCTATTGTATTTGGAAATGCCCATGGAAGTACACAACTCTGATTCCATTTTGCACATATGCACCCTGTTTCCATAACAGTTTTGCCTTCTGTAGTCTTGCAAAATTGCAGGGGAAGTCCAAGTGAATTATTTCATCTTTTACAGAACAGGAAACATACCGGAAAAATTCCTGTGACAAAAGCAAGCTGTTGTCTGCTGCCCAGTCCTTGCTCTCACTGCTGCACATATCAAGAAGGTTATCTATAGGAAAGTAAAGCTTTCTAAGTCTGAAACCTACCTTAAAATGATCATGCTGGGCAGATCAGGCTACTCTGCCTAGTCTTTTTTGTAACCATGTGTACCTGAGCCAAGCATATTTAAAGTGATCCCGAGTTCAAAAGTGCTTTGTGTTGCCAGACTGTCACAGAGCTGTAGGAGAAGATGGATAAATTTGATTCCAGTCAGTTGGATTCAAAGGAGAGTTGGACAGAGTCCATCCACATGATGCTTGCATTTTAAATGGAGTATCTGTTTCAGTAAGCAATGTTTGCTGCATAGGTTGTATTTCAACTCAAGTGTCCCAGCTGAAGTGTACTCTGAATTCAGCCCAGTCTGGGAGAAAAAGGCTCCTGCACAGTGACTGGGTTTTGGATCAAACAGTTTCTGCAGGAGATGAGGTCTGCATTTTATCACAACACTAATGGTTCTCATCCAAAGGAAGACTTCCGATGAATTCAATAGCTTTGGAATAGGCTAGCGATTGTAATTTATGCTTCTCCAATCTCCCTTTTATTTTCTTTTAAGTGTTAGATATCCATTTTCCTGTAGATAGCCACACCTTTCCTATTTGTTATTTTTTTGTTTTAATTTTGCAAATATTTTAGAGCTCTTTACAGACAGAAGAGTCAGACAGAGAGAGAGAGATCAAAGTTATTAGTCAGCTTTGGGATGTTTTTCAAGTCCTAGTGAGAAAAAAGTTCCTTTTTGTGTTTGTTGTTCCCTAATTCCAACCTATGGTCATCAACTTAAGTACTTGCTTTATATTTCTGAACAAAAACAGCCTTAGGAAACTTTGCTAAAGTACATTTGTGGGTCTGCTGAATTCTCTGAATATGATAAATGCTAGCTTCTATTTGCTTATAATAAAAGAGCGGAACATTTTATTTCAAAAGAAGTTGTACATGTTGACTAGACTAATGTTTAGGTATTACTCTTATATTGTTCCATGTTTGTCTTTCTTACTCCTCCTTGTCAGATAGAATCTCTCACCCTGTACAAACCTAGAAGTTTTCCAGTGCCTTTTTAATCTGCAGATTCATAGATTCATAGATGTGCAGTTTCCAAGCCTGATAACTGTTCCTTTTTTTATAAAAATTAATCAAAGGAAAAACAAAGAGAATAAGCAGTGTCTTATTAAAAGATTGCTGCTATTGTGCTCTATACTAATAAATTGTAGAAAAAGAAATGAAATACTAAACAAAATATATTAAGAAAAAGTGATTCAGAGAAAGCATACACATATGGAACTCAAAAACTCTATCTCCTTGTGTGAATCAGTTATTTCCTACAGTTTAACGAAGTGACCATTCTGAAATTAGTTTTTACTTCGCACTTTTTGAATGAGTGCATAGGCACTATCTTACCGAGACACTTGTGAACGTATTCAACTTTATGCAAGGGTAAGGAAAGCTGTCAAATGATGAAATGGGCAGATGTAAAATTCAGCAGGCTGTTATATTCCCTATCTTGACTATCTCTATCACCATGTTAGGTGCTGTGGATACCTCATGGTCACACAACAGCTCCTTAATGTGGGAACATTTGTTAAAGTCACCTACAGTGTCCACATGCAGGTCCACCATGATGGCTCTTTCATAGTGTTTCAGGGTTTGGTTTATTTCAGTGAAATTTTTATTTATTCTTCCCTGTACCTTAATTCTATGTTGTTCTGGTGCACCATTCTGCCTGCAGTTTTGAGTGGAGAACTCTGACTTTGGAGAACCGTGATCATGGATAACCATTCTTCACAGTTCAAAGGATCTGGGGATTTTGCAGTAATTCATTTTATTCATCAGACATGGTGTCTTGATGACAGATAATTTTGCTACCTTTATTTTCCCCAGTTTTTGGAGATTATATTTTGCTGAGTAAGTGCAGAAATGGAGGTCTGAGACCCTTCCCATCCTTTCTTATTGATATTGTATAAAGCGGTGGTCATAAGGTTCATAAGATCTGTGGGTAGTCTACTGTAGAGTGTGGGAAAGATGGGATGGACAGAAGAGAAAAGCTTTCCAATTCTTATACTTCTTGCTTGCCCCAGGCTAACAGACCGTTTCCAACAGAGAAACAGAGAATCTCAGCATAGGTAAGATGGAGTGTTTATAGTTTCTTTGATTCCTCCTAACTGAAGAGATCTTACTCAATCTTGTGATAAGAAGAAAAAAAGCCTGCTGTTTTCAAGGGGAGATGCTTCTTGTTAATGATAAAAAAAAACATAGAACTTGGCAAAATAAGGGTTTTTATTTCAGTTCCTGAAACAATTCTTCCTTTATGTGGCTGAACAGATTTGTTACCAGAAAAAAATTTTCTGTCATATATCTAAGAAATTTGGCAGACAATAAGTAACCTGATGTTTGAATAACAAACAAACAAAAACCATTTAACTTCCATTAAAGCAAATTTTCTTCTAACTACATTAAAATTTGAATAAGAAAAATACTACTATTTGCACAGCTCTTGAAAAATCTGAAGGAAATCAAAGTACTTTTCTATCGTAACAAATTTATTTTGCAGGGAGAAAACAATCCTAAAAGATGTGTTTTCCTTTTAAGATGATTTCTGCAAACATTTGAGAGAAATCAGCACTTTGAAGAACTTTGGATCTTTTCTTGTATCACACATATGTACATTTTGGTTACTTGGAAATAAAACAGTGTCACCGGTTTGTGGGACAGTTCAACCCGGTACCGTGACAATTGAGGCAGGGGACCCACGGGCCCACACCCCGGGGAAGGGGAAGGGGGAAAGGGAAAAAGGAGAAGGGAGATGGGCCCAGGAACAAAACAGCGGCAACGATCTGAGGAGGAAAGCTAATTTACTAAATAAGATATCAGAAAGGAAAATAACACAATATAATATAATATAATTGGAATTGAGGCAAATGAATCAAATAAAATGAGCAAGAGAGAGAGTGTCCGATAAACCGAAGGCCTTACGCTAACGCTGAAGGCGGACGGCTGCAACAAACACCCACTGCCGAGCTCGGTCCCGAAGGGAAGAGAGGGTCCCGTGACTGTAGACAGTTTTTATCTTTCCCTCTGAGCGTAAACACGTAAGAACGCAAAGCATCGCAAAGTCCTCTGGGGAATGGAGTTCTTCTTCTCTTCTGAGACTGGCATACCTGGAACTATCGATGGTCCACGAAGCTGGAGCATTAACTCTTTAACTCTAAATGCACTACATGATGTTATGATGTGGAATACCAGCACCAAAAATCATAAAACCATGACACAATAGTAAGTGGTAAATATGGAAAATATTTGTGGCCATTCAATGGATAGTGCAGCCGCTAATGGCATAATGTTTAAGTACCACTAAGAGTAAATGCACAGAAGTTCTCCTTTCATAGGAAGAGCTGCAGTCATTTGTCAACAGTTCTTTAATGAGGAGGGAATAAAGCTTTTCTGAGTGTTGCTATTTAGTTTTTATCCTTTTTTTTTCCCCCTGATCAAATGAAAATATATTTCAAACTCTATATCTGTTTTCCTGTTATTCCCACTGGCAGGCTTAGTACTGAATAATTCAGCAGATTGAGTAGCCTACACCAAACACATAACCCCTAATCCCCAGACTCATAAAACTCAATTTTAAGTTTCTCACCTTAAGCAATACATTTAATAAATTATGTATTTTCGACGTCTAATATGCATTTTCCAATAGATTGCAAATAGCCAAGACACTATCCCTTGATACTATTCATTTTCATATTAAAGAAAGAAAAAAAGCTGAATATGGTATAAACATTCCCTTAACCAGAAGCCTTACTATTTTTTTTTTTCAACTGAATCTAACCCTGGGAAAATGTAGCTATATAGAAAAATTATTCTGAGTTCCTGTAATCTGTACCAGTTACTATTACAAGAAAAAAACGAGAGGTAAACATTCAATTAAATGTATAATCATCTCTTTGTGTGATTTGCCAAAGATATAATTTATTCTAAATTTACTGAGAAAAGTACAGAAGGAGGAATAATCAGAACAGCCTGGTAATTAGGTATGTATCCTCTGGCATCTGGCCTAGCCTATTTCAGACCAAAAGTGGATCTGAGCTGCACAATTTTTTATGCAGATCTTGACTGACGGTGAACTCTCCAAAGTCAGGGTGTTTGGCTTAGGATTCTGGCAGAGCCCAGCTGCAGCCTCCATCCTGCTCATATTCTTACATCTGTTGACACTCAATGGGATTTTGGATTGAATTTCAGCCTTACTCTCTTGTGCACATCACCAAAAGCAATTAAGTTGTTAGGCAATCTAAGACATTGTGAAGCTTCAGGGTTTGTTAAAATTTCTTGTTGTTTTCTCCAGGAGAATTGGAGAAAAAAAAACACCACATAAAGAACTACTATGACCTCTCCTGACCTCTCCTCTTTTGCTTCTGAAAGAGGAGAACGAAGAAACATACAAGTACCTTTGCTAGTAACAGGCACACATCCTTGCAGGAGGATCAGTTCATTTCCATTGGAGTTACAAATGGAAGTGGAGCAGTGATCTAAAATACAGAGCCTTTTATCAAACAGCTTTCCTTGTACTCCACTGAGCTTTCTGATTTAGTCCCTTGCCAAATTAACCTTAAAGGTATATCATGACCTTCTAGTTCCCACCTTTGATTGCAAAATTGTTTTTCATTTTCAAATGCCCTAATGGCAGGAGTCAAGGACAACAGCATTTCGACATCATCAAATAAGCAATATTATTATTCTTTATAATCTTCATATAAAGCAAGGACCTGATTGCTATGCGTTGTAGCCTTGTATACAGAATGAGTAGAAATGTTAATATCCATGTTAAGATTCCTGTGGCCATACTAAAAGAAGCAAATTATCTTACTTACTGTGAGCACTGTTAACCTTTTGGACAGAGCAAGATACTTTGCAGAGGCAAAAAAAAAATCTACACTGCATGTGCCCACTTCCCTATCCTATACATGAGAAATGACCCCCAGTGAAATTAGTAGGATCAGTTGCACAGGGGAACCTCTTGAAGATGCAGGAGTTCATGGCCTTGCCAAGTGGAAACAAAGATTTTGATCTGTGTGTTAATGGAATGTGACTGGTAAGATGCTTTTGGCACTGAGCTTAAAAAGAAACTAGAAACATAGAAACAGTAGAAACAATTAGAATGTATGCAATTGGGAAAGACCTAGTAAGACCAAGAGCAAAGCTTGCATTGTATCTTCTATTTGACAGATCTGACATTTTAGAAGTTTGTACAAAGGATTTACTATTCCTGTTTATGTCAGACAGGAATTTCAGTTTCTTCCACAAGACTTAGAATTGCAACTTAATCACATCTGAAGAAAATAAAAAGAAAATTCTGCTCTGTCCTTTGAAAATAATTCAGGTATGTTTTAGAAACATTTCATGTGGCAGTAGGAACAAGTGATCATTTATCTTCTTCTGGTAAGACCCACTTGAGCTGACTCAGCTGATTCAGTCCTGTGGAAAGTAATAAAATGCAAAAAATAAATATATAAAAAAATGCATCTTATAAATAATATATATTCATGCACATATACATAAATAATAAACATCTTTCCATCCAGCACATACAATTATTATGATTTGATGCTTGTTTGGAAATAGCTGCCATCTTTCTTAAATCAGCTTTGTAGTATCATAAACCTTCACCTGCTTTCTTGAGAAATATTTCTTAAGAGCAAATTAACTGCAAAATGAAAGGCTTATACGAACACTCTATGACTGAAATAAAAAGGTTTTCATGTCCTCAGGGTACTTGGTACTAGAAGAACATGAACATTAGAAGAAATATTGAAAAAATGGATCAGAAAGACATAGTAGAGAAGTCAACAAAGCTTTTCCATGCTGTATACCATGACATGATTTTCTGTTCCATTAGTTGGTCCCTCTCTATTTTCATCCTCTGACAACTGCTGAAGTTCAAACTACTGAATCTAGTCCCAGTAAACATTACAATTTGAGTCTCTCACTTCCACAGTTTAAGGAAAGAAAGGAAACATGGGGGAAGGCAGGGGACTAGTGAGAAAGGGGATGAGAAGGTCTTTACCTGCATAAGTACCACAAAGCAAGAAAACTGATACAGAAGTTACAGGGTCTTCTTCCAGACAAAAAGCATGTTTTGTTTTTAAGTCATGGATAAGTTGGATGAAGTAACTAAAAAGGCTGAGAATGGAAGATAAAAAGAATGGGACTAGTAGGAGGAAATCAGGAGGAATGAAAAGGGAAGATTTGCCCAAGCTACATGATAAATGTATGCAGAACGTGTGGGGATGGGGCATGTGTGGGGATGGGGCATAGGTACTGCAAACAGGAAAAGCATTCCCTGGGCCAATGTGAACAAACGTGTTGATAGGAAATTGAAGAGGTGCCAGCACTTATTTTCCCTTAAGATGACTGTGGCATCATCTGTTGTGCACTGATTTTGCTTTCTAATTTTTGCTTCTGTTTGTTTTCTCTTTATGCATGCCAAGTCTACAGTGACATTTTACACTGTGCTGCTCTACGTAGCTCTTCAGGCTGGAGAAGGGCCTGGTGCAGAACTTGAGTGCATCCAGGTCTCATTCAGAGGGGCAAGAGGCCCACAGGCTCCAGACCTCTCAGCCCAGTAGAGCCACCGAGCACAACAAATGCATAACTCCAGGTTCTGCAGTGTGGTGAGAAAGGTAACTCATGTATTTAATGAACTGCTTGAAATATTTGTAGATTTAACAGAATGACTGGATAAAAAATCAAACTGTGAGACCAGGTGGTTCATTAAAAGACTGCTACTTTTACTCATTCTACTAACTTGGTGGCTGAAAAATGACTGAGAACTGTAGTCATTTTTCAAAGTAACTGATTTCACAAGCAACTCATCTGGCTGTACCAAGAATAGGAAATTGCACTGGGACCATTTCTGCAAAGGTGAGCTGTATGAAATATAAGTTATCAGTATGGTCTTTCCATTTAGACTGAATTAATGTCTGAAAGCAACTAAAAAGCAGAGAGAACATGTATGTCATTTTTCTCAGCTTAGCATATAATTGAATTTGATTTCATATGGAAGTAACTGTCTTCCTATTTTAAGTCTGCTTCTACATAGCGATCTGTGGCAATCATGTTATGAAGCCTCACCTTAATGTACTGTCAAGACTGAGTAGGTTGGGAAGAGGCAAAAACTGGGAGAAATGGAGAAAGTTGTCTCTAATGTCTAACATTCTGCTTCATTAGATGTAAAAATACAAAATTCACAATCAATGATAAAAATGATAAAAATTCACAATAAATGAACAAAATATAAAATTTGCTTTGTAGCTTGTGAAGGAGAAGAAAAGCTTGTTCTCAGCTGCCTTTCTCCTCATTGAGAATGCACAAGAACAATGGACTATGTTTCCCAAGTCCTATTTGCATCACTTTCCCCAGCACTTCTCCACCAAGTGCTCTTGGCTTCTTCTTCCAGCCTTCCTTTATCAGCAATCAGATGAGATAAAAAGTTTATTTGATGATACTAATTTGTGTGGGTATGTCATTTTGCGATGCACAGCATCTGTCTATTGTTCACCAAGGCTTGCATAGGTTACTTTGTGTCATGAACTTACTTATTATTGTGATGGATAACTTAAAGCCAATAAGAATATAATTAAGAATATAATTAAAGAAGAGACTTACATTGTATTCAAATACATATTATTAAAGGATGTATTTTGGTAAATATTAAAGTAAAACAGAGAACTCCTTTTCATTTCCTATCAAATCCTGAAAGTATCTAACTCTATGGCAGCCTCATTAGTCTAGGTTTCCAAGGAAATAAGTTTGTAAGATTGCACTATCTATCTGCCTTCTCATGGTGGCTTTTGAATCTTTGGGCCAATTCATCTGTATTTGGAACATGGCTGAAGTCTCAAAGATAATTCTGCTCATATAGATTTCATAAAAGGTTAAAGACAATATGACTATCAACCTAAGTGAAAGTCAGGAGCAATGGACCTAAATAATCAAAACATCAGCAGCAGTTTGGTAATTACCAGCAGCTTATGTGGGAGTCCCACTTGCAACTTGAAATTCTAGGAAACTCTTGGAAACTGCCTTGAATTCTGTTTTGAAGTATCCTCATATATATACAGTCTAGGAATCTAACACTGAACTCTGCACTGCAAGGCAGACATAAAAAAATTACATACTTCCAACGTGTGAAGGACTTGTCAATATGGCACTGTTCTGAACACATGTAAACTCTTCCTTCTGATGGAGGCAGCCCTCAGCTGTAAAGCTGGAGTAACTAAGAGATGATCAGACGGTATCACCTCAGCTGTTAAAGGTTGTTGTAGGCCTGCTTTTTTATAGTAGAGCTTTGACAGTCTCTTAATGTTAGCTCAAAATATAATCCTGTTTCTTAATCAGTGGCATGTATCTTTCGTATTCTTGGTAAAAAGATCGGTCAGAACTCTTGAAGAATGACTTTAAAATTTTTATCACACTCTCCTGGAAGGCAGAGAGACAATCTTATTGCTAAGAAACATTGCTTCATTATTGTACACATAGTGCTATATATGTATTTGTATTTTCATATAAATGTACAAAATATAGTATATATTTGTGCATATATTTGGCATACAAACAGACGTATTAGATATAAACTTGCTTGTGTTTGCTGTTGTTTTCTGTTTACTTGTTTTTAATTGGGTAAAGCTGTTAATCACATACTTCTAGACTTTGCATGATGTTGTGATATTAAGGTTGCAGACAGCTTCAAAAATGTGCAAAGTGAATTACAAATTTTCCCAGACAGATTAGGTACATACTTGTTTCATAAACCTGTTCTTAACCCTCTTTTTCAAATCTCCTTTTCTAGGATCTCCATTAGAGCATGAAGAACAATAGTTTGATTATAACTGCTGTAAAACAAAGAGCTGAGTGAAGTCTTGGAGTTCTGCTGTTGCTCTCAGCAAGCTCTGGAGCAGAGAACAATTTAGTGCAGAAGCTTATGGCCAAATTTTGACAGGGGGATAGAAAGATGCTTAAATACATTCATTTACCTGCCACAAAGCTGGTTGTATGATATGCTAAACAAAAGAATGTAGCTCCTATCTGACATGCTGTGCCCTCTTAACAGAACTGAAACCTGCAAGGGAGAGATGCATGGAAAAGCAGAGGTTTACGTTTAGGTTTGTCAGTGATAAGAATGACTTTTCTATATCATTTCCTTTAGGGAAAAACTCTGAAGATCTAAATTTCTATGATCCTCTGTAGGAGTAAGTGTGGCCACACTGACATTAACATTTTGGCTTGGAGCAGCAATGAATTGCTGCACAGATCTCCTGGTTGTTCCTTTCTTGTACTTGGATTTGATTTGCAATGTGTTAAACTAGGAAATAAGAGGAAGTTTTGATTTATTGATCTCTTCCTATTGCTCAGAATTACTTGCCAATATAAATACAATCTGTGAGGCCCTAGAAAGACCCTCCTGCACCCACTCATGCTACATTTACCCTCAGTAGCTACATTTGAAATGGATGAAACCTTGCTTTAAGAGCTTATTTGCAAAAGGTATGAGTAACTTTGAGATAACTACTGTTTGAAAGCAACTGCAACCTGTCAAGTATGACATTATGTTCGTAATTTTTATACTCTTTTGCTGTTCCTGTACATCTGAATTCTCTGTGACCTTGTAAGCTATGTCTATTCTTGTGGAGGGAGACATACAAACAGGCTATAGGTGCATGGCTAGTCTGTTTAGGAGCCTGATAATCTAGTCTGTGTGAACTCTGTACTACCTTGACTGCTTTTTGGTTGTTTTGTAGGGTAAAGAACCCTAATGCAACGCTCATTTCTAAGTCTTGTGACTACCCCACTGTCTCTGCTGTCAGCACAACCCTATAGGAATGCTCTCAGGTTTTGGTCCTAAATGGAGCAGAACTGATCCTCTGAGGAAACAACTAAGAAATGAAAGCAGACATGCTGCAGCAATACTTGGAGATTTCATTATCTGTGTGCAATTAAGTGGTAAGAATTTTGACTGCAGGGAAAAAAAAATAGAAATAAAAATTGTGTGTTCCATAGCTCCACATCCAGAGGCACATGCCTGAATTTTGCATGAAGTTTCCCAAGAGGCTTTCATGCATAAGTGGTGCAGAGCTCTCCACACCTTCAGTATCAGATTTCTCATCTGTATACACTGTATAAATACTACATAGAAATTTAGACACAACCATCTCTCATGTTTATTTGATCCAGCCATTCTTATGACCTGGAACAGTACAAACAAATGAAGACACAAAATCAGTTTTAGTTACACCACAGTTTGAGCACAAGCTAGTTTCAATAACTCCACTAAATTGTTCCGGATCCAGAGCAACAACATTATATAGCTTACCTTATATTCTGATGAATACCTTACATTCTAATGATCTGTTTATGCTAATATTTGTGGCATGTTGTTTTTATGTTTGTAGTCAGTTGCTTGGCTATATGATCTTGGGGATTGTCTATACAGTCGACTAGGAAATACAACTCCTTGTTTATTCTGAGAATCTGAACCTCTCTTCAGCATCTGGGAACATTTTTTCCAGGGACTCCAACAAGTAGAGGGGTGGCAGTGACTGTAAGAAACATAATCTATCTTTTTACTAGAGGAGTTTGCAAAGGATCCAGTTCATTCTATAAAAAAATGTAAATATTTCAAATTTTCTTTTTGGACCCACTTGGGTAAAATGAATCTTTGGAGTGGACCACAAAAATATCAGAAATAAAATTGATGTGCCAGTATGTGCCATTTTAATTCCTTCCACCTACAAAAATCCATCAGGTGTTTTGCATGCATATTTATGTTTTTTAGAGAAAGAATGAAATGGTTATTTACATTCATATGAAATGTTTTCATTTCCCTGAATCACCACATTCTAACTGAACGGTTTTCTAACAGAAAATTCTCAACAAGTTTTACTCTTTGTGCCCAAACACTCCTTATCAGTGTTTTTTGAACATTCTTGTCTTATACACCTTTGGAAACACTACTGTTTTTCTTGGTCTGTTCTTTGGTTATGATTTAGGATGTTTTTCTAGCTCACACAGCTTACCAACTCAAATACTGTGAAAAATATTTTGTTCAAACCAGTCTGAATCTTTGGATTTCTAATCCTGTTGGTTGAGTGCATTGCATTTTCTTTCTCTATGTCTCTCTCATATTTCATTTGGAAACAAGGCAATAGCACTCCTTTATAAGCAATTAGAAATTCATGAAGAACTGTGTATACTTATTGTCAGTTAATTACCTGTTGGTGCTGCACAAGCATGAAAAGGCCAGTTCTAACAATATTCACCAGAAAGTTATGTCAAACAGTTAACCAGACACAAGAAAAACTACTACTGCTGTTCTGTGGTCTGATTTGTCCAATCTTTGCTGTCAAGTATTTTCCAAAACTGTCTAGGTTGTTCGGTTAGAAAAACAAACTTTGCTCATTGCTAAATAGGTTAGGGTTTCTTTTTACCAATTTTTTTTTCTTCCCCGTCCTACACTGTAATTTTAAATGAAATAAAGGGTGCTTTGCCAGACAATGGTTACAAGAACACTGAACACTTCAGCTGATCTTTTTGTGTGTGTGTTTGGCAGGATCCTAAAGAGGCTGTTGAACTATCCATGCAAGTGTGGCCTTTTGCCCAACAGTGATTGAAAGAACTAAAATTTACACTGCTGTAATGACAGATGGGGCATTTGGTGTATATCTTTCTTCCCTCAAGAACACCTTTTTCCCTACAAGTTAAAAATTTCAAAGAAGCTTTAGCTCTGGCGTGACTGTTGTTCCCCCGTACAACTTCATGCACTGAAGAAAGGCCATAGAACTGCAGGAAAGTACTGAGGAAGTTGTGGAGCACATCAGCACTTTCTATTCCTCATCCCCAGCTCTTGCAAGGCTAAGTCTTCCTTGTGTCCTACTGCATCAGCTATATGGGACCAAAGAGAGTCATCAAGAAGCTTCCAGCTGGCAATACTGAGCTCCCTCAACTCCAGCAGGAAGTCTGAAGAGAAAAAACTGGAGTCTCTACAGTGTCAGCAAGGAAGCACAACTTGGTTTCTCAGTGCCATTCACTTCTGGACAGAATGCCAGTTGCAGAACCTGGGAGGAAAGGCCTGTCTCAGTCCCCACAGAAATCACTCACTGCCTGACTAGAGGGCATGTAAGAAGCACCCTTCCAAAATTTTCCTGTATGAATAAATCTATAAGGAAATTAGTTCAAGAACTCCCACCTCCTCCATGTCTCTATGCTATTTTGTTCCTTGTTTGCCTGCAGATTCCATTTGTGATGCACTCTCATGTATATTGGATTTTAGAGCAAAAACATTTAAAGACTGGGGCCAACAGAGCTGTACAGAAGGACTTTGCCAAGAAGTACACTCAGGGACAATGGAAACTATTTGTGAAATTGGATCTAAATGAGTAAATGTTTTCAACAAACAGGCAGTTTGCATTTGAATGCTTCAGCTGAAGCTGAAGGTTTGAATTACCATGAAAAATAAAAAAAAAATAAAAATATGTTAAAAAATCAGAGCATATTCGTAATTATATTTTCTAAGAATTTCCACTTCTGATTCTGAAACATCCAATTTTACTGGGTGAAGTATCTCTCAAAAGAAATATTTTATAATCAAGTGATTGCACTGTTTCAACTTAGCAGAAAATACAATTAGTCAGAAATTTAATTAAAGAAATATATATTAAAAAAAAAATAGAGAGAGAGAAAGAAAATCTATTGTAAGAAGCCAGAATCACTTGGGATTTTTTGGTCTTAGCTGGTCTTCTTAGAGAAACACAAGCTTACATGCCTGCTGTGTGCACTTTGCCTAAACTCACTAACATTGTGATTGCTTTCTAATTTGAAGCTGTCTAAGCTGAGGTACATATTTTGTAAATACTGGGAGACAAGAGAAAGATCTAAGATCATCACAGTTGAAGATAGGCCATAAAGAAAGAAGAGGCACCATGAGTATCATGAATAAAAATCAGCCTAAGGCAGTAGTGCAGATTTAATGAGGCAGTGAAGATGGCAGCCCTAAAAGCATCCACTCATCTTGAGCTACATTGCTACTGCCTCAGTGTAGCATTCTGTACAATGTCTAATCTGTCTGTTACTGTCGCAGATGTTTTGGTACAAGGTATCAAATGATGTTCTTTACTTCCACCGTGTACAAATATATAACTCCATGGATTACGGTGATTTATAGTGATGGAAAACTTGCCAATAAGAGCAGGAACTCAGATCTTTATCAGTGATATAGATGGTATGTTTGATTTTACCCTCAACAACTCTGCTGATGACACCAAGCTGAGTAGTGCAGTAGATAAAACAGCAAGAGGGGATGCCATTCAAAGGGACCTGAACAGGCTTGAAAAGTGGGTGCCACATGAACCAAGTGAGGTTCAGTAAGGTCAAGCGCAAGGTGTTGCACTTGATCAAGGAAATCTGAGATATGTGTACATACTGGAAGAGCAGCCCTATGGAGAAGGACTTGGGATCCTGCTGGATAAAAAACTGTACATAAGCCAGTAATGCATACTTGGAGCCTGGAAGGCCAACTGCATCCTGGGCTACATCAAAAGAGGAATGGCCAACTAGAATGGGAAGTGATTGTCTTGTGAGGCACCCTTTGCAGTAGTGCACCCAGGCTTGAGGCCCCCAGCACAAAAAGGATGCAGAGTGTTTGGTGCAGATCCAGAGGGGGGCCACAAAGATGATCACAGTGCTGGAGCACCTCTCCTATGAAGAAAGGTTGAGGGAGCTGGGCTTGTTTAGCTTGGAGAATTCTCTAGGGAGACCTCATTGTACCCTTCCACATCTTGAAGGGAGTGTATAAAAGGAGGGAGACTAATATTTTGCATGTGCAGATAGTGATAGAACAAGGGGGAATTATTTTAAACTAAAAGAGAATAGATTTAGATTAGATATTAGGAGAAAAAGTTTTACTCAGAGGGTAGTGAGGTGCTGGAACAGGCTGCCCAGAGAAAATGTGTATGTCCAACCCTAGAGGTGTTCAAGACCAAGCTGGATGAGTTCCTGGGCAGTCTGGTCTAGTGAGTGGCAACTCTGTCCATGGCATGGGATTGGAACTAGATGATCTTTGAGGTCCTTTCCAATCCAAGCCATTCCATGATTCTATGATAGATCCATTGCTTGTAGTGTCAGTTCCTTACAATTCCTTAACTACATCTGTGCTTTCTTGGCCAGAGTTTGTTAATTCAAGACAATCTGGTTCAGCTATTAGGAGGAAAATAAGACATCCTAATGTATGTTTGTGAGAAGACAGAAAATTAAATATATATAAATATATATATTAAAATGTCATACACCTACAAATCAAAAATCCAGAGGAAAATAGACAACTTTCCATGTTTCTTCCAAAATGCAGTCTCCATACAGTCCTCAACTTTATATTTGTACATTAAAAAATCTCCACAGCAAGCGAGTATTGAGAGCATTTTTTTTCCGACAGAAAAAGGAAAAGTAAGTGCATTGCACTCCATACCTGCATGGAATTGTGAACACATATACACTTCCATTATGGAAAACAGCTGATCTAATCAATATGACCATTTTCATCATCAAAACATTGTGTAATCAAGTCACAATCACTCTATATTTACAGCTTAAAGATCAGCAGAAACAATGAAAAGAATCAACCTTACATAATCCTCAGCTGATGCCTGGGTTTGAAGTCTTGCCCAGCACTTTCATACCAACTTCAGCAAAACAAGTTTTTTTCAGGAGACTGCACTTGTGTTCACTTTCCAGGTGTAGTTCTGGGACAGCTGAAAACAACTTCAGAAGTGGAACAAGGAGGATCCACTAGAATTTTTATTGATCTTGGTTGGATTATTCATAGTTTTATTATTATTATATTTTTCACATTGTTTAAAGAGGACAAAAAAATATCCCTCTTTTATTTCAGTCACTGACAAGATGTGAAGAATAATTATTTAAATTATGTTAAGTGTAACTGCTTTCACTGGAACTGCTTTCACAAACACACTTTGCTCTTTAACTTTGAGCTTTCACAACACTTCAAAGTGTTTGTTAGCATGGATCAACCAGCTGAAATGGTTTAGCAGAAAACCAAATATCTTGAGAGCTCTGTGCCCTCTTGATATTTTCAGTAAAAGTTCATATTTCACTAAGCACTAAGCACATTTTTATTTTAATGAGGAGAAAATACTCTTTGCACAGCATTCACAAGCTTTGAAATGTTTCTGTTAAACAAGAACAGAAGGTATGATATGCAAAACACTTAAACATGTATGTCCCTATTATTAATTATTTAAGGATTGCAATGAGTGTACATTTTCACTCACTGCTGATGATTCATAAATGGACACCTACAGTAAACAGTTGTTCTCCTGTTTGGAAACTTGGTACATAATGCAAATTTAAAGAAATAGACTAACAATAAGAGCATCAGTGTAAATAATTAGTTGTTGTTGTCAGGCTGTTTTTACTCTGAAGTTTGTTCACCTGTGGTATTGCATTAATTACTGGATTGCCTTTCCCCCTCTAAAGAACATCTTTTCAAAGTCATTCATTTCCATTTTAACCCCAAAGGTCTGCGAGGTACTTCTTGTGTATTATCGCTCGGTTATAAATTAAGTATGGTTATATTTCAAAAAACAAGGAATAACTTCTACAGATTAATTTACCAGTACACATATGAACTAATTCAGAGCTCACTCCCGCGTGGTTTATGAGTACTTTGGGAGGCAGTGTAGCAGACAGGCAAGGAGCCAGGGTCTTCACAGTGCGCAGATGGTTTGAAGGAGCTGAAACTTGGCTCAGCAAGGAATTCCAGCAGGATCAGCTGAACCTGGTATGTAGAATCCTGCAGAACTGGTATGGAGAAGTGACTTTTGCTCCAGGCCAGCTCTCTATCCTATTCCCTTGTGCAAACTGTATATTAGGAGGTAGAGTGAACATGTGAATCATTTGTAGGGCAGTAGTTCACTGCTACTTTCCCCTGTGAAGAAGATATCCTTTTCTCAGACAGTGTGTGCAATCCAGCCTCTCCTCAATCCTGTCCCTTTGCTTGGGAATGCTCCAAGGTGTCAGAAGCCATCAGCTGAGGTGGAGACTTACAGTAGAAGAGAATCTGGTCACATTTTTTTCTATCTGAGAATCAACATTTCATCCTAATTTTTAGACTGAAGAGACTATTATGAAAATACATCCTGCCTTCTAAGTAAAAGGAGCTTTAAGATGACAAGGGAAAAAAATAATCAAACCAAAAACCCAACTGATTAGTTTAATTCCATGAAAAAGCAAAGGCAAAGACACCAAGATAGAGTACTTACATTTTTTATTTTTCCTTATTTAAAGCAATGGAAATTATTCTACCTAAGCTCGCCTTGCAGTTTTTATCGAAGACACTTTATGCAAGTATATGTGTCTCTATACATATATTCTGATATATGATATAAGATAGCAGATTCTGACCTGCTTCATAGGCAAGAATATCCAAAGATAAATCTGCCATTCATTTACTGTTTTTCTCCTTACGTATAAAAACATTCATCTTGCTTATTCCAAGTAATCAGAGATTTAAACTTCAATATTAATAAAAGTAGATTTAAAAAATCCAGTGTTCTACTTTGTCTAGTTCATATTTCACTTCACATACAAGTAGACATAGGCTCATGGCTAACCTATCGAAGCAGGTTAGATAGCACTTGAATAATGCCTGTAGTCATTTTCCTATTTTCCATTTTGATAAATGTCAATTCTAAATCATTCTGAAAAAAGACTACTTATTTACTTAAATGTCTACCACAGTTTAATTTCACTGTGATTTATGTCCGTTTTCATATTTTCTCAACAGAAGCAATCATTACTCTGATAGTCGGAATTCAAACAAAAACCAATGGAAAATGTGAGTAAAGCAAACCTTTAAAACTTTACAAATTCATTTGAAAAAGAAAACTGCTTTTTATAGATTTCTAGTGGAATCTACAAGAGTAGTCAATACAAATTTATTGTAAACTAATTTAATTCTATTTAATTTAGTAAAACAGCGTAACTAAAAGCAGTATCCATACATCATGGGGCAGTCTGTCTATCATATGGAAGTATGAAGTATATGCGATTACTGTGCTTTCACTATGAATAGATTAATAAGTCATTTTACCCTACTGACAGGCTAGACTATTAATATATTTGTAAGAGACTGAAATGTATCTTAGCTACCATATGTAATAGTTGTAACACGGTCCCTTTTTACCGTCTGTCTCAAAACTTCTTGCATTATAAATGGGAGCCCCAGAGTTTACTTGCTCTAGCACTATGGAGCAGAACATTTGCTAATATAATAGATAATGTCATGATGAAACTCAAAATATAATCTTCTAAGAACAGAGACTGCCAGGTCAATCTTCTGATAAGTACAGCTGATTTGCTTCCATACAGCAATGGAAAATATGCAAATTCACAGAGTGACTGATTACTCCTTGGGAAAAAAAGAAACTGATCTGAACTGTCCTGTAATTAGAACCATTCAGATAATGTAAATAATTGTCTTATAACCACTACACATCGGAAAATTTCTGCTACTACCTATTCTGTGACCTGGCTTTGTATTTGCCAAACTCCTCAATGCATTTTAAGCTCATTAAGGTTTAGCTCCTGCCAAGAACTTTCTGTCCCAAGGCACCCTGCCCTCACAGGTTGCATTTCTGGCAGATGTCTTGAACTATAACAGTGTTAACTATTCATAGCTGGGGTAGCATCATACCACATGTCTGTGCTCCCCAGTATCAGTAAAGCTGAGTGGTCTGAGTTTTCAGAAGCACTCAAAATTTTGAGTGAAAAGGCTGAGACATGAAGATGTAATAATGGAGAGAAGTAGTGGCTTGGGATGCTTAAATACAAAAATCAAGGGTATTATATGTAATAAAAGTCAGTTACTTGTTGCTTTGTTTTGTAAAGCTTGTGCATATTTTCTTAGCTCATTTTTATCCAGAGGTGTCTTTCCAAAGATGTGGTCAATAAGAAGACCCCTAGATCCAATTAGACTTCTAATGAACTCCATATATGTCTGGAGAGCACTGTATTAAAATTACAGAGTTGACTCCAGTTCCAGTGGGCTCAGTAATGCTGGGGAGATCACCTTTACTAAACATTTCCTGTGGACGTTCTTTGAATGCGTGTTCTAGACACCTGTTACTGGGCACTCAACCATGAATGTTCAGGATTCTTCTGACTTCCCCAGCACTTTATCTCCCAGTATGAGAATAGGCCTTCAAATCTCTTGGTGATGACTTGCAGAGGAAAGCTCATGAGCTAATAAATAATACTGACATTGGAAAGAGGTTTGACACATGCAGGACAAAAGCTGCTAAATAAATTGAATGTAATGTATCTGCTCATCAAGAGAGCATCACATATTTCAGTTTCTGAGCGAAGCCAGGTCCAGTGTAATCTGAAGATTATCCAAAAGTCTTTGCCAGGATAGCTGAAATAAGAAAAGACAGAAAACAGCAATACTGAAATTTGCTGTTTCTGGAACATAGGAGTTTGCAGCCCTAAGGATGCTGTTAGATTCTGTATGCCTGAATGCATGTGTGCATGTATTTCACGTGTTTTGTATTTGGGACTGGTCACAAGAGAATAGTGAATCAAAATTCCAAATACAGAAGCCTTCAACCAGGTCTATATTCAATAATAAACCAGAATTTTTTTAGAACAGATGAACAGCTAGATTGTAAGACACCACATTGTGTGGTGCTCCAAATTTGATTGTGAAGTTGAATGCAGCTGAGCTGTGGAGCTCCATTTTGCCTGACATATGGAGTAAATGCAGTTTTAGGAAATCAGTGATTGATGGTCAAGAAGGTCAGTCCTTTATTGACACAGAAAAAGTGCAGGAGAGGCAAACAGATTTCAACAGGCAGGATGCTGAGGCATTGACTTCTCCAAAATTACGATCTAGTTTGACTAGTTAGTTAGACTTCTCCTAGAAAAAAGGATAAGATCGATCTGTGATCTGCCTTAGTTCCCAGCTTTCCTGGACGAAGTCTCAGCATTGTTTTCAAATGTTCAAAATGTTTTTTGCTGGAAGCTGTTCTTTTGCTGAGGCTTAATAGGCAAAATGAATTGCTGCCAGTATCCCCTTTAATAATACTAAATAGTTTGTTAGAACTCACCACAGCTGCAAAATTGGGCAGAAGAGCAGCTCAAGGACTTTTTTTCTATTCTAACAGTTCATGGTGATGTTTATTCCACCTCAGGAATAGTTTACAGCCTGTAGTCACAGAAGATAAAAGAACATCTTATCACAACCCCAGATGGAAAAAAGACTCTCAGCACATTCTAACAGGGCATGAATCGCTCACCAGAAGAACATCACTGCCTGACTCTAAGGGGATCCTAGGCTAACTGACTAACTTTCTGATACATTATATTACAGGAGATGAATTTAATTTCAGCTGTGAGACGTTTCTACAGGCTTCAGCAGGGTCTTTGATAACACTAGTATGAGGTTACATGGTGAACTCTAGAATTCCCTTCTGAGGGATTGATTTGGAAGTGTCTCTGTAGGTCTATGTTGTTCTAGCATCACTGATGTGAACACAGTTTCAGAGGCGGACATTAAAAGTCCAGCTCCATTTCTTTTGCCATCTATAACTTCTTATGTGTTGAATATTGAGCTTTTGTCTCTCTTTATATATTACTTTTATATTTCTCTTATTTTATTTTTAATATATATTACTCATTTTATATATTACTCTTTTCTCTCGCTGTCTCTCTTTCTGAAATTTTTATTTATAAATACTTTTACTAAACATAATCTCAAGAGTGAGATTTATACATTTTCTCTTTGAAACGGTAAAAGCTAAGGGGATTTATTTGCAGAATTTATGAACAATAGGTTAGCCTAGTCCTGAGTCAAACAACTGGGCACCGCCACCACAGAATCTTACAGTGTCAGATGGTGCAGAAACCTGTATCCCCCCATCCTTTCCTAAAAGAAATGGGGGACTCTGAAGTCCTTTCATTTCTACCTCGAGATCTGCATTTGCCTAAAAGCAGACAAAGTAGAAGGGAAGCAGGGAAAGCAGTTTCAATTTAGGCTACCAGAAGTGTATAAAGGGCAATTGTTAACATTAGATACTTTTCCACTCCAAAGTGCAGAGAAAAAATGTAAATATCTCAGAAAAAAACCAACAAAAACTCAGTTTCTGATCCTCCATCTCTCCTGATGGTTGCAAATGCTGTGGAAGCCTGCCTGAGGCTCTGTAATACTCGTACAGCCATTATCTGTCTAAACCCAGGGCAGTTGAAGTTTCATTCACGTGTTCATTGGAGTTATTTTGGCAATAAAAAATGAAGGATTCTGAGGTTTGATTACATCAAAAACAAGTCCTTTTACATCCTCAGAATGCAGCTAAGGTTATGTCGACACTGCAGGTTACTTGCCCTCGTGTTAAATTAAAGCAGAGAAAGCTGCACCAAATACTGTCCCTCCCACACCCTCCTTGTCCTGCTTGTTTCAGCTACAACTATATGGTCAATCTATTCTGCACTACCTGTCTGTGGAAATCCTTGAGATGGAAAAAGAACAGACTGAGTCTGTGCTGCAGCAATTCTCCTGGTTTGCTGGCTATCACCTAGAAGGCTGAACAAAGAGACTGTTACAACTCAACTCATTTCTTGGTTGTTTTTTTGTTGTTTTTTTCCTCTTTTCTGGATGGGAGAGGCCACATAAGTCATCCCAGCATACCAATGGCTTAGCCATTGCCACAACTTATGCCAAAAACATTTAAGTGGGAATCTGAAGAACAGTTTCTCATGATTGTTTACAGAGAATTTCCTAGTACTAACTCCCTGATGCAAAGTTTACTATGAAGAAAATAATAAAAGATCTTGTTTCCAAGCAAATACACATCAAAGAGGAATGACTTGGGTAGGCAATGAGTGACAGAACTGTAAGAAGGGAAGATAAAGAGTAAGATGGAAGGGGGAGAGGGAAAAATTGAAGATGGTAGAAATGTAAGAGGAGAAGCTGATTATTACAGACTGGGGAGTGAAGAAATGAACAGCAGAAAGACTATCAGGTGGGTCTAGGTGTTCAGCACAGCCAGCAGCAGAAGGGAACAGGTCACAGTGAGTTCAAAGGTTCCAGATCACAGCTGAAATGAAGCTGGCTCTCAAGAAATAATTCAACATAGACATGAAAGTGATGAATGTGATGCAGGTGTAAAGGGTATCAGATATAAGGACTGAAGAATGGAAGGTTGGAGAGAAGCCATGGTTGGTGACAGGGAGAAGAGAGGTCTCACCAACAGAGAGCAGGATAACTCTAGCATCGGCTCTGCATTTGGTTTGATGGGAGACCAGGTGATACTGCAATGGAAAATGCAAAATACGACTAAAACCACAGAGATGTGATCCCAAAGGAGAAAAAAGAGGCAGTGGAGAAATAAGGAAGGAAAGTAAAGAAATAGTGAAAGATGATAGCAAATAGCAGACAGACAAGGAAAGGGAATGTGCTAGTAATTCAATAGACACGTCTGATAAAGCTGTGAAAAGGTAAATTCAGCAACAGCAGCACTTTCCTGGGTTCCTTTTTATAGATATTTTACTTCAATGACCCAGGTAAAGTTGCAACATTTTCCATTATTAGTAAAATATTGGAATTTATGTGTATGTAACGAAGATATATGTGACTAAGGAAAGATATTTCAAGAAAGAAACGATGTTAATTTTATTCAGCCTTTGGTTTTTATCCAGAGCCTTGTTATTTCAGAGGTTATGTTGAAATTAACAGACATTTCTTTGGTGCAGGGATACCATATTAAATGTTGCATGGAAAATATTTTCCCTCATAAACACAGCAGGAACTTGTGAAACAATACCTAAGGATTTCATATTTGCAAATGAATCAAACCACTGGCCCTGACTCACTCACCATACTGCTTCAGTTTTCTACTGCATAGAATCCACTGCACAAACAGGCATGCACTAGCGTAATAGTGGAGTAGTGCAGGAGAGATGCTTGCCTTCTAGTTGCATTTATGAGACATCTGCTATTGTATAAGTTTGTGCCATTTGGAGATTTTAAGGGGCATCTAGGAACAATAAGTTTACTTATTGCTTCTGCATTTTAAGGCAGGAAAACAAACAGACACTTCAGTGGTTAGAAAGGAAACAAACTAAAGTGAAGCAAAAAATGGAATACGCAGATTTAAATCCAAATTTTCCAAAAGTATTTTGGTTTGGCTCATTATAGGAAAAAATGTAGCCACAAGAACTGAATGTAAATTATCACTATTAATGAACATAGCCTAGAATAAGCCCTTAGCCAAAAATGATGTTCTGCAAGAGGAAAACAAAATCCTACTGAGATCTCTAAAGACTCAGTAGATAGATAGATACTCTACACTCTGTTCTTTCAAATGACAAATTTAGTCATCAAGAACACTGTCAGCTCAAGCATGCTCAAAACTGCTGTGCTACATGAACCCAGAAAAAGTGGTATGATAGCATGGCAAGACTTCACTGCAGCTGTTATCAGCATATCACAAGCTGGAGAGGACTGCCTTGAGAAGCTACGGACAAACAGCTCTTTCATTTCGGCTATTTAGCCTGGCGTGTCTTGTGTATGACTGAGAGGAAGGATGGCAGTTTTCCTGAGATAAACCCTGCTCTTCAATCAGCCAGTCTCTCATTTCTTTTAGGAAGCAATTTATTACAAACCTACTCTCTCTGTGCATCACAGGACTGGCCTTTCACCACCTTGCTTCATTGCAGATCGTTAAATAAGCTTCCTGTAATAACATCTGCTATTCAGGTGTGCTAGAATAGAAGAACACCATTAAGGAGAGGGGTTGCTATGCTATTGTTTTCGCAAATGCTTCTGTGTTGATTTTTACTTATTTACTTTTTTTCTTTTTGCTTATTACTACATCTGAATATGTGATTAATGCTGGGCAAAGAGGAACGCAGAGCACACCAGTGCCAAACCAAGAACTGAAACCTCATCCACAGCACCCACCAAGTTATATGATCTAAAATCACATGATAATAAAGAATAGCCATGCTGAATGGTTGTGGGTTTTTTCTGTTGGTGGTGTTGGAGTGCATGTGTGTGTATATGTGTTTCACTTGAGAATTCACTTATTTTGAACTTTTCAGTGGGGTGCCTAAAACCTCCTGTCTTTCCCTCATATGAAAACTGAGCTGAAAACTTCTGAGGAAGCCTTTAGGAATAATGAAGCATAAGGACAACTCTAAAGTCAGCAGAACTAGTTACAACATAGCCATACCCTAAAGAGTTCCAGTCTAATTTAGAGACAAATTCTGCTCCAAGCCATAGTGGTATGAGTGTTGAGTAGCAGACATGTACATTTACTTCACAAAAACTGCAAGCTTATATACACTGAAATGATAAGATCCAGATGTATTTGTATGCTGTTTTCTTTTAATGTGTTTAATCATTAAAAAAAAAAAGTCATTCTGAAATAATGCTCTTTTGCAAAAACACTGGATTAGATATTAACCAATGGTGCTGTCTAGACAAACATTAGAAGCTTGAATGTAGCCTTGAGACAATATTTCTTAGTTCAGTCTACTCAGGACTTACTCATGCTCTGAAATTCAGTATACTGAAGAGATCCAATCCAGTAAGTTCCATGCATTATGCATCCCAGTCTAGTAGAATTTATTAGTTAGAGTACGCTCTGTGCCAGCACTTGGCTGAAATGACTTTTCAGCTTGTTTTCTGCATAGTGAAAGACCTGGCATATCTGGTTCTGGATCTGGTGCAAAGGGTATGAGCTTGAATGTGCCTGCATCATACCTTCACTGTCTGGCTTGTGTTTCATGCATCTAAGCCAAATTTAATAGTGTCTCCTTGCTATTCTTCATTTCTTTTGGCTGGATCAGCAGGAGATGCAAGCAATGACTACATGCTCCTCTTTATCCTCTTTGGAAAATGAAAGGTGGTGGGAAGCAATGTTTTCAATACTTACAAGTAGATTCCGTGGCTAGCTTCTGTGCAGAAGAGTCAGTGAGCAAATAAATCATCTTGTACCTTTTATTACTACTCACATAATGCCAGCCATAAATTTAACTCAAAATGTACTCAATATAAAGGTTGATTTTTGTGTTTTTTCTTTTTTTTTTTTTGCTGTCAATGGATTTAAAATTGGATGTAGTTATATAATATTAGTTATATGCTGTCTCTTTCTACATGAAAACCATCACTGCCCACCATAACCTACTAATATAATTCTGACTTGCAGTAGACACACTGTAGTTTGTTAACCATGACACCTCTCCAGAACAAGATAGATAGAGCATGGAAAGAAGCACTGAAATGAGGTTATGGGTGAGTAACCAAAGAAATGTCCAGGCATGGAAGATGAATGTTCATTAAAGAGTAAGTGAAGTTGTAAGTGGTTATTTAGAAACCCCAAGGGTTGCAGGCTGTCAGTTGTCAGTGCTGAAAACATGTATTGGATGGAATGTGCAGAGTCAGCTAATGCTGTGCCAGTGTTCCACAAGCAAGCACCAGTAGGTATGCAGCTGGAGTACTGAGTCCATTTGTCTTCCACGGGCTGCCTAATAGCTTGCTGATATTCTTTCTCTCATACTTATCACTTAATCTTCATCTGCAGAGGTGCTTGCTTTGCATGTGATCCTATATTTATATACTTATGATTATAGCAAGCAAAGTGGAATATCTGTGCTTTGGTCTCCCTGTTGCCTTAGGGTGAGGGCAGGGCTGGGCACCCATGCCTTGCAGAGGAGCTGCTGGGTGCAACCTTAAAAGCATACTTCCAACAGCCTGCATAAACCAGATTGCCTCTGGGCTTACTGTTCAGATTGGACCTGAGCTTGTTTTTCCACTTTTATATAGTGAAAGATGTGATTGGATGTGCTAGCCAGCCAAGATGATAAAGTCTTTACCTCATTCCTTTAGACTTCTTTCATTTGCTGATAAATAATTAGACACATCTAGCTTTGTCAGGGGAGGTAAATTACAGAGGCAACTCATTTTCTCCCTTCCTTTTTTTCCTTTCCTGTCTCCAAATTTGAAAAATGAAATGTTACCTATTAAGGTAATGACACACAAAACAGATCCAATTAGTTTACAGAACTGGCTCAAAACACAGTGCTTTCTAGTTCTCTGCACAGAAATAATCTGTTTCATAATGGTTTGCCTCATGCTGAGAGAAACGAAGATCTTTAGAATAATGTCTTATAAAGCCAACTATGGACATCTATGGCAGAGCTGAGTTGCAAACTGCCTTCTGAAAGTCATATATAAATGAGCCCCATGATGGTTCACATTACTGTTATAAATACTAAAGAGATAGAAGAGACCTGACCTGGCAACCTGACTGGATTTTCCAAGTGTTACTTTGCATTCCTACAACTCAAGTGAAAATCCCCAAGTACTGTCAAGGGTCCAGTGCTATTTCCCCGTGCTCCAACACATGTCCTCTGCAGGGTTTTAAGTGGGATAGTGCCTGGGGATTGGTGGTTTTTCTGAGAAAATCCCACCAGTCTATGCAGCCAGGGAACAGATCCAGGGACAACATCGAGCAAGAGCCTTTCTGCAAGGCTCTTGGCAAAACCAGGCTTACTGCACCCTGCACAGCAAAGTCAGCCAGGCACAGCCCAGGTAAACTGCACGGTGAGGAAAAGCTGTTACATAGGCAGGTGTCATCTCATTTAGGTGGCAAACAGTAGTCAGACAGGGCTAAGAGCACCTGAAATGTCAGGTGCCAATGCTTTACCTGCTCTGGGAGAAGTTTGCTTCTCGCTTCAATATAACCTTCTGTACCTACTTCTGAGTTGTTTTCAGCAGAGCATCTGAAAAATAGAATGCAGAGAAATGAGTTGGGACTACAGGAATGAGAGGAAGGTGACTTGCATAAAGGTAAAAGCATAGAGCAGGGAAGTCAGGAGGTCATTTATAGTGGCATGTACCTAATGTTTCTGACACCCTGTGCCTGCCTGAATTCCCCACTTGTAGAACTTCCACAGATCTTGGGTGATATGTTCATCTCATGGGTTCTTTGGAAAACTCCGTAGGGAGACACTGTGCAAGGATAACTTTGAAATATTCTGAGTATCATCCTACTATGACCACATTCAGGCCAACAGTAAAGTGTCTGTACAAGTAACCACTGCAATCCAGAGAAGAAAACTAGGCCACAGACCATTGTCTGAAGCCCTTCAGCAATCTTTCAACCTCCTTCCTCCCACCACAGTTTTTGGTTTCCTTCACAGCCCCTTTCACGCAGACAAATACTGGATCTTTCAGTTAATTTAAAGATGTTGCAAAAATCTCAGAAAGCTGGTCTTATCTCATTCTTCTGAGCCTCATGGACACAGGCTGTAGTGTAGTATTTTCTGTAACTCATGTTTCACAGCCTCAGTAGAAGTGGTATCAAAGCAAATTGTTTTTTTATGACCTTTATTACAAACAGTAAGATTCCTTCTCCACATCCATTCTTGAGGAAAAGAATTACTGTGAGTGTGAGGTCAGAAAAGATTTTTCCCTTGAATATTTACTGTGAAAAGAAAAAGTCTACTCAGTGACTCAAGAGCAGGGGAGGGGGAACTACATTGTCTATGCAAGTGATGGAGCACTGGTACAAGTTACCCAGAGAGGCTGTGGAATCTCTTTTTTGAAGAACTTCAAAAGCTGCCTGGACATTGTCCTAGGCACCCTGCTTGGTCAGGGATAAAGTCAGAGGAACCCAGAGGGCTCTGCTAACCTCGGCATCCCGTGACTGTGTGTGTGATACAGCACTGTCTGTGTTTTTCTAGGAAACTTCTGCTACCATAGCAGCAGGACTTCTTGAGAAAGCTTTTCTGTGCCACAAGAAGAAAGAGTCCAACAATTTGTAATTAAAATAATGTTAAGCAAAAAGAAAAGAAGAAAAATATTTATCAGTTTTTTTATTCCTCTCCTCTCCCTCTCCTCTCCTCTCCTCTCCTCTCCTCTCCTCTCCTCTCCTCTCCTCTCCTCTCCTCTCCTCTCCTCTCCTCTCCTCTCCTCTCCTCTCCTCTCCTCTCCTCTCCTCTCCTCTCCTCTCCTCTCCTCTCCTCTCCTCTCCTCTCCTCTCCTCTCCTCTCCTCTCCTCTCCTCTCCTCTCCTCTCCTCTCCTCTCCTCTCCTCTCCTCTCCTCTCCTCTCCTCTCCTCTCCTCTCCTCTCCTCTCCTCTCCTCTCCTCTCCTCTCCTCTCCCTCTCCTCTCCCTCTCCCTCTCCCTCTCCCTCTCCCTCTCCCTCTCCCTCTCCCTCTCCCTCTCCCTCTCCCTCTCCCTCTCCCTCTCCCTCTCCCTCTCCCTCTCCCTCTCCCTCTCCCTCTCCCTCTCCCTCTCCCTCTCCCTCTCCCTCTCCCTCTCCCTCTCCCTCTCCCTCTCCCTTCCTCCCTTCCTCCCTTCCTCCCTTCCTCCCTTCCTCCCTTCCTCCCTTCCTTCCATCCTTTTTCTTTCTCTCTCTCTCTCTTTCATTGTAGTTCTCTTTCAGGTAAGAGATTATATGAAGTTCCATGTACTTGTAGTCTGTGAGTAACAGAATTAAGATAATTTGATTAAACCTTCACCACATATGTAAGCTGAAGGGAAATAGATAGAATAGATAGGACATTTTGATAGACATGGGACAAGTGTGTTCTGTGTCTCTGCTCAGGAGTTATTTTAGTTTGCCTATGAAGCAAATAAGGCAGTGGCTCTGAGATAAAAGTCTTTTCCTTTTCCTTCAAAATCTGGAGTATGAAATGTTTTGGAAGAGAGAGGAAAACAACATAAATAAGTACACATGTGAGCCGCTCTTTTTTGATAGACAGTAATAAAACTGTTGGTTTTAGGATTAAGGAGTCAAAGTGCATGTGAGCTGGCATATGGAACATTTCTGAGAATACCTGAGCTGGAAAGAAGTCTGTGAGCTTTCATAAGAGAGCAGAGAACACACAGCTCCCTGCCTTGACCTGCAGGTCATCCCCAGTGTGGTCTTGCACTTTCCACTGATGGCAGCAATACCCCAAGGACAATTGTTCACTAGGCAGTCTGCAGAGATATATCATGACTTGGTCATTTTTCTTGTACGTTAATTCAGCTGCAGCCCTCAGTGCACTCAGATACTCTGGTTTAGCTCCTGGAAAGACTCTACTTTGTTATTTTAATTTCTCATTTCTTTTTTCATTGGTATTTCCCGGGGACTCCCTGTGCAGACTCTTCTCAGCAGACCTGACAGTGGCAACTCTTGAGACACCACTCAGGTCTGCTGGCAGGTGATGGTATCAGCAGCAGTTCAACTTAGACAACACTGTCAAGAGCCATAATCAGTGCTTCCAGCTGCCCATTTCTTACCACTCACATCTAAAAGTGCCCTGTGTCAGCAGCAACGTTGTGGGTTCAGAGTGGCTACAAAGTGCACCCAGCAGTAGTAACCAAACCTCAGCACAAGTCAGATCAGCACTTCTGCAGGCAGATGAGGCTCTCAAACAGGCACAAGCTTCCTTACCTCACTTGCTGACTCAGGATGCTTCAACACTGCTTACATCCATTTTCTTTAATCCTTTCTCTCCTTTCAGGAAGCAGCTGTTTACTTGTTCTGCTTGTCAGCTGGTTAGCTGACCATGTTGACGTGTTCAAAATCAGAGGCTTCACTAGTTACACTCTGACAGAGGGATGCTCTCATTGACCTCCCAATGTATTCCCAGTATAAGAGCCATTTGAAACTGCAAACTAAAGAGCCAGTCCAGAATGACACTCTCATTTCATACAAATCCACACTCACTTGACATTTGTTTTCATTCTGGGATGAAAAGCCAACACACTGAAACTTACCCAGTCACTGAAATGCTTAGTATTTCATTGAGAAAAGGATTTTTTCTGTAATTCTGCAGTTTTTGCTAATAGTGTTTCCCTTCAGTAATGTTTGAATGTTGCATTATAGCATGAGGTAAGATTCTTGAAATTCAATTTAGCAATTCATTTAGATACATTGACTTCACAACAGAAAGCAAAAACATACATAAATGAGGAACCAAAAGATTTTGAGCATTTCAAAGACAATTTGGAAAATGTAGGAGTCTATTTTTATTTTTTTATTGAAATGTAATTGAATTTAACATATTTTTGCAGTGGCATGTTTCTGAATAAGACAGCCCAAAATTGTGGCTGCTTCTAATAATCAGATAGTGTCTTGATTAATCTAAATTATATCTCCAACTCAACTCTTCAGTGTTTCTCAATCTGTGGCTTTCTGGGATTGTATCTGAGTGTGAGATGATTTACAATAGCCTTTTGCAAGACCGCCAGTTAAACTCTGTAAGGGATCTTCGTAGCTCCCTGACACACACAAATGTGCTGTCAAATATGCATTAAGGATTCCCAAATTGCCTGTGTGCTGTTTATTTCAAAGAGACATGTGAAAACTACCTAATGGCCCAATGACTCATCCTGCTCCCCTGGAAAGACTCACCTAGGAGCAGTTTTCCTGATTCTCCTTTTCCAGCTCTTGGTGATGCTGTTATTTCAAGGAAAGCTGTGGGAGCTCCTGTGGCAATATAAACTTGTTGGGACAATTCAGGCACTCTAATTAGTGTGGAATTTGTCTGACTTCAGTAGTTTTCTTCTGGAGAAGAAAGCATACTAGGCCAGGATTCAACACTAACTTGCACTGATTTCTGATCAGTTTCTTAATGGGCTTAAAATGCTATCTACTAATACTATGACATTGAATAGTATGGGTCTCTGTCACTCCAGAGATTGCTTTCCTCTCCTTGAGACACTGCAGCTGGTTGCAGAGAAAAAGGCTTAGGCAAGCTTTTTCTGGAAAAAAGGCTATGGCAGAAGAAAAATGCATTGTTAAAGAGGGACATCTTGCAAAGTGGCTGTAGGGCATTCGCACACTTCCATTGCTGTGTGAATTGAATCTTGAAAAAGGAATATGTATTTCATATAAGTTAATGTTAAAAAGAGATTAGGAAAAGATTGAGACATGGGCTTCCATTCTTTCAGTGGTGGGGTGCCAAATTTATGTAATGTTTCATGTATGGCCTCTCACAATAGTTCTGTCACTGCTTGTGTCTTCTTGCTTGCTAAATTGCTTAAAAGAGAGAGCATAGACAATTGGCCATTTTATTAATGGAAGCAATACTTCTTTATGGTGTTAATAAGTGGGATATTATTGAAAGAATGTGTGAGATCACCACACTGATGCCAGTAATATCCAAAAGAGGGAAAAGCTGAGACTAAGATTGTGGTAGGACTTAGAAAGAAACTTACCCAAGTATGAAAGGAAGCATGTTCGCATTTGCTTGATACTTAAACTCTTACAGAATATATTTGTATATTTTACATTAAAAAGTCATTGAAAAAAACACATAGAGATCTCTCTCAAGATATCTGTATGACAGTTATACTTCTCCCACTTGTTCCAGCCTTGTGAGCTGTCTCATGTCTTGACAGTGCCTAGTCTTGAATGAGAGACACAAACTTTTCTTGCCATGGACCTTCTCTGAGGATGTGGAAGCAGACCCTGCTCCCCTCTGCCTTGAAAGCCTTGCATGCATCTCTATCTTTCAAATGAGTACTTAAACCACTAGTATCACTACTATCACTACTAGTACTGCAAAAGTAGAAGTGATGACATTTCCTCACCCATGCTCTGGTACTGTGTGTCTGGTCTTTCCATCTGTGAGCTCCCTGCTTGCTGCACTGCCACAGACGAGGCTGCAAATTCTACTCCTGTAGCCAGAGTTTTTGAAATTAAATGGTAACCATGCTTGGTATCATTACAGCCATGTTGTTGTAGTTAATAGAAATAAAAAACTAGCTTTCAGATACAAATGTTTTTATAAAGCAAGTATGGAAATTGTAACTAATTTTTTCCAGATTGACCAGTATAACTCAAACTATCAGTTCCATTAAGAAAACATGCTGCAAAAATTTGTGCATATTGATAAATGGAAGGCACTTAAAAGACAACAAAACTAGAGAAAGAGTGGTGAACCCCCGTTTCCAGACTAGCTACTCCTGTGCAGCAGTTTCTTTCCCAGAATTTGTAAGAAAATAAATTCAAAGCAATGAAACCACCCTTTGTCTCTTTGATTCTTTTATACTGTAAACTTTTTCTGACATAGGCTATCTCTTTGATGCATCAGTACAAAGCAAACAGAGCAGAATCCCTGGAGCAGAACGTTAAAAGCATGTCTTTAACTTCATATAAATGTTTACTACTTCTCAAGATAAATTCTATGTGTGGGAGCGGCCATTTAGTGGACACCAAGTGCCTTATCAACTAGCATCACTAGACAGATTGAAGTATTTTCCTGCAGGACTCTGTTTTCACCCCCTATTCAATCTTCCTCCCCCTCTGAAATGCTTTACTTTGCACGTTTCTCTTTGCCGAGCTTTCTGAAAATGCTTCTGCCAGATACATTTTACGAGAGAGGAGGATGCCTCGGGCTTCTTCCCGGAAGCTGGGAGACTCTCTGTGTGGGAAGGCTGACGCCAGCCATGAAGAGCGGGTAGTTCTGCAGTCTTTTTTTACTTTGAGTAAACAGTGGAAATCCATTATTTACTGAGCATATTATAAACATCTGTGGCAGAGAAGTCTTCTTATTGTATCCTTGTAAAAAGTAGGGCAAGCTCAGCATGGGAAGAAGGAAGTTAAAACCTGCATAGCAGAATGAGAGTTACTTGAATTCACTTTAAAGCCACCAACAAGTGTCTGGTGTATTAGCTTCTGCAGGACATAAATAAGAAATATTCAGGATACCTAATAACATCAAAATGAGTGGGAGATTTGATAATGACATTATGGAATCAAGGCTGAATTATTATTTTTTTCTTTGTTAGAAAGAACTTACTTAGATTGTAAAACAAGTGCTAAGTTGCTGGTTGATTGATTGAGAAGCATCCAGGAGACATAGCTATGGAAAAAGCAAAAATACATTAACTCTAAAAAAAGGAAATACTGTGATAATTTTAAGGACTTTGTCAGAGCTTATGTCCTCAGTGCTACTGGCTGACTGAATTTTATGGGGATAACTCTTCAATGCAACATGACAGACGTTGCTGGAAAATCTTCCCTGCATGTTTTTTAAACAAAGTGTAGTAGTAAGGCCATAAAAACAATTAAAGTGAAAACAACTAATTACCAATTGAAAGATCTGATGACCCCAGGCCAAGAACTCAGCCTCAGAAACGTGTAGTTCATCACAATTGTGACACCAAGCCTTCAAGCAAATGTTTGCTTCCATTATTTTTTTTTGTCAGAAAACTGAATTAAAAAAAAGAAAAAAGTAGAAAAAAAAAGATATTGACAGTAGGGCCTGGAGCACCTCTCTTACATGGAAAGGCTGAGCAACCTGGGTCTTCTGAAAAGAAGGTTCAGAGGGGATCTAATCAGTGTCAATAAGTACCTAAGGTGTGGGAGGCAAAAGAATGAGGCTAGACTCTTCTCAGTGGTGCATGGCAATAGAACAAGGGGAAATGGCCATGAACTGAAATATAGGACGTTCCTCACAAATGTGTATAAGAACTTCATAGTAAGAGTGATGGACCACTAGAACATGCTGCCTAGAGAGGTTTTGGAGTCTTCTCTGGACACATTCAAGACCTGCCTGGACACCTACCTGTGCAACCTGGTCTAGGGAGCTGCTTTGGCAGGGGGGTTGGACTTGATGATCTCTAGAGGTCCCTTCCAACCCTTACAATTCTTAACTGTGATTCTGTGAAAATACTTTATTTCTCCAAGAAAAGAGGATTTTCAATAGACAAAAAAACCCTCAACTATTTCTGCTGTGGAAAGCAGTCAGAATTAGAGTTGGGGTTTGGTTCTCTATTATCATAAATTCTATTTTCTTGAAACTTATCAGATGCAACAATCTGCTCTAACACACTTGTCTATCATTAGAACTTTACCCCATTTTATATTCCCTACTGTAGCAAAACTTTTTGTATATAAGGTAGTGTGCATCTCCTCAGTCATAACCTTCTCTTTTTACTCACACTGATCTTCCCACACCCTCAAAGTTGGCATTAACCAAAATAGAAATTTTTCATGGACTTTAAGACAATGGGGCCACTAGTGTAATTGGAGTGGCTGATTATAGTTCCCAGCAGAAGATGGAAAAATCTGAATATGGCCCTGTAGAATTCAATCCCAAACTAATGCTTTCATGGTGACAGCATAATATTACAGTTGAAACTACTGAAGAAAAGTAGTTTTTCCATTCCCAATGCTCAACAGCAACAATTTGCAGAATGTAGAATAAATGATATTTCTTTTCTAATCAAATCTCACATGTTAGGAGAAAGGTTGTAGGAGGCAGTGGGAGGTTAGCTTTCAAGAAGAGTACATTGCAAACTACTCAGCTTTGCCTTAGCCAGAAAAAAATGCTTATGATACCTTCTATATCAGATGGCAGATATCAGATAGCATACAATCACTGGCTAAAATTATTGTTTTAAACAACTGCATGGAAAAACAAAGAAACAAAAAAATAAATAGAGTCAGGAGATTCCCCTGTTCTCATTGCCTAAAACACAATTCAGATAAGCACATTAATCTTGAAATGTACAGCATTATTTTATAATCAAGTATTTCTATCATTACTACTAATAAACTAGCCATTCTCCTGATGATTTCTGCACTACAGCATCATACATTTGAAAATATTTTCTTTGAAAATACATTGATGGAAATTATGTCTTTTTCTTTCCTAACATTGTACATAGGAACTTACAGTTTTTCGTTCAAATTAGATGAAAATTTATTCAATGTTAAAGCATTTTTTTGTCTTTGCTGGTGGAGACAACCTTTGGTGTACTTAATATAATTTTTCTACTTCCCCGTCTTGCTTTTTCATGAGAAGGCTGGAGGGTAAATTAGAGAAAAGAGCTGGAAAAGCTCCATGTTACTTTCATTTTGAACAATACTTCATAAAACTGTGTCATGGTATTATGATCTTTTGCTATTGGTATTCTATATCATAACATCATGTAGTGAACTAGGGATTAAATAGTTAATGCTCCAGTTCCATGGATTTTTGATGTTTCCAGGTACCCGGTTTCCTGAAGTGAAGAAGAATTACAAATCCCAGAAGATTTCACTGTTCCATTTTCGTTTTCCAATCAGAGGGAAAGATACAACTGCTTGGGAGTCACGAGGTTGTCCCTTCTTTTACTGCTTGTCTCTGAAGTTTGTGTGCTCCCAAGCCATCTTGCTTTCAGCGCTGGAGTAAGGCCTTTGGTTTTGGTCACTCTCTTTCACTTGCTTTATTAGCTTCAGTTCCAATTATATTTTATTATATTGTATTATCTCGCATTCTGCTATCATATTTAGTAAACTACTTTTCTCCCTTAGCTCGTCATCACTGTTTTGTTTTTAGACCCATCTCCTTACTTTTTCCCTACCCCTCTTCCCCCCATCTTGAGACAGGGATCTATGGGTCCGTCCACCTCATTAGTCATGGAATTGGGCTGAAGTGGGCCCCAGACTGCTTTTTTTTTGTTTGAAGATCACCACTTAGAAACTTCATTGAATAACTGTGAATAAACTAAGATTCAGTTTTACATGCAACTTTTGTATTCTCCCTCCTCCATGCAGGTAGGGGTAAATCTCTGCAACATCCACCAGAATGTCACAAAAAAGTTTTACTTAAGAGAAAAAATGATGTACTTAAAGAGCACAGATTTTCTACCTATGCAGAATTCCTCTGTACAGCAGTCCAAATCTGGGAATAACAGAAGACTTTGAGATTTATTTGCCCAATTTCTACTTTTTTTTTCTCTATTCTCTTTTGTTTTTAAGTAAAGATCATCCTATAAATTGAGCAGAGTGGCCTGATTTACGAATTACAGTTATTATCATAGATGACTATATATTGCACAGTGAACTTGCTCTCCCCATTAATCTTCGGAGTAATTCTGTTACTGCAGGAGCTGATCTTCCTGGGAGAATTTAACAAAGAGCAAACTAGCAAAAGGGACTTCCCAGTGACTCTCCTAACAGACAAAGCAATAATTCTGATCATATAAACTGAAGAAGACAGTTGAGTCATGAACTCAGAAACCGGAGATGGTTTGTTCATTTAGTTCCTTCTTGCAACAATGTAAGGCTGTTCTCAACACAGTGTTTAATGCAACTTGTCATACAGACTGACTTTGAACAGCCTAACCTTGTAGTTCACCACCTGTTTATCTATTCACAGTTTAACAGGCTGCAGGGAATTATTGCTGTTATTCAATCTACAGTTCACTTGTCAAGTGTAAATCATGATGCATACTGCACCCCAGAAATGCTGTCTCTTCTCAGTCATGCAAATCATCAGCTTTAGAACAACTTTGTTCAAACCTACAGCATTCCAGGTTAGCCAGGGTTTCTGCATTTATTGATTCCAAGCAGACCAAGTTAATGTCATCAAATATGAAGTAAGAGGCAAAAAGATATGGAGAATTAATAAAAAGCATCCAAGCTTACATAAATATCCTTAAACACATTAAAATGTTGCCTCTGTGGCCTAGTTTAGCATTTACGTGTCTGTTAGCTCAGTTCAGTCAGACAGATGTTGGCTGACCTACAGTTTTATAGGTATCATAGAAAAGGCCCAACTTTTATCCATGGCAATATCAGCTTTTGCTTTCATTTGCAGACCTGCAGCCAATGACACTTGCTCTGTGTCTAATCCCGAAGGTCTGATTTCCCTAAGAATTTATTTTTAAAATATTGACTTTAAGGGAAGGGACAAAAAAAAAAAAAAAAAGTTGGATATGTTCTGAACACCCATAGGAAAGGAAATGGTTTAGAGATTGACATCACTGAATGCAGATTTGTAGCACTGGACTTGAAATACTCATTAATAGAAATAACAGTACAGATCTCTGGCTGTTACCACAAAGATAACATATTTTGGCATGGACAGCAACTCTGCTGTCCAAAAGGGTTGAAGCATAATGGTGGCGGAGTGTAAAGCAATAAGCAGTGAATGGCATAACTCATAACTTTCCCAGCTCTGAATAATTTCTTCTTCGAAGGTGAAGCCATCCCAAAGTTGGACCTCCAGCAGTAGCTTGCAGCAATGATTACAGCCTGAAGAGAATGGCTTTAGGCCTTTAACTTTCTTGTCAGTATTCTAAAAGAGAATAAATTGTTTCCCATTTTTGGAAATGAGAAAAGTAAAAAACAGGAAGTTCAGTGGGCAATGTATTTATTCCACATTTATTACCTCAGAGTAATATCTAAAAGTACAAAAAATAGCCAGACACTGTTCATGTTAATGATGAGGAGTCTAAGTTCCTGTGGCAACTCGTATTTAGTTGGCTTAATGAAAAGAAAACAGGACAAGTTATAACTTTTACAATAATATTTTTTTCAACATTATAGCAGGAATCACATGCTAATTCTACATAAATTATGTAAACCTGCTTCAAATATTTATATTAATGTATAATATCCTGAATTTTATGTAAAAAACAAGGAAATTGATGCTCTCTTGGGATTCTATAGATGCACATTTCTTATCTGAAAATACAAACCACTAATGATGATCATTTTAATAAAGTTTTACCCCATGTAACCAAGAGACTATGGCTTTGAAGAGAGCCTTGCACTGGCACTGGGCCAGATTTAGCCTAGCAGTCCTGAAAAGGGAATCGGTGTAAAACTAACTGGAAACACTTGGTTCATGCTAAGGTTGTTAGGAAAGATAAGGATGATCTCAGGTCTGCAGTGAAGAAAGGAATAGTGGACTCTGCTCTGAATGTTTTGGTATAGATACCTCAGTAATAGGGAGCATTGCCTAAGGTATGAAAACTCTGAGAGTGGGGAAGAAACTCGAGTTCATCTAGGTTCAAGTAAAAGTAATTGGTTCCATGGACTCCTACAGCAGCCATAAATCTAAGCTACTCTCTGGCTTAGAAATGCTAGTGATTAGCAGAGGAGAAACTGAGGTAACAAGGGGGCAAAAGAGCAGAACGCTAAAGTCACTGTAACATGAAGATCTGTTCTCATGTTGCAAATGTTTTGATTAGATTTGTGAAAACCTTGATCATACTGTCACTGAGTTCAAGGAAACTTTGACACAGAGTTTATCTAGCAGGAGCACTGCAGAATCAAATAAGACAAAATCTTGATCACTTGGAGTTGAAAATTCAGATGACAAGTTCATATTTAATACTGAAAACTAGTTTATCCGAAAAAGAATCAGTCCGAATGTAAAATCTAATAAGGGAGATATAAGAAATCCATATCCTCATGAAGACAGAGAGCAATGAAATTGCTGCCCTGCATGATCTTACACAAAATTCAGAGCTGATGGAAAATGTCATTCTTCTGATTTTCATTAGTGCCTAAGTGCAGACATTTTTCACGACCCTTTACTGGAACTGACTTACATCCTAGCTGCTTGGTTTTGATCCTTGATGCCAGATTCATAATATCATTATTAATAACATTGATTATCTTGTGGAAATACATTTGAATCAAGTACAAGTATCATTGCAAGGCATGAGGCAAGTAGCCTGCAACTAATCTAACACTGGCACAACCCCTCCCACCTCTAAATGCTTTAACTTTGCCAATGCTTTTGTTTTTATTCTGTACTTTAGCACATCATTTGCATTGCACGTATTTAGGCCAGGATTAACTTCTGCTGGAATATATTCTTTGAAATTAAATCCCACTGCTTTCATTCTGGAAGTGAAAATCCCTTCCAGAAATTCTTTCCAGCCTCTCAGTACTCTTTATAGGTATCCCATGGCTGAAAGGACTTCATAATGCAGACCTCATGCACTTGCACTCAGCTGTCCAAACACGTGGATGACCTGGACAGTTTACAATCGCTCAGTGCTTTAGTCTGTCTTGCTTTAGCTTTTTGGAAACAATTCTTCATTTTCTCCAGTGTAAGCTCAAATCAGCAGCTCATTATCACTGTAACGTACCTCTAAGAAATGCACTAAAAATTGTTAAAATCAAGGGAATGTAGCAAGCAAGTAAGCATACACTGACAGGTGCATATAATCCAACAGTTTACTGCTACTGTGCTGGAACAAAACTGCCTGAAAGAGGGAGAAAAGAGCAACTTTTTTCCCATTAAGTTGTTCCAGTCTTAGAATTTCCCAAGTGTTAAAGTTGCTTTTGAAAAGATATATTTTATTTTGGATATTGAGCCCATCTACAAATGATTCAGAATGTGTTTCAAAATTTGAAATCTTTAAAGATTTCTTAGTCCTTTGACTGCAAATTATAAGGAATATTTCAAAGATAGTCTACTGGAAAATGTGCCACTGTGCAGTAGACTGCACACAAACTGATCATTCATTTCACTTATTATTCCTTCTCAAAAGCAGGCAGGGATGAAATGAAAAACACCATGCTAAGATTAACGGAACAATTGAAACTTAACTTGCTCAGAAATTAAATTTCATACAGGAGGAAAAAAAAGTAATGCAAAGAATTTTCAATGACCTTTTCTAGTAAAAACGCCCAACATAGGAAAGTAATTTAGATTTCAAAAATAATGTAGGTCATGCCTTCACTTCACTTTGTACCACCACTTTGTTATATTGTTATTCTATCATCTGCTGCCTGGAGCTTCATGAACTGGAAAGACATGCTATCATAATACAACTTTGCTATGTACTGTTTAATTGCAGTCACATTTTTCCCCATGTGTGGTTGCTTTTCAGTGGTTGGTAAAAGATACTCCTGTAGTTTAGAACTACACGCAAGTTTCTGCCAAAAAGCACCACATAAAGACAAACTATTCATAATATTTGTGTTATTAGAAGTGTGATGTCAGTTTTTCCAGTCAGATGGTGCCTGATAAAATGTCCAACCAAGCTGATGGAAAGATTCCCATTAATTTAGTGGATACTGGATCAGCTCAAAACTCACAACAAAAGGAAGAATAGTAAGGACATAGCATGCCAAGTCTTTAGTGACAGGAATTTACTCCCAGTGCTTCATAGAATTAGGGATATCAAGGGCTTTCTGGTGTTGCTGCTTTTCCTTGGCTGTCAAGGATCCAATATATTATGAGGGAGCTGTGGCCATTATACAGCAGTGCCCTGTCAGGTGGATATAACCACTGCGTAGGGTGTCATTTGGCCCTGAGGCACTGCACTTCTTCTATTGCCGTAGCTTAGCTTCAGGAGGAAGGTAGGGAGATATAATTATCTGAACTACTTGAAATTTAGTGGCTAGGGCACCTCCTCAGGTTGTGGGATAAGGGAGCTCCTGATCAAAACTGTGAATGATTCTCAAAAGGCAAACTGTACATAAATCTTATATGATGTGAACTTGGTGTATTCAAGAGCATCTCCAGTCCTCCAGAAGCTGCAGGTTTACCCTTGGTGATCCAACTATTTGTTAGATAGCTACCCTCTTAAAAGCTGACAGGTGCATTTGCATGAGACTAGGTATCTTGAGCTATGAGGAAATGATACTTAATGATAGAAGAGGTCTCAGCCAAACTTAGTATTAAACATTAATATATTCATAGATGTTATTTCCATCTGCATAGGAAATTCTCTGTGCCTATTTCCAAAGGTGGTGATCACTCAGTCAGGAACTATCTCAAAATCTTTATTTTCATGTATTGCTCGCAGGTTGCTACAGACAGGAAAATGACTGGATAAAAATGAACCTTTCTTTTCTCTTATTAAAATTTCTATATTAGTATTTAGTGCTTGTGATGCTACAAAGGAGAATAATGAAAAGATGTGAAAAAGAGCTAGATTACCATAGCTAAGTAGGTTTGAGACATTGATGTCTCTCACTTCATCTGATACAAAACTTTCTGAATGGACTTTTGAAAGCTGCTGTAAAGATTGCCCAAGCTGCACATGAAGATGCAATCTGGGTATGGTAATGCCACATTCCCAGGAACAATGGCAAAGTTTTATGATGACAAATTTACATACAAGTATCTGAAGGCAGAATCTGGTTCAGAGTATCTTGATCACAGGTATTAAAGAGAAAGCACCAACAAAACCTCAATTGTCCATTGTGAATATGTGTACCTGGCAAAAAATAGCCTTACCCTTTCACCTGTCAAAAGTGATTTGATATGGAAATAAGGCTGGAATTCCAGGGTACCACTATCACAGTTATTCACTTTGACTTAAATAGCTATTATCAGAATAGACATCACCCGAAAACCAAGTGTCTGGTCTTGATGGATTGCTTCATTAACCTGTATCTGCCTGGTACTACTGGCTTGACTCTACATAGTGTGGGTTCTGTACCACAGCAAATGAATTTGAAGTAATTATCTGATCAACATCACTACTATTTAAAAAACTCCTCAGAAATTCAGATATTTCTTGCAATGTAAATTTTTTAATTGGTTAAGAAAAATCTTTCTGTTTTAACAGTAAGTGATCAGAGTCAGATCCTCACTTCCTGTGATCTCTTCAGACACTTGGGGTGGTAAATCTGTAATGTATAAAATACTTCAGGTTCATGTGAAGTTTTTGCCAGTGGACCAACACAAAGTTGAATCAGTGGAAATGAAAATCATACTCTATGTATTTGAGAAAAAATAAATGTTCTTTTAAAAATACCCATAAGCATTTTACACAGTCAGAAGTGCTCTTGTAATTGCATCAGTGCTTTGATCCCACAACACCAAAAAATACCCCTGTTTCAATCATTATAGTGAAGTTTGCTATTCTTGAAGAACTGCGTGGCTTAAATCCAACATATATAAGATGGCAAGTTAGTCCACAGGCATTACCTAGATATTTCAAATTCTCCTGGCTAACATACGTGCAGTTCCTGTCCAAGTTCCAGAGAATAAGTCAGTAATTACTATCCCAAAGCCAAATCAGGACACAACACAGCACACGTTGTTCAGTTTCCTCAGATCCCTGTGCAGTCCCAGCCTGTCTCAGCTCTTCCTCTTCCTGATTCACACAGCAATTCTGAGTCCCAAACAAAGGATGCTCAATGCAAATAAAAAGATTGGAGATAATTATGTCTTCTAAATATTTGGTATGGGTGGGATTTTCCCCACCAGCTCACATAGGCATAAAACAGATAAGACACATTGCCTATATCAAACGTTCCTTGCAGCCAGCTTGGAAATGCATGGCATTCAGCAGAAATCCTTGGATTATAGCATCAGAACACAATAACAATAGATAAAAGGGGGAAGAGTAAAGAGAAGCTCTTGTCAATAGTCACCGGTTTTTAACTCAGATTGTGTATCCCAGATCTATTTTCCCTATTGTAACAGCTCCAAAAATGCTTTGAGTGTCATCTAAGTGGCGTGTGATTGCTAAGAGATACCAGAAAAGAGGGGGCTGAAGAAAGGGGAGAAGAACAGAAAGGAGAAATGTGTAGAAGGCTCATCTACCTATTTTGATAAACACAGATATATCGACACAGATAGCATAAACCACTTGACCTTTTGAATTGCCCACAATTGCTAGATGTTAAATCCCTCTGGAAGCACTGGAGTATAGTATTGGTTTTGTTTTGCATAATTAAAGGAAGTTTGCATTCTAATGTGTTCATCTGAGACAGTGTCACAAACCACGGAAACTCTAGGAGCAAATTATACGAAATGGAGGTGTGACACAACTTCCTGATTGGGTCATTTTGTGCTTATAAGCTGCAGCGAGTCTCTTAACATTACACATTTAGTTAAGTGTTGTGTGTGAGGAACCACCTCAGGCTGGAATGTCATTCTCAACGATAGCTTGCTTAATCAGCCAATTGAAGTCATCCCATGTGTTTGACCCCAAACTTCCTCAAGATCCTTCCAGTGATCAGAAGGAAGTACTCTCAGACCCAGGAAGTGACAATATTACCAACACAAAACCAGTTTACAATTGTGACAGTCTTACAGGTTATTTATACCACACATTGAAAATAATAGCAAAGGCACATTAGTAAAGAGATTAAAGCCATATGTATTTTTGATTCTTTGTTTAAAATAAGCTCAGTATGTCTTCATGTTACTTGCTTTTTTCATCCAAATAGCTAGCTTTCTGAAGTTATGTTGTCATTTTTTCTCCCTGGGGCTGTTAGAATAAATTGAAGCAGCTAGTGAAGTCATCACAAAGTGCAATTCACTGAGTGGCGAACAAATGAAGAGCCTCTGTTTGTCTGGGTCCTAAAGTCCTCTAGGAACTGCACTGAAAACAAGATCAAGATGATGCTGAATTTGCCCAAAGGATTCCCTAATTTGTCTGTGTTACAACTACGCAATCCAATACTACAGAAGCTGATATATACAGTCTAATTTCTTATTTAATGGTCAAGCTAGATAGCCCTGTAAATCTTGCTGTACATGCAGTAATTGTATTAGAGATGTATTGTAGGCCTTTTTCAGACTTGTTTGGCCTAATGGATGAGAGTAGGAGGTGTGAGAGGCATCAAGATGGGATGTCCTATTTCCAAAGGGACATTCAGATGAAGAAGCTCAGCTTAAGTAGGTAAAGAAGGCAGCTTAAGTATGCTTAAATATATATTCAAAATTAAAATTTATGAGTATTTGTAATATATGCTCTTCAACTAGGTTTGTTCCCTCTTAGAAGATGTTTCTCCATTTGTGGATGCCACAAAACTCTTAGCAGAGCCAGTGGTAAATCTATTACTGGCTTTGATGAGACCACAGCCATGTAAACATCCTAGTTATTAGCCACAATCAAAAGATGAAAAATAAATTGTTCATAAAAACAATTGCTGCTTGCTTAGAGTTACCCTAATCACTCTCTGGCAACAAAAATTATAACCTGTACTTGAACATGGCTGACACTTCTGTGTCCCTCTGACCCACAGTGATGAAAAGCATATTATTTCTCCAGGATTGGGTGATGCCCTAGAAAATCAGCCTGTGGCTTCACCCTCCTGCACTGCTGCTGCAGGCTGAGCAGCCACCAGAGCAGCTGGAAGGCAGGAAGTGGGGAAGCTTAAACACTCCAGGAGCAATTCAACTGCTTACAGAAATGTCTGAGGTCACTTATAGCCATGTCACTAGCCTTCCCACTATTGCTTCAAAGGAGTCTGTTGTTGGACATGAGTCATATGTCCTACACCAATATGTTCATGTCCTTGATACTCTCAGGCCTTGGCACCTGGATTGCTCTGCTTTATGGCATGGTGGGTAATTCTTTGTGGATAAAATCACCCTTCTTGCTGACCTTTGTCCTGTATCTGGGCTCTTTCATAAATAAATCTAGTCAGACCCAAGGATCAAAATCCCGATCCTTGTGCCCTGCCATCTTCACTGTCTTTCAGAAGCTATCAGGTAGGTCCTGAAGCCTGAGAAGATTCTCATCCTTACCACAATACCCTCATGAACAGTTTGGGATTGGTAGCATCTTCTTTGTATTTACTCATATATTTACTCAGCAGAACAGAAACAGATGTTTCTGTTTTTTGATGATTCACCTGACATATGTTTGGAAAAATGAAATGATAAATAAACAAAACTTGTCAATTATGTGAAAAGTTTCCTTGCTTAAAATGCAATATGGGAGGGCAGCAGTTTTTCACAGGAATATTTGTATTCTGATGCAAGCTATCCATTTTGTAGGAAGGAAAATGCAAACAAATTGGTCACTGCAAACTGACATTGAAAAAAAAAATTGAATTCAATTCACAATGTCAATTTATTTTTTAAAGAACATGTTGTAACAGCATTCCTGTGGTCCAGACAAAACAGTTTTCTGTTTCTCTTCTAGCTCCTTCACTTCCCAGTTATCTCTATCATTTGTCTAAAACCCAAATTCCTAAAAAAAGCCACAGATGTGTAGACAGAGCAGGGAGTCATTCTGGATTTTGTTCACATTCCTCCCTAACTCTGTCTGAAGCTGATGGGAATTTAACTAGTAATCTCAACAAGAACAAGATCACATCCTTTTGATGGAAATGTCATGACCTTCTTCCATAAACCTGCTCGTGTAGGATTTGTTTTCTTTCAGACTGTGTATGTATATGAGAGCTATTCCAAGAAAGGGACAGAAGAAGAGGGCTTACTTTTCAAGAAATGACCATCTAACGGGTCTCTGTAAAACAATGTGGGATAGAATTCCTCATAAATTTAGATATCAGGTAGTCTCTGGAGTCTGATTGCTGACTGTGCTGTTAAGTCAGGATGGACATGGTGTTAAAGCAAATGAACAGAATTCAAAAAGGGCATGCTGATGGTAGGCAGAAGACAATCAGTACCTTAAAGAATCCCTGACTTTGAGATTGAATAAATCCAGGTAACTGCAAGACAGCAGAGGAAGAAGATTTAGTATGGATGCTCATGTGTACAATCTTTCATGATCTCATGTACTTCAGCACTTATATATACTACCTGAGCGGTGACTCACAAACCTCACCCTTCACTTCTGACCTTTTGTCTACTGTCCAGTCTCATGCTTTTGATTGTCACTCCAATACCTTGCTACAATTCTCCAATACTTCAGATGAAAAAGAAATCTGCTTTTTTTTCCCTCCACAACAGACCTGGAGGTTTTTCTTCTCCAGTTCTATTTCTAGTTGCTTTGCTTGTTGGCTTCTTGCAGCTTCAAGCAGTCTGCTTGCTTAGGATTTTTGTCCTCTGGGTGTTTTACTGTGCAATTTCCTCGTAGTGGGTGCTACCTTCACTTTCTAATGCACAAAGTCTCTTTCTTCTAATTGTCCAGATAGCTCTTTAAAAGCCGTTTTCTTTTCATGCAATGCTTTTCAAAGGATCTACTCTTTCTGTGTACCTGCCTGACTGATTTCAAATGCCTTCAGGAAACTTCATGTGCAAGAGTACAGTTGCAAACTTGAAGTTGTATCGTTGAAAAATTGAACTTATACAGTGCCAGTTCTACTTTTCTGCACAAACAAATGTATTTTCTATTGAAATATGAGGATTTTTCTATGTGACTCATATTTAATATCTTGTTGCTTTTTATGAGATTCCACAAGTTCAGAGACAAGAAATTTTCTCTTGAGTCATGCTCTTAAGTATAAGCTTTAGGAGAAAAATAACAGTTTTCTTTAATGTACGGAAGTGTTTGGTTCAATACCTCATTAAGTGGAATGGGTAAATGTATAATATGTGCTGTTCTGTGAACAATGCTACATTAGTCACGGGAGACCTCAGTAGTTACTTAGGGCAACACATTTCCTTGGACTTCTTTAACACTAGCCCCTCCCTATGCATTTTGCAACTATTTCCTGTTCCTTTTCAGGGTGATTGACCCTTAGTACATTTTAGGTATTCTCATTAAGGGCATTATTGAGCCTACATCTTTTAAAATGTTAGAACAAAAGACTTCCCTAGAGATTTCCAACTGTTCTGGTGTTCATGTAACACTAAGTGAATCTGCACTCTCAGCTTGGAACCTGTGCTTCATGTAAATGTCCTGCTGGCAGCTGTCATAATGAGATATCAGTGTAGAGCTCCGAATCAAGATCCTTGAAGTCCCTTCTTCAGTTTAAATAAGATTAATAACTGTTCATAGCTGCCACTTCTAGAAAACTGTTCTGAACCCAGGCATGTTCAGTTCTCTATTTCTGCACCCTCCAAGAGCAACTTTTGGGCCAAGTGAGGGAATACTCCAGGACTACTAAAAAATATGGCACTAACTTCTGGGAAAGATGAAGAATGTTTAGATAAGGTTTTGTTAGCTTGAGGCCTAATAGTAACCTTTCATCCAAATCCTCAGGATTTTGTCAGTTGAAGACCAATTAACTGCATGTGGTAACAGAAACAAGAGTTTCCCTGTGCACAAACACAGAGCAATAGCAGTTAAAGTGTATGCTGAGGGTATAAAACCACACATTTAATCACCTTTCCATCACCAAGTTTGATGTTGCTCTCCCTTCTGCCCTGTTTTGATCTCTCTGTGCAGCAGTAGTATCAGCAATGACAATAACCTTTCCAACTGTGGAACATGTAGTACATCTGGAGTACTTTCAAAAATATTTAATTTTGGTAGAAACAAAATAAAAATAAATCAAGAATTAATCTAGGTACTGCACTTCCCACTTCCCATTCTCCTGTCCTGGCCACACCTACTGTGACCAAAATGTAAATTGCAACAATATTAATTTATAGCAGCAATAACAATGTCATCTGGCTGCCTCTATGTCCACAGGTAAGTTTACTGAATGCAGTTGGAAATCTTTCCTCAAAGACTGTTCTTGTCTTTGTAGTGTTGAGAATATGTGAGAATTTGAGAATATCCTTCCTGGCACAATCTGTTCTTGATGCCTATCCAAAGCCATCCCTTCTATGAATAGAAGAGATTGTGCATGTGTACATTTGTACCTTTGCTGAGATCAGGAGTATATTTTTGTCATAGATCTCCCAGCACAACATGCTGCGTATTGTCACACCGTGTAAACCAGATTCCTGAAGATGTACTCTGATGGCTGATTAATCTCCTCTCCCTGCAACCAAACTGGGAGAAATGTCTAGAGAGAACCTTATATGTTTACAGTGCAAATGTTGGGTCCTCCTTTTGAGTGCCATGGGTGTCTAAAGGAAGAGGGAGTCACTTGTCCTCTGGGAGCTCCCATTCTCTTCAGCTGACTGCAAACAGACAAAGTTGCCTAGCTCAGAAGGAGATGTCTGCATTGACAGGCATATAAAGTAAGGTAAGATAAATCCCACCCTAGCCACCTAGCTCTATAGATAGTTTGAGATGTTCTTCTTTTCAGCACAGTAACCATAACAGACAGGCTTAATGTAGCTTTCTGTTTCCCTTTTGCCTTCACAACGAGGAACATACTGCTGACAACACCTCAAATAATGACAGGTACATGTCTGTTATGGGGATGTGGCTGAGCTCTCCTTGGCTCTCAGAGAACTCAGTAGTTGATTTGTCATAGTATCGCCTCGCAGGAAAAATCACCTCTCAGAAAGGTGGGGAATGGCTGCTTGTAGAGTTGGCAAAATTCTTATTTACAGAAGTTGATTATTTTTTTACATCAGGACATGACAGTGGATAATGCTTATACCACAAACAACTGGCATTGCTCATACGTTGCCAGCCTCGACCTTTGAACAGTTTGCTCTTGTTATATAAACCTGTGGACTCAAAACTTTCCTATCAGCAGTGAGCCGGTGTCATAATGAACTTTGCCATAAAAAGCTATGCACAACAATCCAGACTCTCAGTGGTAAAAAGAAAAAGTTTACCAGAGTGCAGGTGTAGCCTCTCAGAAGTGCACACAAAGTTGTCAGTCCTGATGGCACCCCAAAAGGGCTCTACAAACTATCCAAGGAGGTCCTCTGGTCAAAGCTGGAAGCTGCAGGGCCCATTGGGCACATTAATGTCTGTTCTCTATTTTGCCTGTGCAACAGCTCATCCCTGCCCACCCCTGTAAGCTTTTCACTGCTCAGACTCCTCTGTACTATGCTATTTTTAATTGTTTTCTGTTACTGATATGCAGATCCAGGACTACAGCTGTTGGAAAGAACAGCTAAGGCCAGAGACATTGTTTGGGAGTTTTTTTAGCATATCCTTCAGGTCAGATAAGCTTTCAACCTGTCACTGTAATTGTACTGATACTGTAATTTCTCTTCTTTGTTACTTCCTACAACATTACTTTTATTTATTTTGTGGCTATCAACATTCATCACAATCTTTGTAAAAGAAATAAAAAGGGAAGAGAAGGGAAGGGAAGGGAAGGGAAGGGAAGGGAAGGGAAGGGAAGGGAAGGAAATAGGAAAAATGAAAAAGGAAAGAAGTTCTGCTGTTCTTGAAATGTGACTGTTTTGCCACATTGTGAGTTGACACTGAAAAAAAATGTCCCTATTTCTTGAATCTCTTTCAGTCATTAGAACATAAGTTCTTTAATAGGTACCTTGGTTGAAATGACAGTCAAGGTTTTCTACTGTGGTGTAACATGTAGAAGTAATAACATAACAGGCTAACTTCTAATAACCTCCACTGCACTTTGCTTCAGAGCTCTTGGAGCAAATAAGTTGTGAGTTTATTTGCAATGCTGAATTCAAGCCTCAGTTTGCTTCTAATTTTCTAATGAATCTGAGGAATATTTTCCTAGTTCAATGTGGGGACTTTCTGTGCATTGATGAAATCTGGGTCATGGCACAAGTGAGTTCACTAGTTCTACTTCTCACCCTGTACTGCCTCTCAGTCTTATCTGTGCTAACCTCAGCCGTGACTAGCAGTTAAGTTCAAAAAGAACGTGGAGGGGAGACAGAGTTCAATTGTGTCACAGGAAAAATACATTTCCAACCCAGCCCAGAAATTCTCCTCCTTTTTCAGGAAAGTGAAAAAGAGAATAAGTTGCACTGTTTCCTAGAACAGGAGTGGCCATCCATTCTATTTTTCTGTGTCAACATCCTCACTCATTATAGGCAACCTTTTTATATACAGTAGTTCCCCTTTCTCCTGCAAAGATGCCAAATTATTTGAGTATATTGATTCCCTTGCCTTTTCTGTGTTTTTCCTCCATCATCTTTCCTGGCTTTTCTTGTTATATGAATGAGCATGAGTAAGGGTACTGCTTTTGACTTGGACAAACTGAATTGTGTTGTGGTGAATGCAAGAGTTGCCACACCACAGAAATTTGTTATCCTTCTGGCATCTGAAGAGGCTGAAGAACCATGGCAAAGGGCGAGCAGAAGTAAAGGGAAAGACAAACAGGAAATGTGGATGATGTCTGCTATGATGACACCTGCTCACCTTGAGGAACTCTATCCACCATGGTCAGCTGTAAATCTGTTCTTCAGTGGTATTAAATCATTTAAATTGATCCGTATGTTCTCCTTGGTGACAGAGTTCCCTATTTATAATGTCTACAAGTACTTCTTGTGAATATTCTGGTAAAATCCAAAGACAGGAAGTATGCCTTTTCTTTCAGCTTACATAAAAGCTGCCATTGCAAGTAAAAACAAAGTCTCATTCATGGTCATTCACAGGAAGAAACAAGGCAAATTAAGAACGTGGTTAAAAACAAGAGGATTGATATTTTGCTCGATGTGATCAGTTTTTGTTGCTGTTGCCTGTATACTCTCAGAATTTATGGTCCAAAAGATAACTGTATGTTTACAATGCAGTCTAATAATTAAAACTGCTTAAAACATAATTTTGATGACAGTTCCTCTGTAAGTAGCCTCTGTAAGATATGGAGCTTTGTTTTTGCAGCTCATGTATTTGTTTTCTGAGTGCTCTTCTGGCCATACAGTAAATTCAACTTGTATTGTGATAGTTCATCAGTGGTGTGGATTTTTGACAGTGTGAGAAATACGTAAGTAGTTGTTCTTCCCATGCTGGAACACAAATGACATGGCAGTTCTTACCTGTTGAGGCATCTATGCCAGTCAGGTGGGTGCAGCAGCCATTCATGGTTAAAAAAAATTGAGAAAGAAAAGACAACACTGCTTTTGTGATGACATTTGCTTTGAATGATCATCGTAATTTAAACCCATGACTTCAGTGTCACAACAGAGACTACTTAAGCAATACCATTAGCTAATGTTAGAAGGAAGGTGTTACACTGTAGGGAAACTGGCAAGGAACACATGTATTTTATAAACCTGTCCAACCTGAATTTTTTGGATGTCCTGAAAAGACACTGACAGTTTCATTAGAGTGCTATTTTATGCTTACATAATGAGTTTTAACATATCTTCAGTTTGAGGGGGAAGAGGAAGAATGAGGTGTTTCCCTACTGAGGAATAAAGGTTTTGATTTCATTATATGGTCCCATTGCTTGAGGAAAAACAGCATCTGACAGGAAGTAATCCTGGACAGAATCCAAGAGAAAGTTGGTGTGTTTGAAAAGACTTGCAGGGAATGCAGAATTCTCACAAGAGCAGCCTCCAGGCCAGGTACTCACACCAATGGCTATCTGTGATCCTCTGGTCATTATAATGACTCAGGGAATGACAAGCATGAAAATACTCCAAAAAAGAAAACAATGATGCAGAGAGGTATCTTTAGCTTCTCCTCAAGCTTTCCTGCAACCTGATAAGATTTCCTGCAACTGTGGACTGTGGACATCAAAGAAAAATACTGATTAGTGATGCCAAACTTCGGCACTGTTTATATAAGCTCCCTTTACCAATTGAATTCTAGTGCTGCAAGGCCCCAAGGAAATTTACGGCAGAGGCAATGGCGATGAAGAAGTAATTGTATTCTACCCCAGTTATCATTAATGAACAAAAGATACTCAAATGTGTCTTCAATAAAGGCTTTGTTTGGCTAGAGCAGGGGTCTAAAAGGAAGCAAAGAACACACAGCTGTTAGGTACATTGTTGTTCTGTGCACAGTAAGGATTGGATTGAAGGAAATCGACAACCTAGCCATCCTGTGATAGCAGCTTCCACCTAATCTCCAACAAACTATCCCAACTGCCAACCCCTCAGTGGGGATTTGAAAGGCATAAATGCCTGACTGAAAGACTTAGGGGATCCATCTTGCATTCCTAAATATTTCAGAGGGATTCAGACTGTTTTTTCCTGAGGTGGTTCTTCAGTTTTTTCTTTAAGCATTTAAGAGCCCTTTCCCAAAGAAAATTCAGTGTGTGTGCTAGAGACAGAACTGCAATTGCATTCAAGGTGTACTAAAATTGGAAGCTAGACGCAAATATATAAATTGAAAGTTCTCAAGAAAAGGGTTCAAAAAATGATGCAAAATGTAGAACAACACAGCTATATAGAAAGGAACTGACATAGTTGCCAGAAAGCTATCCTCATTGGAGTCTGCCAACAACAGGTGATGTAAGAGCTGGCAGTGAATAAAGCTGTGGATGTGAATGTAGTGTCTGGCAATATTTCTTGAGAGATATTCACAGCACAGCACTTTAAGACTCAGAGAACACCATTACAAGGAGATGTCTGAGGATAAACCTGCACTGTTTGGCTCCTGTGACCAACAGAAAACATCTCTGGCATGTTGGTTTTTTTTCTCCTTTTTTTTTTTTTTTTACATCTGGTTTGGACCGAATTGAGCATTATAACTAATGTAAGTTGAAACAAGCCTGCAGAGTCCATTCCTGCCCCCCTAGTTGTTTGCTCCACCCTCCTCCCAGTATCCTACAGTAAGGAGGCAAAAAAGGTGGCTTGAAGCAGCAGGACAGGGAAAATAAAGCATGCCTGTGCCACAAGTGATTGCTGTGCAGTGTTATGAACTGCAGCAATCAGAGAGTGAACGCACATCACTCTCTCCAGTTTCTACTGTGACCCAGAGGAGCTGCTCAGGGAGCCAGTCATACCACAGACACCTCTCATAAATAGTGGAGCCTCACTGCATCCCACTGGAGTCCCTCTGGACAACAGTAATCCAGATGCTCCACTTGCAGACAGGGCAAGACCACAGAATCTCAGTTCAATTGTACTTTCAGCATCCATCACTCAGAGTCACTTCATCTCCTTCAGTTGCCTGGCATGCCCTTGTGCAAAAAATTCTGGGACTGCGGTTTCTTTGCTAGGTCCCCGCTGAGACTAGTGTATTTACATCTGACTGGGAGGGCCCATCGTCATGCTTTCCTCTTGTTGGCATGCCCTGTGTCTTGTTCACTGCTTGACAGCTCTGCTGACCCTTCCTGGCTGCTGTGCCTGTGAGCAATGCTGGGCAAAGTCTGCAGCCCCTGGCAGGCCTAAGCCCTGGCGGGCCTTGGCCTGAATGCACTATCCAGGTGTGCCCATGGGGGCTGGTTGCTCTCAGCATGGCTGATGAGTAATTCTGTTCTCCTTGTCCGGCCAGATGGAAAGGCAAACCAACATATAGAAGTTTTATTGGGAAGTAGAAAATGTCTCAGAAATTAAATGAACTGAAGGATAAGGTGCCTCTGTCAGTGAGTGGGTCAATGTATCCTTACACTACAGTTTAAGGCAAAACCTGACGGGTTGTATGAAATGAGATCATAGTTTGTTTCTATTTTGAGAAAGTACGTTGGCATACTGAAAAATAGCAAAGACCAAACTAATGTGCGTTACTTGGCTAGCGCAGCAGACAAGCCAGATGGATATCCAATGTGCAGCCATCCAAATGGCAGCCTGTATGAAGCTCTGCAGCTGGGCAGGAAGTAGAGACTGGGCAAATTCTTACCAGGCATACACTCAACAACTGCTGCAAGTCTCCCACAGCAAAACACACATTTCCTTGCGTCCACCTCAGTAAGACAATGAAACAGTAGCCCAGGATGGGGAAAGAGCTGTTGCCATATGGTTCTGGAGTGTTGCATGTGTGGCTGCATGTGTGCCTGTGAAATGCCCCATGGTACAGTTCTAGATTTTGTATAATTTAGATAACAGAGTAATTAGGGTCATATAAATGTCACTGAGACAGAAGATGAATTCTCTCTGGCTGTGAAAGCTCCCTTTGGACTCATCCATGTTGCCAGGATGCTGGAGCTGGAACAGCTCGTGGGTGTACACGTGTTCCTCTGTCCTTCTGCAGGAAGGACTTCAGTCCCTCAACTGTTGAATTGGCATCTTTCACTAGCACTAAGTTCACTTTGAAAACAATCTGATAAGTTACCAAGAGAAAACCTTTCTGCAGACAGAGTATTAACTGGAGACTTCTGCCTGTAGAAAGCAACTTCTTAGGAGAGTCTTTACCTTAAAAATCACAAGTCTGTGATGCAATTCCACGTGAGTCAGATTTATTCTTTTATTATCTGATTTAACATTTGCGTCTCACCGTCCAATCTGCTTTGGTAGAATTATTTTGGGGCATAGGAAAAGAATATGCAAGCTGTAAATATTTAAAACACCAAGAAGCATTTCTCCTCTGGGAGGAACTCTCTCTGTGCCTCTGTGGGTAAGGAAACCACTGAAAGTCTTGTTTTCTCCCTCTAGCAAATCCAAATGCCAGAGAAGCAAAAAAGCACTTTTTGTAGTTCTTTACTATGAGCACTCTCGTTATTGCACTAACTAAGGAATGTCCCATGCATCACTGCAAAAAAAAAAAAAAAAAAGCAAAACAAAACAAAACAAATAAAACCTTACACTATATAAAACCACCTCAAAGGCAGCTTAAAGGAAAAATGAGGCAGAGAAGAATATAGATACCCTTAGGATATCTGTCTGTTAGTGCATGCTGAAGACTTCTTCAGAATCCTTTACGTGGCACCAGCCATATGATCTCTAACAGGATACAGTTGAACTGAAAGTGTTTGTAGACAGATGATGGGAAAGAGCAAAGGCTTAGAAAAACCTTTAGTATATTACATAAATTGAAAAGATTGGAATTGATGACAAGGAAAACATTGCAGGAAACAATACAAGTCTGTGGGATAATCGAAGATCTAGAAATGATAGGTGAGTGGCATCACTCCTACACAACAGGAAAGGGAGCATTCAATGAATGAAGAGGCAACAAAGTCAAAACTGTCAAAGGTTGTACTTTTTTCTCACCATATATAATTGGACCATGGAATCAGAGTAGTCAGGAACATACAGAAAATGAAAAAGGGTTGTTCATTCTTATCAATATTAGGAATATACTATGTCTCTACTGGCATAGTGTAGCACCACTCCATTACCCAATTCAGCTAGAAAAAGGAATCGAAAATCTACATAGACACATTATCAACACCAAGTCCCACTTCACTTTTGTGTCTTACATTCTTTGGGATTTAATAATTGTAATTTGAAGCATGTCATTTGCATTGCTGTGAGGAATAAATTTCTTCAGCTGAAGATAAGAAAGCACAGCTCTGCGCACAATCAGTGGCATAGCACATGATCTCTTCTCAGGTCTGAATTAAATTAATTTTGATACTCTATCAGTGCACTGCAGTTCTCTTAGGAAGGTCTCATTCCTTTAAAATAGTTATACTTATTCAAATGTTCATTGAAGAAATGTGAAGAAAAGGGACTTTTTACTCAACAGCATAATTGCTTCCACCAATAATTCTTTTTTTAAGAGGGAAAGGCAGAGAGATAACGATGATACTTGATGATCTTGGAAAGCATTTTCTGTATTTATTTATTAATTTGAGCAAACATTTAGCAATAAATGATGATCTTTGTGTTGAGTGGGGGGACTGTGAAGTATTCTGATGACACTGTCAGATGGCAGAATCAGTTATCCACCTAAATTATTTGAGACAGCTCTTCAGTCTTTTTTGGGGGAGGGTGGGGGGGGCGGGGCACACAAGTACACCAGCACCATAGCAGAGAAGAATTTTTATGCACCAAAGAGTACTTTCTAGGAGATGGTCCAAAATACTTCACATAATATAAAAGATCTTACAAGGTATATGCAGGGGAATTAGAGCAAAGTGAGCTTCACTAAGAAATTCTGCTGTGATTGAGAAAGATTTTGCACTTATTCTTTGATCTGTAATGAGGCAAATCTTGCAGAAACACAGCAAGTTCATAGTCTAATTGTACCAAGCATTCTACAGACCTGAAGAAAGACTGTCACTGCCCTGGGGAGTTTTTTTGGTCACTGGAAGAAGCAGGCACAGGATGAAGAAAAATGAAAATGTTATTATCTGACTTCTACAGGTTAGGGACTAAGACACACAAAGATTAATAGAATGGCTGAAACCTATGCTTGAGCCAAGATCTGAACCCAGATCTCCAGAGTCCTATTAAACACAAGACCGGCATTCATAACCTCAAACTGTGTTGTCAATGTAATGATCACAGCTAAACAGAAAGCTTAATTCCAGGTCTCCAAAGAGCAATATTAGAGTATCCTTTTACATATTATTCCAGCAGCAACAAGAGACTGTTTCAAGTTGATGACTCTGTTCTGTTGGGCAGTAGACAATCTCAACAAATTAAGTGCTCTTGTCTGAGCACATTGTCAGGTACAACAGATACTTTGGATTTAATCCTATGTAATAAGAGATTTTGGTTCCTAATGTTGAATCATGTTGTACTTGTATGGACAAATATAAACCAGCTTGATTTTGAATTTTTTTGAGCTCTCATGTTGCTTTTTCATCCTGTCCTCTAAAAGGTAGAGGTTAGTGTGCCCTCCTGAAAGTTTGTTATGCTTTTGTCTGTAAACATGCGATAAAACAGAGACTGATATGCTTCAAGTCAAAACATAAACAATGTTGGAATTGCCTTGTCGTAATAGTGTTTGCTATTTTATCATATTTAGAAGGAATAAAATAAAAAATAAGGGTGTTTTAATGAAGATGCAAAAAAGTTTGCCACTGATTTTAATGGATGTTCATGCTTCAACAGAAAGCACATATAGATAGATAGATTATACTAAAACATAATATTTTCTTAGTCTTGGTAATTCATATTACATAATATACTGTAATAGCATATATAAGGATGTTTATAGCTATGAAACACTCATGAGTACAATTCTTTCACACATAAAAAAGCTATCCTGACTCAACTACTTGGATTCCCTTTTGCTCCCTCCCTCTTAGCACCTGAAACACAGCAGTAACATACTACCTCAGCTATGTGATTCTTTGCATGGTGAGCCATGGCACTGTGCTGAGGAAAGTTATTTTTACTCTGCCAATTCCTGGAAACTGAGGAGCCTCAGAAGACCCTCTACCCAGGGACCCAAGTCTTCTTTTATGTGATGGGGGTGACAATAAGGAGTTTGCAACACCACAGAGTGCAAGATCCATTACCCTTCATTGCATCCTATGAGAAAGCACATCTGCAGCACTTTCTAGCAGTCAGATTTCACCAGAGCTCAATTTTTTAACTGACTCTGATGCTCAGTTTTTCCTAGAATCGCATGTAGATTTTGCATCTTCCAAACATGCTTGTTACATATGTCAGACTTGGTGCAGCAGAAAATCCATCCCTCATTCAGTCTGGCTAATGGCAAAATTGTTCCAGAGTGGGTGAAAAATTCAACTCAGGTCACTGGAGATTCTTGCAGCACCAAATGCTGCCAGCGTTATGTAATGAGAATTCATCTCAGGTTGTGGAAGATATTGAGCTGCTGAAGTCAACAGAACATTGGCAGGGAATGTTCACTGAGGTTATCTTTAGATTGAATCTGCTTGGACTTTTGACACCTACTCGGCAGTGTCTATTGGCATGCAGCAAACTTTGCACTATCAAAATGCTGAAAATGTTTAGTCAGTAACTAATTTTTTCCTTGGTAAATGTCTTTGCTTCCTGAATTCTCCTCCTCTCACTCTCTTTTTATTTAGTGTTTGGATGCTCAACTGTAGGCAGGAGGTGTTATTTCTGGGAGAGATATACAACTTGTGACCTGAAGAGGAGCTTATCTCTCTGTGGGAAGGACAGAGGTTTCCATTTAAACAGTTTTTCAGTAAATTGTAAATTTAAATAGTTTTTCTGTGCCTTCTGTATATTAAGTTGTCAGTAGTTAATACTGTAATTTTATACGCATTTATTTTACATAAATATCACCTCCAGTTTTACTTCCTAGTAGACAAACAAGTTGTGTTTTTCTTTTAAGAAACTGTATGATTATGCATTATATATACATGCATTAATGTATTATTTTAAAAACTCAATGTGACAACAGTATATATTTACGCTTCAGCTGCTTTGGCTGTTTTGCAAGAATTACACAAGCAACACATACATGTCTATGTTTGTATAGATAAATATTTTTCAAAGTTGTGGTGTCAAAACATATGAATATATACATATTCAACTGTCACAAAGTAATCAAGATACATACAAATAGATATATACATACAAATATATATATACATATATATATATATATATATCAAGTGTGTATGCAACTGAAGCAGTACCATACAAGATGTCAGCTTTACAGCTCTCTCTTTATGTATACTCATACATATGTTCATATATACTCATACATGTGTTCATACAAAGCAATGCAATGTGTTTCATGGAAAATGGTAGAAGTGGAAGCCATTTCTCATTATAAGTTGTAGCACATGGCTGCCTAAAGCATATAACCTTTCACACAAGCTGATAATTTTGCATTAGTTTGGAAGTTAAGACTGTAAAAAAAAATTCAAAAATTTAAAAGGAAAGAAAAGTGACATGTATAAACAAATGATACTTCTCGCATATACAAAGGCTCTAAATAAAGCCTGCTGTGTGGGAGTACAAATCTGCACACAGAACCAGTACATTATAAATGAACATATGCAGACTCACACCTACAAATAGTATAACAGTATCAGATACAAACTGGTGACTTTTTCCAGAACATAGATTTACTACCTCAGTCATTACCATTCTGCTTCAAGAATTACAGCTACGCACCCTCACAAAATACAGTCATATATTCTCTACAAATTTCTTTGTCTTAATGTATGATTTTGTTTTTACAGTCACTTGTTTCATGTATTCTTTAAAGTCTAAAACTCTGATCCCCCCTTCTCAGTCCCTGAACTGTTTTAAAAAAAAAAATAACCACAGCAAAAAACAGATTTCTAAACAAAAGAAAGTACTACTCAAGTACACTTAGTATTTCAAAAATAAACAAACAGAGATACATCTTTTCTGGTTGTAACATCCCAGCAGGAAATCTTAGACAATATTTTAACAGGACAGATAAAATATTTGAACTTCAATCTGAAGCTGTGAATATGCGGACGTATTTCCAAAAGGAAAGCAAGACTCTGCATTCTGAGATCCTGCGACCTGCTACATAGAGATCAAAGCAAACTGGAAAATATTCCTCAATATGTATGTATATATATTGTGCTAATCAAGAAAAAAACAAGGATACCGTAAAGTTTATAAAGGAAGTATTGTGGTGACTTTCATTCTCCATAACTGGTTAAGTTTAACATCATAGAAGGAATCTGCTTCAGAAAGGATTTAATAGCAGTCAAGAATATACTATAGCTGTAGATCTAATCTAAAATATAATAATGCTGGAGACAAAGAGATGAATTTTGTGAAAGATTTAAGATCTCATTGTACACCTCACATTTAGGATTTAGGAGCATTCCCATGTTACAGCACAAAGCCTTTTGGTGCACAGGGTTGAAGAAAAAAAGTCCATAAAATAAGTGAGCAGCTTTATGCAATACTTTCTTCTTCAGTCCAGCAAGCATTACTGTAAGCAAGTATTGTACCTGAGTCTTATTCTCCCAAAGACAGATTCTGTTCAGGATGAGTGTTAAGGCAGAGCAAAAGAGGAAATGAAGAAGCATATAAAAATATTTTTATTGAATTGCACTCTGTATTCCTTGTCCTTGAAGAACATAGTGCTATTTCCTGACCTGATCTCATCAGGTGGGTCTAAGGCCAAAGAACCACTCAGCATGTGCAAACCTAGACCTTGGCCCCTCCAAGCCAAGGTGCACAGACCTCTCAGCTCCTGTGCAGAAAGAGTTGCTTTTGGTCCTGAAGTCTGGCTTTATTCAGTAAAGGAATAATGTCTGAGGATTTTTCTCCTGTTGTATTAGCCTATTTGGTCTCCAGAACAATGAGTGGCAAATCCATGATTATTTCATTATTAACCCACTCTCCATCTTCCTACACCATTGTAGTCATATTCCCTATTTTTTGATTTTAATATGTTCTCGTTCTTCTCCATTTTCCTCTTATTTTAATCGATTTTCCCCCCTTCCTGTTTCCTACCCTAAACAGAGCAGGGACACTGCTATTTTATTTTGTACAAATTTTCCAAATACCCTCTATTTTCAGAGGTTTCTATTTAGTAAGAAGAGGGAAGTCAGCCTTCCTTATTATGGCTTCCATTAATTGTGCTTTAGCAGGTCACAGGAAAGCTCATGATATGTTCACAAAGTTGGCTTTATAAATCATAAGTAATGGAGAAGAAATCTTGTGGAGTCTCTTAGAGGGAAGTGATTACAGCAGTAAAATATCATCTTTGCAAGAAAAATTGTGTAATAATAACTTTGTGGGATTTAATATTACTGCTGTAACGTAGAGATGAGCACTCAAGTGCATCAAGAGCTTTAATAATGTATGTGTAGGTGGAAAATTACCCATAAAGAATTTGACTTTCAGACAACGTTCATTTTCCGTTCTCAGAGAAAACCTGGGCCTTTTGGTGGGTGTCATCTCATGCCCTGTACTCGTGACATCTAGAAGGAATATTGGAATTTGAGTGTTCTGACTGCTTCACTGAGTAGAAGCATTCCTCCTCCCTGTGAGCTTTAATGAATTCCTATGGAGGTAGAATATGAAGTACTTTTATTAAAAGTATATTGGTACAGAATGAACTAAACTACAGGTCAAGGGCCTGCATGAGTCTACTAGCCAACATTTATATACTCTATATTAGAAGAAACTATACTGGGGTCACTTTGATGTTTGATGAATCAGAAGCACGAATGTGTAGCACAAATGAAAAGAAGGCCTATGATTCATTCTTTTTTCCTACTAATACTTTGTACAAAGTAATATAACATCTGGTAATACAGCAACTGGTTTCTTGCACTCTTTGCTTACCCACTGAACATCTGACTCATTTGGTGTCCTTTACTCTGTCTAAGAACATTCGATTGCTTCATGGAAAGTGGAACATCCCTAACAGTTAAAAAGGTAAATCTCACAACAGAAGAAAAAATGCTCATGCTCTGTAAAGTGCAAATACCTACCTAGCAGGATATCCTAAAAATAACATATGCAATGGGCTGCTAGAGCTTTTGTTTTTAATTGACACCAGGCTCATTCTTTGTACTAATAGAAATCACAATGATCTCCCAATAAAGGGAAATATCTCCTTCTCTCAAACATTTCCAAGCCAATAGAGCTGTACGCACCCGTTCGTTAGTTTAGAGCCAAGATTTTTGTGCAATCAACTGACACAAATACTTTGTTCCATCTGAAGTGATTTTGGAAAAGACACAATGTTCAAATGTTGCAAGACTGCAAGATATCAGTCTTTTACACAAGTTTCAGATACGCACACACCTTGAACTTCTGTCTCTTCCTTTTCCTTGAAGCTTTCCACCTCATATAACCCCTTGTCTCTTCCTGCTGGAGTTCCTGCTCACTAAAGCTGCTTGTTTGACCCAGACCTTTCCCTAGCCTTGGCTATAGGGCTCCTTACAGTAGTGCCATCTCTGTCATCAAGCAGAAATAAAGCTGTCAGAAACCAAATCTGTTACATAGCATCAAGCTGCAAACCTATTGCACTGCTTCCAAATGAGGCACTCCCTGTCTTCTGAACAACTTTCCCTTTTGTTCTTGCGCAATTGGAAATGCAGCATCAACTCCATCAATTGTTACAGAAGCAAACTGAACTGGAGAGGAGGCCCAAGTCTGAAATCAAGCCGCAGCTGTGCTCAGTTGGCGAGTCTGCCAGGAAATTTGTATCTTGGCCTTAAATGTACACTGTTAGTAGAAGCATTACATATATTCTCAAATCAGAAGTGTATTTAAAAAAAACAATTACAATCTATTATTTGTCTATTATTTAAGTAGCAGAACTGAAAAACCGTCAACAGTTAACTCTTTTCTGGATCCTTTCATGGTTCTTCATGGTAGAAAATAACTTCTTCTTGTACTAAAATAAAGAAATTTGTGAAGATCTTGAAAAATATAACTCACATGCTAGCTATTCTTCTCAATAATATTATTCTGAGTACTTTATATGTGGAAAAACAATAAGCAAATTCACACTTCTAAATAGCCATACAACATACTGCGATAAAATGAAGACATTTTATTTGGGCTTTTTAATTTGCTTCTTTATTGTGTACAACAGGAAATTCTGGAATTTATTAATATGATTCTTAAACATAAGGCCTTAAAAACACTAGAGGATCATTATGAAAGACATTCTCAGTAGTTCAAAATCCATGTCTGTATCATGTACAGTAAATCCAATATAGTAAGTAAGTTACTAAATATAATGAACTTCAGAGGCTTGCCAAGCTCTTAGTGCTCTGTGTTTGGCAGACTGATTTCGTTCTTGTCTGCGTCTATGGACCTTACTGTGTTTATTGACCTCAGTTTGTCACCCTGAGGTCAAATTACAGCTGCTTGGAGCTGCACCTTCAAGCCAGTCTGAAATTATAACTTAAGCAACACAGCAGGGCAGAGTCTGAGCTATTGTTCACCAAGATCCACAAGCTCCATGTTTCTGACTACCAGAACCAGCTATCTCCCAAGTGAAGCTCATTCTACTCTTTAAATGAGATGCCACAGGGAATTTCTTTGCACAGTTGCTTTGTTACAATCATACAATTATATTCACCCTGGCAGCATCCTTTCTCTGAAGTGTTCTGGACCTTTCTTTGATGATTTGATGATACTTAGACCTAAAGCATGGCAAGCCTCTGAAAGTCATTCACTCTCCTCTGTAGGTAGATGGGAGCAAAATGGAAACAGGAAGGATGTTTCCTTAGATGTCTTCATTTTATGGTGGATATGGGTTTTAAAGCTTCAAGGCTTGAAATCATAAGCTCAGAACTCCTTCAAGCAAATCTGATCTAGTGTCTCCTGAGAGCAACACCTAAAATTTCAGCCATGGTAAGAATTCTGGACTTTCCCATACCTATCTGACTTCAAAACCAATAGAAGAAGATATTCTTGCCTAAAACATGCAGCAGACTTGCACAGAGCATCCACTAGTTCCTTAAAGTTAAAAATACACCAGAAATAATAATGCAGGTATCTATGACCTTAGGAGATGCTAGATGTAAATATGAGCTTGTGCATTTGTAGAGTTCTGAGAAATATCTAGAAACATAATATTCCATGCTATCAACAGTTGTGGAAATGAAAATATCTCTTGTTGAGAAATTCCTTGTGCAGGATTTGATTTTGCATAAAAGGAACCAGAAAGAGACCTAGATTTCTAGATTTCTCAAGAGTCTTAACACGTCCACTTTGCTCTTTGCTTTTCTGCTGTAGGTTTGAATAATCAGTTCACACACACCTTCTAGCTTCAGCTTTTAAGTTCCTGAAGACATTACCTTTCTTGTCTTCCTGTCACTGTCCTCCTGCCAGAGGTGATCTTTCATCTTACCCGGAGGCTCAGCTGCAATCAGCAGGTGCCGAGCAGTTCAGCCTGAGTTGTGGGGACCTCTGGATGGGGACAGACTGAAGTATGAGCCTCTTCCACAGCTCAACCACGAATCTTAGAAGAGTATAAAAATAGATGTGTGTTTAATGGGAAATTTTCATCAGCTTTTCAACATTTTTTTCAAGATTTATGGATCAGAGATTTCACAGACTGTGAAGCGATTGAAGATTTCCTCAGTGATGGTTTTCTGATGTAAAGTAAAAATTAAATAAAAGAAAAAAAGAAAAAGGGTATTTTATCCAAAAATGTCTTCTGTTTTTAGTTACTGACATGTGCTTTGGCAGTTTCAAAATTGAAAAACTCTGATTTTTTTAAATTGTTTCCTTTCAATTTCCAGTTATGATTACACTTCTATCTGGATTGTATGTATGTATGAATAGTAATTGCTTTAAAAATACCAGTTTGGTATTCAAATGTTCTTTTCCACTGTCTGCATACTCAAATACTCCTTGTAACCTAAACTTTATGGAAGTAGTCATATGATTAAACAAATCTGAAGAAAGAGCACGCACTTGGCTATCTATAATAAGAGAGTGTAGATGATGTACATTCAGTAGGGAAGCAATAATGTGCATTAGAGCATTATATTCCCTACTTACTGCCTGTGTTTTATTTCACCTGCAAATAAGTAAACATGGCAGGTGATACATTCTGCCTAGATCCTTAACAGAAAACCTAGTTAGGCTTAGCTTGTGAAGCATGCAGTGCTGCTGCGCTGACTGTAGTGAAATCCCATCATAGGATGGAGAACTGACTTGAAGCCCAAGGGCTTATCCTGGCCTATTTTCCTCCAGAAAGATGTCTTTTCACAGCCATTTGAATTGCTAACCTCAAAGCTGAAGTCTCTGGGAAAAGTTAAATCCAGCATCTCCTGCAGATTCTGAACCACAGTGCACCACTAACCACTCCTGTCCTGTGCTGTATAGCTGCACCATGTGGAATCACCCAAGACATAGAGGTGAACATATGAGGTTGGATGTATGAGGAACCAACATAAGCATTCACCCTATGATCAAAGCAAATCTGACAGGAAATATTTTCCATGTTCAAAATACGGCAATTTATTTAAAAAATAGATCTCATGCTGGGCAGTTTCCTCTGCTCCAGCATTTTCTGATTCTAAACCAAATCAGAAAATTGCTTTTAGTTTCTTTGTTGCATTCCAAGGAAGAGCAGAGTGCAAGGAAGAGATTGCACAAGAAACTGGGTTCCCATGACAGATGCTTTTTTCAGTTTTGCAGGTCAGTGCATTCCTTATAGTTAAATGACATTTCATTAAAAATCCAGACTTCTGACTGGCATCCATTAAAGTAAAACTGCAGACCCAACCATTACTGTTGAAAATCATGATGCTGCTCTTCTGCTCCATACAGAACACCTGAGAATGACATCACCAGCTACCTAAAGGACCTGACATCATCAAAAAATTGCATTCTACTTCTTAGTATAAAAATACATCATCATTATTTCTGTGTTCTCTAAAGAAAAATTGATTTTTTTGTGCCTACTGTGGATGCTGCAATGCTATTTTAGAGTAATGCTTTTATGCCTATAGAGGCTGATTGCTTTGACCCTGAAGTCCTTCTTGCAGTGATGCTGACTTGCAGAATCACAGCTCATTCACATCCTCTTGCCAGAGAATAATAATCTGAATGCAAAACTTGCTACAGCAGCAATATATATATTAAAGAAATAAAAAAATACAAAAATAAAAATAAAATAATAAAAAACTTAAAACAATAACTGAAGACCTGACAAGTTCAAGCTAATGTGAATATGCCACAGATTTTAACTGTTACAATTAATTGCTGAGTTCAAATGAAAATTTTCTCTGTTTTCCAGTGATAATTCAGTGATAATAAGGACATTTTTAGTCAAGGAATTCAAGTAAGATTCTTGCATTATATTTAATTACTCCCAAGGAGTGTGAAAATAGTATAGAATGGAAGCAGGGCAAGAGCTATGAAGGACTGGAAGTTCTTGTATCTCTTCTAATTCCACTTTTGGAGATATAACCTCTGCATGGATGTGATTTAATATCAGACATATCCAAAAGAACTTCATGTGTTATAGGAATGTTCTTGAAGTGCCAAAAGTTTCTTCACTAGAGAAGAAAAATTACAAAAACACAACAAATCCTGACACCACCAGCAGAGCAATTATTACTTATTCCTAGCTAGATTCCCATACACATCAGTGCAAATGAATCTCTGCCCTTCCTCTACAATTGCTGTCAGCCTTGCCCTCACCTGTCCAGCATTCAACATTCTTGGCAGCTGAGATCACATGACAGGATGGAGTTCTTCACTCCTTCAGTTTAGCATTGAAGGCAACTTCTGGTCATGCCAAATGATCTGCTGTGCTTGGGTTTCACCTGACTTGTGACTAGGTAGACCTGTACAATCATTACTGCCTTATGTCCCTCAGATGAGATTTCAGTACCAGAAATCTGAGGGACATGCATGCTCTTGCTGTCTACCCTGCTATGTCAGTTGCCTGAAGGAGTCATCCTGACCTGCTTGCTGAGAGCATTTTTAATGCAATTGACCCTGCACAAATCCAGACATCTGCTAACCTCCACCCAGGTGGATTAATCTTCCCTTGAACTCTGTGGGAGTCTTTCATGTAATAAAGAATCAATTAAAAAAAATGCCAGAAATGATGGGGGACAGCCAGGGTGCAGGTGGGAATATTGCCTTGTATTTCTTTGGGCTTTCATACCCACAAGTCTGCAACTCCTCCTTACTGCATCTTTTTCTGAGTTGCCTGACCTATCTACTCCTGTCTATCCAATGGGAAAATCTGAACCCTGCTGAGGGCACAAGGCAGTAAAATGTGAGAACTGTGACTGAAAAATCCTGTAGAGGATCTAAGTCTTGGTATCATAAGGCTTTGCTGCTAATGACAGTCATAATCTGAATTCTGCCCAAAGTGGCCTTGGTTCTCTGCTCTCTGAGGGCAAGGTGAGATGAAGTGCAACATGAATGATGGACAATCTCTATATACTTGAATGTGCTTGGGTACCTTTGCCCCAATAATAACTTTAGAATTTTCATGAACTTTTGAACTGGTTGGATCTTCAAACCAGGATGGAAATCTCATTTTTTTCTCTTCCTGATGTATAGTGCTCTTAGAAACAGCATTTTCTTATGATACTGCAGTGAATGTAACCCAGAACTGGAGAAATGAGAAAGCTCAGTGGGAGAAATAAAGGAGATAATTTTTTTCCAGCCATATCTGAAACAGAGATTTATTGGGATTCTGAAGCATTCTGCCCTTCAAACTCCAAAAAAACGTTTATTGCCATGTTAGACACTAGTAAGAAAAGGGTCTGCTGGAGAACTTGCAGGCCTGTGTGAACAACCTGAATTCCCCACTTAAGGGCATTTATTGGAGGATCAAGAACTTTCTTAGACTATCACAAACTGTTCAGAGCGTCTCATAATGTAACTATTCTGTTTCCATGTATCACATATGTGCAAAGCAGTGATGCACAAAAGATAACAGGGCTTTGGTGTAAAGCAAAATACAAGACCATTGAAGTCAGATTCTTTTCAAAAGCAGCACTTTTGCCATATCATATCATAATGGACCCACAGCCATCCAACTCCTACAGTGTTGGGAGTCAGTCAATGCCTTATGCTCATGGTCTGTTAGAGATGGCCTACGTTGCTGATGCTTTTGAAACTGGTGGAGAGAAATGGAAGTTCGTCAATCCTCCAAGTTCAACAATCAAAACAGGTATAAAAACCACCCCACTCAGTACTGTGTACTTTTTTTTCCCCCTATAGTAGCAATAGCTTTTAGTGGGACTAAAGACTGAGCTTGAAGCTCTCTGATAATACACATCATTCACTAATCTAGCATAAAAGAGATGTGATTTTTTTTGTGTTAGTACAACTCTACTCTTGATGTTGCAAAGCAAATACATCATGCCTAGTTTTAGGGCAATTCTGGAACGTCTTATGCAGTTTCTTTTCAGGCTTCTTCTGTCAGCTTCCATGAGCTTCAGGACTTCAGCTTTCTCTTGCATATAATATGATCCAGATGAAATGCAAGTTCCTTGAAACACAGATTCTTGACAGTCACATTCAATATCCTATTTTAGAGGAGGAGACTCTATTTTTTATTTTTGTGAGAGTAAGAAAATAGAAGGAAAGGTGGAAGGGAGAACACTGTGTTAATCTAGGATTTACTGTCACAACAAGTAAGCAGTGTTATTTTAGGAAGCTGTTCAGGCAAAGGATTCCCTTAGTCTGTTAATTCATTTGAAACAAATCGCTAGCTAACCCCTCTCTTGGTGAGGCAGCCACGGTGGACAATCCTCTTCACCTCTGCACACACATTCAGACAGTGACCCTGAACTGCAATGAAAGCCACCCTGATGTTTGGAGATATAACTAGGTATAAATGACTCACTAAGCCTATAATACTTCCATTCACAAAGAGGCTCAACTCTAAATGACAAGGACATGATCCTTTTTTGAAATGCAAAGGATGAGTCCTCTTTCTCTACTCCTCACTGTGTGCTGTTGCATTTCCAGATAAGATGGTGGATGTGCATAGGCAAAGCAAGGAATACAAACCCTTTAATTTATTCCAAATGCTCCTGAATAGACTCCACTTCTCCCCACATGACCTGGCACCTATGATAACTGGCGTCAGTGTATGGATCACCTGAGGCAACTGAATTCAGGCTTCTACCAAATGTGGAAAACCTGACACCAGTGTTTTGCTCTGCTGGTCACAGTCAGAGCTGAACTATGCTTATGGAAATGTGGTGTGGTTTCCCCAACCCTTGCAGGGATGTGTTGATTGAATCCACTTGCTGTGGAGGGGGAGAATGGGGACATGCTCTGGCGTTGCTGTTTTGGCTGTGTTGCTGAGGAAAATGAACCAGATGAAGCAATGGTATAACCTCTGTGCATGATGATGCTGAAAGAGGCCTAGTCTGCTGGAGTCACTGTAGCTTTAGTCCCCCATAAACAGAAGAATGAGTGCACTGGGAAAAGAGAGTTCCTGGTCAGCTGATGAAGATGACTACAGAGATGAAAACAAACAGACACACACTGGGATTTAACCACATTACCAGAGCAACCTGCAAGCCTATAACCATCTAGAAACCAATTTACTTAGGGCTCATGCTGACTTCTGCCAATGGGGTAACCACTGGGCAGCAGAGTGAGCCATGCACGGTGATGAAGCCCATCTTCCCCAGCTTGGAGGAGCCCAGCCCTCGAGCATGGGAGGAACAGACAGAGACACATGACTTGAGGTTGCCTCTCAGCCTGTTCCTGTCCATCAGTGGGGTGACCACAGGGGAGAAATTTCAACAAAGGTCTAGCTGCACCATGTTGCTACTTCTGTGAAGAGTGACTATACCTTGAGTGCATGAAGGTGAGATTAGCACCAGCTCTCTACCCTGCTATTAGGGCATATGACACAAGACCTGTGACATACTATAGCGATGTGTTGAGGCTCCTAAGTATTTCACTGAATGACTCAAACACAACTGATATATATTCAGTGTAACTTAGAAGAGAGATAAATTCCTTTGGAGGTTCTTCTGTTGTCATTTTTACTTCATGATGTGAGAATTCAAGAGCAGTTTGTCATCAGATCACAAAGCCAATTTCCTAGTGATTTATAGGTAAAGAGAATTTGAGGTTTTCCCTTTTACATGTAATTATTTTTATTATTGTAAGATTAGCATGTTCCTGTTTTTCAGACTTCTGATTAGACCTTGTCAAGACAACATTACATTATACTGCTTGAAACTCGGAGCTTCTTCTGAAATTCTATCTATATATCATGTCAACACTGCTTAAATAGGATATAATACTTAGATCAAAGATCACGTGCCCTCTCAGATCTAACTGGAGACCACTTTATTTTGTTTTCATAAAGAAGCATAATTAGAAATACTTTACATTACACAGTATTTCTAAGTATTCATTCTCAACAAAAGTAAAAAAAGACCTGAAAAATAATGAAAATGATAAAAATAATACATGCTCTTTGAAAGTTATAATTCAACAGCATTTTAACATAAAAACTAACCCAGGAATGGATGCTATGATTTAGCCAGCAAGAATCACTCTTCCCACAGCCTCAGCGCAGTCACAAACTCAATGGAAGGAAGGAGATCTTTAACACCACATCACAATACTATGAGACAGAATGCAGACGGTAGCAAGACTGCTGAATCTCTGAAAGTGTGGAGGAATAAGGACAAAAGGAAGTTGGTAACCCTAAATATAATTTGGCCAGCAAATGAGGCTGATTCACTCTCCCAACAATTATATTGTATTCTTCTTACTTGTTCTTTGTAATCTTTTGTAAGATTAAAATCTAGTGGTTTTCAAGGCGTTGTCTGGTTTTCATTGTCATAGTTTACACCTATCAAGCAGAGATGTTAGCATTTGAAAGAACCATCAAAAACAGATCAAAATAAAATGTCAAAAATTTCCATCATTTGTCTGTTCCTGCTTTATCTGTGCTTAATATCCCAGAATTAATCCTGATCCCACTTGATGCAATAGCAAAACCAACTCTGATGACAACGGTGCAGTGTTGGGTCTTGAGGTTCCTCTTGCTCTATTTTTCTGCTGTCAAAATTATCCTCTTGAATCTTTCTGTAAATGAATATGCACAAAACTACAATGGCAAACAAAAAGGATTATGTTATAAATCTTCTTTCAAGAATCATGAATGGCTTGGATATTTGTCTTATAAAATCTTTCAAAGTGTTTCCAGTGCTGTACTTTTTCCATATGCTTGTGCATATTGCTTGAAATATTCCAACATTTGTTATTGCAAGAGAATCTTTATGATTATTAATTATGTAGGTGAATGGCTAATACAGCATTTCTGCTCTAATAATGTCCACATCTATGCTGAAGATAGCGACCTGAAAACACACTATCTTCAAGATCATATTTGAATCAATGTAGTGATCTAATTCATTTGTTTGGAGTAGCTTGGTCACTGAGCTGTGAAGCTCTGGCTCCAGCTTCTGACATGTTTCTGACGTTTTAATTGGAAATCCTTTTAATCAGCTGGCTCGTATGCAATTAACTCCATTTGACAATATAATCTTTCAACTAAGATCATTGTGTATAACAAGAAGGAACTGCAATATGTTATTATTATGCATAACTGTGAACAAAATGAAGAAATCATAATGCTTCAGACACTGTTATCCTGAGGATGATTAACAGAATAATTTAAATTATTTAGATGTATGTCCTGCAAAGTAGTGTTGCCACTACATTGTTCTTCTAGCATAGAAGGCTTTGTAGACGTAGACACTAAGACCATTTAAAGCAAGAAGACTACTTAGATCTTAGATTTAGTATCCACTTAGATTATCAGAGAGGAAATTGCTAATCTTTGCTAATGAGGCTCTAGAAATAGCACAGAACTGATGTAACTCGTTCTTAGCATAATCCATTTGCACTGATAATAATCAAATTATCACTAGGAAAGGGAGAACTCCTCTGAAGCATCCCTTCCATCCTGTACCTGGAGTGACAGAAGGATTCCTTATCCAGAGAACAAAAAGGAGACAGTGTTTTGTTGAGCTCAGCTACTCTTAAGAAAAACAATCTTACATTGATGATTAATTAGATGAATAAAAATAATATTTATGAGAGAAGACTATTTCTGTGTAGTATTTTTCTTGTGAATTACACTGAAATATATCAATTTCTTGTACACTTGTTGCAGAGTCTGTTTGATAGCACATACTTCTATTCCAAGACATCTTCCTCATTATCAAAAAAGTCAGATATTCATGTCATGTTCCTTCTACCATTTTTAATCTTTTATTTAGTTAAGACAAACATTTAATTAGACTTTTCAATAGAAAAACGATTAACAAGCTTCCTACATGCTAAGCAATAATAGTCAAGTCGCTTAGTAATAGAAGAACAAGCAACATTTTGTTGAAATTATTTTCAAAAACTACGGTGATATGTTTTAAATTTTTCATTTTTTTCAATCTCACCAGGCCTGTTAAGAAACAAAAATTTCCTAGATTTCTTGTACTGGGTTGTAATTTTTCTTGCTTTGCAAATGCCAGGGTATCATTTTGCAATGCAGTGACATCACAACAGAATAGTGTGTGGCGATGGCACCACATGCCACAGCACAGCATTGCAAAATAAAGTGTTTGTGAACACAAATATAATCTCCAGGGTATTAAGGAGCAATTGAAGGCTCCAGGATGTGGATTCACCTTGGTAAAATCAGAATGATCTTACCTGATCCTATGAAGGATTAGGCTTCAGCCAAAGTACTTATTTGTAGCAGGTAACTTCATAAGAACAGAACAAGATAAACAGGAAACACTCTCTCTGTCATCTAAATAATAAGCACCTTAATAAATTTTTATTTGTGTAGAAGTCTTTTAATTAGTGGATTTATTATGATTATGAGGTTCAGGCCATGGTTGTGAGGTAAGAACCACTTGGTTGGACAACTGAGAGTTAATTTTATGGAGGAAATAAGGAGGGAGGGATGGGGATGCTGGACAGAACAAAGGGGGAAGGCAGAATCGGCAGCATGCTGAGGGAGTGGTGGCTTGGGTGCAGGACCTGTGAGCCATGCATGCCTGTGGCTTCTTGTGTCACTGGAACCATGCAGTGAAGAGGTAGGCAAAGAACTGTGCGTCATTTACTTTATTTTTGGAAACATCTCAGAAAACTCTCCCCTTGGAAACAACTTCAAAATACACTTAAAGCACTTAAATGCAATACCTTAAAGCAATTACAAATACCAGCTTGAAAAGGAGTTGGCAGATGCTCAAAATCTTTCAAAAATTGGAGATAAGGAAATGCTGACTATCTTCTGCTCTGCCTTCAAAAATCAGCTTCTAAAAGCACCATACATTTGTCCAGTCTGTTAATTATTATTTTCAAATAATAATTTTATTTTAGCCAAAGGATAGCAAGAAGATGGAGCAGCCATTTTGTTTTTTTCACAGCTAAAGTAGGAAAAAATTATCCAAGGGTGCCAGTGTGATTGGTGACACAGGAAGCAGACGGAGCCTAGGAGCTGTGGTGCCAGTCTCCCTCATCCTGTGTTCCCTCCCTGTCTCCCAAAATTTAGCCATCTCCAGCAAATAGTGAGAAAAGTTCTTCAAAGCAGTTGTGAAGTATGTAAGGTCATCCAACTGCCATTAACTTCTTAGGCTTCACCACCCATGGATAAAAAGTATGATTAGAGTACAACAAGGTCATCCTTCCATATACTCTATCCTATTTTCCCACAGGTAATAGTCTTCCAAATACCATTAAAAGTGGATTTCTAAAGAAGTTATAAACAAAAGCTCTAAGTTTGTCCTTGTGGGCTAATATCAATGCTATAAAACAAGAAACTGCCAGCTTCTTCCATTCTCAGTTAGGTTTCATTATAACCTTTGTGGTAGGGAGCTAGTCAAAACTGAATTCAGGCAAAATTAAGCAGGTATAGACAGAAGAGAGAGTGATTTTTTATGCCAAGTGCTCATGAATCTAAGGTTTCCTGCATTTGCGTGGTGTTATTGGATGGAGCCTTTGTCTACTACAGTAAAACAGACATTTGTTCTGGTTTTGAGACAGGTATGCTTGAATGGAGTAGCAGATATTTTTACAGCCAGAACATTGTTTTCACTTCAGTGATTTAAATAATCTCGAAGTCTGCTAGGAAAAAAAAAAAAAAGAATACATAACCACATAGCCTATTTTATCCCACACAGAGCTAGTTACAGTTACGTGCCTATTTCTGAGTAGCATGTTTAAGTAAGCTTCATTTTGTCAGCAAGACCAAATATCCTAGGAAAGACAGAAGGTATTTGTTGAGTGCTCTCAGCTAAGCAAGCATTCTCAGTACATTTGAGAAGACTGAGAAGTTCTGAACAGGAAAACCAACATGCCTTAATATTATATTTAATGGAGATCAACCTATTGTCTAACCTCTTCTCCTGGAATGCCTGCAACTTATTCAGGAGAAAAAACAATAGTAATGCAGGGCCAGACACTTCTCCCACTGATACTAGTGGCAACACATTTAATTATCTCAGTGGGGAAAGAATCAAATCTGCAGGTGAAAGCATGGAATTTTTTTCTCCATACTAATAACCCAGCAATAACCAGAGATAAAGCCTGTTGGGTGAAAATAGCTAATTGTAAATGCAAATCTAAAAGAGATTTTGCATTTATATTTTCAAAATATAGACAAGACATGAAAAACAAACCTTTTAGTCAAGAAAAATGCATATTCAGTTCCCCAGCTAAAGCACCTGTGCAAACAGTACCATCCCTAGGCACTTAAAACAGAGAACTCCATACCTAATAAAGTAATGTTGATTAACACCTGATCACAGAGAATGAAGAATAGATTCGAAGATCTGCAAAACGAAAGGATGTCATCTAAAAAAGCCATATCACAATCAGTTCTTCTAGAACAGTCAGGATCTGAACAGTTTTCTTCAACCAAAGCTGGAGTATTTGATGTTTTTGTGAGGTTAGAAAAAAAGTTGATTTGGTAAATCTTAATATTTCATGTAGATTATTTTAAAACAAATTTTTCTTTTAAATATTTTAAAAATCTGAGCTTTTTTTGCCGTACACTATGCTAATTTTTCAACTATGAAATTATTTTGAAACAAATGTTTTTCTTTTCTTCCAAAAAACATTTTCCTAATGACTTTTCAAAGTAGAAATTTAATTAATTGATGATCACGAGTAATTTCAATATAGAATATGGTAAATGTTCAGTATAAAGACTTGCCTTCAGATCGATTCTAATAAAAAAATGCTACAGACACATTTCTGAGATAATCAGTACAAAATCTGGAGATCCCACTGTAGCACATTATGTCATATGAAGATCTCACAGGTGCATGAGATTCTTATTTGGAAGATTAAATTTGAAAGTGGTCCTTAGAAACAGGTAGGAAAGTGAGATTTTCAATTTTATATTTTTTTAAGGTAACGAATTTCATTGCCCAGGAACTTTTAATCTGCAGAAACAATGCTTCATCTGTGTTTGCATTCAGCTTGGGTGATTCTGCTTTGGAAGAGAAATGAACACCATGTGTTCATTGCTGATATATAAAACAAAAAATAAAAATCCAGGATCTAAAAAAATAGCCTGAGAAGCCTGGTCTTATCCTATCACTAGGAAGACCAGAGATTTATGGGACCAAAATAGTTTCTAACTTATATTAAGGTCTTGTAACTAGATTGACAGAAGTTGAAGTAATTAAAACCTTGTAGATGTTTTCAGCATCATGCAGATATCTTGTCTATGCAACCTCAGACTGACCTCAGCTTCAGGTTAACTTGAAGTTTATTATGAGTTAATTTAAAAGAAAAGAAAACAAAACAAAATACAACAGCTGATCAGGTCAGAATCCTGTCTTGCAGACTGGAGACTCCGACAGCCAGCTCAAGCCATTCCTTGGCTGCTCAAAGGAGCGTATTCACAGTCCAGCAACACACAGATGGTTTTTATTTACAGCTTGCCTGTATCATCCAGACTAGCAGCTAATTGAGACTGTACTATTTTCATGCTTGATCTTTGGTGAGCTATAAATGATGAGCCCTGCAAAAATATTTTCCCTCATATACTTATACAGTGCGCCTTATATTTGCTCTCCTCAAATTTCCAAGAATTCACCAAGTGGTGCCAAAAGCTCCTTAAAGATTATGGATGACTGAGTCATCACGAAATGATTTTTAAGTGACCTAGGAAAGCATTTTATATAAGAGGATTCGTGGGCTGAATATGTAAGCAAGCCCTTCTAGCACAGGTTGGGAACTGGGTGTCGGACATTAGGATTAAAGCTTGGAAAATGTTCATTTCTATTTGTTACAATCCCAGCTTTGCTGGGTGAGTCAGAGAAATGCTGGCAAGCAGTTGTTTGAGAGTCTGCCCTCACAGGAGATAAGAAACCACAGTAGAATGCACTGAGTACCCCCATCAACTTGGTTTCATCAATGTTTAAAAAGAAATTGCAGCATAGGAGCTTATCCTAGCTTTTACGTGTGCTGACTTCTTACAGGACTCTGCTGATAATTAGCTTTACAGAGCAGGATAGATAAAAAAGAGAATTTAAATGAGGCTGTGGATATAGAGATTCAGAAATTTGAATACAGTCTGCAATAAAAAAGGGAAGAAAAATAACAGTTAAGATTTATTGTGCTGGAGAGTCTGCTATATAGAGTCACATAACTGCCAGTGGAAGACAAAAATACAAAACATGCTTGAAGCAAAATAAGCATGCAAAAATCCCACCATAAGAGGACAGAATTATTTTACTTCATATACAGTGAATTTTGAGACAAGAATCGTGTTTCTTCATTATTTCCTAACTAAATACATGAAAATTTGTTGCTCTTTCTATCTATATGATTATTATTAGTGCTATTAAGAATGAACCAGGAATGGAGATCTACCATCTCAGGCACTGCGTGGACAAAGAGGAGGAGGCAGTCTGCACCCTGAATTGCTTATAGTAAGAACAGACAAGACAGACAAAAATTAGGGACAGGAGGTGACAAAACAAGCTAAACATATATATATATATATATATATATGTATATGTATATACATATACATATATATACATATATGTATATGTATATACATATACATATATATATATATATATATATATATATATACATATATATATATCCACGTCCACAGACATTGTAGTAATTTCACAATCACACCTGCTTGCACTGGGGGGAGGAATATGATAAGCCAAAGGGAAAGACAAAGCAATGGAGGAATCTACAGGGAAGAGTCTGCATAATCGGGGGCAATTCCAGGGCACCGCAGTGAAGAGGCTTAGATGAGGCAGACATTGCAGTAAACAGCTGCTTTGACACCAGCTTGTCAAAAATATAGCAAAATAGTATAAGTGTTCGTGAGTCTCTGCTCACGTTGTCTGCTTCTGTTGGCACGAACACTCAGTTACACCTCCAAGTGCCTTGCATTTGGAAAGACAGGAGGTACTAATCCTGCAGACAGATTCAATTTTCCCTCTTAAACATTTCTAAATATGGCAAGACTTGGAAATATTTTTCATTGAGTATCTTATTCACAACAAACAAACAAATAAACAAACAAATAAATAGATAGATTTTGGATTCAGTAAAAATTTCATGGAAATTCATGGCCAATTCACAAAATTGTCCCAGCTAGGGAAATGAAATATGTTTATTTAAGTTCAAATGTTTCACTTTGACATTTTTAAACACAAAAATGACCTGGATTTCTTTTTTAATTAATTAAACAATACCTTCATTTCATTAATCCTCAAACAAATTAGTAAAATACTAACTAAGCCTGAAAAATAATTAGACAGTGTCCTGGATGCAACACAAGCTTCATGCCATTTGCCAGCAAATGGAAGAGTGCAATGAAAAGTCTGCAGCTGTGCTAAGTGTAACAGTCAGAAATTATCTCCTTTGCTACCTTTCAATGTTAATTTTGCATACGTTGCTTTTCTGGGTTTTTTGTTTTTTTTTAAGGTGATCTAGACAAGTATACACTTGATCCATCCATCCAGAAAATTCTCCTTGTTCAGCATGGAACAAGCTTACCTACCCCAAAACACACATACACAACTTGCTTTCAGCTTTTCAGACACTGGACATCTTCCCCCAGTACTGAAGAAAATGGAAGTGGCTGCCTGTTACTCCGCATGCTGCAAGATTCAAGGGGAGAGGAAAGAGCTCCCTGCAGATGAGTTCTTTCTATGTGGAGTACCTCTCCAGAAACATTTTTTGCTTAAAGAACAGGGGGATCCTAAAAGCATCTAAGCAGTTCTTTAGTTCCATGATCTCACACAAGCAAAGGTGCAACCCTTAAGGAGCCATTTCCAGATTTGGTTGAATGTCCAAAAATCATAACCCTAATGTGCACCAGGGATGAATTTCAAATAGGCATTGCACTGTGTGCTTGCTGCACGAAGGTCTGGTCAGCAAGCCTCATGCCACCCCAGCTGTGAGTAATCCTAACCTGTAGCCAAAGTACGCAGGGTCTGAACAGTGCTCTGTGCTTGGCACAGTAAATAGGCAATCTAACAGGCAAAGAATGTGCAATCTAAATTTAGATGTGTTGCTACAGTAAGAACTACCAGCTTGGTGAGAAAGGACTAAGGGAGTATGAGAATAACAGCTTCACCTCAAAAGGTAACTGCTTGAATCTGGCACGAGTAATGTTTTGGTGATACTTCTATTCATTTTAAAGATATCATTCAATACAATCAGGACTCACCATGATAGAAACAAGAAGACATAATCAGTGAAGGAGGAGAAGGGGACAACATCTCTGTGAGTAAAACTTAGAGCACTTCCACTACAAATATATTAGAATTGGAAGAAGATATCACCCACGCTCAGATCAAGGGTGTAGTGATCAAAACATAAATGTTAACTAATATAAGGAACACTTGAAGTTGCAGTCTAGTGAGTTTCAAAAAGACTTCCAAGCCAATACAAGAAGTCTGCTTGTGAAATGGTCATTTGGAAAACAATAAAGTATTCAAAATGAAGAGAGATTTGGATAAAAAATCACCTTGTATTTTCTTTTTTTCTTTTCTTTTCTTTTCTTTTCTTTTCTTTTCTTTTCTTTTCTTTTCTTTTCTTTTCTTTTCTTTTCTTTTCTTTTCTTTTCTTTTCTTTTCTTTTCTTTTCTTTTCTTTTCTTTTCTTTTCTTTTCTTTTCTTTTCTTTTCTTTTCTTTTCTTTTCTTTTCTTTTCTTTTCTTTTCTTTTCTTTTCTTTTCTTTTCTTTTCTTTTCTTTTCTTTTCTTTTCTTTTCTTTTCTTTTCTTTTCTTTTCTTTTCTTTTCTTTTCTTTTCTTTTCTTTTCTTTCTTTTCTTTCCTTTCCTTTCCTTTCCTTTCCTTTCCTTCCCTTTCCTTCCCTTTCCTTCCCTTTCCTTCCCTTTCTTTTCCTTCCCTTCCCTTCCCTTCCCTTCCCTTCCCTTCCCTTCCCTTCCCTTCCCTTCCCTTCCCTTCCCTTCCCTTCCCTTCCCTTCCCTTCCCTTCCCTTCCCTTCCCTTCCCTTCCCTTCCCTTCCCTTCCCTTCCCTTCCCTTCCCTTCCCTTCCCTTCCCTTCCCTTCCCTTCCCTTCCCTTCCCTTCCCTTCCCTTCCCTTCCCTTCCCTTCCCTTCCCTTCCCTTCCCTTCCCTTCCCTTCCCTTCCCTTCCCTTCCCTTCCCTTCCCTTCCCTTCCTTTCCTTTCCTTTCCTTTCCTTTCCTTTCCTTTCCTTTCCTTTCCTTTCCTTTCCTTTCCTTTCCTTTCCTTTCCTTTCCTTTCCTTTCCTTTCCTTTCCTTTCCTTTCCTTTCCTTTCCTTTCCTTTCCTTTTTGTCAAACAGATGGAACAGTGATGAAGACCACAAAGGAAAACACAGCAGCATTCACCCAACCACTGCTTCACTTCTAACACAAGTCCTTTCAGAGTTTAATCAGGGAGGCTCTATGGCAAACATCCCTTCCAAACATGGACCTAGGGTAGGAACTTGGCTCTTGCTCTGCTTACCATACAGCTGAGGGTGAAAAATGGCCAGGGAAAGTGAACAAATTATGAACAGATTCATTCATTATGTTTCAGTTCACATTTAAGTCAGATAAAAATGTTGGTTTTTTAGCTACTTCACAGTGAGGTAACATTCAAAATGAAGTAAATAGTTAACAATTAATGAAAACGAAAAAACATTAAGTCCAACATACCTACTACCCACTGACAGAAATAAATTTTTTTAGATAGATTTTCATATAATAAGTAGCATTCCATTATAATAAATAAAAAAAAATAAACTGGATTACTTCCTCAGGTATTGAATAGTAATGTAGTGGTACAAATTTTTCAATCATGCACAGTGAGGACTAAAAGTGTGTTTACTTAGACAGAAGGTTTCAAACAAATGAACAAAAAACCTACATTTACAAGTAAAATACACTCAGAAAAAATTATTTGGTGGAATTTACAAAAGTTAATAAACATGTAGAGGTAACCACGTAACCATGAAGAATAGGTAACAAAGAAGTCTTTCCAAAACAAGCAAGCATCTCCTGCTTTTTCCTATGCCAATCCTCAGAAGAAGTCACTCTGAGTTAGCCTGCCATTGGTGGACTTCTATGTATTTCAGCAGGGATTCCATCTCCCACCTTGCTTCTAAATAGTTTTCTCATTCTTTCTTTAGGAGTAGATGTTGTCTGTCTTCTGAACTGCAGCAGAAGTGTCACCCAGGGCAAGTAATATATGACCTAATCAAGATAGCTACAAATGCTGCATTTGCAGCTGATTGAGTTGTTTTAATTGATCTCATAGTTAATGGTGATGAACAGGCACTTCCGCAACCTGATTCCTCTTATCTATATGCAGATGACTGAAAGAATCCAGATGCACTGTGTCCTTTCAGGCCACTGACTAAAAAGGGGAGACCAGGAAGACTAGCTAAGAGACATGAGACAGATAATATCTACAAGAGTAGATGTATAAATTGTTGGTGCTTGAATGAGGTGCATTGTTTTGAAAATGAAATTTTCTTCAATGTTTCAGAAGCAGAAATATTTTGTCCCTGGCACTGTGTATCTATTTTCTTTTTTACTATAACTCCAGAGTACAGTAAGTTAGATTTTATCCTTTTTGTTAAAGAGAACATTTATCTCGATTTCAAAATGGAAGTTTTGAATTCAAAAGTAAAAAATACAGAATTAACAGATATTCTAATGATACAACTGGACTAAACAGAGGAATAACATGATCTAAGGAATGAATATTTAGTGACAATCAAAACCATATCTACAGCACTGTATTCATATATCTGCTGGTACAGAATTTGAGTCCCAAGAAAAACAAAAAGATTCTTTTCTATCACATGAAAATTGGATTAGATTATTTGTGCTCATAACAAAACATCTAAATTATTAGAACGTCTTCTACTGAAAGAGAAAACACAATGGGAACATATGTACAATAGAAAAACTGAAAGGTTTCTCCACTCATTTCAGATTCCAGGATCTTCATTCTGAATAACATATCTATAAGCAATTCTAAGTCTCCAAGCAACCAACATATTGCAATTGGACACTAAATAAAATTCTCAGATGACAGAAGAGAAAAAAAAAAAAAGATAAAGGAAAGATAACCTGAGCTAATGACAAGCCCTATTCAGTCATCATGTATAAGAGGACATATTTCATTGAGCTGGACTTTGTATACAGTTATAAAGTACTGGTACTTATTAAAAGCAAGGTCATGACAGTATGAAATATGAATTGCTGTGGTACCACACCTAGGTGGTATCTCTGGCACATAAAGGTCTGTAAAATAAATAATCTGCTACTTATCAGAGCTTCTAGCAGGGTCAAACACTGATCTAAGGTGAGTGGGGAAAGAGCCATAGACATGCAGGATGCCTTCCTTGACCCCATGAAGGCCACATTCGTCACTAAGTGCAGTGCTACTTGGAGGAGAGATACCAGCTCTGATTTCTCTAACTTTCCTGTTGTATCTATGCTTTTTTTTCATTCTATTCAGGGTAGAATACAAGGCTCCATGCACTTTTACTTACACTTGGGCTTTACTACCTTGTGGCTAACAATAATTTAGCAATACACAGTTTGCAGACAAATAGGCTGTGCAGTATCATGGCAATGCATATTTTTCTAGGTTCTCTCAGCAAAGGAAATTATGGGATGCATTTCTCTAAGCCTTGAAGTGATGAGGAGAAATGTACAACTACTCCAGACACTTTCAGTGAAGCTATGAAGCTCTTCTGTAATTTTGGAGTGGAAGATCTATGAAAGAGGCATAACTATGTGATCCTTTGTGTGCCCACCAAGAACTGATCCCAAAATGGCTCAGTGGCTCCAAAAAGAATGAGCAGCAACAATACATATAAGGACAACTTTTCTGAGCATTTTTTTTTCAGAATTTTCATTTTTGGACCGAAAGTTTTAATCTGAAAATACAGCACTGATGCACTGAAACAGCCTAATAATTTCAAACCAGAGTTTTGTGGAGGTGATATGATATTTTCTAAATGTTAATGAATGTAGTAGTTCTTGTAAAGTTCTAATTTTGTATGTTAATTTTAAAATTTAGCATACACTATTCTACGCAACTGTCAAAGGCCTCTCTGAAAGAACATTTACTTCCAGTTATTCAAGCAGTCTCTATCTCCAGCCTGAGTATTATAGGCTGACATGGAGAAAGAATATGTATGGAAAAAGCAGGTGTATTAATCACCATTCTTAACTGAATAACATTCAAGATATCGTTCCAAATTTTATTTTAGTTCAGACTGAAGCAGAAGGAAGTTTGTATGGTGTTTTGTACTGTTTTATGGCATTTGTATGGGTCATTCAATCTTATTTCTGGTCTGATAAAACAAGTAGTCTTATGAAATCCTGTCTTCAGCTTGTCCAGATGAAGTTATTTACCATTTACGCTTTTAACAATACATACCACTAAGACATCTTGATGATTCACATAGCTGCACATTACTGTCGTGTCAAGTTGAAATTTATAGCATACAAAACATGAAAAGTCTTTCACATACTGATTGTTACTCTTAAACTCTGTAACATAATCAAGGAAGTGTGAGAAGTCACAAGGCTACCTTCTCTTGACAGGATATGAATTACTTTATCTTTTATTTTTTATTTTTTCCTGAATGTTCAATCACTGAAGCAATACTTCTGTAAATAAATTCTTGATGGAGGATTGTTTAAGAGAGTTCCGTAAGTTTTCACATTTCCTGCAGATTTTCCCAATTTAGAATACACAAATCTGTTGTTCTGCATCATCAGGCTTGCAGCAGGTGCAAAAGGCCATCTGTAGCAAACATGCTGTCTTTCCTAATGCTCTTTTCCTTCCAATGCTTGAAGGGAGACATTGAATGATTTGTGGGAATTGTCCTAAATTCCTATTACTCACACCCTTCATGATTTTTCCAGATGAGATAAGCTACTAAATGACTAGTGTCCGCTTTGAATGTATGACTAGGTTTCTCAAACATTGGCATAGGTTTATATGCTCACCTCAAACCAGCTCCCTAATCAGGAATCACTGAAGTCATGCTATTTGATATCCCTGTGAAACAACGTGCTGTGCTGAGCAAACACTGTTTGAAAGCCCATCCTTAAGAGCTAATGCTGGAGCTCAAATGCTCAAATGTACTGAGGTGCCTAACTCCACTATACTGACATTAGGGTCTGTGTTTATTCTGGCAGGCACTTCTAGCCGTAAGCCAGAGGACTGACTGCAGATGGAGAATTAGTTTCTTTTCCACTTTTAGAAATAAACATTTGAGCTGAGCAGAGAAGCATACTGAAAGTTTCTAAGACATTACTCTGCACAGCATACGGATTTATCTCTCTGTTATAGAGAGTCTATAGAGAGTCTTGGTTTTGGCCTTGTTGTGTACTTTAGGAGCCCGTGGCTTCATTTTTTCAAGCTCAGTGATCTGTCTGTATTTATGCCTCAGGCTTCTGATGTGCCTCTGATAAGCTACAATTACAGGTGAACAAGTTAAATGAGAATTCAAGGGCATTTCTGAAATGCTGGGCTTAGCATCCCTCACTCCCCCTCATACACCGCCATTTTTGTTTTCCTAATTTAAGAACATTAAAGCAGCTGAGAAAAAAACAAATCATAGACCCATGCCATTCTCTGCCTCCTTGTCTTGAACTCATCAAATAATCTGACTACTTTGCATTTGTATGAAGAAAAAAAAGGTAATGTTAAGGTCCATAGTATGGGATGCACTCAGATGCTAAACTAATGACAGAAATGGATGGATGCACAAATAAAAAGAAATAATTTCTTCATAGTAAAGATAGAAGACTCCAGTGTGAAGCTTTGTTATTCACTCCCCTCCCTTTTCCTCTCTTAAAAGTAACTTGGAGAGTAGAACGGGATATATTTTCCTGAAATAATATGTTACTCAAAAACCATAGAATCTGTGGTCATTTAAAGCCAGAACCATGCCAGAAAGATGCACCTTTCTCATTCATGTTCTTCTTATCACTTTCTCTACTTGAACCCATGAAGCATGTCCCACAGGTGGTAAGGACTGAAAATTAATTCAACAGAAAAACAAAGATGTGAATCTCTACCTTCCCACTATATACTCCCAGCCTAGATGTGCTTACATCCATAGTGACTTTGCCAGAACAGAATGAGATGGTAGCAAGGAATCAAAAGACAGAGAACAGAAAGGGGAGAATGATTCATACAGCTATCTGCCTGCATATCTGCCTATAGCAGGTCCCAGGGAGAGGCCCAACACAATCCCCATAATTAAGAGGGCTCTTTTCCTGCTCTGCCAGTCCTCTGCAATACTTTTTCTTACAAAGCTTAAAATACTGCTTGCTCTCCTTATGTGGCTGTGTGCATGTACCTGTGTGCAGAAATAAATGCATGTAAGTAACTGTCAAGAAGACCTTTTATTTCAATATGAAATTAAATATTTGTGGCCCCTAACTGGTAAGAAGTTAATTCCAGTATCTCAACAGGGTTGTTGAAGAGATTAACTGGTCATTGCTGAGGTATGAGGGTCATTGCCAACTGTTTTGAAAGTGAATAATTTCTGCAGGAAAGCTGTGATCACTGAGATACCAAATGGAACAGTGATCCACATCTATCCACAAACATGATGTCTCTTGCCCTTTTTTGCCACCAGCCCCTCCCTGATTTGCATACAGATTCCCCTCTGTATTATGTGGACTTGTGACTGCATAGCCTTTCTTCTCTCCCACATCCACATTCAGATTTTAGACAGTTTTGTAATCTCCATCCCCACCAGGTCTCAAAATGTGAAAAAATAAAAAAATAAAAAATAAAATTGGATTTTCAGCTATAATGGTATGTCCCAAACCAGCTTATTTGTAAAAGAAGTTTCTAGAAGAAGTTTCTACTGCAATCTCATTCTCCAGTCATTGTGTCAGCTACCTTTCCAGAACTCAAGAGGCTTTAGGAACTGCCTGCATCTACAGTTGGATCCTACATAATTAACCCATGCTGCTGAGATGACCTAAGTTTAATGCAGATTACAATATAAACAGAATCTCACCTTGCAAAGAACAGTAAAAAAAAAAAAAGGACGATGTTTACAGCAAGAGTTTACAAATTCTCAGATGCTGTTCTCCACCTGCCACTGCTAGTGTGTTTTCAATACAGTCCTCAGTATATAGTCCTCAGTGTTCAGCCCAAGGAACCCCCACCAAACTTTACAATGTCTTTCAACTCAGGCACAGTCCACAATCCACCTCTGAAGAGGAACACTTTTTCATGCAGACCTACAATTAACTTTGTCTCTGTTCCATGGACAACCCTACAATTAATCTCTCCCACCCCTTGATTGCAACCTTAGCATATTTTTTCTTCAGTTCATACACAACTCTTTGCAAAGTTCATTACCATGTCTCTCCAACTTCTATCACCTTTGCAGTCTACTTACCAGTCATAGCATTGCCAGAACAATAACTAGGTGCCAGGGTCTTGGGAGCTGTGTATTTCTGGCACTTTTTTGAAGTCCATAATGCTTGATTTGGGTGCTGCCAAACCTACACAACTCCAGCAAGTGCTCTAGGATTGATTAAAAAATAACAAAACAAACAAACAAATATTTAAAAGCATGGCTAACTTCAAGAGGAGAAATGATGTCATCAAAGGCAATACAACTGATCACACACTCATAACTAAACATCTGCCCCTGTGCTCTGCCAGATAAAAATCAACCATTCAGATGAAGTCCTTTATGTCTGAACCTTTCTCGTGCTGTTTTCAATTGAAACAGTCCTCGTTTATAAACAGGCCTTTCCTATTCACACCACAGGGAAAAGTAATTATAATGTGATAGAAGCTATGACTTCTAAGGGAAGATATGAGGTATCTGATTCCCTGCCTTCTTTATAGACTTATGCTTAGATCATTGCTGGTTTAATTAACTCTTAAATCTGAGTTATCATGTGGACTATAGATTTGAATAAATGAACTGATGAACAAATCCTACTTTTTTGATCAACATAGCAAAACTACTTTTAACCTAAGAATGAGAAATTACTCTCCAAATTAGAAAGGTATGGGTTTGATGAGTGGACAGTTTGATGGACTAAGAACTGGATGCAGGATCAAATCCAGAGAGTGGTGGTCAATGGCTCAATGTCTGGATGGAGATCAGTGATGAGTGGTTTCCCCCAGGGATCAGTTCTGGGATCAGTACTCTTTAATATCTTCATCAGTGACATCAGCAATGGGATTGACTGCACCCTCAGCAAGTTTGCAGATGATACTAAGCTGCAGGGTGTAGCCTACATGCTCAAGGGACAGGATGCCATTCAGAGAGACCTAGACAGGCTCAAGCAGTAGGCCAAGGAGAACATCATGAGGTTCAGTAAATCCAAATGCAAGGCCTTTCACCTCAGTTGAGTCAATCCCCACTGCCTCCTTCACTGCCCCCAGCCATCTCTATTCCTCACTTTTTGGCAAGCTCCAGCTTTTTAGCCTTGCAACATTAGCTGATTCTAACAGAAAGGCTTGTGATCAGCAAAAGCGACAGTGTTTGTTACAGTCATCTATCCTTTCCTCATAAAAAACACCATATTTTCATCTTCTTGCCACACTGCTTACCAAGCTGCTGGTAAGTGGGTGAAGGAAACGCCTATTTATCTAGATGCCAGGGAATGTGTCATGGCTGTCAAAGACTCAGGCAATTCATCATCTTGGGGAGCAGCAAGCAGGCTGCAAAAGACAGAGCAAAATGTGGGTACATTGTGTCAAAAGTAATATTCCAGCAGTGAAAGGAGATTTAAATGTAAAATTGAGTTAAATTAAATTGAATTAATCATGTGCACTCAGATTACTTCATGCTTGGTACCAACCCTCATCTGTGGCTGCATCACTGAGGGTGTGAAATGAGAGGTTAGGGATTTCCTAGACAGAAAAGCATGCATTGTGAAGATTCAGCACAGTGTTGCATCTGTCTGCTGTGTTTGCACACTTTTTCTACATACCTACTCTACTATGAGTCAGAACTAAGCAGTAAATCCAACATGCCAGCCCATATGCAACTAGTGTGTGTGCAGTGATTATCTGTGCTGCATGTGTGCACTTGTGGTGATATAATCTGGGTGATGAAAATTTCAGATGTTCCTGACCAATGTCCAGATATCTAGATTATAATTACACAGCTCAGAATGTGTGAAGGGACCCAGAGAAGAGAATATGAGAAAACTATATGCAGTTACGGGCTTCTTTTTTCCTGCCTTAGCAGTGTAGAAAGGTTTTTTGAAAATGCAAATTGAGCCTGCAGAAATTTTCTTGGCAGCAGTCTAATCACACACTGCAATCAGACATACAACTACTCCTGCGCAAACGCTTCATGCCTTACATGACATGTGGCACTGAGATAATGTATGTTGTGTAATTACTGACCCAATGGTTATCACTGAACCAATAGCTTGTACAGAAACAACTTCCTTGGCTAATAATTCTGTTATTAGGATCAGAGACCTCACATGAGCTGTGTAATTATTTAAAATATTATACTACATGATAGGATGGGATATATTTACACCACAGAAACAGACACCAAGCATAATTTATTGTTAAAATTAAAATTGAAATTGCTATGATGTGCTGTTTTGCTTAGAAAATCAGATCTACTTTTTTTTTATTATTATCATTATTTTAATTTTGAAATACACAGAGAAAGAAAACTAGATAAAAAGAATAAATGTGCCTTTTGTAATGGCCACACTTTGGCCATCCTTAATGAATAAGCTTGAAAATAAAATTTCAGCACTGGAATGTTGGACACAAAAGTTAATTATCACTTTGCAACCTCTTAAATATCAACAAAACTCCAAGCAGTCAGGATTTAGTCATCTCTGTATAAGATAGAATATTGCAAATGTTCTTCCCCCATGCCTCTTCACATGCTGATCAAATTACACTTGCTCTCCTGGAAGTATATTTCATCCGCATGTTCTCTCCATCCTCACCCACTCTTCCCAAGAACAACAGAAATCTTTGCGTGGATATATTAACAGTAAGAAAGTGATGACTGGTTACATGAGTCTGGACTTGCTCAGGCTCAACATCTGGCCAAACAAACTGCCCTGCATGCTGTAGCCCGCTCTTCTATTGATGAATCACAGCAGCAATTGAAGCATTTAAAAGCAATAAACTAGTTTCTACTAGCCTGCAGTTCAACCTGATGTTCTAAGGGAGAAACGTAGAAGGGTAAATCAGATTGAGCCCTTTTCCCTTCATTAGTTTTGGTTGGTATCAGGTGGTGGTGTCTATGTATGGCTGCAGGCTGACAAGCTTTCCCATTTCTGTTGGGACTGCACCTTGCACAAATTTTCCTCTTCAGCAGGCACAGCATCTGTTGGATGATTTGAACTTTGACGACTCTCAAATATATTGTTTCTGCAAAGTTTCTGTAAGGGTCACAAGAACAGGCAGCTATTGGAGGGACTCAGAAATGAGGGTCAGACTGTAAGGGTCTGTGGATATTTTCAGAAGAAAGGAACCATCAGATAAAAGCAACGAGTAAAAACTAAGAAATAGGGTTTCTTACAGAGCTCTGTCACTTAGTATATTTAATAGTCCAGTATTAGTATTTTCTGTTCCCTCCCCATATTCTCCCACCCTTTCCCTCCTTCCATTCCCCTTCAAGAATAAAGTTCTGGTAGTACTTAATCTTACATCAAATTTTACTCAAATTAACAAGTAAGTTCAAAAGCTATGGTGAAACAGAGCTACATACATGGCATCTCACTGAGGTGTGTTTCCATAAAAAGAATGCTAAAAAAGTGAATGACAGAAGCATGCTAATAATTTCTGTTTTACACTGTTTTTTTTTGTTGTTGTTGTTGTTTGTTTGTTTGTTTTTTTACAGGCAATGGAAGAAAGGACACAGGGCCTGGGCAGAATACAGGGATGCCACCCAAACATGCAGAGATGGGGTGAGGAAAGCCAAGGCAAAGATGCTACCGAACTTAGCAAGGGGTGTGAAAAATAACATCTAGTAATTCTATAGGTACACTGGGCAGAAGAGACAGGGTAGAAGAGACAGGCCAAGAAGAGTGCAACCCCTCAGATAAATGAGAAGGGAGAACTGGTTTCAACAGATATAGTGAAGACTGAGAAACTCAACAAGTTTTTTGCCTCAGTCTTCACTGATAGTCAAGCTTCCCGTATCTCTCATGTCCTTGAACCTCTATCCATAGGTTGGGGGAACAAAAGCCTGAGTATTTCTCAAGGGCAGCTTACAGAATTGACCATATACTGAAAGTAGTTTTATCTTTCTTCTTTGACTTTTTTCTTTCTCTCTTAACAAGCTGAAAATTTCAGGTCCATAGAAGGACTACTATTCACAATTGCACTGACTTTTTTTCTCTCCAGGTGCAGAATTGCTGGTCCTGGTTAGACTTCTTATACAGAGCAGAAGAGCACTCCATGCTACAGAGAGGGTAAAATAGGAGGGTATCCAGCTGGTGGGACACTGCTGAGAAAGGGGCTAAAACTCTTCACAGGCAAATATCTCACTTTCACTCAATATTCCCAAGCCTTAATTTACATTAGGAAGGAGATGTCAGTACTTTTCCATCAAATGTATTGGATGGATGATGTTACACTTTTCAAGACCATGACTGCTGTTCATGCTTACCTGCTTGTAAAAATCCTCTGTATAAGGAACTCTCAAGGGATTTCAATAGCAAGGATTTTTCTCTGGAAATGTGGAGTTTAAATTCCCCCGAGCAAAGAAAGACTGAATAAGCATGTGTCAACAGACCACAACATAGATAGGCATTACATACTCTGCCAGGTACGCAAAGACCACCATCTTCTCTGGCTATGTTTTAAAAGCTGTTCTCATTGTGGTTTTGGAGGTTTTGAGAACACCTGACATATTAGGTTGCTGAGGGAGAAAGCAGAAAAGGTTAGATAGCTGATCCTGGTGAGGTGGAGAAATAAGGAAGGCTTCAGGCTTCAAGAGCTGCCAGCCTAGGAGACTTTCATGAGGAATTTAGGCACTGCTATGATGGTGCAGTGACTGGGAAGGACTTTCAGGGACTTTGTTTTAAACACTTAACTCAGGTAGCGATGTCCTTTTTTTTTTTTTTTTTTTTTTTTTTTTTTTCCTGAAAACTGAATTCCTGCATGCCCCAAAGACTACAGTTATACTAAGTGTTTGTGTTCTTGGGAGAAAAGCAGTGCACCAGGTGCACAAAGCAGAGAACAAAGTATCTGTACCTAGAAGGCTTAGGACAAAGGAATTCCAGCCTTCAAACTTCACTTCTCACTGAAGATAAAGGCGAAAATCTTCAAGATTCCTACCAGCCTGTCCCAGAGCAAACTGCTTTTCCACCATCAAATCTGGCTGTTGGCATGATGCTGAGCCTTCCCTCAGTGGTCTAACCCCATTGCCATCCGTTTCCAGCTGGCAGCCAATGTCTGATACTTCAGAAAGTGGTAGGTAGATAGGAGAAGTAATCAAAATATGTCTAGAAAAGAAAGAAAAGGAATTCTTTCATAGCCTGAAGGCAATCATGTGATGTCTTCAGGACTGATGGAAATCTGTGATTTGGAGTTTCTCCCACTAAAGGACACTTATCAGTGATTGGATCTTGATGTGCCTTTATCAGTAAAATTTTAAAAGCTCTCTACTCCCAGATATCCATCCCACGTGCTAATAGTAAGCTAAATACCCAAATCACCTCAGGCTTTTTTTTTTTTTTTTAAGTGAATAAATTAAGGTTCTTACATCTCCCACACTACAGTTTGTATGGCAGCCCATAGAACAGCTTTGTGGTTCCCATTTAAAACCTCTGTAGTATTTCAAGGATTGCAAGCCAGCTTCTAGCAATGGCTAACTAATGCCCTATGCAGAACCCACATCTCTATATTCAACTTCTAAATAACTATTAGATACTACATGTCAGAGCACTTTACTAAGCAGTTATTAAATGTAAGAGCAATAGTGTACCTGTAGATAGACCTCCACCTTCAGGATCAAGTTCAGGCTGTCCCCCAGGAAGGCATTTGCAATTAATCACATAGGATTCAGAAAGGTTTGGCATGGCCTCTTGGGCAATCTTAAGAAATGAAGTTGACCTTTCGGCATTGCCATCTGTCTTACCTCAGCCCTGTTTCTGTAAGGCATGAACAACACTTGCACTGCTCTAATTCCACCTGGTCTATCTGCAGGCACATCTGCACTAGTGGAGACTCTGCTTGAACCCTGAGTCAACTGGGTGAAAGCCTTCTCTGGACTGGAAGTTGTTTAGACATGTTGCTGAAGGCCGTGCCCATTCTAATGCTTCCCACTTCCCCACAGAGAAAAAATAGGCATGTTGAGTTGCTGAATTAACTGTTGTGGGGCTCCTCAAGCTTAAAAATGACCAGAGTTCTCCAGCACACAAAGCTCTCATGACAAAGAAATCTTAGGTCTCGCATTCCTCTTGTCCAGCATCTATGTGCCCTCTGCTTGCATTCTGGCTGCTTTCCTGCCTCACTCCCTCCCCAGTCCCCCTGGACAGCCCACATGAGGGTTGCGTACTGCAGGCAGATCAAGATATCAAAACCAAGCCAGCTGTGACGAACAGCATGCTAGGGGAGAAAGCATTTCATTTTACTGGGTGCTGGGAACATGTTGTCCCCATGCTGCTGATAGGGAATGCTGTCATGACACAGCAGCACGATCCTTTCAGGGGACATGGAGAGTCCTCAGCCACACATTTGCTGAATCAGGTGACCCCTGTGTGCCTGGTAGCCCTGAGAGACACAGATGTGGGGATGGTGAAATAACAAACCTCTCTTATGCTCTCCCTTGCCCTACCACTGCAAGCCTCAACCCCACAGTGAATTTAAAAGGTGAAATGGTATTTATATTCTGCCTATAAAATTGTGGTTAATTAAGTGTTGCACTGGCAATGGTGTAAATTTATTATAGCTAGATAATAAAATTATTATCTGTAGGTGGAAAGTGCTAGAAGTATTCAGCCCTGCTCCTAAAGCTTTTGATCTTACAAATAATAAATAATAACAGCATGAACTTCAAGCCTCCTTCTGCTCTCGTTACTAATAATGGTGGAACAGTGTTAACGTATGACTTTATCTTTACAGTTGCTGAAACGATAGCTAAGATTGCTGCACTGAATACTTAGAAAAAAACATAGGAGATTCGTGAAAATTTTTCAAAGTGTGGATATCTCTGGGTACTTTCACTGCACAGAAACAGAAATCACAAAGAGCTTCCTAAGACTTGCTGTGACTTCAGTGCACTCTCCTTGTGCTGGCCTCTGAGCCTGTGACAGCATTACAGCAGGATTATGTCTCCAGCAGAGGTATAGATGAATAAAATGAGTAAACTGGTAAAAGAACATATAAGCTAATATAATTCTAAGGAGAAGGTCTTGGTATTGGTCCTGAACCTTGGTCTAAAATCGTTTATTCTTCTATTATTCGGTTTAGTCATTTATTCATAAGGTTTATGCCTGGAATTTTCTTAGTTAATTCCTCTGAGTAGTCAGCCACCAAGCAAGCTCTGCAATGCTTGTTTTTGTAAATATACGTCTAGACATAATTTAGATTAATTCACCCTAACGATGCTGTCAGTTTGAATATATTACAATGCAAGTGCGTAATGTGCAGTTGAAATGCAAAGTCCAAACAGGCTTTGCTGTGACCTGCCTCGTGTGTCTTAATATACTGTAATTATTCTAGTAGGAAAAGTAATAGGGAATGTATTCTTCCCCCAGTTACAAAGAGAAGCCTGTGCAGAGGTGTGTGGAGTTTAATGAGCTCTGGCCATATAAAACCAGGGGCTGATCATACAGTGTTGTCTGGCTTCCCCTGTAACAACCACTGATCCTTTTTTATTCTGCTTTTCAAAATAATTAGTGTAAAAAAGCAAGGAACATATCTGGGGGCTCATCTCTAGTGGGTGTGCAAGCAACCATTAGGCAATGGCCACTCCTTCTTTGCACAGGTGCTCTAGTCTGAGATACTGCTGAGTTTCTGATCCCAGCCCTCAATATCTTTTTCTTTTTTTTCTTTTTGACACTTTGGACTTACTCCTTGGGTTGGGCTTGAAAAGAGCATGCAGGGAACAATGACTTTAGTTGGTATCTTACCATGGTATATATAAATGTAAATGAACATAAACTTTTCTAGGGTCCTTTCATATGTTATTTACAGAAAATTTTCCATGTAGTGTTTTACCTTCTCCACTGAATCAGTTTTAATGCATTTATAAATTTTTAGTCCTTCTTTGCATCAACTTGAAAATTCTATTCTGTAAAGTCTTTTATTAAATATTTTAATGATTTTTTGAAGCTTATTCATAGACAGCTTGAAAGAGAATTTCATTTCCAAACATCTGGAGACTATAGTCACGCTTCCATATGGTCAAGATTTGTTTATGACTGAGCTGAAAATACAATTAAAAATGCAAGAGAGAACAGGAGGTTCTAGCAGCTTCTGCCCAAGGTGATTGGCCATAGCCAAAGCCAGAACATGAGGTCTAAGAGGCTTCCTTGTAGCTCTTGCAAGGCGTAATATCAAAGACTGCAAAAGAAGAGAACAGATGGCAAGATAAGCCTATTTGTCTTCATCTGGGATTTGAAAAACAGTGTTTCCTAAGCCATGAACTTGCTGGAAAGGAATCTGGATGTCAGGGAAAGTGCAGGTTGCTCTGAGCTCCTAGCATGCTTAAGGGAATATTTTCACAGACAATGACTGGAATTGTAATGAAGAGAAATGGGAAATAACTGATTTATAAAGTCATTTTGTTCTCATAATAAATACAGTCCTGCCCCAATGCTGGCTAATTGAACAGGCTGATTAATATGTGTTTATATGTGTGTATACATGCATGTCTATCTTTGCCTCCTCTGCTCTACAGTGCAATTTATTCTCAAGGCAAAGTTCAGTTCTCTCCATTGCCACCTCAGTCAGAAGACGTGGCTGCTCAGCATCTCTTAGGACTGGTGGACTGAAGATTCCAGCCCCTACTTGGTCATACAACATATCCTGTCATAGTGTATAAAGATGTTTCAATTCTTAGCTACCTGTATCGGAAATGGACAGACTTCACAATTTCAGAGAGAATGAGTCTAAGGAAAAAGTTAGATGATGAACTCTAGGCTGCACAGTATGTCTGTGATGCAGACAAATAATTCAGAATTTAGAAATCTTGACCAAATCTGTGACCAAAGGCCTTCAGTGCCTTTTAAACATCCTCACAGAAACATGTGATTCAAAAGGTGTGAAGGTTAAAGAAAGAACAAGCCTGATCTCCCTTAGGATGGCTTCTCACAGATAATCAATCTCACCTGGAAAGAGCAAAGAAATCTGTTCCAAATTTAATCTGGTGCCATCAAATCACTATGGCAATGCATGTATGAATCTAAATAAGCAGTGAATGCCAACCCTGCAGTACTACAAACAAATCTCTCATGTGCCTACATAAAACTCTGCAGGAAAAAAAAGTTATTTACCTCAGAACATTTCATAAAGCATTAATCTAATTTTTCCTTGCATGAGACATTAGTTTTACAAATGCTCTTCCCCTCACCTTTCCAGCAATTAACAAATCACCCTATTAACTAGCTGGTTTGGGATATTTTAAAGACATAGTACCCTTCCACATTTTCACTGAATTTCTCAAAAGTACTGCCCACTTTTTGCACAGTTCTTTCCAACTTTTCACTCCAACCATTCCAGTGATTGTGGAACACTACCATAAGAATATAAGAAATTATATAGGAAATCAAAAAGTTATATGATTATATCATACTTAAAGTGAGACCTTGGTCTAATCTGATTACCAGAGTGACATTTGGTTACATGTTCTTTGCTTTGTTATTTGGGACACAGAGTGCTAGCATAGTCTAAATCCTTTGGCTATTACACTCTAAATCCTACAGATCACTTCTGAGCAATTAGTTCAGGTAAACATATTTTAGTATGAAATGTTGTAAAAGCCTTTTCTGGTTCAAATTGGAAAACAGGAAGAGGTGCAGGGATCCATGGGGTCCAGAGAGTGAACTGTCATCAGCTGATGTATTTCATAACCATGTAGCCCTCTCATATCTTAAATTAAGTTTGTAGAGAAAGAAAAGAGATGGAAAAGTTAGCATTAAAGTTAAAAGTGGTCGATTTTTTAAGTCAGCTCTTCTTTTTTAAGGTCTCAAACACCAGACAAATAGGATCAGAAGTAAAATTTTCAGACAATTTCTTTTCTAGACATTTCCTTCACTCAGGCTATTCTACAATCAAATGAAATAAGGCTTAAAAGCCCTGGTTCTTCTTAACAGCTGTTCAATACTGAGCTTAAAGATATTTACAAGAGCAGCAGCCCTTGCCCAGTTTTCTTGCTGTTCTCTCCTTTTACAAGACACTTGACAGAATAATTATCAAGCATTAAAATATATCAGGTTGCTATTCAGTCATCATTATCATGTGTCATTTCACTCAGTATGCCAGCTCAATACTAAGTGTTGGCAAGCAGCACTGACAGCACTCTGTGTACAGCAGGGTCTTCCATGGAGTTGTCTGAGGATGCTTAGAGGGTTAAAGAACGCATAGTAATCTTTCCTGACTATCACAAGTAGTTAATCTCACTTAAAAGAACACTTTTTGCCTGTAGTCATAATTGCTCACGGGTGTGACCAGCAGAGAGGTATGGAGCAGAACACAAAAGGCCTGGAGGCTTTGCTAAGGCCAGCACAAGTGACCAGCTCATAGGTGACTGGGATAAGGAACTGAGCACCTGATTTTGTCCTCACACACCCCACCACTCTCCTACTCCATGAATATGGAGCTGTTTCCCTTTCTGAGCTGCAGGGCAAGGTGCTGTCGAAGTGCCCTCAGGCTTCAGTGTGAGCAGGATTTTGCTTGTACTTGAGAAATGTCATCTGCTACAGACTTGAGGCAGCTGTCTCCTAGCAAAGTTTTAGAGCCCTCCCAACACCTTACCTTCTGCTGAACACTTGCCATTTACACTGTGGTGCCTGCAAAGTCCATCTGAGTGTTACAGAGATTTCCTTCCCAAGGTGACTGAAATTCTTGCTAATACTAGGAACTGCGCTAAATTTAAGCTCCCAAATCAGCATAAGGACAGAGAGAGCTACTGCCCCCAAATTAACAAGGCCATTGGGTTTTTCTTTTCTTCTGCTTGCTGAGCATTCTCTAGCAATATGCATTTACTTTGTTTATCTCAATGCATTTGAATTGATTATTGTCAGTATACTTCTACTGGGGAATTACAGTGCATAATTGCAACACAAGCTGTGCTGGCTCTTTGGAAGCGGTCAGACAAGATGCAGATTTTATTCCCCGAGTGGAGAATGCAAGTATTTCCATAGCAAAGCGCTCCTGTTTAAAAGAAAATCTCCCTGAGTGTAGGTGTTTATAATTTCAAATTCCTTTAGAGCAAATATTTGTGTCTGTGAAATTCATCTGTAAAAGATTGAACAGGATGTACGCAGAAAATAAAGGTCAAAACCATAAAAGTGAACTGAAAAGAACAAAAGTAAAGTCCTTGAAATATAGTGCGTGACTGTGGTGCTGTGCATGTGTTACAAGAAAGGGCCATTTGGAAGAAATAACTGCATCTGCATGAATGTAAATATGCAATTCAGGAAATACATGCATTGTAGGCTGCTACTTCCATAGCACCTCACTGTGTGTGCGTGGATGTGCATAAAGGAGAGGGAGAGGGAAAATGAGGGAGGGGGTGGGAAGACCCAGAATCCTCTTTCTTTCTCCCATCAAGATGATTATAGTTTCCTTAGAAGTGAGAGGGATCTATTAAGGATTTTCACTTCAAAGAAAAGTTCTCAGTGAAAGCTCATCCTCTCTTTCTCTCATTAGTAGGCAGAGGAGGCTTTAACATAATTGATAATCTAGCATGGAAAAGCAGAGGAGTGTATTTCTCTACAAAGTCAGGGAAAACATTTTATAAACGTGTGACTGAAGTGAAAGATGCAACACCATTAGAGGACTATATGAACTTAGACTTCCTAATACCAGTGCAATGCAGAGATACTACTGACTATCTAGGAATAACCTGTAGAATAAGATTCTTCTGAGAGGTGTTTCTTTCCTTAAATCTGCATTCTGGTTCCCCAGATAGACTGACTATGAGTTTATGAGAGGGAAAATAACTGCTGCCTGTCTGCATCTAGAAGTTGCTGATGGCTTGTGCCCCAGCTACCCCCACACAACTGCTATATGGCTCTGTCTGTTACTGCAGGTGTTCACCAAGGCAAATGTCACAGCTGCCCACTGCTTCTCCCTGTGATCTGGGACAAATCTGCCCTGCACACCCAGTATGTAATGAGGAGGATGCACAGATGAGGTATTGAAAAGAAACACCAAAAACACTGAATTCCCCAACACAGCTTACAAAACCACATCCAGCAGCTCTCACTTCTGCAGTGCTCATGAATGACTGATTCCTATTCTAAATTAAATGAATCCGTGTTGAATAAATATTATCATGATTTTAATTATCCCACTCACTCAGGGCTAAGTCGTAACCTCAAAGGTTCCCTTTGTTCAATATATCAGGGCCTAGAGAATTTCCACAGCCTTTTGAGTCTCATCTAAGAGATTCCACTGGTCAAGACTCATTATTTTCTCCAGTTACACTTGTTCTTTTCCTTTTAATACACTCTGCAAATGGATTTTGTGCCTGCTTCCATTTCAGCACTGAATATTTTACAATCTCTGAATTTAATTACCTGCATTTCTGTGTTATTACACAGAGGTAGAGGCTACTCTTTAGTGACAACAACAAAAATAAAGATGAAAAAGAACCAAAAATAAATAAATAAATAAATAAAAGCTCTCTGTGTTCTTCCTCTTAAAGGAGGACTCAGCTAGCACAAAGGGGAATTGGAGGTCCTTTAACAGCCACAACCAAGAGCACAGATTAGATACTGATGGTGACATAATGAACAATACTATAAACTTGTGAAACTAACGTTCATCTAACTTGCATTACAAAAGAGTCAAAGGTATTTAATGGACAAATGAGAGTTGAGATATGCTGGATCTGAGGCACTACTAATCTGTGTCAAATATGAAATCAGCTGTCCAATATTAGATATCAAGTCTAGCAGACAGGAGTGTCTTAATGTGGACATATACTCCTCTCTGTCTTCCAGTATCATCCCCACGGTTGCCAAAACATATACAAACTGTGGAAATTTGATGTGCCAGAATGAAAGAATGAGGAAGAAGATTTGCTGCCTGTAGTAACAGAACAGATGTGTGGATTAAGTGTTTATTAAATAAATAAATAGGAAAAAAAACCAACAGAGAAATGACAGAATTTTTACAAAGCTATGCGTCATGTGAACATGCTGTCACTCCTAACCTATACTGCCCTAACCTCTGTGGCACTTTTGTCAGTCATCTCACAAATGTACACATACTTAGAATTTTTATCACTTTCTCAATTAGCACCTGAAGTGTTACCAGGTGAGAACAGAAGCAATTTACATCTGTTTTTAGTGCAAATGCAAGGCTTTATGGATGAGACTAAGCACAATAACCTGTGAATTGAAATGATTCCTCTGCCCATTCACCAGTGACATATTATGACCATTTGACAGTTACCAAAATATTCCAAAAAGATTGATAAAATAAATGAAATTACAATAACAAAATGTAAATCATAATTTTTCGGAAGTTATGCAGAACATCTAAGAATCAGTACATTGCAAGCCTGCAGAGCTGAATAGTGGAGCAGGCAGAAAAAAAAAAAAAGGAGGAAAAAAAAGAGGATTATTTTGCAAATCATGCAATATCAAAAGCATTTTCATTTGGAATGAATCAATTTCTGCAGGACTGCAATGCCTTGTCTCACTTTTTACCTTTTGGTATTTTTTCTAAAAAGAAGGGAGGACTTCAAAGGTATGATGCAGAGCAGCAAAAAATAAATAAAAGACAATGCAGGAACAGAACTGAAACACAGGCAATACAAGATAGAAAACAGGAGGAAGAGAGGTGGTAATTCCTTTACTGACAGAAAAATTCAATACAATATATGCACTGAATTGATGTGGGTTTTTATCACTTGCAAACAAAAACCTTTCAGAAAAAGTAAGCATATCTCACAGCCATCAAAAGCCCGAGCAGACCAATGGCAGGGGGATCAGTGGGAAAAGGTGGGAATTGTTTCCAGCTGGAGAGGCGCTCAGGTTACAGGGTGACCACTATCCTTGCTCCTTGACCTGCCTGGCTCTTGTAGAACTGCTGTCTAGTGGAGTGCTGATTGCTGCGCAATGGAATTGGGAGGCTGTCCTGGAGTGCAGGTGGTAGCTGGCATTTGTCCAGAAAGCACAGTGGAGGCAGCGGGCAGCATAGTGTGCATTTTGTTGCCTCTGCTGCTCACGGGGTAGTTGCTTGCAATAAGTTCCCTTATTTGCTCTTACTTATTAACGTGACCTTCTCAGGGTTCAGCTCCTAATTGTTCTCATTCAATTTCCATAAAGCTGAGCAACGATCAAGACTTGATTTTTCATGTAGCTCCAAGGGGAGTGTGTAAAATTGACATTGAAGCTAAGTATACTAGATTAAAAGAAACAGCATTGTGTAATAAGTCCCAAATCACACTGCTGTAACATCAGAAGAACAGTCAGAGAACAGGAAATCTTTCCCGAACTCTGCAGTGTTTTATAGTTCAGTAGTTATCATCACAAAATGGAATTTTTATGCATAATAGCAGGAAGTAGCCAAACTTCAGCTTATTTCGCTTAAGCACACGTAGAAGTTCAATTCTATGAAAAATAACACAGCATGACATAAAATAGTTGTTCTGGATGAAGCCAGAGAAATTGATGATGTTATCTGATATTATTTTTTTTAACCTTATAGCTCTTGCTCACCCTCAGGCCTGGATCTGTATCAGATGGCAAACTTTTCGTTATGAGACTGATCTGTCCTGGACCTCTTTGACTCAAATTTTGTATGCATAACTAAGAACACCTTGTATTCTAACTAATCATCTGGCATTGACCTGAGATTTACCATACCTTCTTATCTCTTGATATCGTAGCTCAGAGGAGACAGCTGTGAGCAAAGACCAGCTCTACACATACCAAAATTCAGAGGCAGAAGGTAGATGACAGCTTCCAGTCAGAACCCTCTCTGCTTGCATATCTATTGGATCCATATTGGATCCATTGGTCTTGCATACCAATGTACAGATGTACACGCTAAGCCTCTAATGTCTCCTGTGCAGCTATAAGCTTGCAATCCTTTTCATGCATCTAACATAAACTCAAGGCCATGACACAGCTTGTGAGAAAGAGATATCTGTCCTGAATGCAACTTGAGTAAAAGGGTGCAAAATGCCATCTCCTGTGATAGCAAACTAGCTGGCTGGAAGTGGACCTTGGTACTGCAAGGCCACACAGACAAAGGCATCTACCTTTGGATTCTGTTATTAATGTGTTACTGCTGACTGAGCTGCTAAATTATTACCTCTTTTAACTCTGTCACAGAGATGCCATTGTAGCTGCAGATTTTCCTTTCCCCAGCTTCTTCCCACTTAGATAAGAGTCAATGTATTTTTATTTTATTGTCACCTGATTTCCTAACTTATTATTAAGACTAGCTATTGTGGAGATAAGGACTCTATTAGAATAGCCACAAACTAGATGCTTGTAGTCTGAAGAGTCTGCTGTGGTGTTTCTTTCTAGGAAACATAAAATGTGATCCATTTTAAGTGGAGATGTTCCACTTCTGATAAATTCAGTTGAGAATAGAGCACATTAGGAACGCACATAATATTCATGACAGTCCAGAAACCCTTCACGTCCCATCAGAAAAGTGTCCTAGCTAATGATTCAGGTAGTTGTTCTTCTAACAACAGATCAGACAACTATGTGATTTCCTTATTGGGTATGCTACACAATCTTTTGAATGTATTTATGTTGTTTCTTATTTATTCCTCAGAAATATCAAGCAAGTTTGGAGCCTAATGAGTTTATGTTGATCCTGACTGCTGGCAGTCAAAGCCTACTACATTATTGTTAGTTGAAATGGAACATTCCCCACAATTATGCATCATTGCATGTCCTGCCTCCCCTGGGCTTGTCCATCTGGACTCAGAAGAGATAGAGGTCATCTGTTACTTGTTTTGTTGTTCCAGTGTCAGGAGAGCATTTCTATTTCTCATGCTCAGAAGTTACTTGCATGAAGATTTGGAAGTTGGTGGAAGTACTCTGGCCAAAATGCTACTTAGCTCTAATTCAAGTCTGCCCTGATCCTGCAGGAAATTCCATCAGATTCAAATATTTTCAGATTAAAAATGAGACTTCCTGCTATGAGTGACAGAAGTGGAGACCTTAGCTAAAGTCAGAGTTAGATGAATTCAGCTAAGTGTAACCAATGGTTGTATTTTTGAGTGAGCAAGAAAGCATCACGGCAACCTTTTGTTCTCAGTAGGGTGAGCGATTAATGGAGTCTGTTCTGCTCTTTGTTAGATGTCTGAGTGGGTCAGAGTTTTCCTTAAGAGCATTCTCATGCAGCACTAAGTCCTCTCAGTCATCCTTCTGAACATGTATGCGAGTCTTACTTCATTAATAGAGTGTTAGATATGTATCAGTATGCTAATGACCCCTGGCTCCTGATGTCCATCTTCTCTGACCCTTGCCAGAAAGTGGAATCAATGACAAGGTGTCTGCACACTGGCAGTAACTGAGCGTGTCCTCCTCTCGATAAAGAGTAATGTTACACGGGTGATGGGAGAAAGACCTGGCAACAGCTCTGCTTGGGACCTCCAGAAGGTCCCAAGACACCAGCCCTTTGCATTTAGTGCCTGCTCTCACTGTGTCTGTACTTTAAAAGAGAGAATTTCCTGCCATGTGGGGTGAAAAGGGTGCAATTTTGTCTTTGCATTGGACACATCTGCATAGGTTATAGGGCAATTTCTTTATCTGCACTTTGAATAAAACAAAAACTGACCAGTCAGGGACTTGAGCTCAAAGCTGAGAAATAAAGTTGTTATATGCCAGCATCTGCTGGCCAGTAACTATGAATGGATTTATGTTTTTCCTCAACACATAGTATAGGTGTTGCCTCATTCACTAAAAAGTCTTAAGTCACCTTGGGAACAGGCTTCTAGCATGCCCTCTACAAAAACCTGCTACCTAATCACCTGGGAAACTGAAGCTGATGCAGCAGATAGCTGCCTTTGACTCACACTCTTGGTACAGGTGCTTTGATGCTTAGGTTGGGCTGATGATAAGGATCTGGGTGAAGGTGAAGGTCTTGCTTTTATCATCTAGTCACTGCACTGATCTCAGAACTGTTATTGGGAAGGTATGTTCTCTTTGGATGTGATGGCAACATGGTATTAACTGAAGACATCCAAGATAACAGCGAGTGGTTGAGAACCTTCCTGCATGGTTATTAAAAAATTCTGTTTGAATGTACCTAAGCCCAGATTTTCTGCCCTGCTAAATGTGGTATGAATTTCCACATTTCTTTTAACGTATGGGGGGATACAGGTCAAAAAGTAGTATGTTATGGATTTATTTTTTGGGAACTCAGTCAATTTATTTTAGTTTCAAATTAATAGAAATAATAGAAAATGAAATACACAGTGATGGATCAACTATCTATCACTGTATGACAGAGAAAAGCCTAAAATCATACAACAGCTATTTATGCAGTGTAGAAGGATGCTAGGAGAGAAAACGTGCAAAATGATGAACATTAGAAACATACCTATCTGTAACAAAATCACAGTGAAAAATACGTTGTGTTGTGACGTGTCTACTGACATTGTCTTATGTCTCCAAACTAAAACTAAAAATACAGTGTGCTGAGATTATCAAATGCTGACATTTGTATAAGAGCTGAATGCAAAGCAATTTTAGCATCTGGAGGAATTTTTGAGATTTCAAAGCTGACTCATGATAAAGAGAAAAAAATGAAATTCTATGTGATGTCATTATAATAAAAAAGGCTGTTGTAATCAAAACATGATTTTTATTCTGATGATTTATTGCTCAAATCATCTTCATGATGCATTTATGAAAATTGCTCGAGAGAAAAAAGGAATTTTATGTCAGAAAAAGACTTTCCTCTAAAGAATGCTAAAGTGTTATTTTGACAATCTAGAATTTAAATTGCCACAAAACTCACTAAAATCAACCTTTTGTGTGTGTGAACATTTTCAGTTTTGACGTAAGGAATTTTGTAATGAATAGTGACTTTTACTGGAAATGCTTTAATTAGTTTTACCTTTCTTACTTTTAATGACTTTCATGTCAGTGTCTGCCTTATGACATTCCAACACAACAAGAATTCTCTTTAGATTCCTATTATCTGAATGATTTTCCATATGTTAATTGGGTTTATTATAGATTACAATCAAATTCGCTAATCATATTTTTCCAGTGTCATCAGACATCTCTGTGTATTTGATCAGTAAAGTGATTTGACATAATCAATTATGGGTTGTGTCTCAGCACTAATGTTAATTGTTAATTGATATTTTTTACTTTATCTGAATGTAAGCATTTCCTAAAGCAGTTCTTTAGCATATCTGAAACTCCACAACATACTGAGATGTGCATGTATATTTGCCTTAAATGCCTACTCAATTAATGCAGAATTATTGAAATTGAACTGAGAGAAATATAAGATTGCTGAAAAACCATCACAGAAATAGTAAAAAATACAAGACATAAGAAAGAAACTTGAAGACATTTTTTTGTTGCACCAAAAACTCCCAGCACTTGGATTTTCGGAAGATGGTACAATCTCAATAGGAATAAACCTACTTTTAGAAGAACCAGTTTTTTCATTTGAGGACACTGAGATATAGAGCAGTGACACATCTTTTTCAGTGCAGTGCTCTTGAAATATATGGAAGAAGTGAATACCTGTGTCACACAGGAGGCTCTCATAACTTGAGTAGTGAAACACATCTTTCACAGACTACATAGCAATTAATTCTTGTAAGATGCAAGCAGAGGGAAAGCTTTTAAGTTATCCAAGTTAAAATATTCTTGTGTGTGTGTGTGTGTGTGTGAATACAGTATTTTTCTGTGCAGATATGTGTCACACATAAAAATTAATTAGTAATGCTAGCTAGATGCTAAAGCATATTACTACTGATGCCTACGACTGTTACTCAGAAAAATGCAAGTATTTTTGCAGAGTAGTGGTTAATATGGAACAGCTGAAGTCATCTGGCAAAACAGCTTTGTTTGGGGGTGTCGATTTTCTCATATCTTGGAAATCTGTTTCATTTCACAAAAGTACACACAGAAAGAAAATGTGTCCTGACACATTTTCCTCACACTTTCAGACTACAGAGAGTTGATCTTGAGGAAATTGGATGTTTCTCACTCCAGCAATGTGAATATTCACTTTGCGGTTTAGTCTCGGTATCACTGACATATAAACAACTGCTTTGGTCTCAGCAACAGTCTCCCTGTTTGGGGCTACAGTTCCACAGTGTTTGTCCCTTCGTGCCCAAATCTGTTGACACTAATTACAAATGCTTCTTCCTTCACCATGTTATGTACAGCCACTTAAGCTTTCTATGGAATGGCAGGTGTAGAATAGCTCATTTCTTACACCACCTGCTAGCTACAGGATTTACCTGTGAGAGGAGGGGATATTAAAAAATCGGAAAAGGAAGAACAACTGGTAAACTTCTGGTTATTATTACTATGTATGGTTCTATAAAGCTTTAAGGTGTGTAGGTATTGGACAAAGAAATTCAGAAAAATGAGATTCCTGCTACAGATTCTTCAGAGTCCTGAATAGCTGAATCACCAGTGCAAACACATTGGAAAAATCCCAGCAACTGTAGCATGCAAAATTATACCGATATCCACACTGTCAGTTGATCTTCATGGATGATTGTGAAGCAAAACGCATTACTGGAAGGAGAAAGTCACAAGGAATGTCATTCGTACATTTAATTACTTTAGGAACAATTTCATGAAGGTTTTTCCAGTGGTTCTTCATTCCAGATGTTCAGCACAGACATACACTTAGTAGGCAATTACTAGATAAGCTCAAGTGGCAAGCAGTAGAAAAACTTCTGCAAGAATAACGGCTTGCTGGAAGAAGAAAAGCATTAGAGGACATGACAAGTGCAAAAATCTGCAGTACAAAGTGAAAACCATGAGCTGATATTTCCCTTGGAATTCACTACAGTACAGTCAGGACTCACTATGATCTCCATAACACTGCATCTCTATTAGCTCCATGTAAAGGAGTGTGCTTCTGCTGCATTTATCAGGATTTTGAGAATCAGGCAATATGAATCACAATTCTGGGAAAGCGTAAAGAGATTTGATTGCACAATGCTAGTCAAGGAATGTAAAAAGAAAAACTGCTGTAGACATGGACACAGTCTGAAAACACAGCAGAAGCCTCTGAAAATGGAGACATTTTCCTGCCAGAACAATTACGGTATAATCAAAGATTCATTATAAATGAAACTGCAATTCCCACGTTGCACACATGAAACAATTAGTGAGTTTAATTTGCTTTGCTATAAATGGAGGTTTGCTATAGCTTAGTTTCCTGCGAGGAGCGAGTCAGGTAATTCAGTTATAATGTTACCTGAGCGTTTTCAAATTGCCCATGCATAAATATTTTCTGATGCAAGCATATTTTTTCTTTTTTCTTTCTAAAAATAAATAAAAAAATAAAAAACACACTATCTTCTAGAAAGCCAGTTCATCTCCTTTTCTCCTTGAGAATATGTCAAATGTTCCTGTGGACCCCAGTGCTTCTCAGCCCAAGTCTTCAATGCTGCTCAAGACTAGCTGGGAGACCTTGAGATATAGTGCAAAAATCAGCCAGCCCTGCCACTCAGTTTGCCCTTTTGCAGGGCTGGATGATGATTTGGACTAGCAAAGTGTGTATATCAGTGTTACTATGCCTTGGAGAAATACTACTAGGAAACACTCCTACACAAACAGCTCATACCTTGGGTCTGACTGCATCAGGAGTCAGCAAAGTCTGGGAGGGAAGCAATGAAGGCTGGACGGTTCTTGGCTCAGTCTGCTCTACATGGCAGCTGCTGTAACTGAGCTGCATGTAGGTTGTTGCAATTTTTAGATGATATTAATAAGTCATTACCCCATGGCCCTTTCCACAGCCATCTGAAGGTTCAAATGAGTAATTGTGACTCATCTGATACTTCTGAGGCATCAGGTTTTTTGGGAATATTTCTAAGTTGGTGATGGTTCATCAGAGTCTTCTCCTCACCACTGTGCCAAAGAGTCTTTAAGCAAGCCCACTTTAGGTGGACTACATGATACTGATTTGTACTTTTTAGATGTTTGTCTTGTTATTGAACAGCGAGGCAGAGTGAAACAAAGGAATATATGGTCCCAAATTAAATGTAGTTATCCACTTGACTGGAGAATATAAAAGGTTAATATAATAGGAAAACTTCTAGTTTAATTGACTTTTTAAATAAACAAACAGGGGAAAAAAATACTACAGTATAGGGAATATAGAGGCACTGAGCTAGAATTCACCATGAAGAAGAATCAAGAGGGGGTGCTAGGAGATGTCTGTGAGGGCCAGCTGACAAAGGAGAAGGCACAGCAGCACGCAAGTGTGCCAGTGGCTGAGTTTTATACAGGCAATATCATACTGCTCATGCCTAATGTCTCTGCCATATGAATAGAAAAAGTGACCAGGGCAGACACAAAATCCTGGGAAGAGAACTAATGAAAACAGAAGATCTGTAGAAAAAAGCATCCCCCCAAAACTGAAGGACAAGGAGGGCTCAAACCTAGCTACTGTAACAATCAGGAGAATTTTTTTTTGCCTAGAGGGATGGTTGCTATAATTCATTTCTCAACCTGCTAGTCAGAGTGAGCAGATTTCCACAGCATGAGTGCTCAAGCATGCATGCTGAGCCTGCTGAGGAAAATGAACAGCCTCTCCACTTTGGATTTGTCTGTACCTTCCCATAAAACTGTCCTTGACAGCACTGGGAAATGTCCTAGGTAGGTGTGCGTCCTGCTGTGACTTTTTGTTTTTGAATAAAACGCACACCTTTAAATAAACCCATAGTAGAAAACTGAGACTATCAGGCAAAGTGACAGTCTTCCATAGAGTTCACTTATGTTAAAACACCAGTGCTTCCATGCTTAAGGTGTCATTGGTGGGAATGGAGACCAAGTTTTCTGACAGTAACCAGGTATTATTATTGATTTAATCTCTATTCTTTCAAATAAGCAGGGCAGTTGCTAAACTTACACCTCCTCAAACATCACAGATTTTGTTTAAATCTCTCCCAGATTGGCCTTAATTTCTTCCTACTTGGGAACAAAATGGTTCACCTGAACAGACTATGTATAAAACCCCACTCCTGAAAATGTTAGGACATTTTCCAGAGGACAACAGGATCATGAGTGAAATAGTGGAAAACAAACATGGTAAGACCTTTATTTCACTATTATTATTATTATTATTTTTTAGAAGTACTTTACTTCTCTGCTTGCTTCCTTCTACCTGGAGAACTTGTCCATTCCTTTGTGACTATAGATCCAGCATCACTCTGTTGGCAGCCAGAAATATCCCACTGACACAGTCACAGAGATGCAGTGCAGAGCTCTGCATATGCATCAGCCCCAGCCCATGAGCTGGGATGAGAAGGAGGGAGACACAGAAGGAGCTCGCAGAAAGCTCATTCAGCCCCAGCATTGTTCAGCACACTGTGTGGTGAAGTTGCTGCAGTGGCTGAAGGGAGGTTTTACTTTCTGTATGGATATAAGGAATGTGAAAAGAGATAGAGAAAATTGTTGACTTGATAAGGTGTTCATAAAATTTGTTTTTTCCCCTAGTGTTTCTTACTCCCCTATCTCTTTAAATCTTACAGATCAATCGAAATACAGTTAGGAAATCCAATTAAGTGCCTGTGGTAATAACAATGACTTTCCAATATCCTGTTTTATTCTGAGTTGGAGATTTATGGAAAAACTAGAGTCCTGGCGTAAAGAAAGTACCTGTCTATTCAAGTGAAATTTTACTGAGAGAAAGGGCAGATCAGCCCCTTTCTCTCAATTTTATTTTATTTCATGGTTTCATGTATCTTTTTTTTTCATCCTCTTCTAAGTAACACTCAAGGAAATGAGATGCCTTAAAAAATCAAACAGCGAAAGTCAAGTATGGAAAAATTAAAAACCAGCTACTCACTTTAGCTATTTAGCAAAACTGTCTGATGGCAGTCATGGAAATCTGCAATATTTGAATTCTGCTCAGGTCAGCATCAGGCTAAACTCATTATTTTCTGGTGATTGTTTTGTGGCCTATAGGATATAGATAGATGTTTTCTTCCTGTGGAATGGTTTCTCCAGCTCTCTGTAGGCTACAAATGAGAACTATGTACAACTCACAGAGATTTTGGCTCACCTATGAAATATAGAATAATTGCTCGCAGGCCTGGAAGAATTTCAAACTATCACACCTTAAGATTGCTTTTGATATCGTGTGTGGAAAAAAAAAACAAAAAACAAACCTGTTGTAAGCCACTTTTCAGAAGTCTGAACTGCTGGAGAGCAGTTAGGCTTCCTTTTCTAATCAGCCACCGCAGATGGCAGAAGACTGGCACAGTCAATCAGTTCAGATGAGGAAAGGCTGTAGTACTGACGGTGGCCAGCCCTCTGCTCTAGCTGTGCCATATATCTAGACAGCATCTTTCAGAGAAATCTTTTTTCATTTCTTACAGCTGAGGAAATCCCCCTGCCCTATTCCTTCCATCTTCCTACAATACAATGGGTGTTATTTTGCCTCAGGAAAATACCATAGCTTACTTCTGGTTGTATTATTTTTCCCCAAATGTAACCAAATTTGAACAAAAATCTTTGTCAGCACTGAGAAGAGCTGCAGAAATACCTCAAAAGAAAATGGCATGGCTGAAACATGAAGAGTGGATGCACAGCTAGTTTTGAGAAAGATTCCGAAGTGCCCAATGGATTATTATTTTTTTTCCACTACAGTTTTATTTATCTTAATCTTTTATCATTAGGCATTGTATCACCAACTTTAATTCCTGGCGTGTGAACATGGTGATTGCATATTGGGTCTGTTATTGTTAGTATCACTCACTTCCCCAGTTCCTCCCAGTGACCTGGAGAGCAGGGAAAACTCATAGATGAAGAACTACAGGAAAGTCTGCTCAACAAAGAAGCACACTACAATACATATAGTCAGGAACAGGTGTGGCAGTGGAGCACAGTGGCAAACCCAAATAGGAGCAGTAGGATGAGTGTTTTATGTTAGTGATATAAAATAAAGAAAAAACAAGATCTAGAGTAAATGGGGTGCCAATATCACGGGGTTTCAAGGCTGGTAGTCAAAGGAACAGCAAAGATGTGCCATGACCAGCCCCAAGGCAAAGCTGGAATGAAAGCCATGTCCAAACTAAACTACCCCCATTTCTGAAGACTGGATAAAGACTGGAAGGGTCAAATGCTTATTCTTCTCTGTTCAGTTTTCACTACTATGAGCTGTTCTAATGATACTCCATGAAAGAAGCTGTGTCTATCATCACTGAATCAAATGTCAGAACTGTAGCTGCTGGAAGCTATCCACTTTCCCTGGCTGCAAAGGAAGAGAGGGTAGGGAAGAAGCACCCACTAACTGAGCAGCTATGTAAGAACCCACCGCTGACTGGAAACTATAAATGATCTGCAACTTAATTTTGCCCCATGCCAGGGATGTAGGTAACTTTGAAAGTACACCAAGGGCTGTGATTCTAAAGACTTGTAACTTGAACATTCTTAGGGTGGGGGAGAAGAAGATTCAAGCTGCTACACCTATAGCTGATCAAATTTATCAGTATGATTTACTTGTTCCCTGATGTACCCTAGTCTGATTTACCACCAGTTACCCATTATATTGCACTTGTAAAGTGTTTAAAGGCAAGGACCATTATTAGAATGTTGTTTGTAAAAGCCCCAGCAGAGTAGTTCTGGTTCATGCATTTACCCCTCCGTATACTGTATTACTCTACGTTTATAGTACTCCTTCAGTGAGATCTGCAGTGAACAAATTTACATGATCTCCCAAGGGACCCTCTCACAAATATTTAAATTTTATTGTATGCTGTTCAGCTATCCAAATTTTTACCACTTGAAATTTCTGTATTTCTTTCCTGTCTGCACTAATAAAAAACTTATTTTATCATTGAGTGAGTATATGACAGTTTAATGGAAACTACTAAGATCCATTAAAGCATGAAGTACCTGTAGGACTTGTTTAAAGCGACTGGTACATCTGGCAGGTCACCAAGCTGATGAAAGCCTTTAGTATTTCGTGGCAGTCACAATAAAGCACCACTGAGGGGATTGGCTTGGCTCAGATTCTTATTTTCCTACTCAATTTTTATGATTTTCATTGTAGTTAAATACAGTGAACATGGAGTTTTATGCTTATTTTGGATTTAATTACAAAGCCATGATTTTGGCACTTTTTCTCGTGAAAATCTATCTGACTTTCAATCTTTGTCTACTAGTGGAAGAACAGATGTGTGGGGTAACTCTTCTGCTCCTCTTTCAGGCTTTTGCCCTCCTGTGCTAGACATAAGCTCTGCAGCCACTGAGCCACGCTTCTGATATCATGGTAAAAGAATGTGGCAAATAAAATCCCTCAAGGCCACACTGCCAAAAGGATTTCAGCTTGGAAGAAATCTTATCAAAATGCTGACATCCTGGAGAGGCCAAGAGGGCTTTCTATGATGCTGTGGAAGCATCCTAACGCATTCCCCTAGCATTAATGCACCTGCCTCCAAAAACATCTCCTGCAGTACTTTAAAACGATAAGGCCACTTTGAAGACAGTTTATTATTCTTTCTTCTAATGGAAGTAAGTGTAAGTGCATAACTTGTCCAGCTGAAAATAGGCCAACTCCCAAATAAAATAAATAGCAAAAAGGATCTGGAGGCCAAGGCCCTGACACCAGGACCCAAGAGATGTATTCACAAGGGCAGTCAGCACTATCATCAGTCCTGGAAGGGGGAAGGAGAAGGACATAACAGCCAGTAGATTGGGAATCTAACAGAATGTAGAGGCATCGCAAATGCTTTTGTAAAAGAGGTGATTGTGCTGAGCCCTTGAGATAAATATCTGAGGTTGAGAGACAGATCAAAGCTGTGGCTGAATAGATCAAAGATCACAAGAATAAATGTACATGTGCAGCAAGCTGGATGGTTAAACCCAAGAGAAAGCCATTTTTGAACAAAAGTTTTCTATTATGCAATCAGATATGCAACCAGATTAGGCAACAAAACACATGGTGATCAGAACTGAGCATTGGGAAATGCCATTGGTAAAAATTCATTATCATCTACTTCTCTACCTATTAACACAGAAATATAGGCCTGACAGCTCTAAGGCACATGAAAGGATTAATTGAAAGGTTTTTCCCAGATTGCTAGTGACTGGGTGTAAGGGGTGCTCAGTGCAGGGAGCTCTCACTGAGAGATATGTTGAGAATTCCAGACATTCTGAAAAACCCTTTAACATCTCTCTAGCTGGTAACTGAACTGCTGGTCAGGTTTCAGAAGCGGGGCTGAATTGCTGCTTGGTAAAATACATTAGCTGCAGACAAAGGAACAGAATGGAATATTCCTTTTCTCCTTGCTCCAGTGACTATTCTACTAGTTCTCCAAAGCTGAACAGTTCTGACAAGATTTTGGCTCTTCAGCTCACTGCTTTGGACAGTTTATTAAGGGCACCAAAATGCAAAATTATGTCTTTTGTGAGACCTGGACCTTGAACTTGTAACTTTCCAAGGAACTACTCTGAATTCTGATACATGGCAGAGTTCTATGTTCCTGCAATTTTAACTAGAATTTTCATACTGGTGGCAAGGAAATAGAAAGGGAAAAGGGGAGGGGAAGCCAAAGGGGAAAATGAAGGGGAAAAGGAAGAGGAAGGATATATTAAAAAAAAAAAAAAGGAAAAAGGAAAAAAGGAAAAAAAAAGAGGGAAAAAAGGAAAAAGGAAACAAGAAGAAAGGGAAAAGGGAAAAAAAAAGAATAAAAGGAAAAAGGAAAAAGATAAGGGTCTTTTGAATAAATAACATAACTGTTTCCTCAAGAAATTCCAAGTCTAATAGTAGTGCAGAAAAATCGTTTGCAAGTAATGAACAAAGGCTAGATGTACAAAATAAGGAAATATATCCTGCATGCTACTGGCTCAAAAATAGGTCATATACTGCAAGCACTGTGGCATAGGGTCTCAGGTACACAGACCAGAAAAACAGTGAGATTTTCTGTGAAACAGCCACAGTGGTGACAGTAGGAGTCAGTTCATAGCTTCACCTGTAAATGTGATAAGGAGAAACCTGTACTGATGTAGGATACAAAGCTTAGGTGATCTTATCTTTCAATGATCTTCTGAAAAAAAGGAATGAAAGGAGCAGGGAAGAGTGACAAAATGTTTTCAAGGACTGGTTAAAACAGATTCCACTGAAAAATGTTAAATGCTCAGTTTATTTACCTTATCAAAATCAAAAAATCAAAAATCAAAAAAATCTTATCAAAAAATCACTGTACAGTAGGGCTGACTGATCTCACAGAGAAAGGCTGAGGAGAAAGCTACAGCTAGAGCCAGAAATCAATTTAATATTAAAGGTAAGGTATTTATTTGAAGCTGAGGTTTGTAAGTCTGGAACAGAGGACAAGAGGAAGTGAAGAAGACTCTATTTTATTTTCCAGACCTTGTTGGAAAAGACAGCATAACGATATTTTACAGTTTAGTTAAACACATGTTATTGGAATCACTGGGTTTGGTGAAATGTATCTCAACCTTATTTAATAAATGGGAGGCTAGCCAAGGTGTCTTTTCAAGATCCTTTTCAGCCGTTTTCCTGTAAAGGAGTTCTTCTATATTTAAATGCAATATATCCCTGTTTCTAGGGCAGAAAAAGGAGAAATATCTGAGCAGATTTGTCTGTGTCTGCTTGCTTTACATTTATCTGCATCGGATGTGGTAATTGTACTTTATGGGAACTGCTGGCTTTCTTTAAGCTCACTGAACTTCACAATGAAGCTCCAATGCTTCCCTGACTACAGTATGTCCTGTCATATAAGCCAGTATTGCATTGATCATTGGACAGGCTTTTTCACAAAGTGCCACAGTCTAAATCATTGCAACAAGAGCAACATAGAAAAAAAAATTGAAAGAAAGAAAAAAAATTGTCTGACCCATCTCTCTTTTCTTTTTACTCAAAGACTGTCTATATATAAAATGAGAGACTATCGTTGTCACTCCCCCAAGGGAATCATATTGCCTTTCAGCACTTCTTTCTCTGAGCCTTCCTCCTATCCTTTGTATGGTTATTTGTGCTCAGCTGGTCTGACTGTGCATCTCTCTCTCCCTCCCTCTCTCTCTCTCTCTCTCTCTCCCTGCTGTTGATGAACAGCAGCTCCCACTGGAATTTGCCCAATCAAAACCAGCTCTCATCTCAAACAGCAGTGAATCACATCACCTGGAGAAGAGGAATAGCAAATTGAGCTCAGTAGCCTTGCTGCTTGTGAAGCATGTGGTTCCAATAGCACACACCGAATGGAAGGACCCAGGTTTGTGTGAGACTCACTCAGCCTCAGACCTGCTGCCCGTGATGTGAAAGCAGTCACGGGATTTTATAGGAGTGTGTGTATTTAGAGGACGTTTCTACAAAGCAAAAAGCCTGCTGCAACTAAAGGCTGGGAAAGGCTGCTGCTCGCTGCTGCTGCTGCAGTAGCTGGTGCAGCAGGATGAATGTGTAAAGGGCAGCTGCCCAAGCCGCGCTGGTGAGGCTCCCGTCCTGCTCTGTCCTCATTAACTAAAGGGATACAGAGGAAAGCGGATGCACTAAGCAACTGCCACCCTGGATCTATCACTGTGCACTCTTCATTGTGGAAAATGGTCAACAAAGACATGAATGGATTTCCAGTTAAGAAGTGCTCAGCCTTTCAGTTCTTTAAAAAGAGGGTAAGATTTTTCTTTTATTGCTTCTTTATTTTCACTTTATTTTTTGTTGCAGTTATTTACATCCAAGTGAAAGTCATTGAGGAGGGAATGTATTTTAATGCCAGTCTCCTGTTCAGGGAGCTTGTTGCACGGGCACCTCCATGAAACACCAAGGGCAATAACGCTGTGGGGTGAAGGGGAGCTGGGGAAGGGGACAGGGACCAGAATGCATTATGTAAACACTCTGTGCCGAGGAATGTATTTCTCAATCAGGACTGACCATAGGGCTTGATGCAATACACGCATCTATTCTGAGTGGGATAACACAATACAAATCAGAGTGCAGGTTTGCTGCAGCTTGTCTTGTGCTCTGACTACCTCCTCCACATGTACCTAGGGGTACGACTCTCTCCACCTTTCATTCACCTGCCTGAAGTGCAGCATTACGCACCTCCATTCATCATCTCACAGAGAGGCTGAAAAAAAAAAGAGAACAAAGAGGTGTTTGTGAGCTCAGCAAAATAATCCACAACCTGTAATTTGCTTTCTATAACAATTAACACATGAATAAAGGATAAGAAGGACATGCACCTGGATTTTGTTTTCTACTACATTTTTTTGCTTAGATAAATGTCAGGATTTAGAAAAGTCTGCTATGTATTCTGTTTGACTGCTGGTTCTCTTAGAAATGTACATGCGGTGTTCTACCTTATCACTTGAGTTAAGACCTTTTGGTTTACACAACTCTTAGAATGACAGTGCTGCACACTCTCCATTTAACTTGAGCAACAAAGTCATTTCCATGTGGCAGCAGTACAGGTATTCTGAATATGCCCGTGTAGACACAGAGAAGAGAAGCAAAGCATTAGAAAGAGACTGGTAGCAAAGTCTCCTCTGTGGAAAGGATTTCCTGAATGATTAAAATGAGACCCCTGTATTTAAATAGACTAGAGTAAGAGCAGATAAGCTGCTCCATTCACTCATTCACTCACTCATTCATTCATTCTCATTCATTCTCTCTCTTCATTATGCTAAGAATATGGTCAGTCTATTTAACCCTTCAGGCAAAGAGAGAGAAGCCTGTACCAGCTACTGATGCAAAAACCAGAGTGAGCCTTTTCTGGGCACTGATATGCCAGATTTAAGGGCTGACATGCAAAATGCTAGCAGGATCACTCATGGGAAAAATGTGCAGTCTTTGATGATGATTTTTTTTTTTTTTTTGTAGTTTCCAAGCTGGTTTCTTTAAGACTCACAGAAAAAATTCAGACACCACTCATAATCAATCCATATAAATGGTTCTTGTCTCAGGTAGCTTCTCATTTAAGTATATAACTTTTGGTATATGTAAATTTGACTCTAAGCTTGACAAAAATTGCCCAAATGTTTAAAGATAAATTATTCTTAAAGAGGAAGCAAAATAGCTTGCAGTTCCTGTACCAGGCTAATTACTGCCGGTTGCCTTCTGCCTCTGTTCAGAGCTGAGACAAGTTATCTCTGGAAGCCTTTATGTTGTTTTCTTCTAGAATCAGAGAAGATTGTTAAGTTTAGTTTCATTTAGTTTTATTTTCAAAGCTATATTGATGCTGAGTGAATTTTTCTTTGAAAAAGATTGTTTGTTGTAGTCATATTTGAAGAAGCAAAAATAGTGGAACAGTCCTGGACAGTGGATAAGGAAAAAATAGCCATGTTTCATGTCTGAATGTTTTCATTTTTATCAGATATTGCCTTATTGATGTATGACAAAGATGGATGAAATCAGTAAAACCAATTTACAGACACAACTGAAGGAAATTCTCTCTATATACTTTTCTGTCAATAGATATATATGCTCATTGACGTTTCTCTTACTCCCATTATCTTCCTTCTGAAAAATCAAGCATTCAAGTATTAACCACATTGTTGTTACATCAGTGCTTGAAACATACAAACAAGAGGAGATACATGTTCATAAAGGGTTACTGGCTTCCAGCAACATATATTTTGTTTGTTGGATGAGTTACATACTGGTTTTAACTACTGGGAGGTCAGGGCAAGGTGGTTAAAGACAGTTGATTCAGTTCTCTACCAATGCTCTGGACACTGCCTGAAGAACCACCAATGACCTGTGCCTACAGAAGTACAGCTGCTCAGTTTCTTGATTTGAATCTAGTTGTGAGGTTTTTAGTTGTTTGACAGTTACATCACCAGAGCACCCACAAGCCATAGCTGACATCATCAGCCTACTAGATACATCATCAGCCTACTGGATACATCCTCTACTCACAGTGGGAGGCAGGTCTAACCCTGGGCACCTTAGCAGATCTGACTGCAGTGATGAAGTTTTGTTATTCCTGCTGTACTTGGTAAAGACTGAAACCCAGAAGCAGATTCATCACGTGGATGATTTTGTTGCGATAACTTCCCTCAGATCACCAGCAGGATCTCTAATGAAACAAAGGTTGGGACCCCAGTAGTTCCATCTGAAAGTCTTTCTCCTAGAAAAGCCTGTATTTCTAGTTTAATTCTAAGAAGTCTGCATCAGTCTAGATTAGAACACTTCAAACTGTGGGAAATGCTACTATTTTTTCAACTCGATTAGATAATTTTTTTTAATGAAGAAAGTGCCAGATGTATCTTCATTGTTTTCATTTTCCATTTTGCCTAATGTTTTTGTTAAATTGTAGTTCTCTTTGTTGCTCTGGGCAAGAATGCAGAAAGGACTGGCAGACTCCTGTGGATTTAGGCTGGGCTGAAAGTGCATTCATATTGACTTGAATTTGAGGACCAGATTTTTTTTTAAGCCTGGCATATTCTCTGATGACAAAGCACTGACCCTCTGGGACACTGCCTGCTGTGTCAGATGATTCAGGGTATGGGCTAATCTCATCCGGAGGTTGGAGAACAGGAAGGAAAAGCTGAAATTAAAAGGCAGCCCACAGATGAAATAAAAAGAAAATTAGAAACTATTATTTTTGCAGAATAACTTGTATCAATCACTGCTGGCAGAGCTGGAACAAGCAGGTATGGGTGCCATCAACTTAAAATCTACAGTTTAAAAGCAAATTGAGTGATTGACAGTGCCTGTGTTTGTTGGTTGATTTTGGTTGTTGGTTGGTTATTTAGTAAATTAGCTTTCCTCCTCAGATCGTTGCTGCTGTTTTGTTTCTAGGCCCATCTCCCTTTTCCCTTTCCCCCCTTCCCCTTCCCTGGGGCATGGGTCTGTGGGTCCCCCGCACCAATCATCACGGAACTGGGCCGAACCTGCCTGCAAACCGTTGACACTCAATTATGGTAATTTCTGAAAAGCCAGTGTTCACATGGTTTTGGGTCATGGCATGTAAGTATCTCCATCTGACAAGACTGAAAGATTAAAACATACTATTGTCTCTATAACTAATTGTTAATACTAACATACTATTGTCTCTATAACTAATTGTTAATAACTAATTGTTATACTATTGGTAATTACCTTCACTGTGAGGGCTTTTGCTCTGCTGCCATCGCTTGTCCTGTCCACTGATGTTGCATAATGAATTCCAATATAAATCCCCCACTGACTTGTTTTAGCAACAAATGGTTGGGGAATCTCTCTTTTTCATACACTAGATGCATTTTGACTTACTCAAAGTTCAATTAAGAGGTTTTGTTAACTGGCAGAAGATATGTCTTTCTGTTACGAGGGGCTCAGAGATCTCACCCTCTCACCTCCTATGAAGGATTGCCAACAGAATTGCATTGATTTTGAGAATGGGGTAAACTTGAAAATTCACTATTGTTGGTCAGCCAACAAGATTACCCCAGAGTAGAGCGAGTTTTCATTGGTACCTACTGCAATCCCTGCCAAATGGTTTTGGGAACCAGGGATTTGTGGTACTTTTACTGCTTTCTTCTGTGGCATTTGCCTCCCTTATAAATCTTTCAGATAACATTTTGCAATATATGACTTCACTCATCTTGAAATAAAATATCATTTTATATAACACAACAAAATAGTTAATCCAGGATGAAGGATGAATAATGGACTGCCTGTGCCACTTAAATACTAGCTGATGATATGGTAACCTCGGTGAGCCTGGAAATTCATTGTCCTCTTAGGTTTGGACCAAGAGCAAATACTAATTTATTCAGGATGGGAAGAAGATAAGTGACTGATAAATGGGAAATGAAATAGCTGTCTTCCAAAAAAATGACAAGGAATGTCTCAGAGAGGAAGTTTATTGCACAGATTAAGGATTTGCTTGTCTGAAACCTGATAAGGGAAGGAGTATCCATAATCCCTTTTCACTGAGAAAATTTGCATTAATTAGCAATTTAGGTCAAGCTAAAGTGAGCTCACAAAGAAGGAAGAGAAAATCCCTATCTTGTTTCTATGTAGCTTTTCCAAATATGTAGTCTGGGGAAACCATATCCTTCTTTCTTGGTGGATATTGTATGTCACTGCACACCAGGAGCTTTCTCCATATACAAGCTGAAGAGTCTAACTCATAAACATTATCATGTATGAAGATGACAGCTCTGCCTGCATTTAAGCTCAAGGCAAGGAGCTGCTGAGAGGACTGCAGAATTACCTGAATACCATTTTTAGGATTACAGTAATTTAGTGATAAAGATAACCCCTGAAATCAGTATTTCCAACTGACCTCCTACAGATTATGTTCCTTCTGGTAGACCGTGCTGTAGGGGCTGCTGTCTTTTCTGACACTTTAATGGGTCTAGAAGTCCATTTCAGGGCTGGAGTTTAGGTTTTTTTAGAGTAATTGGGAGAATACCTGGAAGAAAAGAAATGAGGTCTGAAGCTGACTGTACCTCAGGAAAATGCCAAGTTTATAAAGGATGACTGTAGCTTTTCATTGCTACTTGGTCTACTGTCATACAAGTACGCATATCTTGAAGTTGATTTCTAAAGACAGGAATCTTGTCTTACTGCAAGAGAGACAAAGTTGTGTTGCAGAACACTCTTCTTTCCCATTTCCCATCTCATTTCTACTGTACGGAGGGGTGCTGAGCATCCATGGCTCTGCTTGGAATCAGCCAAAGCTGCAGGCACTCCCAAGTGACATTTTTACACTACAGTTTGAGTGTTGCAGGCTGCAACTACCATGGTGGTTTAATGTAACTAAGGTAAAGATGGCCCTATAGCTCAGCAAGACTTCATATCTGCTATGGATGTATGTTGAACTGACCAATCATTTTCTCTCCTTTTGTCCATCAACTTATTTCTAAAATAAATAAATAAATAAATAGAAAAGTCTATTAATCAAAGGTGAAATCTAAAAGCCAATGAGTAATTATGTAAGGCCCAAGTACTGGTTTTCCATAAAGAACTTTGCTTTCCTATGTCTTCCCATTAGACCAAGATGTGTTTTGGATTGAGATCACTGCTAATATTTTACTTCTCAACTGGCATAAATAAAAATATGCATGAGGGAAAATAGGCAAAGCCTGGACAAAAAAATATTCCTTGAATCCCTTCCTCAAACCTAAAATATGAGAGGGTCATTAAAGTTTAAGAGCTTGAAATAAAATTAATAAGAAAGAGAAAGGAAGAAAGAAAGGAAGGAAGGAAGAAAAAGAGAATGTAAGATGATGGAATTATGTTAAATTACCCTCTTTCCCTTTCCTAGTATGTAGTACTAGAGAACAACTTCTGACTGTTTAAGCTTGGTCTCTTTTCCTCATTACTAAACATGTCTCATAATCCCCATCACAAGCTGCTGCTTGAAATTGCCCATATCTCTCTTACTTCTGGGAAAATGATCCCATCTGAAAAGGCAGAAATCCTCTCATTTTTAGCCTACATTTACACATGTTCAACTTATTCCAATTTTCTCTTCTGCCAATAAAAAGTACCAACTTAAATATCTCTTTTCCTTCTCTCATATGTATAAACACAGGTGTGTTTCTAGAGAGCAGACATTTCTTCACTCAGTTGTATTCAGTTAGGCTAAATAAGCCAACATCTTTTAGACTCTTAAGGCAGAGTTCCCACTCCCCAGTCACCCTAATAGACAAAGGAAGCTGTCATATTTCCTGGTCTGTATTTATTTATTTATTGAGTTAGCTAGCTATTCGTACACTCATTTTTTGCTGTCCTCTTCACACTTCTATCCTCCATTTCATTCATTCAAACTCAACTCAATACTAACCTTCCCCTTTTCAATACACTTTCCTAATTCTTTTCTCTAGTTTTTTAATTGTACAAGTTCTCTTATTTTCCCTTTTAAATAATTAATTCCCATGTGTTTTCACTGTCTACCTGAATTACTGAAGACTGTGGGTTAGATGAACCACATTTCCCTCTTCAAAGGAAGACATTAGGCAAGTCTGGCATACTGACAAATGTGTGCTGCATTTTAAAACATTTTCTATCAAACTCTTAGAGTTTTGCTTTCTCTTCAGATGTGGTAAGTTTTTTTTTCTGTACACATAGTCTCTTTTTCTAAGGCTTTTTCTCCCATGCTTTATACCATACTCCTCCTGGTCTTGAGATTTACTTTTATCTCAGCTCAACTCTTGTGAGAAATAGTTCTTTTATTTCCTTGCTTTTTTACATTTCAGGATCTGACTGGATTTTTCCATATTCATTCACAGCTATTCTGCCATTTTTAGTCTCATTAGCCACAACCACTAATGAAGTAGCAGTGGGGGGGGGGAGGTTCCTCTGAGGGTCTGCTCTGGTTCATTCCTTTCAAGATCAGATTGAACCTGAATAGCATTTTGGTTTCTCTTTACTACATGCCTTCAGAGTATTTCATACTCATTACTTCTGTTTGGGGAACATGAGATCTGATGCATGAGATCTCTGACTCTTCTGCCAAGTTCACATTAGCACTGATTTAAAGGCCATAGCATCTGGAGTTAAATTCTTAGAGTAATCCTACCTCAAACATAATGATGTCATTGCTATCATAACTCAATTCAGCAGCCTCTGTATTATTTAACCTCAGTCTGAACATCCAAACTGTCTGAAAAGCATTGTGATACAAGAAATTGCCAGCAAGAATAGCAGCGCTAAAGTTTCTGAACACTCTTATCTCTCTGGAAAGAGCTGATGCAAAGTAAGCTACCAAGAGAGCCAACAGCTATATCCTCTGAAAAATCAATGTAGTTCCTCTGCCAAATAGGGAGAGCAATAAACACAATATGCAGAGGCTGAGAAGCACTAAGAATTTGGAGCAATACACAAAGTACTTTAAAGACATGGCTTAATGAAGGTTACAGGCTTGTGAGAGATCAAAGGTTATGTCCACGAAGAAGGGAATCAGAGAATTGAAAGGGGAAAGCTTATACCCTTTTAACAATTTGGGTAGTGTAGGAAAGAGTAAAAAGGAAGGAGAGCAACAATTTCTGCAGAAAAACATGTAAGCAGATACTCTAAAGCAACAGGAAAGCATGCAAGACCTAAATGCATGAAAGAAGCTTGCAAAATCAAATCAATAACACAGGTGTTTTTCAACCTAAATAACATGCTATCAGGAAATAATTTCCAGTGGATGTTACTTACAATTGTTTTTCCAAAAAGATTACTAAATATTGATGGTTAAAAAAAAATAGTAACTCTGAGATCAATACATGTTAATGTTTATTGAATACACAGCATTGACAGGTTTCCAAATCAGCTTGCAGGCAATTAACCAAGTCTCAAAATATACCAATGAGGTAGAAAAATCATTCTCATTTCATAAATAAGTAGATGAAGTAGATAACAACATCAATTGGACAAACTATTTACAAGACATAAGTTACTGCTCTTTCCTGATCCTTACTCTAACTTTCCCTAACTAGAAAAAAGAAGGCATCTCTTTTTCTTGAAATGACAGCAGTGAGCATCTAGTAGGATAGACTTTCTCTGGGAGATATTCAGGAGCTTTAAGCAGCTTAATGAAGCAAGCACCAAATACTTTTTTGAAATGCTAAGTGCCTTCTTACCAGTTGAAACAATCTTGCTCATATGGGAGTGGAAACAGAAGATGGTAAGAGTATAGTGGCAAGTTTGAAAAGTAGTTACTTCCAGTCCATTAAGAATAAGCTGAATGATGAGGAAAAATGCATGACAAACATATATTCTGCCCTACAAAGTCAAGAGTGTCAAGAGGAGTAATAGTATTATAAGAGCCTTTTAGCATGGCCAAAGTCTTTCCCATACTGTGATGTATCAGGATATGGCTGAAAAGGTTACCGCCTGCGTCTGGAGCCTGCTGTTCTCTGTAACACACTGATTATTTCACTCCTGTCATGTCTCCCACGGACAGTCCCCCAGAATGAAAACTTATTTGTACCATCAGAAGCACAGACTGTGATCTGTGTACAGGGGCAGGAGCTGCTTCCTTTTGTTGTAATTACTGGTAGACTGTTCTAAGGTGCAAACAATCACCAATGGAAACCAATTTTACTTCACAACTAGAAGCAGTGAATGCTGTCAAAAATTTAGCTAATTTGCCAAGGGACCATTTGTTCAGATGCCCTTATATAATTGATTGTGCTTTCCTATGCTTTATGTATTTGTATATGGACAAAGCATGCAGTGGGGTTTCAGTCATCTTCTGAAATGTTTCTCAGGACTATACTGTGAATGAAAGTGTCTACCAACTAAGCAGAGCTCATCACATTCCTCATAACATTCAAAGAGTCCCAAAAAAGAAAAAGGGGGAGTCTGCATCCACTATGCTGTTGCCAGCTGCCTACAGATGTGACCTGGTGCTTGAAGATACCCCAGGTTCCATGTTACAGAAGGGTTCTGCTCTCACCTATTCACAGCATCATGATGCCAGCATCTCAATGGGCTGGGTCTTTCTCAGGTGGCATTTTTAAGGGGCTACCTTGTACCAATACTGGGTGCTAAAAAGGTCAGACTCCAGAGAACAAGCTTCTCACACTGCCTGATCCATTGTTTGGTGCTGAGAGGTCACCTCAGTTATCCTCCATCCTTTGATCACCTGCCTAGATTGCGAACTCTTTGACATAGAGAAAAAGAGATTGAGGTTCTACATAGACTAAAGCTGTCAGGTTCACATCTTAGTAGAGACTTCATGAACACAGATAATACAGAGAAAATCACAGACTATTGTAGCTATAAAAATGATTTTTATATGGCTGATCTGGAGGGAGATATTTTTTGGCAAACACAAATAGGAAAAATATATTTTACTCCCTGGTCTGTCTTTATTTGCTTGTTTATTTTGCTTCTGTCAGTTACAGAAGTCCACTTTTTTCTGGGGCTTAAGGTTCCTCAGAAATGTATCAGAAGTAATTAAAATAGATTATTAATACAAATGCTTGAACTGAAGGTCAGCAATACAACTTACAGATGTAATACAACAACCTCATCCAAAAATACATCACAAAACAGACTTGAAGTTCTGTTTCCCATTTAAAGTATCTTTTGTTCTACTTAGAGATCTAAAGCATTTGTCTGATGAAAAACTGCTAAACTTTAACAAGTTTAGCTCTAAGTAGGTTGGAATTCGATTAATGATAATTTATTTCTTGCTTTAAAATAAATGACATTTTGAAAAAGTGTCATCATCTGACATACTCTGATTCACACAAAACTTTAGATTCCTCGTCAATTTAAAGGAGTTTGAGTTATCCAAACAGAGATTGAAATCTCATCTTTTCTGGTTGTATTGTTGGGCAAAACCTCTATGCTATGAGAACAAAATCACTGTGGGAATCCTCTGTGTAAAACCTTTTGACTAACTGCTGGGTTATGACGCAAAGAAGAGCTATAAGACATCTGAAGAAAACATAATGGAAAGTAATGTTGGAGGAGGACAGCCTGTGATATAAAAACCTATAATAAAGTTAATGGCTATGCTGCTGCTGAAGTTATGCATTTGGGAGAATGCCCAGCATTAGGAACTTATAACTTGCAGCTAGTGATTACAAACTGTGATTCATTTCTTGTTTGAACTCTCATAAAATTGCTTTATATTGTTTCTCTGTAAGAATACCTGAAATTAAATGTTACATAGATTATTACAATAATAAAAATAATTATGGTGATAGTTATACAGAGCATAGTGCTCAAAACATCATTTCTGACCCCCAAATAAAGTGGTATCTCATGTTCTACAAGAATATGTAAGTCACACAAATGAAACCTGATCTCATATTGGAGAAAGGCTCATGAAATCAACAAAAAATGTATCAGATTCTCGTAATCTTTGTCTTCTGATCATAAGTATATGATAATGAGTATCTACTCAGGATTATTACCCACATACCACAATCAAGATGAAATGCTGAAATACTTACCAAACTTCTATTTTTTTTAACTCACAGTCCTTCATTCTGCTATTTGATACAACAACCCTGCTGCCTGTCCATGTGACAAGGATCTCACCCTACTGTAATTGCACTTTGGAAAAGAGCAAGACAAATTGCACACCTGCTATTATCTTGGTCTGAACTGACTTCAGTGAGCAAGCTCAGCTGTGGCACAAAAGTTACCAATCTAAAATACCAACTAGTTCAGAGCATTCATGGAGCAATAGCAGCAGTAATCCCTATGTGAGAAGTACCTTCAGAGATTTGTTCAGTTATGTCAGCTTGTGTTCAGATCCGGTGCCCCAAACCACAGCTATTTTTAGCTCGATAGTATGGCCTTTCCTTCTTAGTCCACAAAACTGGAGGTGCAATGAAAAGCACTGCAACTACATTGTGCCCTCAAGATATGTGTTCAGATTGAATCATGGCTCCATACTGATATCTCTCTTGCTTCATGAACATACAACCCCTCTCTACAGTGATGGCACTGACTTCAACCTGATTTCTCGTTTGTTTAGCAAACTAGTAAGTGACACTGATTAATAGCCAAGTAGTTTTAGGACTTTTAAGACAGGTCAGAGTCAGTGTTAATTTTAAGCCCTCAAAAAAATGAATCTAAATACAGCTCATCGCTTAAGAGTTCTATAGATTTGCATCCTAAAGATACAGCCTTCAGCCAGAGGTGTTCATTGGTCACCAGGCTCACAATATCTGGCATGGATTAACTTGACTCCTTTACACACTGAGTACAGCACAGTGAATGTGTGGTAAGATCTTCATCATTTGTACAGCTTTAAAGGTTTGACAGTTTCATGGCATTTTCAGAGAAACACCAGTATTTCCATTGCCTCTCTAATGACAGGGCTTTTGTTCCATCCATAGATTAGACTTCCACAGCCACTCCTCTCTCTTTATCCCAGTTCTGGTTCATTCTTCCTGGCTTTACTTCAAATGAAACAACTGGCTTACTCAAACAGATGGATTTTACATAATACATCTCTACCTGGTGGGGAAGAAAAGACCCTCCAGATTCCTTGGCATCAGTCTAGACCAGTCACCACTGCAAGCAAATTCTTGGCTGTGTTGAGGTAGTTAGGCACAGCATCACTTGGAATCACTTCCCTGTGTATTTATAGAGACCAAGGTATCTTCTTTTCCATCCAATGACCTCCAGATCAGTCAAAGTAATTTTATATATAAATATGACAAACTGGGAACATATCTGCTAGATTTAGTGCAGAATCTTCTTTTGGGCCTCATCAAAGCAACCAAATATAATCCTTCGTGCCATTCTACTAAAATTTCCCAGTTAGACTTGCAGAAACTTTTCTTCACTTCCTTTACAAATGATTTCCAGACAAAAAACAAACAAACGAACAAAAAAACTCACAATCCTCACTGGAATTTACAAAGGGGCCCAAGATCTTGATCTAACAGTAAATGTATAGGCAGGTTAACGTATAGCATGTATATACGTATATATGTATGTATGTACATATATATGCTGCTTTATTCTCACTTTTCTTCCTGAAAAGTCATGAAACAGTGAATTTTGATGCCACACCACAGACGGTGCTATATCTGAGCACACTGAAATGAATCACAAAGGGATGGATAAATTTTTCTTAAAATCTATTCTTACTATGGTTATTTTAGGTGTGATATTTCATGCATCATGTTAGGCACAATCATCCCCTAGCTCAAGGCTTCTGACACTGCCAAGTCCCCCTGAGAGATGGAGAGCCAAGAAGAAATTCAGGCCTCAGGAGGGGACTTGGAGTCTCCATTCATTACCTTGGTTCTGACACTTCTCTTTTAGGTCCTACATTTCAGTGTGGCAGTGTCTCTCTAGTGAATGTCAGGAATTACAATGCACTTGGAGGAGATAGAAGATCTATATTTTTGATAAGGTGACTCTGAGATTTGATTTATGTTGTCAGAAGATTCCATTAGTGCGCATTTCTTCTAAAGCCTGCAGTTTCCACATGTATACTCTGCATCCCTTCTCTGTGAGACACAAAAGTTTATTTTTTATGGCTTTTCTTCTTTTGTTCTGTACTTCTGAGTGCAGTGGTAACGGAGCAGAGGTGACTGCTCTAGGAAATCTTGCCTAGACTAAATTAATTCTTTCCTTTTCTATTTAAAATTAATTTAAAAATGCTTAAGTGAAAAAAAGATCTGAGCTACAGAGAGATTGTTCATTCCACCCCTAATAATCATTCAGTGTACGCAAAGCCTGACAGAACTATAATTAGATATGACAAGAGCCTTATGAGGTTCTCTTTCTGTATAGTTCCAAGCACTCCGACAGGCCTCCAGAAGTTAGATACATAAATAAATTTTTTCCTTTTTACCAAATTTCTCCCACCTGGACCTTCCCAGTTTGTTAGCCTGTGGACTATTAGGCTCATACAGAAATGAAGGGAAAGATTGTTTCTCCTCCATTGAAAGCTGATGGAGAATCCAGCCTAGAACTTTATTAAGTTACTGGAAGAACTAATGTGAACTTTAGAAAACCTCAGCAGCTTCTAGACCCAAATATTTGAGATCTATGCTTTAATGTGAGATACAGACATATGTGCTAGGTTTCTCTGGCATAGGTATGCCACCTAAAAAGTAATGCACTGGCCCTACCAGGTTAATTGAAGGCAGGCACCCAGACTCCACACGTTCCTAATGAGATGTGGAAGTTGAAGGGGCTAGAAGGAGCTGAGTGATATGTAGTTTGGTGCAATCACTTCTTTAGAAAATTAATTGGAATTAATTAATTCTCTTTGGCAAAGGAGTCGCTGGCAAGCTCTAAAATGTTAGGCTGTGATCTGAATTCCCTTGTTTCTTGGTCACATTACTAGAAAAACTATTCAGTCCATTTAAAAACCTGGCTAACATGCCTGTCTGAGGCACTTCCTCCTACTTCCCTCATTCAGTTTCTGTTTGCTTTTAATAAAGGAAATTCTTTAAGCTAAATGGTACTTCTTTCTCTAATACACTTATTCCTTGACATAGTAGTTTACACTGGTGACTAGAAGTCATGAAAAATGATCTACAAAATGAACTGAAATCATATATGTCCTCCTACATGCAGAGTATTTTCCCCAGTAGATACTACTCTGTGTTGTCACAGTTACTGTTTAACCAGATTGGCCTCAAACCCTGAAAAAATTTGACATCCTAAGAGGAAAATGTGTTAGCTTCCAGTGGCTTTTACCTGAAATGACTTGAAATGACCTCCTTTTTATCTATTTATTTATTTATTTACTTTGGAAAGAATCAGGCAAAAACCCACATTCAACCAAGCATGTGGAAGGAGACTCAAAGTGAGCTGCTTCAGTCACAGGCTTCCCAAAACTAACAGCCTCTGCATGTGGGAGTCTCCAGCCCTCAAGCTGATGAGTCAGTATCGGTGGCTTACACTTGAGCTTGTGTTTCTAAAACAAAGATCTTTATGGAAATCATTTTCTCATAGGCTGAAGACCACAAAGAACAAACGTGCTGGGAAATACGTTCCTCACGCGTGCAAATGCGCCTGTGGAACAACACTAAGCTAAGATGGGGAAATAATGTAAACAGCAGCAAGAAAGCTTCCCTTGTTTCTATACTTCTCAAATGTGTCTGGCTTACATCTGTTACTACATTTTTCACTGAATAACTTTTATTTCTTTAATATATATGAATGACTGTATGTGACTAGTAGCTTGTAAATGTCTCTTTACTCAGACTAACTGCTTTTTGTCTATACTTAGCCCGTTTGAAAGCCATATTTCTCAAGCTATGTTAAAATATGAGGAAAAACAACATGTGGAGCAATTTATTGAAATGCCAGGCAGGTTTGACAGGTGCAGGAGAAATTACTAGGTTTCACAAATTGAAACAGCTGTAGTTTTATAGGTAAAGAAAATTGCAATGGGATGAGGTTTCACATTTGTTTGTTCTTCTTATATTTTCTGCTTCATTTTTGAAGCACTGAGTCGTTTCTCACTCTCCAAGAGTCTAAGACCCATTCCTCAAATGGATGGAGGCAACCAATCTCCACAGAGAAAAGGGGAACTTGATAAAATTCAAACAAATTTCAGAGTAGACTGAGAAGTAAATGGAAAATAATAATTTTCTCCTAATGTGACTAAAAATAAACATTACTTGCAGCTTTGGGAGCAGAAAAAGCCACAAAAGTTAGATCTATCTTTCAGATAGACTGAGCTGAACTAGAATTCATTGCTCTTCTTAAAAGAATATCATGCCCAGAAAGTTTTGAACAGCTAGACAACATAAGTGTCTCTTGTATTAAGGAGTTTTATATTCACTCTGTGCAGTTTTTACAGGAGTATGCATGCTTTCTTTCCAAATTATTCAGAACCATGTTTTTCCCTAAAGTGACACGGTGTGTATCAAATGGTGTTGCTTCCCATAAACTCATTTTTATCATCTCTGCTGGGAAAAATTAAGAAGAAAAATCAATGAACAATCTTAAAAGAACTGATTACATTTGGCACTGGACAAATTTGTCAAAACCCTCGCATTATAAAATCTCCTACTTTACCACAGTTTAGCTTAAATCCCCACTGAAGATGGCAGTTTAAGGCAGTTCTTGTGTATCTCAGAATAAAATGATATTTTTAAAGCTGATTTAAAGGTGCTCATTCCTCACATGCTTCTGTGGAGGTATCTGTTTGAGACATTTTAAAATGGCTAATTTCATCTCTTAGGACTTTCTGTTTCTGCTCAAACACTATTCTCAGCAACTCAAAAGCAAGGGCAACTTAACCACTAGAAAAAGCTTGGAGGAGAAACAGTGAATGTTTTCCTGGAATATATACCTGTGAGCAAGCATGGTTCCTTTGACTCAGGAATGAAGAGCAAGGTCTATCTCTGTTACACACAGGTCTGCCAAGTGAAAAAGGGCCACCCCAGAACTCTGGCTGGGGTGAGGCCATCTGCCTCCATGATCATAGCACGGGTGAGCCTGCCTGGGTCCTTGTTGTCAAGTCTCAGCCAAGCTTTGTCTGGCCAGGGAGTCAACCTGTGAAACAGTCATCTCCCACCTGCAGCCATCACAGACACTGCAGCTTTCTGAGATACACAGTTCAGGGGACACTTTGAAATGTTTATCTTTCAGGGCCAGGTCTTGGTATTCCAAATCTACTTATCTGATGGCCCTGTCTGCCTTTAAGATCTACAGAAATTCAGATGGCATGAAATATAGCATAACAAGTTGTATCAATCAACTTCTGCCAAATCAAATATAAGTTAAGCCAAATGCAGTATCAGGTGCAAATTATGAATAAGAAAGTCATATTAAGGCCACACAGAATGCGCTTCACTCCTCTGAACAGCATGATACTCTTGACTGAATAGCTAAGGATGATTATTGAATGGGATTTGGTACTGCATCCAGTCAACTATTGTTCTCTGCCACTGCAGCCATTATTCTTATACTGCAGCTAAGCTTTATAGCACTGTGGTATTTCAGCCTAGACTACTGAAGGATGCAAAACAATTACTGTGTGAGGAAACTGGAGCAATATATTTAAAGGAGAAAAAGCACAGTGAGATATTTTTGCTTTCCTCTGGCTTTTTTTCATGCTTGTACATTTGCAGCCCATCCCCTTGAACTTGCATCCTCTGGCCCCTATATATGACTTAGAAGATCACAGAAGCTTGCAAACTTCTTTGAGACTTCGACTGATAGGTGTGGGATGTGGTGTTTATCAAAGCATGAGTTAAAATAAATGTTGCCTAGGTTTATTGAAGTTAAAATAGAGAAGAGAAGGTACGAAAAAGAAGTCTTGAATGGTTTTAGTAGAATTCAGGGATGTATTGTTCGTGCTGTTTTTATTTGATCTAGATGAAAAGCATTTTTAAGCTTGGTAGCCTGGAATGATTAGATTTGTACATACACAATAAACCCCATTTTGTTTTGTTTTCCTCTTTGACATAATGTGCAGAGAGAGGGTGTTTATACATCAGTGCGGACAATGAATCTATTGTGTTATGTCCTGTAGAAACAAGTGCCATCAGTGCTTACAATTGATCCAAGAACTCTTACCTGATTCCAACACATCAGTTATTTATTTATTCACAAAGAAAATAATCCCATGAGGCTAACAATTGTTATCAAGGACAACAGAGGAGGAAGGAAGAGCGGAAAAACCTAAGTGGAGCCTGTTCAGTTGTATAAATTTCTTTGTGCCACATTGCAAACAAATCAACCATTCAATAAGAGGACAGAGCAAAAGTCAATTTAGCAATCAATGTGAAATGTGAGCATTACACACTTTCTACTGCGCCATTTGAGCTGGCAAGAAGTTTTGCATTGAGTGGAACAGGAAAATCTGCCAGGCAGTTGTCTGTGTGCTTTTACTGTTTTTGTCCTTGTTACTGATATTATTGGTGTGCCCAAGCTTTCTGCTCCTCTTCATGACTTTCATGTATTCAGCTTGTTCAGCTGTAATACTTAAACACATACTTAGAGGAGCTCACATTTCTCAAGTCACATTTGGGATTGGTGCCTGTCTGCAGTCACTCACTGACATAATTTTCTAAGAATCACACCTTAGCTGACTTGCTGCTTAGAGACATGTTGTTCACACCTAACATGGCAAAAATATGCCTTATTTACTTCACGTATTAATTCTGATGACAATAAATATGGAAACATTTACTGTATTTCATCTTAGATTTTATTTCTGTCAGATGCTGTTATAGCAAATGAAATATTTTGGTGTGGGAAAGTGGGTGTATGTGCAAATAGCAATGAAGTGCTGATTAAAAACTGCGACAAAACCATTACAAAAGCCTGAGATGTTTACCACAACGTGATGAACCTGAACAGAGATATGGCACAGGACAGATCAAAACCTCAGCATGTACCATAGGTGTGTACTTGGGTCTGGAACCTGCAAATGCTTTCCAGCGCTCAGACCCAGTTATATGTCCAAGTTCCTGTCATGCTGTGACAAATGTGTCCTCCTCCCTTGCATGTGGTTTCCATGGAAGGAAACCTGAAGACGTGAGCTGAAAGGCACTGAGCTTTGTGGAGTAATGGACATTTACAATAAACCAGCTTGCTCAATGGCTATATGGCATAAGTCCATGTAGGAAGAGGCAGATGGAAACTTTACAAGATTATTAAAACTAACAATTAAAAGAAAAAGAACTAAATCAGTCAATCCTCTAATTAAGCCTTTATTGCTGAAGTAAGTTCATAAGTTCATAAGTTCATAAGGTTGGAAAGGACCTATAAGATCATCTAGTCCAACCATCCTCCTATCACTATCTCTACCCAACTACTAAATTAAGTCCTTAAGCACCTCATCTAAACGCTTCTTGAACAGAGAAATGCTTCCTGAGGTCTAATCTAAATCTTCCCTGGCGCAACTTGTGGCCATTCCCTCTCGTCCTGTCATTACTTATCAGGGAGAAGAGGCCTACCCCCTCCTCACCACAACCCCCCTTCAGGAAGTGGTAGAGTGCTATAAGGTCTCCTCTGAGCCTCCTCTTCTCCAGACTAAACAATCCCAGCTCCCTCAGCCGCTCCTCATAAGACTTGTGCTCCAGGTCCCTCACCAGTTTTGTTGCCCTTCTCTGAACACGCTCCAGGGCCTCAATGTCCTTCTTGTAGTGAGGGGCCCAAAACTGAACACAGTACTCGAGGTGCGGCCGCACCAGAGCTGAGTACAGGGGGATGATCACCTCCCTGCTCCTGCTGGCTACACTATTTCTAATACAGGCCAGGATGCTGTTGGCCTTCTTAGCCACCTGTGCACACTGCCGGCTCATGTTGAGCCGAGCATCAACCAACACCCCCAGGTCCTTTTCCTCTCTACATTCTTCAAGCCATTCTGCCCCAAGCCTATAGCATTGCATGGGGTTATTGTGGCCAAAGTGCAGGACCCGGCACTTGGTCTTATTGAACCTCATCCCATTTTGCTCAGCCCAGCTGTTCAGCCTATCCAAATCCCTCTGAAGGGCCTCCCTACCCTCAGGCAGTTTGACACATCCTCCCAGCTTTGTGTCATCTGCAAACTTACTGAGGGTACACTCAATTCCCTCATCTAGGTCATCAATAAAGATATTAAACAAGATGGGCCCCAAAACTGACCCTTGGGGGACACCACTCGTTACAGGACGCCAGCTGGACTTAACTCCATTAACCACTACCCTCTGGGCACGGCCCTCCAGCCAGTTCTCCACCCAGAGAAGAGTGAACCTGTCCACACCACGGGCTGCCAGTTTCCTTAGGAGAATACTGTGGGAGACCGTGTCAAAGGCCTTGCTGAAGTCCAGGTAGACTACATCAACAGCCTTTCCCTCATCTACCTGTCTGGTCACCCAGTCATAGAAGGAGATGAGGTTGGACAAGCACGACCTGCCCCTGGTGAACCCGTGCTGGCTGGGTCTGATCCCTTATTGCCATGCACGTGTCGTGTGATCTCCCTCAATATCATCTGTAGTTGATATATATAGTATATCATAAGTAGTTGCTGGGTTGCCAGGAAGATCACGAGGGACACCCTCTCAAAATCATCACATACACAGTCATGCTCTTCTTTGTGATATTTACAAGAGTAATACCTACAGGAAACCACAAAGGTGGAGGCTCTCCACCTGGAGGTATTGAAGAATTTTTGATAAAACAGAAAAGGAAGAGAAGGATGGAAGAAGAAAGGAAACCCCAGGCAACTGGCACAGCTTTCCCAACGGCTCAGAGGAATCATTTGCCAGCCAGAATTATACTGCCTTATCCTGCCCATGACTGAAGTGTACTGGCATCCATGTAAACATCATCATCATTCCCTGCATCTCACCACTCCGAGCCATGACTCTTCTTCCTTCCTAGGATTTCCCTCAAATGCAAGCAGCCTTTCTCATGTCACGTTTGAATGGTTCAAATCTGAATCCAGGCCATGTTCATCTTGTCCAAAGTAGAAGTAATGCACTCTGTTATTTGGCCACAGCCTGCTTTTAGCAAACAGTTTTTTGGCTTGAAGAGAGTGGCAAATGATGACTAAGCAGAGAGTTGTCCTTCACTTTCTTTTATAAAATGAAATGTGATTATTAATCAACAAAGTGACAAGTTTCAGGGCTCCAGAGGGAAGAAAATAGCTTGAGGTGATTTGACAAACTGATTATTTTGCTGTGCTGCATTTCCTATGGGACATGACAAATTAAATGTTGAAGGCAGCTAGAGAGTAGTGATATCTCAGCCTGGGCATTAATCAGCCTGCCTCTCGTTTACCACTTTCCATTTAAGTGGATGACTGCATACAGTTTAAACAATGGAGCTTTTCATTCCATGATCTCTCTAATTGTAATTTAAATAGGTTTCCCCGATGGTTGCCCCCAAGGCTGCCTGGGGATGATTCCAAGAGCTCTGTGTCCACCTACAGTTTACATAATGGATGAAAATTCAAATCCTGGTTCAAGGTGCAATTAGATAATGCAAGAAGAGGAAAGAAGGGATCAGGTGAACTGCAATCAGAGAAGGAGAAAAGTGCACTTGATATCACTTGGAGGCAAAACTAGAACAAGCACACACATGCACAGACCTAGATCACAGCTAAGGAATTTGATACTGTCTGGAAGGAAAATGGATACCCAGAGACTTTGCCCAGCAATATGTAGACTAAATAGTAGATGACTGAGAGCCGTAAAAACTTATGAACTGATGCAAAAAGGGACATTTATGAAAAATAGAAGTGTAAATACAGATGTGCTCAAACACACACTGAGTGGTTTATTCCAGTCCTACAAAAAAATGGGAAAAAAGCCCATCGGAAATTTCAGATGAAGAAAATGCTGTTGTACAAGCATCTGGTAGCACTGGTAGTCCAATTAAATATGATACTTGTTGTGTTGACAGGTGTGATGTTTCACTGAGAACTGGCTGATACTCACTGGACCACCAAGTAGATTTCAACAGCCTCTGTTAACCCATTCCAGAATCATTCACCCCCAGTGTTTAGTAAATGTTAGCAATTTTACATACTTTAATGGCCTATAAAATTTGTCTACAAATGTATGCCCTCTATCAATCATATTAATATTTACTGTTCTGGAATGTATTTATTTACGTTACTAAATCCTACTAAAATCAGAAGTGCAGCAGGCTATGGGATTTATGGATTCTCACATTTACAAAGGGTCTAATTTTGCAAGATGATAAGTCTCTGCAAAGGTGTCTTCACCTTTCCAGCGCCCATGAGACTAATGTGTACAGCTGGGAAGCCAGCAAACCAGCCCAAAGTTATCCTGAGAATCAATGACCTTTCCAGAACTCCCAGATCCAAGAAGGGAGGATGCCTGAGGATTTCCACAGGTGCCATTGGCACCTAGTTTACTCCCACTAAAGCCACATCTGCACCAGTAACAGCTCCCAGAGAGAAGACTGATGTTTCTTTTGTGGAAAATATTGTTCATTATTACAGTGATCAGGACTGGCTTATGTATACCTGATTAAAGTACAAATGTGCTGAGTCGACTGATGCCATTGACAACTGAGCCACACTAAATTAAAAGCTGTATCTGTTTGCTATTACACAAGAGGAAAACCATGAGTGGAAAAAACTCTAGTTTTTCCAACTCAAGCTGGAACTTGGCAAATCTTGTTTAATCACATCTGGCAATTTTTCAGTCTGAGCGATTATCACTGCTGGATATCATGCTTTTAACAAGTAATGCAAAGAGAAACTAGAGCAAACAAGATCCAGGAAATAAAGAGCTCCTTTTTCTTTTATTAGCACTACTTGTGCACTCTTCAGCAATATTGTAGGCCATGGCTAGAGAGTATTTAAGGTAACTCTCTAATTTATGACAAGAACAGTCATATTTCAATCTAGTTTAGGATTAGTGACAGATGACTACATCCCAGAAGAGTGTGCAATACTCTTTTGAACTCAATTCTCTTGAAAGAATGGGCTGAAATATAATCTGTTTTGTTTACTGCAAGAAAAGGTAATACTGAACAGCTTTGACTGTCTGCAAAGGTTTTTCACACTACCAGTAAAAGAGAACAAAACATCAAAAACATCTGCACAGACCTAGGAAGTTGTACATTCAAAAGATTACACTGGGAACAGTGAATCTCATAAACACAATTATAGCTTATCCAGAAGCTGCTGGGTGCTCTACTACAGGCATGCAGTACAAGTCATTTCTAGTGGATATGAGTTTTTGATGAGAAAAAGGAGTAACAAAGCTACAGTCAAGAAGAAACCCGAAAACTGGGAGCACTTTTCTCTTCCACCCAGTTCTATTTTGATTATTGCATCCAGTTGCTTATATCCTGTAATGGTGGATAACATTGCCTGGAGGGTTTAAAGAGCATTGCCTTTTAAATGAAAGTACAGAAATCTTCAGAAGCAGTTCAGAACAGAATTGCTTCCTGTAATTAGGAGCAGGCTCTAGTTTATTTACTGGTATATGGATATCATGTTAAGAAAAAAAAAATGCATTTAAATAGCCAAATATACTTTACACAGCCATAAAGAATTATGCATCTAGCAATTGTTAGAAATCTCTTCAAAAGCATGTTGGGTTTTTTTGCGTGCAATTTATTGTTGAAGGTTTTAAGTAGGAATTCAAAGGAAGATTTGCACTTTGAAATCTTTGTTGACATTTAAGATAGCCCAAGTCAAATAGAGATCAATAGATCTAAGGTACTTGTCTAGTGTAAATACAAATATTAAATATATTAAAATCTTTGAGGTCTATTAAGGTTAAAGCTAGACAAAAACTTATAGCGTAGACTTAAAATTCAATGACTAACATGTATGCATAACCTTTCAATAAACTTAACTGAGTCACCCTGAGAAGGAATATATAATCCACAAACCTCAATAGAAATCTGAGACCTGCAGAGCTGAGCTCAGGGAAGCTGTTTTTCTTCATAAGTTTGCTTTTGGCCTGGCTACATGGAGGTTCTGCCAATTTGCGCTTCCAGTTTCAAGTCAACATTTTCAATGATTTTGGATGGGCATATGCATCGAAGTCAGTGGTGAATCATAGTTCTCTATTCTGAGTACTGGTAACAATTACCACTCTCTTCTGTGCACGTTTGCATCTTCTGTGATATTTAAAAGGCAAATGTACAATTTATCTGTAGAGAGATACTGAAGGACATCAGTCTGAATCAGCCAAAGTTATGACATGAGAAAAGATTAGTAAAATGTCGATAAGGTCCTCATAGAGCTTTTAATTCAGAATCAGAAGAGATATTTTAAGCTAGATAAATGAAGTAAATGGCTACATTAAGTTTGTATTAATGCTGGAGCAAACTGCCCACACAACGCTTTTCTGTGCACTTAACTAATTAATATTTAGGTCAATGAACATTAACACATCTGTGTATGCAAGGCCTAAGAGTGACAAGCACAGGTCCTCAGCCAGCTCAGCCCCTGGCCTTCATCTCACTGGTGGGTGCAGAGCACAGATTTGAGGCTTTGCTGAGTTTTGCCAAATTAAGACACCACCACAGACTGAGTGAATGTTGCCCAGTTCAACAGAAGATAAATAGAATTAAATCTCTTCTTTGTGTGTGCGTTTGAACTTTGGAAGGGTTAACCTACTTGAACTGCTTTCAAGTTAAAAAAAAAAAACCCTGCTAATCCATTCAGTCTCAAAACTAGTTCCTGCAGAAATTTTCACCCCCTTAGTTTCTCCCAAGACCTGTTGTATTTAACCCAACAATATGACCAGACAAATGAGTGTGATCATACTTCATTTTCATCTTTCATTATAGAGCTAACACATTCAAACATTGATTTAGTATGTTTTTAAGCAACAAAAAGTCATTTGGAGAAAAAGATTCACATTTGAGTTAAAACCAGGAGTCAGTCTGCAGAAAACAACAGAAAGAGAAATCATTTAGCATTCAGTCTGAGCTCTACCACTTGCTGCCACCCCCTTAAATAAATGACCTAATGTGCAGGATGTCATGGAAGAAAGGCAGATCCAGGTTTAACACCACGAGGCATAATGTAAAAATGTCAAAATGAACACTTATTTACTTCTTTCAAAATTACATTCAATACACTGAATGCTTCCTGTCATAAAACTACACTAACTACATGGGAAAATCTTTTTTTTATTATTATTATCAGAAACACAATTACTCTTTTCAACATATCAAGTTCTGGAATTTGATCAAGACACATGGCCATGAATTTACTTGGGGAGAGTTATATATTTAATGATATGCTTAACAACCATATAAACAATTATGCTTGGCAAAATAAATGTGGTTAAAATCTGCTAGAGTCACAAGATCAGTTTCAAAATGTGTTTATTGAAATGAAATCTGAAAAAAAATAACTCCTACCCCCTACAACTTTAACCCATCAACATGAAGCCAAAGAAATTTGGAAAAGGAAAACAGTAAGCAAACAATCTGTCAGCACTATTATTTAATTTAGAAATTATGAAAGCAGAAGATTTCAATAAAACCCACAAATAGAGTTTAACATCCTTGAAAAATGATTCCACAGAACTTTAAGCATTTCAGTTTAAATTCTGCAAAATATATTACCAAAGCATGACCTGCCATCCATTGTATCCAAGAGCTGTGATGAGCAGATGAGGGGCTGATGTTGTAGAGATGCTCCAGAGAGCAAAAGTTGGGGCTGATATGGCCCATACAAAGTGACATCAGCAGAAAATGCAGATGGAGAATTCAGTGGGAAGTGGCATGTTTGCCCACAGAAGGACATCTATTTGCTTGGTTTCCATAGAGAGGAAGGGAAAATGTTCTTAGCCTTGAGATTTCCGTCAGTCCAGCACAGCAGGGCAGCTGTGAGCATATCACTCACTGTGAAGTCACCAGGAGAAGGCTGGTCATATACGTTTCACTCTGTTTGTTTGTCAGAAGTGTTCATGGTAACCAGTTGTTGCAACAGAGACTTCCACTGCTAATCAAACACTTGGCAATCATGACTAATGTAACATAAAATGTTTATTTTCCTGATGTGAAGCATCCCTTAATGACAAACATCACCTCCTAATGAAGCATGTGGCCAAATGCTTTTCCTGGCTTTCCCACAGTGGAAGCCATGTGAGCTGAGGATGAGGTAGAGCTGCTCTGCCCTGGTTCCATACACTGAGGTTTCAAGCTGCAAAGCAAACAGGAGGCTGCTCTGGCACGCAGTCCATAGCATGTATCCTCATGTGCTCCTATTTCACAAGTCCAAAAAGCAGAGAAAATAGGAATGGAGATAAATGTATATTTGTCAGCTGTGCTTTGAACAGATTGAGCGTAAATGTAACAGAGAACATGTGGCTGCCTCTTTGCTTCCATCACACAGTTGAAAAAGCAGCTCAAGAGAGTCTCTGGCTCCTGACTTAGAAAGCCCAGTGTGTTCAACTCCGATGGCATAGAGGAGGCAGTGGGAGAAGTGAAAGAGGAGCAAACAACGTGCTCAGGGCTCACGTCATGCCTTGAGAGTAGCCAGGCTCACCCTTATGCAGCAGACCATGTCCCACACAGGGAGTGGTGGAGAAAGGGAAATGCAGGGCAGGAGGCTTGCAAGGGCCAGGGTCAAACTCCAGGGTGAGTCAATGGGAGAGAATGATCTCAAATGTGACAGGAGACACAGAGAAGACTGAGACAGTATGTTAAGTCAGAGATGAACAAAAGATACTGCTTTGGAAAAGGGACTGCAGTAAACTTACGTGACTGCTGTTGCATCCCTGCAAAAAACATGCTGCCTTCTGTCAACAAGGAGAACTGAATAGCGTATGATGGAAGTATTTGCTTTGGGTAGTTGTATTCCTCTTCTCAATAGTCTACCATATAATTTAATATCTTTATACAGTCTGAAAAGCTGGTGATATAGATAAACTGATGACAGACTTGCACAAGGCAGCAAGTGATTTCAGCATAAAAGAGTCCTATGGTTTTCACAGACCAAAGTCTACGTGGTATCAGACCCCATCATGGCATCTGATTATTTTCAGTTCTGTACCTTTATCCACACCAGAACCCCTGCTGCTCTATACTAGATGCTGCCATAAAGCATACAGTGGGAGTCCATAATCTCTTTCTCTGTCAACAGGTACGGAGGTGGATTAAGAGCCCAATGGTCAGTGTGGAAAAGCACCCAAACACCAACCTCAAATTTCCAGGACCCACTGTGATGCATTTACCACCAGGGGATGCGGAGCTGGAGCCCCCCCTGTGCCAGACCTGCCTGGGTGACCATTCCTTCCCCCAGGGTATTGTGCCACAGGAGAATGAGTCCTGCTCCTGGGAGAGCCAGCCAAGCAGCAAGGTGAGCCAGACCTTCCTTCTGCCTGCTTTCTGTGCATGTTTCTCACTAAGAGCGTGGCTGTGGAAGGCCAAAGGGCCATGATTTAGCCTCACACCATATATAAACTGTTTGGTAACCACAGTAAGCAGCATTTCCCTCCTTTACACAAACTGTGGAGAGATTATATTATATCTCCGAGATAGTTATAAGAAATAGAACCTATTGTTTTGTACTTTGTAAAAGACCATTTTTTTTACTTGTTACTTATAGAAACATATGAGTTTGTATGAGAGTCATAGAATGTGTTGGAAGAGACTTTAAAAACCATCTAGTTTTTAAACTCCACCACCATGGGCAGGATTACCACCCACTAGATCTGTCTGCCTAGGATCCTATCCAACTTGGCCTTAAATACCTACAGTGACATTTCTTCTTTAGAAACAATAATTTAGCTCAAGGAATTTTCCTAAGAAGAGGTAAATGATGCAAAGCCTCTTTTCAATGAAAATTATCAAGGAGGGGCTCTTCTGAGGCAGATTGTGAACCCTTCATGCTTCATCCAGCTCTGCCTAAGCCCTGTGGAGAAAAGCCACATGCTTTTGTTGTGCTCAGAAACTCAAAACCCTCATCAATGGGCTCATCCCAACTCAGAGAGTGCACACACACACACACACACACACACACACACAAAAAAACACAGAGTTGTACAAACATAAGAGTCTTTCCAAGTACAAAGCAGAGCAAATGTGACAAGAGATTTATTAGACTGTGAGCGCAGATCTCATGGCAGAAACATTTTTTTGATACGTCTGCTGCATTTTAAACAGAGAAATTCAAACAATGAGTAAAAGAGGAAGTCTTGTGCACTTTAGAAACCCAGGAATGGCATGTAGGGGAAACATATGTACAAGCTGAGGAGTTAATTACTCCTCTATTTTACTCCATTAGTAGAAAATTAACTTTGTACAGGTTGAAGCATTAAAAAATAAAACAGACAGAGGGGGTTCTGCAAGTCCTCTGCCTTGGCATAAAATCACATGTATCGCTATACAAGCTGCATGGCCTCACTACTGATTTCCACTGGGTTTTGCATGCATATGGGATGGGTTTGTCGGTAGGCAGTTTCCCTCAGCGCTCTCTTGGTCTCTTTTCTGTAGGCAGTGAAGAGTCTGCTTAGTCAGCAGTTGGAGTCTGCAGCAAAGGGATATTTTGCATGCTGCTTTAAAAATAACATTGTCTGGCAAAAGACTCCTTGGCTAAAGCTACTCTGCAGAAGGAGTCTTTTAAGTAAGTTACAGTACAGAGACTTTGATGAGATTAAATGTAAGGTCACTGCCTCTTTCTCTCCAGTAAACCATGCAGGAAGCTTTTAATAATAAAGACTGAAGGAGCTAGGGCCTGACCTTTTCTAGGTTTAAAGAGAATTGCTGGGTGAGGACCTGCTGGGGGGCTACAACTGCAAGAGCTGCATAAGTGTGAGATAACTGCCTTCATTCTAAACCAACGAACTTGAGCAGAGGCAGTCTATAATTCAAAGAGAAGAGAAGGTTGCCTCTTAAACCAGCAAATAGTCTGGGGTATGCCAGTTGCCTCTGCTGGTTAATTCCTGTCTCTTTTTCCGCATTACTCTTCCTTCTCTGCTCCTTTGCTGTGCCCAGACACCTACAAGGGTCCCACTGACCCTTTTCTTTCACTCAAGAACAAATAAATTCACAGAGTAAACAGCTGTGAAATATTATTAAGGGCTTATTCATGGCAACAAACCTCTGACATTTTTCAGTAATTCTGATCAATTTGAAAAAACCCTTTTAAAAAACAACCTGATTAAACCACATCATCCAAGGGAGTATGTGTTTGTATATCTAGTTTTAATTCCAACAAAAAAACTGGGAGATGAAGTCTTATTGCTTTTTTACAGTGATGCTAATTATGTTGTTGAGTCTTTAAAATTGACTTAAGTAAGATTATATTGAAACAAAGTGTATTGAGACTTCTTATTGTATTCTTCCATTTCCACCTCCCCAAGACTTTCTATTAGAGCAAGTGTCAGTTGGAGTTTATAAATGATTACAGATAAAACCTCTTCAAAGTCCTCTTTATTATTTGTATGATCACATATTTTCTCTGAATATCTGTTACTAGATAATTTTCAAGCGTTTCCAGGAAAAAAAAATAGTTATTTTCAAAAGACTTACATAGGTATATTATTGTAACTGGCTTGAATTAATTATGTGTAAAGCTTATATCTGCTCAATCAGTGCAACAGCTGAAGCCCTGAGGCCTTGGAGCACTGCCAGGGTAATGATTTACAATGGCTATCCCTCTTCATGCATGTGTATCTACATACTTCAGATCGTGTAAACGCCACCAGCTTGATGAGAAGAGTAAATTTCCTTTTAAAATAAATTACAGCACAGTATGATGTGCAAATAAGCTGGTTTTGAAAGAGCAGGTTGGCACCTTTTAGACCTGCTTAACATTCTCTTATACTAGGAGAGGTGAGCATGGTGAAAATTGAGTGTGATTCAACTCTCTCAAGCTGAATTGCTCAAGGTGGGCTATATTCATTAAAAAAAACTTCTTCATACCCTGCATGATATGTGTATGCTACTTATGCTGAATTGTAATGCCCTTGTTTTAGACCATCCTCTAAATAAACAAAAGATAGCAGACCTTCTTAGCAAGCTCAAAATATCTTTTTTTTTTTTCTTTTCCTCAAATACAGCTGGTAGCTAGGTTTAAGGCTTGTTCTGTTCTTTTCTTTCTCTAAAAAATCTCCTGTTGCTCTATCTATCAGCTGGCATGTGTCCTGAAGCATTCTGGACACATCTCATCTCATTCTAGTAGACCAAAGTCCTGCATGTTAAGAGTTATATTTTTCCCCAAACAAAAACCATGTACTGCCCCTAGCTAAGGGATGACAAAAGAGAAAGAATAAATGAACGTGTATGCTCCTTTAGAGCAATGTGACTTTACATTGCTGGGAGAGGTATGTGTGCTCTGCACAGCCACCACGGCATGACAGTGTTGAGCAGTGCACTGAGACCCATCAGCCCAAGGAGACATCTGTCCCCACATCAGGTGTGATATGGTGGGTCTCATGGGCAAAACTGGCATATGGGTTTGGTCTCTTCACTCTTTTTTTTGCTGCTGCAGCATAGCTGGTAGTGGCAATGTAGTGAGAATAGAAGTGGAAAGAAGATGGAGGCTGCTGAGGGAGTTAACCTGTCTTTCTCCACCCTCCCAGGTTCATCCATGCCCAGTGTCTTTTGCAAGGAGCATCAGTAATGTCTTGCTTAGAGTTGCAGGGAATCAATGTTGCCACAAATTTGGATGAGTTCTTCTTATTGGAAGATAGTTATTCTCAAATACACTTCTGGAACCAACTACCAGATCAGTAGCAAGAATTTGTTTTTCTATTAGAAAACCTTTGAAGCTCCTGTGAGTACTAGAGTTCTTCATTCACATTTCAACACTTTATTATATTTCAAATCTTGATTCAGACATAAGGAGTGCTGAAAAAACAACCCAGATCAAATGTTGGGAAATTATTTGAGATAGTTCTACTTATGATTCTCTCCTATAAATAATACATGGCTTTTAGAAACTTGCATATTAAATGGGGTAAGAATGTGCTTCAGGTGAAGTACATTGTAAAAAGGGACATTATAAAAACAAATACCTTTCAATTGATTTGAAAATGTGGGGATGAGAAAAGGAAATAAATGACTAGCTCTCATAAAGAAAGAGTTTGGGAACTCATCTGACTAAGCTTTTAAAGGGAAGATAGATGATTTCTCACACATTTGGGAAAGAAATTCTCCATTTTTAATGATCTGCACTGGCGATGATGAACCTTTTCTAACTTATGTAATTTATACCCTGATAAGAACTGATTATTACACAAACATATGCACATGAACAATTGAGAAAATAAAAATCTTGAAAGTCCAGTATGGAACAATTAACCTTGGAATTCATATATGAGAAAAGTACTGCAACAAAATATTATTTGAATGGAAAAATAGGTTTTAAAAAAAGGTTATATAACTGAATTATTCAGGGGAATGAAAGACGGAAAAGACTATGAGAGGCTTTAATAAACCTAGGGAAATTAACAACCTGATGGCAGATTACACTTGATAGAGACAGAAACACTGTAATGTACTTTGATGGAATAATTACAACTACTTGGTACACATTACAGGATCTTAAATTAACAGAGATTATTCCAGAAAGTGTTCCTGTATGACACTGTGAAGCGCTTGTTAAAGATCCCAGCTCAGTGAAGCTCAGCAGATAGCACCCACATACAGCAAAGCAGACCCTCTGTTCATTCACTGAGGAACACAGCCCTTCATCCTCTGGATTTACTTCTGCCCCGGATGGAGACAGGAAACGAACAAAACTCACCTATATACCTAGCAATACCAGGGTAACTTATGTCTGGGAAAGGTATTGCAGTCCAAACAGCATTAGTTTCCATTAGCCCATACAGAATCATAGAATAGAATTGTACAACCATTAGAGTTGGAAAAGACCCTTAAAGATCATATGAACCAACTCCCTTGCAATGAAAAGGAAAACTGACAGTGAGATTAGGTCGCTCAGAACTTGGTCCAGCCTGGACTTGAATATCTCCAGGGATGGGACTTCCACTGCCTCTCTGGGCAACCTGTTCCAGTTCCTCACTACTATTGTATTTAAGCTGCCATGCACCACAGATAGAATGACATGATGTGTTATTATACAGTATAGAAAACTGAATGTTATAAGCAGAATTTAACTGTAAGACTTACAGGGATCTGGAACAACCTGTCAAAACAGAGGAGTCAAAGTAACATTGCTGGAGTACAATATATTCATGTGTAGGATTGTCTTGCCTTTATACTTAGTTATTCCATACTTGAGAGTATATTTTACATTCTTACAATTTTATTTATTTATGTATTTTGTATAAAGACTGTAGGATGGGGGATTGTGCTTTGTACTCAGAGAGAAAACCTGCTGGGAAATCCTGTTGTCCATATTGTTTCCAACAGAGATAAAAGGACAAAAAGGATGTCAAAACCATTAAAGGAAGTATTTGTATACTGTATGTAATTTAACTTCCAAATCCATTGCCGTTGCACCTCTATAACTTCTGTTTTACTTTTCATACACAAGTAAACACACAAATCAAATTAAGCTCCAGAAATGTGTTATAGCACTGTCTGAAAATGAAAGAGGGTTTCAGAGGAGTGAGTGGTTCAGTGTGAGCATTCAAAATAGAGAAGATGGTGTTTTATATTTTTCTCCATTCAGCATCTGTTTGCACAAAGTTTATATTTTCTGGATCGCCACAAGTAGTAGTTTACGTTTAATTCTGCAAATTGACAATTTCAAATGGAAAACTCATTTTCATTGGCACAGCTTACAGCTATTTCCTAAATAGCTGTTTCTAACTGACTGCACTAAAGCTCTTTTAGCTATTGATATAAATGTGTCGCTAATGGGTTTTTAATGGAATTTGGAATTAAGTACATTTGAATACATATCTCCTCCCATATGCAGAGGGTTATATATCTGCCAATAGGTATCTGTATTTTAGGCATTTGTGTGCATATCCAAAGACTGGCGATTCAAATATGATTTCATTGTAGAACTTATAGCTTTACCAGTATGAAAAGAAATCTCAGATATCTCTGTTGCTTCTATCTCAGTAGCTGGGAAGATCAGCTGTGAAAGCTATATGCAAGTGAGGTGGGAAAAGGCTTTGTTCCAGGGATTAAATCTAAATGCATTACGTACTTTCATGGTTTTGTAATGGATTGATATAGGGTTATTTTGGATAATGTTTATTTAGACGAGTCAAAAATGTTTAACACAAAAGCATTTTCAAATGGAAATAGCAAAGCACAGTTTGCAAATGCACAGGCTAAAATTATGTGTAATTTCAGTGAATGGCAAAGACTGAATAGTAGACAATTGCCTGTAGGGGTTTTTACAGTCCCAACTGACAAAGCGATGTCTATAGCACACAGCATATAAATCAGTTCCATGACTCAAGAATGATGTGATACATCAATCATCTGCTTTACAAATATGCAGTGAGGCACTCAGTCATTTGTACATCCATCAGAGGGCTGTTCAAGTGCCATACATTTAGTAAATTAATTGGACAAGTCAATATCAAAATTTAAAAACATGTTCTCATCCTTTCTGCATGCTGGTTCAACACTACTGATAATAATTAAAATAATTCCTATTTTAAGGTAACTAACTGTCGCAGCTTTTCCCTGAGGACATCTGCAGCTGGAAAATGATGTACTTTTCTGCAGGGTTTCCACAGTACCTAGACTGGAAATTACATCTCTCCTTTTCTCTCTCTTCTTTTTTAAGATCTTGTGTTTAGCTAGCACCTTTTCCACTCAGAGATTCAAACAGTTTTGCTAATAGAGAAATCAGAGAAATGCATTCATTGCACTATTGGTGGTAGCAACCAGGAAAACCATAGCACACTTAGTGTGAGGAATATGAGGCAGACGCAGCATGACAGAATTTGGGACATGTAGGACAGACAGGGCTCACTTCTGAGGATCAACTGGCCAGACACTACAGCTGAAGTTGAGCTCTGAATCCTGCTCCTGGCAATATCTAGTATCTGATGCTAAAGGTGAACAAAACCAGACAAAAAGCGCTTTGTTTGGAGAGACTATATTTTTACAGCATAACACTATATGACATCCATTTGGTCTTCAAAGGCTGTATTTAGTGAGGTCAACTGGAATTGCACTGATCTACTGGAGTTTGATACTAATCTCTTTATTACCCATCTGGTAACCATTCCTAAATAGTTAATTTTGGAAGATAATTCAGTGCTACGTAGAAGATAATTAAGAGACTCTGCTGCACTGTGTGATGAGGTCATAAAAACAACCTGACAGGCAATTAATACTCCTATCTTGCAAAGTAACAGCACTGAAGATAAAATAACTCTCACATACTCATACGTAAGTCTGAATTTAGGCAGATGAAGACTAGGTCAGTAAAATAGCAAGTTAATCAGGACTTAAAATTCAGTCCCATGCTTCAAGGGACCAGTAAGCCATACTATAACATGGTCAGGGGTTGCACACAGTGAAGGGAGGCACCAGGGTAGAACCACCTGCAAGGCCATCTGTGCCATCTGGTTATATCACCAGCAGGACTGCTTGGGAGAGGAGGTTTGAGCTGAAACCTCCCTGAATTCCTCCCTGCTAGTACGTCCCTTGAGCCAGTTCTTGACCCTTCTCCTTACCCAAGACAGTGCTTTTGAAGAAGAGCAGGACCATGCCTCACATGTCATTTCCCTCTAAAGAAGTGCTTTTCTGCCCCAAAAAACACATTCCATAAAGAAAAGACTGTTTCTTCCTCCAGCTACTCTATATGCACCATTCTGTCTATCCTGAGAAGCCACAGATATCACAAGACATCCAAATTGTCTTGCTCAGTGTGAGTAACACTATGAATAATTTTGTTCCCATCTTACTGTTAGCACTGCAGCTATTGCATTCCTTTACAGTTCATAAATATAACTTTTTCTGACTAGAGCTTCCAGATAACCTTTTGTTTAGAATTTTCCACTTTAAGAGGTTATAATTGGTTAAGAACTCTAAGTAAAGTCATGTGTTCTGTAAATCCTATTACAGTGTTAGTTAATACAGCTCATTTAAGTTAATTTAATGCAATTCCCACATCCCAAGACTCCTCAGTGCACTTGCTATGTTGCCATCCAATTATACCCCTTCCATTTTCTGAAATCTTTCCCCCTCTTTGAGTAGTCAGCAGTGGATGTTTTAAGAGTCTCTGTAATGTGCTGTCTGGATTTCAAAGACAAGTTAAGTCCACTCTTTTAAAAATTTGCTTTAATGGAAATATAGTTATTTCCAAGGCATCAGTGAAGCTGAAAAAGGAATTGGTATGACTATGTTGTATCACTTCATATTTATATTGGTATTAAAATGAGCCAACAAAAATGCTTAAGATTCCTAATACACTTTCAAAATTGTTTTTGAGCCCAAGTGGCAAAGAGGGCACTGGTTTTGCATATGTTGGGGAAATAAATTTGGAGAAGAAAATTATCACATTTTTCTTATAAAGAGCTTTGTAGGAGCATCGCCCCATCTGATCTCTTGAGAGACACTCCTGAAGTAGACGGAGTCATACCCATGGGACTTTAGAAATGACCAGTTTTAAGGAACTGAAAATGAATCAAAACCCTTCCAATTAAGAAATCCTTAGCAGCAAGCTGCCACGTGAAACCACATTGCTTTTGCTTTCCCATGAAACAAAGAATGCTTTTCTTTGTTAGATAAATGAATTCAGGGTCAGATTATTATTACTTTTTTTTGAAGTGATGAAATCAATAGATGTTTTAAAAAGGGTGTGATAGCACCTAACTACAATACCTGTCTTCTGAAGCAAAAATCATTGCCTGCAATTAAGTACTTATATATTTTATCTTACAGAGGCAGAATTCTTAGCTGAGCAAGCAAGTGGGAAACACAAAATGGGAACAAATGTATTTCTCCAAACCACAGAAAAAAGTGGGTACTCTCCCATTAGTGGTATTACTGCTGAAAGTTTCCAAAGCTACAAGCCTGAGAAAAACACTGAAACTAAAATACCTGTGCAGATTCTAATAGTAAGGGAGCACAAACACCTCCCCCACACCCAAATATCTTCTCACCAATCAGTAATGAGTTTGTTTAGGTGAAAGTGGGGGATTTAACACTTCTATTTTTAATTTTTTTCTTTTTGCAGTTGTGTTAGTCTCTAAGAGCACACACAGAACCCAGTAGCTTGCTTGAAAACTTTCCCGAGGTTAGAGGATCCTTGGAATACATTTACTGCCTAAAAGATTATTTCTATGTCAGGCAGTCGCTGAATGAAGCACTGACATAGATGAGAAGGAAGCCTATGACTCCTGTCTACTTTCCAAAGGTCTTATTTTTGAGTCTGGTCAGGGTTTTAACAACAGGTAAGTAGTCTCATGGGAAGTGGGAGAAACAGATTTGATTTCTCTATCTATCACAGCTGGAGCATTTGTCTTCAGCCTTGAGTTATTAGATTAAAACAGAGATTGCTGTCTCTGTTTTAGTGCTTTTCAAAAAACACTCCTGAAACGAAAAATTTAGATAACTTATGTCAACAGATTTTCCCCTTGAGCTGACAGTTATTGTTACTCTTACTATGAAGCATCTAATGCTCCTGAAAAGGCATCTGTGTAGTTGCCAATACAGATTCTACCTCAGAAAACAGATATCTAATGGCAGCATTATTGAGATGATGTCAATTCATTTCTAAAGTTTTGTTGGTGTTTAAATTGAGCCAACAGTAACCGAGGCTTAAATCTCCAAACCCCAAGATACACCTACTGAAAGGAAAATATATCTGCACGCACAGCATCCAGAAATAAAACAATCTTTTTTATATTTTACATAATAAGTGACATCTACAGAGGGAATGGCTACAGATGAGAAGCACAAACCTGCTTTCTTTTCAAAGCACCAAAGGGAAACACATGAAACAATGAATCTGTTGAGTAAGACTCTGTCGAGATAAATATCATATTTCTAAAAAGAAAAGTATCTTTAAAATCCGATTACTGTAACTGGAAGAATTTCAGAAATCTGTGTACTGTTTTTTTTTTTTTTTTTTTTTTTTTCCAGCCATCAGTTGCTCTTTTTTCAAAATTGAAACTCTGGAGTTTCCACTGTATTTCTGTTTAGCTTTGCTTTCACTTTTCCAAAATGCTAAAAGTTTTCCAGGTCTCTCTGAAGGTGTGTCTTTTTTTATAAACATCAACATACCAGCTTATTATATACAAAACGCATCAAAGCAGTTTTTTATATAAATAGATTTTATCATGTACAATGATATTGACTTATTTAGTGACAAAGTGACAGTTCAGAGAGCAAGGTTCTAATCACAGGTTATGTGGCTGTTGACATATCACACATTCAGAATATCGCTTTGCATTTCAACTAGCAGTAACTTTCCACACTCTAGTTTCAGGTGAATTCTTTGAAAATCAGTAACGGGACATATTTCTTGGAAGATATGGATAGTCAGTACAAATTTGTTATGCTAAACTGGTTCCTCCTTCGAAATGTGGCTCCTGTAAGACCATCTCTGCACTACAGGCAGAACTGGAACATGAAACTTAACCGCTAACTGGCCATTTCCTGAGCTACTTGCAGTTCTTTGCTTCTGCATTGAAGGGGCTTTTCACACCCAATTCAGAAGATACTCTACAGACATAACTGCATCCTGTCTGTCCTTCCTGGCTTGCTTTGATGAGTGTTTGCAGTCTTTAGTCCCTTCATTCTCTTAAAGCTACTGTGCCCTATAGACTGTGATTTTGTTTTTTCATTTTCACATACTGAAGACTATTTCGAATTTACCACTTGTCCCAGCCTAAACCGTAGGAGGATGGAAAAAAGTTTGGACATTCCCAAGTCTCTCAGGACAAAACTATGTTTGTATCATAGAATTGTCGAGGTTGTAAAAGACCACTATGATCATCTAGTCCAACCACCAATAACTCACCACTGTGCCCACTGACCATGTCCCTCCATGCTACAACTATTCTGTTCTTGAAATTTTAATTCAGAGCTTGATTCTTCTTTGCATGGCATTCCAGTGATATCTAGAATATTGGAAATAAAACCTAAAGGAATATTTGTAGATCTAAAGGTCTGTGCCAGTTTCCCTAGCCAGCTGTCACCAAGTCTGTTGATCACTTCTCAGTTTTGTAAGGAACTTTAGGGAAAAAAATATTTGTGCCTGATGCCTTTATGGAACATTTGTATTTTCTTTCAGTGAAATTGCTGTGTATTTTAGCTTTGAATCCTCTGTGTCTTGGCAACAGCCTTGTAGTGAGGTTGTTGAGAACTGACTTCTTCAATCCTGTCACTTTTTCACTTATCTGTTCAGCTCCAGTTTAACTGTTGCCATATTTGGGTGGTTCAGGATTGTATTTTATCCTTTCATTAAAAACACTATTTCACTTATTTTGAGGGAGAAATATAGATTTTTCTTGGAGCAAAGCCACAATTCACAAATCAATTAATTTTACTGAAAGTCTCCATGATAATGATCAAAGTTGTACTACATCTACTGAAAACCACCCACATACTACACATTGTTGAGGGAACAGAAAATCTGAATCTGACTCTCCAAGCACAACTGGGGACCTGCTTTTGAATCAGAGAGATGAAGTGAAAAGCCATGAAAGAGCATACAGGCAATTCTTACTTGCTTATCTGATTATGTAACTCTGAATGCAAGCAAATACTTGTACAGTGAAAGTGGGAGCAACTGCCTTCCAGAGCTGCAAGAACTGTTTACACCTATTAGTGTGATAAATATTTTTCACTTTTACAAGTCACCTTTTTCTTGGTGCTAGTATTAGAGATAGAGTTGGAAGACAAGGTGTAAGCATGTCAAAAAGACCTATTTTGATACTTTTATTTTTTGCAATGAACAATGAAATGTTCCTCATTCTTCTCTTCAAGACCCATGGCTAAAGACAGCCCACAACATCAGAGCTTAGGGACCAACATGTATGGCCAGTAAACATGCAGGAACTTGAATTTTAAATACCCTCAAACGTTTATGTTATCTACCAGTCATTTTGTGCAAGATCGAGACTAGTTAATAATCACATTATCAAATATCAAGCCATGAGGTGTTCAGAACAACAACAAAAAAAGATTCTTTGCAAACACAAAGCCAGAGTGCAAGGACCAAGGTGAAGAACACAGGACCTATTCATTCCTACCTTAAACCTCATCCTGTGGGCAGAAACTGGAGCAAAGAAATTAGTTTTTAATCTGATCTAAGGAAGGTTCCAGCCAAACTGGATGTTGCTGCATGGCTGGCCAGCATAAACAACATCAATACAGATAAGAACTATGTTTATACAGAGTTTTACAGCTTGAGTCTCGCAATTTATTTATTGGGTAGAATACTGTTTCACAGTTTATCTTTACCAGCAGTATCATGTTTTTATACCAACATGTGCATTTACATTAACATATGTATGTGTTGTGCTGGAACCAGGGTGGCTGACAGCAAGAGCAAGTTGGGATAGAATGTGAGGTAATTTGCCTGGCAAAGCAAACTGAAAAAGGTGTTGGAAACCAATGCCAGTACATGCCAGTAGTGTGTGAGACTGTACTGAAGTCACTCAAAGGACGTCACCAGCTGTATCTGATGCAGTGGATGTAAACTGCATATGAAGTTTATCTAACTCTAATCCACATGAGTGACCCAGCAACTTTTGTCATGAGAGCTAGAAGAAACACCTTGATAATAGCTAATCACATTTCTGACGTAGCCATTGTCCACTTTTATTTGCTCAAGTTATTTCAGTTTCTGTTCCTGTTTTTAAATAGCAAACAACAATCACTGCCCTCCTTACCAAGCCAGTATCACTCCTGCTCCATGATCTCCTGCAAAATGTGGGTGTAGGATAACATGGTCTTGTAATAGTTGTTTACAATTCTATCTCAGATTTTGTACACAGCAGACTGCATTGGCATTATGTAGACATCTATTAATATCCTATATACAGCTTGACTGCAATGACAGAAATAAAGCTTTACTTCATTTCTTTCTCTGCACATACATACTACTAACACTGCAACCTGAAATGAACCCAAGCGTAAAAAAGGACACTTTTTGCTAGTTTGCTTTCTTTCTCTGCAGATGTTTGTAACAGAGGTCCACCAGCTAAAATGTCAATTGATTTTTCACATTTAACATGAATAAAGGTATAGCTCATGCCAGCTAGAATGTGTTCTTTCATTTTTCTTTTCCCCAAGAGATCAACTTTCTGTCCTGTAAATCTGAGTGGTATTTTCCATTGTCTTAAACAGAGAACAGAATCAGTTCTTTGCTATGTCCTTGAGCTGTCAGAAATTAATGAAAATATGATTTAAAGTACAGCACAGGTAGACAGTCATCCTCCAAAAACTCATTGCTTCTAACCAGTTTCATTTCCTTTTTTATTTTCAGGTCAAATTTGCCTTAGCAGGAAAAGTGAAGGGAAGATCAAGTACTAAGAAAAAAGGACCAGATATAACTATGGTCTGTTAATTCATGCACAGCAGACAGACTTTTGTTATGAAAATACTTGCTTTAACTTGTCATTGCACTGAATTAGAGCTTTATGAATACAAATATTTCAAAATTAATAGAACATTTAAGATGTCCATACAGCAAAGTACTATATGTTTCGTCAGAATAGGTACAACTCTGTTGATATAAATGGAAGTCTGGATCCAGCAGGACAGTCAACGGGTGCACTGCACTCTTGCTCCTGAGGGCTAAAGTATGTGTCTGTCCCCCTACTCTACCCAGCTTTCGTACTTCACTTTCTGTAAAAGGACATGATTTCCATGAAGATTATAGGATTTTCTCCCTTCTGAAGAAGACAGTGTCTTTGTACTCAGGGATGTCTACAGAGAGCTCTCTACCTTTGCTCATGTAGGCACTGCACAGGGCTAAGTGTCCTTAGGTTGTGATGGCATACAGGGCCAGAATTAAAAACGTAGCCACTACCAGCCTAAGGAAGACTCATATAACCCACAGCACTCCTCAGATAAGTTGCTTCTGTTTATCCCAACAGCTGCAAACCACAGCTGTCTCAGTGTGGGTCCGGCACACAATTGGAGCTGTTATCTTTCACCTCTTCTCACTAAGCAGAAAAGACCTGGAGATGTGCTGCAACAGAAGTAATCATTCAGAGACAAATTTAGCTCTGTTTCTGAGTAATTCACTACAGTTTCTGAACAAACTCCATACACATAAAGAGTTTTTTAGTCATTTTAGGAAGATTTATGAGAGTCACTGTCTCTCTAAACTGAATTCCGTTTCATGTTATCTGAACACATGGCAGAAGCACAGACCTTGAAAAAAAGGATTCCCGTGTGCTTGATGAGCATCAAGAAAACTTGCAGAAGAAATAGAGTTTCTCCATTGGCATAAAACACAATGTATGTATAAGCTGATTGTCATACTTACAAAACAATGAATTATAGGGTTTAATTGTGAAAATTAGTTGGAGAATTGGGAAATAGAGTCTATTCCAGGTCCTTTGAACAGAGATTTAAATTGAAACAAGTTTTCAACCTCTTTGTTATTTAGATTTTCCATCCATAAAATGCTGCTAATAATTATACAATTATTCTGTGGGCATAATGCTTGTGGAGGCATCCTCCACCACACAAGTGGACACTTGTGTTTCCCTTGTGCTAAATTTCAAGATTGTTCTACTCCCAGTAAAAGATTTCCAATTCATCTATGATTTCCAATTCCATCAGTAGTTACTTGTATTGCATAGCTCTTCAAAGAAGCAACTTAAGTAAAAACAATCAGTAATAAAAAAAGTTAAAAAAATTCTTAAATAACTCATGTAAGGAAGGGTACATTTTCCATCACTTGAAATCCTGAACACAAGATCAACTATGAAATGATGCAAGAGATTGGGGGGGAGGGGGGTGATTTAGCAATTAACCCATAGCTGCATCAAACTAATCATTATACTGATTACTTCTGTCTTTACAGCAGTTGTGATTGTAACTCTGAAATCACATAATGTACCTGAATTTCCACCAAATTCAGAATGAACCTCTGTTTCTCCTTTCTCTGATAATTATAGGAGGAAAAAACTTTGTAACAAATAAGATCTCCCAAAATTTGACAATTGCCAGTGTGAAGCCAATATATTTATTGGAAATGAAATTTGCAGCCTGAATAAAAGATTTCTTTTTATGAACGAAGGACATTTTTCAATAAGAAGCACCTGTGCCAAATGCTTCTTTGTTATATAGCAAAGACATGATGGGAAATGACTGAGTAAATAAGTGATGCAGCTGAAGAACATTATTCTTGCTATTGTTGGTGCTTCTCCTTGGAAAAGAATCCTTCAGATCTGTATGATAGCTATTCTGAAGAAGAAAAGGTATTTTGCAAAGCTAGGTAACTTGCTTCTTCTCAGACATAAACAATTTCACCTCCTGTGTATGCTGCAGTAGTCCAGACTTCTTCCCATCTTACTAACGGAGTCCTTTTTCACATGGGCCAATGCAATCTCATCTCCAGCTCTTGAAAAAGTACACTTCCCATAAAAGAAAGTTCAGCTTCTGCAAAACCATTCAGCAGGAGAGAATTTGACCGCTGGGGGTGAGAGAACCAAAATAAATTCATGCTCTTTTAATCTCTTAAACATTAGCAGGGCAGAGAGACTTCTGATTTGTCACTTTGGCTATATGGCTCTTCAGAAATTATGATTTCCACCAGGACATAAGGAGAAGCGTATCTAAAAAGCATGTATTTTCTGACCTTTACAACACAAGCATGGGACTTTGTGTAGGCTTGAATCCTTCTGAGGGCTGGAAAAGGAGAATAGGATTGTAGATAGGTGTCTTAATCAGCATATGTGTTGTGTATTTATGGTTGTAACAGTCTGGAAAGCTGTGTTAAGCCTATTTCCATTGGGCTTAGGGCAGGTGCCCCATGTAGAGATGCAGAGTAAGCCTGCAGAATGCTGTGTGGAGAAACATAGTGGCTGGAGAAACAGTATTTTAACACCTGGAATAGAGACAATGGGCTTCTCTACTCTGCAACTCACTTAATTATGCCTCTTGAAGCTGGTTTGATCTCAACATAAACAATCCCAAAGCAAGTTACAGTTTTTTTATGGAAATCCACCTTGGTGTTTCTTCCACCCACAGGCAGAGCTCCACCTATGTAAACCTCTGCACATGCCTGGGAACACCTGCTGGAAAGATGGTACAATAGCCATATTCTAATCTAACAAGCAAGATTTCAGACTCACCTAGGGTTCCTACTTTGAACAACAGCACAAAGCAGTCCAGGCCACTCTTCATTTCAGATGCTATGGCTGACTGCAGTTACTTGAAGTGGTGGTAGCCCTTCCTGGGCACTGGGCGCAGTGGTGGTGTTTTCGTTGCTGCTTAGGCAATATGTGGCAACATGGCTTGGCTATGGAGATGGCAATTTTTTAGGAGAATGACACTGCTGAGACCTCAGCAGTGCTGAAGAGTTGCACTCCTTCAAGAGAAATGTGGATGGCTTCCATTCATTTTAATGGCTAATTAGCTGTAAAGATTGATTAGAGACATTTTAGTGTCACAAACATTATGAATCTTTTCACTTCAGGCTAGCATTTCACAAGCACAACATACAGAGATAATATATGCTCAGCTCTGTCACTTCCTGTCATTCTCCGTATTTGAAGGGATTGTCTCTGGAATGAAGCTGTAAATCTCGTTATATTAAATGCCATCCAGAACTCAGTGGCTTATTTGAATAAGTGAGAACCTCCAGTGAAAACATTGTGATCCCACTGGTAGAAATGTTCTGGATCCCAAGACTGTGTATTGCTCAGTAGGGCAGATTTTCCACAGCCCTCCACAAAGCACCAACGAAGGCAGATAACTTTAATTAAGGAATATCATTTGGTATCTGTGAGAAAAATTTTCCCTTTGTAATACAAAGTGGCTGTGGTGTCTAGTCTAGATAATGTATTCGGCTTTCATTGTTGGTATTGATGTCCTTTCAAGTATACAGAATATGTAGCCATTAATGAGCTCTTCCTATTAAGATGTTCAGCAATGAAATAATTAACAATGTTGATGCGTAAATTAGGCTTCAGATTTGTAATTGACATTTAGGATGAATAAGGCTGATCACGTTTCTCTAACTGTTCAGCAGAGGAGATGAGGACTGGCTGTATGCTAAATACAGCAGTACTCCCAGTAAAAGCACATGCAAGAACAGGCAATCTCTGCCTACCTTGTCTCTCTTCCCATCTTTCTTTTCCAGGAAGCCTCCAGACTTAGGAAATACCAAAAGATACTGCAGTCAGCTACAAAACAAAACAAAACAAAACAAAACAGAATTTTGTAATTAACATCATGTTTGCACCAAATATATGAAACACTGAAAATTGTTTTATATTTTTCAGCAAAAGCAGTCAAGTGTTGCTTGCACTGGCGTATAAACTTCTGACCTCCACTTCTCTTTATCTTCTTCCAGTGGCACTGAGATCACAGTAATCCCGAAACTTAGATTAGCACCTTTAAACTCTGCTTCAGAGACAGATCCTCTAACATGGTTTACCCCTAACAAATGAGTGGCTGCAGTTTTCCATAGCTGACTCCTATGGCACGGTCATTCATCAGGGAGATTGGCTTTTCATGGTCACATTCTCTGAGAACAAGAAAAGTGGGAAGGGAGAAGTTCCACTTCATGAGATGAAAGAATACGCTGTTTTCTACAGTTAGTCACTATTGTATAGATATATTTTTTAAAATATTTGATCTGTTTAGATCTTATCTACTGTGGCTTAAGTGTACTTATCTGGCACAAAGGCTTGGCCACTACGTCTCCTCTACACTGCGTCTCCTCTAGAACTACAGGCTTGAGCAAGGTCACCTGGAAAGTAGGCAATCTAGCATTTTTCAAATGCCATGATAAGCATATTCATAGTTATTAAAAAGTAATAATAAAATTTTAAACAGACCCAAACTAATAATCTGCAAATAATATTAAGGAGAAAAATAATAAAAATCAAGCACTTGATATTTTTTCATTCTATAGATGCGGTGAACTTGCACATTTCATCCTGCTAATATGTAAGAATCAGCAATGCTTATACTTCATATGAAATATTTAGAGAATGGTGACTACTTCCCTACCTCTAGGGCCTCTCTATATATGCAATATATTTTTTGCATATATTGTTTTGCACGTATGTAAAGGTGTACATCTGTCTGTAGGGACAGGTTTCTCTTAAATGATTTTCACTGAGTTTTCTGAACCGGTGTTCTTCTAGTCATAATCACAGTTCTGCCTGGAATATGTCAAATCAATCTCTTTGTCTATCCCTTCATCCTACACTTTCTATTCCCATGCAGCTTCAGTCCTATTGTCCCTCTGGTTCTTAACCACAGAGCTTTACAGTGGCAACAACATAAGCTGTCTCAAATGCCTACTTCTTCCTTGTTATTCATAAAGTGATTAATCTCCAGAATAGAGGTAGTCAGAAATATGTAATCAGAAAAGTGAGCCACCTCTTCAATACTTCGCAACCGTGGGCACCTTCCTTCCAGCTTCATTTTTGGAGTGTGTGTAACAGTAGTTGAAGCTGCCATTTGAGCTGGGAATCTTTTGAATGAAAACATTTCTTAAACTAAAAATGTAAAGAATATCAGAGTTGAAAAGTCTACTTGAGTGACTCACCTTAGCCCCAGATTCATACTGACTATCTCTTTAATCCTTCAGCACTGCAGACTTAGAGAACATTATGTCTGTATGAAGATACATCTAAGGTTTTGTGTTAGCAAGAAAAAATACACTGTCTTTGGATACTAGAAGTGTGACCTATGATCATAGTGAAAATTCGTTACCTTGTTTTTCTGTAGGAAATTATTTGCTGTTTGGCTTCTGCTTTCCATCTTGACACTGGATGCAGCATTTCAGTGGGGTAGAGAACCTGTGAGTCATTTTGGGATAGACAGAGTTAAGAAATGAATGGTCCTACTGGCTATCTCTACACTCAGTCTGTTTCCAAGAAGCTGGAGTGCTGAGGTCAATGGCCAGTGCCCTTGTAAAGGTGTTACTATAGGACAACCCAATTATCCCCAAATCTTGTGCAGTATGAGCAAGGGAAGTGCAGAGGACAAGCAATTTGATCTACCATACTAGCAGGGATGAGGATGAGGTGAGCACATGTTAATTAGGAAAGGAACAGTGGCCTGTAGATTCCAGGCTGAACATACTCAAGAGTATGTGGACCTGTCCCCACTGAGGTCATCCCAGCTCTGTGTAATAGAGCAGTTCTCTGCAAGCAATGCCATGTCAGAAAACAACCTCGTGTCAGAAAACAAACCCTTCAAGACCTGCCATTTCCTTACCCGTTCCCCACCTCAGCAGAACCAACACAGGAGAGTGGGGCCACCTGCCTGGTCCACAGAGATAAGATTCACATGCATGCTTTGTGTGGAAAATGCAATTCAAATCATAGTAAAGAAAAGAGCCTTTCTCTTTTCTGGAAGATCTTAGTACCTGGCACCTCATAAGTATGCCCCTCATTGCCGGAACAGACAGAGTAGGACCTTGCACTACCAGCTGAAACACTTTCTTGGTACGGAAATTAACTTCGTTCTTCAGTGCTGTAAAACAACAACCCAGTGTAAAAGGCAGCTCTGGTGACTCATGTGGTCCTCCTGTTTTGTAGGTGAAGGAGCCCCATGGAAGAGGAGAGCCGCTGCCCAGGCCTGAGCCTCTGCCCCTCTGGAATGGCGATGACGCAGGTAGGGGACGAGCTGCATGCAGGTGCTGTGGGGGCAGTTTTGGCCACAGCACCATTTTGGGTTGTAGTGCTTTGTCCCAAAGCCAGGCTTCACTAGAGGGTGTTTTTCTTGTTGAAATGAGAAATGGGCTATCACTCACTGTTTACCAGAGAACAGCAGCAACAACAGCAACCACTGCTTGTGCGTAGGATGGCTGAAGTGCACAATATGCTGCACAAGAGCTCCGGTAGAATTACGCCATGGCATGAGGAGAAACAAAAGTATTATATAAAATCCCTTGAGTAAGCCATCAATCATGTTTCATCATCAACCTGCTGTGTGGGCAGAGCTCACATAGCTGCTTGGCAGGTGCAAAGGGGCCAGGGACATGGGCACTGTGCTTGGAGGGGCAGCATTACCTTTTACTCATTTCTGTTTTGGGGATTTTTTTTGGAGGGAGTGTTGGTTTTGTTTGTTTGGTTCTTGTGATTTTTTAAACATTTCTCTTTGCCTTATCATAAGCCTAGATATTATTTAGAAGTTAAAAGTGCAGCAGATTAATGTAGATTCGGTATAGTGGTTGAGTGGTATGTCAGAACTTTAGAACTGCATTGAAGCCAAGGAAAAGATGCTGTGACTACAGACTGCAAATGTCCTGATAAACAAGCACTGCCCCAGCATGATGAGTATCTGTCAGATTCTGAGGCAGATTTCATTTGAACTGTTTGGGCATTTTCTTCCTGTTCTCTCTGCCATTTTTGCAACTGTCCTCCTGGGAAACATCCCAGGAGCCTTTGTCCCCATCAGAAGGATATATTTCACTTCTTCATTCTGATTTCCAGTGCTTAATGGTCCTGGGTAATTCCCTTGACCTATAACCAGTCGAGGCTCATGTGTGTACAAAAGAAATGTCAATCTAGATTATATATTTTATGAAACAAGTTTAGAAATATATTTAAGTAAGCACTCTTTCCTGTGTGTGTTGTTATTGTGGTGTGTGAATGTTGCAGGCTGTATTGATTCCCGGCCAGATTTAGCTATAGTCATAACACTTTCTAAAATATGCGAGCCCACATCAGATAGCCTACTGATTTCACTAAACTGGATGGTGTATTCTTCTGTCTGAACAGTAGCAAAGCAGTGGCCCACTTGACTTCTCTGTCAGCAGCATGATCAGTGCAAGGGCTGCCAATGCCCCTCTCAGTTGCTCCTAGTCACTCTTCTCTGACAGAATCTGTGCCTTCAGATCAAGCTCTGGATACACATTAAATTGACTAGGTTAAAAATACAATATTTAGGGGAATTTCTTGGCAGTGTGGGGTACTGTTCTTTTTATTACCTGGATTGTTTAAGCGTCTAAGATAAATTCAGTTGAAGTAGAAATAGCACTCATGGTTTACTACTCTAGAAACTAGTCTCAGGGAATTTTAAGAACCTTTCTACCATGACCCAGCTCCCCTAAACTGCTCCTTCAATGTTAGCTTGCACTAACTGAGTGGCTGGGGGCACTTGGTACAGTACATTGATTCACCTTTGATTTTTAATGTTTTCAAATGCTTCTACTTAAGAAGCATTTAACACATACCTCACCATATCAATCAAATAAACTTGATTAAAACCCAACTGCTTCACCATAACAAACCTTATAGCCAAACCTTAGGCACATGCAAGAATGACATTAGGGGATCGTAGCAGTATTTCTTTCAAGGCTTCTACAAGAACATTCTACAGTAATCTTGCTGACCATGATCCCCTTGGTTAGGACTGAAGTTGAGTGTTTTTACTCTGCATCCATCCTGGTTCTTGGTTATGCTAGAGGACTTAAACTCCTCTGAAGCAAAAAGTGTGAATTCTCAGGTTCTAAGCCCAAAGTGCAGTGTCTTATGAGTTGGTCATTTTGTGCTGTGTTCACATGGTAAAGTTTGAGGTCTCTGGGAATGACTGCAACAGGTAAAGTAATTCTTTGGTCAGAGGATGAGGAGCAAAGAACAACAATATGTAACCATGAGATTTTGTAATTTCTCAAAATGATCTTAAAAAGCTTTACGGAAGATATATCTGTCTTAATGAAATAGCAGTTCTAAGACTACTGTGGCCCTTGAAAGAAGAGTGTGAATTGTCTACAGATTCAAACCACAGTTAACATTTACTGTATTCTCCCATTATTTATCTTATAAAAGCATATGTATCTCTTGAGCTTTCAAAGGAAATGGAAACAGAAACAAAGATCTACCAACTATGCTTTCCACCACTAGATAATCTGGAATTGTTGTGCGTAACATCAAACAGTAGCACAGCAAAGAAGACATTGCCTCACTGATGTCTTTGCCTCCATCAGCTCTTAAACCATAGAGGGCAAATGCCCTCCCCATATCACCACCAATGTGACAGGAAAACTGCAGGAGCTGAGAGATCATTCCTGCAATATCTTGCATTTCCACCCATATTCATCAAGCTCAAACATATGCTTGTTAGCAAGAAGCAGCTCTTAGTTTTCCAAATCATTTATCTCAAATTGTTCTTAATAATTTGGATCTGAAGTGCCCAGTAAATAAAGCTAAAAAAATGTGTGATATTTAATGCTTCTAGTTTGTATTTCCAAGCTTACAGAAGTCTTGCCAATTCTTGCAACTTGATGATGAGTCTCATGATATTTCAAGTTTCTTTTGCATATCCCTACCTGCTTATGTTTAGGTATTTAATACTTGTGGCTGAAAAGAAGAATGTGAGATATTGAGGCACCTGGAAGCTCTGAAAACAGAGAGCATGAAAAACAAACTTACCTCTTGTTATTTTTTATTAAAAAGTGATGTTTAATCCAGTTTTATTACCTGGGGAGAGTATATGGACTCATGATTTTGGAATGCTTTATATTGGCAGCACCATTCCCATATTGACCATTTCATTTAAAGTTCTCTGCTCCTGTCTACTCAATTCAATTCATTGCATTTTGCAACTGAGCTGGGAGTGCCACTTGCACATCTAGCACAGGTTTGCTGTAGTCTGAAAAGTGAACACTTACTTGTGTCACAAACAAGAAGAAATCAGCTGTTCCTGGACCAAAATAACACAGTTCATGAACTCAGCTCAGGAAGATGGAAGGAGGCAGGCAGGGAGGGAGGAAAGGAGGAAGAAAGAAAGGGAGGAAGGGAGGAAGGAAGGAAGGAAGGAAGGAAAAGAGATTTTAATGAGACTTTCATATCTATTTACAGCTCCTGGGCCTGATTCTCTGCTGATTAGCCCAAAGATCTGCAGAATGCTAATGTTAAGATTTGAAAACATTTTGCACACACCTTGATGTTCAGTCTGGCAGTTATCAGTGCATGTCCAAGAAGCAAAGCAACATATAATGTCTGTTTGGTTAATGCACTTGGTAACATTGCTAACTTTATGCTCTCAAATACACTTTGAAGTTAATATTCCCTTGAACAGAGTGGGAAGACAGGTATAAGCAGCTGAAGTGTAGTTCCCATGTTTGTCAGTTTATCTACAGTGGAGATCTGCATTTGCCATAGAGATGGATGGACTGTTCCCTACTGTAATGAAAACATATGGCACCTCTAGGGAACTGCAGCCAGAGAGACAGAGACATAATAATTGGAGTATTTGATGGAAATTTTCCCAAGTGCTACACCTCATCTTGCAGCTCCATCTTACATTTCTGCAGATTGCACTGCAGAACATGATCTGCAGTATCCACAAAGAGTAGATTCAATAAATAATCAAACCAACCATTGAACAAATGAGGTCAAAGAGTAGACTAAATAAATAAATAAGTACTTAAATTAGTAATTCTACTTCTGTGCACACAAAATCCAGAAGGGACAGTAAAAGCCATTGTTTCTCCTCTCTTCCCCTTGAGAAGTTAAAAATCCCTCCACCAAGGTCGTTGTTTACTTGACCTGCACAATGCTATTCTATGATACAGTGTAGATTTTGAGCACAAAAACAGTCCTCTGAAGACCCCTGTCAATATTCTTGTCTGGAAATACCCAAAGATTCACTTCACACTTGTGGAGTTTGCACTTATGAAAACAGGGCTTCTACCTCCATTTGGGAGTTCATAACCATTATTCTTTGCTGCCCATGAGGACTGGCATTAGAGGCCTAATTCCTAAATGAAACTGTGTTCATAATGGAGAAGCACAGCATTTTTCCCCATTCTCATCATATGAAGCTCCCTGATCTCACCTGAATAAGAGGACGAGGAGCACTCACCAACCCAGCTCCACTCTTTCTCCCTCTTGGCACTCTGCTATAGCTGCCCTTTGTGTGCAATAAAACCCCTGCTTCTCTGCAATAAATCCTCAGTGTTATTCAGGTCATTCTGGAAACTAATTGTTTTTCAGTCTGATTATCAGGATGGTCATTTTTGTCTCAGTTTCCAACATCAGCTGACCATCATACGTGTTTAACTCTGTCCTTTCAGAACAGCATCCTAAAAAATCGATCTTCAAATGGGCCTTGATATTGTTCTTGACAATATGTGTCTCTTTGAGAAAAGTAAGATTTCACTTCCTCAAAACCAGCAGTTGAGAAATTTGATTTCTTAATTCAAAAGTTGTGAAGATTACAATTTCAAGCTCATAGCATCTCTCAGCTTAATGAAACATCAGCTTTTTGTTCTATTTTCCCCTCATCTGTTCCAATAAAGCTCTTTACCCTGACACAAATGCTAGAATAATTAAAAATGTGATGAAACTGATCTAAAAGCATGGCTTGAAATTCAGCTCTGCAACTTAAGAAGATAATTATTTCACATTTTCTTTTCCTTTAATGTATTTATTTAGACACTACAACATGGTAGCAGATCAAAGGTCTAATAGAGTTTAATTGCAGTTAATATAAAAGTCTCCCTGTGCATCACACTGAACTGGCACCAACAAAGAAATGTAACAGTCCAGGTTGAAGGCATATGAAGTCATTTTAGATTTACCTGCAGGATAGCCTCATGCCAATCAGCAGCCACCAGCAGCAGGTAGGAAGAAGAGCTCTGTGGCGGCTTGAGAACACTCCAATTTGGAGTATATGTGGTGACTGCCCATCTGAAATTTTTGGTGAATAAATAGTGTTCCCAGTACTCATAGCTCTGAAGAATTATTCACGAATACAAACCAAAACCATTTCACCACCAGTCTTCAGGCTTCTGCAAAGTGATGTTCTGATGTCACAGGTTGCTTCTCTGTCTTTTATGGCCAAGTATGAAGAACAGCCATAGTTTTTCTGACCTGCAAGAGATTTTCTGTCTGAGGAGAAAATGAATCAGCCCCCATCTGTGTCCTTTTCTCTCCTCTCACAATGAAGGAAGGATAGACAAGCTGGGTTTAGCTTCTTAAAATGCATCAGGGGTAGGGATTCCCTAATCCTACTCCTTTTCTTTCCTATTGCAAGTATTGTTATTGTACTTGAAGTCCCGTTTTCTTGGGAAATTTGTGCAGATGTAATACAGAATTAAGCATTTACATTTTTATCCTTTTTTTTTTTTCCCAAAACTTCTTATTCTATTGAGTTGTAAATCTGGGGCTGATTTACCAGAGAATACAGTGAAGGAAATGAAACTCAAATTACCCAGAATAGGGCCCTTCCAGACTGTGGCAGAGATTTCTAGAGAAACTATTGTATTGGCACAATAGTATGGGACAAAGGTGAAGAAAAGCAGGAGGATAGAAAAGGGGCCACCAGAGAAAATAGCAGAGTGACAAGGAGACAGCACCTCCACCTCTCTCCCACAAAGCAGCAGGATATCCAGATCTGACCTTTCCTCTTGCCCTAACATTTCCCTCACCATGTTGAGTTTTCCAACCACTATCTAAACTGCAGCTCTCTCCTGCCTGAGATCCTGTTAATCCTGCAGGGATCCACATGTTGGCTGGCAAGACCTCATGGAAAGCATTTTGTCTGGAGTCTTGCCAGTGAAAAAAACCCAGGCCATGTACAAAAGTGTTACATTTTTTAAGAGCAATGAGGGGCATCATCCACAAACCTGTTGTGTAGTTACGCAGCTAAGCAATAAATCACACAGAAACATGGATTATTGCAAGAGTAATAGAGAATAATAGCAGTAGAAAACTGTGGCACAGAAGAGAAGCTGACTATCAGGAGTCTCCTGCGTATTTATTTGGATTGCTTGGCTCCTGCTCAAAGAGAATTATTGTTATGTATTTTATAGACATTGAAGGATACTTCAAAAACAAAAATCATAAAAAGGCCATATTGAATGATACCCCCACAGAAAAATGAAAATAATCAGTTGTTCTATTTTTTTCTGTATTTTTGTTGTTGTTTCTAAAGGTGACTTTGAAATCGGGAATGTGCCCAAGTTTCTTCCTTACAATAGAAATTGTATTTGTAGTACAAGTGTCAGAACTTTATGTATTGTATTTCTCTGCAACATATTTTTCAAGGTAAATCTGTGCAACCACACTTCATAAAGTGTGAGGATTTTTTGAGAGGAGGAACATAACTAAGGTTGGACACTGCATAACAGCATGTTGGTAATCATCAACCATCATGAAGCAGAATTGGATGTTTCAACAGAAAAAAACCTGACAGGATCATTTAACTCTTTTCCTACAGTTGCAAAGATTCTGAGGTAAAAATATTTTAGAAGAGAGAAGGGCTAACTAAGGTTTGCTGTTTGTCATTCCCTAGTACCTGTGAAGGCCTTGTGCAGAGAGTTGGCTGCACCCAGACCGACTGATGCCTTCCTCAAAGGAACCTGCTACTTTCCCTGTTCCGACATAGAAAGTCATCTTCAGGAGATGGAATGCTTTGTTCATTTGATGAGGACACTGTGTTGTCAACTTTTTAACTTAAAAAGTAACATTGATTGGCATCTTTAGTGGTAACTTCCCACTTCTTAGAACTAGGGGAGAAGGAAGTGATCACTGCAGCCAATTTGAAAAATGATTTACTTTAAATGATGTCAACAATCATAAGTTCATAAGTTCATAAGTTCATAAGGTTGGAAAGGACCTATAAGATCATCTAGTCCAACCATCCTCCTATCACTATCTCTACCCAACTACTAAATTAAGTCCTTTAGCACCTCATCTAAACGCTTCTTGAACAGCATCATTTTCTTTCTTGACATCCTGTCATGAGAAGATATTAATATCCACATTACAGTCACTGTACACTTGAGAATGCCAATTAGTAAATACCATTTCAGTGGTTAGGGAAATTAATTCAAAACCTTTCGTTATAATCAGGCTTTAATATTTTAGAACAAAATTGCTTAGTTTACCTGAGATACACTATCATTTTCATTTAGCCTATCACATCATTCAACCAGCATTGTCTGGAGATAATTACTGAAGAAGACAAGCTCCATTGTCGGCCTAAAACAAAGCAGCATGGACTTATTTGCTGCAAATTAAAATAGATGAAAAATTGTTACTGCCTTCAGTACAGTTGCACAAAAATAATTAGTTGTACTAGTATGTTAAAAGTAATTGCAGCAAATGCAAGAATGTGGCTTACAACCTATATTCTGAACAAATATTTAAGGCATCTCAGTTAAAATAAGTGGATTTATACATAAGAAGAAATCAGAAACTTTAAAACAAGTACCTCCCCACAGGAGGCATTGGATACCTGTGGGCAATCCCAGAAAACAAATGAACAAGCACAATTTTTGAATACAGATTTTCTGAGAATAATTTTGAGAAAAATCATAAATACTGAAACAACAAAGAAGTTTTACTCTATAAGCACGCATGTATTATCACATGGATAATACATCACACTAAAACTGAGGTCACTACTTGCCTCCTTAAAAATAAAGGCACCAGTTTCTAGAACTGAGAGTAGGTAAGTTCTAATACAGGGTGACCTACTGAGAACTGAGATCTATACATATCTTCTAATATGAAGTGTGACATCATCTGCAATACCACGTTTACAGACAGAAGCAGAAGCCTGACTGAGAGACAGAATTGTCTATGTTCACACAATCTTTTTGCTCTTACGTTTACTGATGATTACATTTTCTCTTACATTTACATGACAGATCCATTAGAATTTCAAGACAGTTTTAACCACAAAAACTACAGGTTCTGTTCTGCTGGCACTTGTTTGCTGGGCTCTCAGCATTGCTCTATGTTTGAACATCTTTTAACACATTAAAAGTTCTGAAAGGAAGTGAAAACTAAAAGGACAATACTTGTATGAAGTACATTCAGTTTAAAAAAAGAGATAGAAGTATTTGTAAGTATTCCACTAATCCCAGAATTAACAAAACTGTTTAGATCAGATTACTTTCCCTTCAAAAGAAAATAAAATCCCTCCTCTTCCAGATAAAAGACCTACCTGTAGCTCAGAAGGGACTGGCTAGATGAGAGAGAGCATGGTAGACTCTACACTAAGTGTTCTGAGAGGGTAAGTACAACATTTTGCAGTTATAGTGCTGTTTAAAGCAGCCATCCCATCCTATCTAAGGCGAGCCTATGACCAACATTGGAGCAGATCAGCATGAATTTGCCTAGCTGAGGTTTGGAAATGTGTTTGGATATTTCATTTCCTAATGTCCAGACTGTTGCCATTACCCCTTTTTGCACCTTTTGTTACCACTGAGATTTTGGCTCTGATGTCATTGTAGTTCTTCTTAAAGAACTTGTAGGCATAGGCTGCTGTTCAACACCCTTTAACTTCCTCCTTATCAGATTAAACAAAGCCAGCTCTTTAGCCTCTCCTTGGTGGTACCATGCAGTAGACAAGTGGACCATTCTGGTAGCCCTTCACTGAAGTATCTCCATTTTCTTGACACCCTTCTTGATCTGGAAGCAGTTTTCATATTATAATTCTCATCTTATGGCACACGTAAAAATTATCTTTTTCACTTGAAATTATTTTGAAAATGACTTTGAGATAACAATGTTATTGCAAGGTAAATGTACTTTCAGAGTCCTGTTTTCAAATAGAAGTAGGAAAGAAAGAAGGGTCTGAGAAAGGAGATAAAGTGAAATACAGGAACAAATTAGGGAAGAAATATCACTTGGAGGAGGAGGTAGGGGCTGCCCATCTGGCAGATGGCTTGGCAGATGAGGACAAAGTTGAACATAAGTCAAGAATGTGCCCTTGTGGAAGAGAAGGCCAATGATAGCCTGGCCTGCATTAGGAAAAATATTGTCAGCAGGCTGAGATCACTGATCAGATTCTGGGTTCCCCAGTACAAAAGAGACATGTGCATACTGGAAAGAGTACCGAAGCATTTAATTTCTGCCATGTCACTACTGTTACATTGTGATCCAAGACATAGATTAATGCGATCTACTCAGCAGATAGGGATGGACCATATTTGAAATCATTTAAGCTAGTATGGTTCATTCTCTTGAGAGAGGAAAGCCAGTGGAAAAAGAATCCTCAGAATAACTGCATCACTCCATATTTCACTGAATATGTTGCCCAGGAGCTTTACTATGACAGTCATTTAAATATACCCTTTCTTTACTTCAATTACTGTATAATTCTGTAAGAACATAACACCTCCAAATACCCTTCTATTAGGGATTTTGTCTCAGCTTCCTGTGCTGCCCATTCTCATCAGCATATCCAAGCTGGGCTGAGGAATGTCTGAATAGGAAGAACCAGGTCTGGAATAGGAATTGGTCCTGCCACTGGAAATGGCACTTAGAATTATCCAAAGCAATTAATAAATTGTCCATAAAAGGACTTTCCCTAGAAATGACATCATCATGTTGAGGGCAGTATGCTAACTTCCCTACAACTTTGCAAAGACCTGTTGAATAACAACTAGCTTTAGAACAATTTCAGCCTCGGCAGAACTTCACAAGAAAAATGATCATATCGTTGGACTCAACTCCTGTGAAAAAAACAATCTTATGACAAAATTGAAGGAACAAATAGGCCTAACACCACAGGGCTTCAGACTCCAGACCAGCCAACAGCCAATGTTTGTGGAAGTAGAAAGGCTACACTTCCCTCCTATCAAATCTGCAACTGGTAGAGAAGAGCTTTGCCAGTCAGGGTCAGAAAGTGCTTTCATCATGTTCAAACCTTGCTGCTGCCTTGCAGTTTTTGTAGTGCAGATGGGGATGCACTGCAGCATTTATAGAGGCAGAATGAAGCAGTTCCAGTCAGAAAAGGCAGCCTGGGAGACAGCTTTCTCTTTATATAGAAACCAGTGGGCTGTTTATGCTTGATGGCAGTTCAGAGTAGCTCTACAATAATCATCAGTTTCTATGGGATGTTGTGTTTTGGATGTCCAGCTTTCAGCTGTTGTGTGGTATTGCTATGCGTTAATGCTGACAGCTGCTGTGCTGCACTCCAAATTAGTGCCTTCCTCTTGAAGTGAGTAATACCTATGCACAGGGCCAATTTCCAGTTCACTATGGAAATACCCCCAAACAAGTGAAAATACTACCAACACAGACGTTTTGTGCCTGTTTCCTAATCAACAATGTGATACTTCCTGTTTCTATATGGAGTTTCCCATTCACTCCCACACAAGTTCTTTTTTTCTTTTTAAAAAAAAATCCTTTCTTTCTATTCTTCTTTTTTTTTTTTTTTTTTCCAGCAGTCCAAATATTTTGGGTTGTGAAAAGAATTCAGTATCTCAGTAGTTCCACATTTCTTACAAGTCGGCCACACAGAACTGTCAGGATGCTGAGCCATGCTGGTAAATGATGGCATACAGCCTGGAAGCCTGTTTTTCCTCCTGCAGAGCCAATTCAAAGTAAAATTCAATTTTGAATGCTGTTTGAAAATCTTCGGAGAAAATGATTGTGAGTGATGAAAGAGGGATTTTTGCAAGTCAATAGCCATAATATATTGATAAAGGGGAAAACAAAAAATATTTTAACTGCTTTAGCGTTCTTAAATTGCTTTGAAAACATTTGAATTACTGCTTTGATCCAATTGAAGTCCCACTTGGCTCAGGATCTATCTCCAGTCATGCCACTGGCAGGTGTTTCTCAGCCTGTGGCCTGTGCAGTCCTGGCAGTCTGTTAAACATCAGATGGTGACCTGAAAAGTAGTCACTCTTTTTTTTTTTTTTTTTCTAAGTAATCAGTCAAGCAAAGGTAAGAAGAATATCAAAGTAATAATATCTTCAAAACTTTTTTTAAAAAATAATTGGAGTGAACACTTAAAGTGTAGCTTAATTGTAACTGTATTAAAATGCTACAGATTTATCATGCAAATAGCTTTCCCAAAACCTAAGTGACCCATGAACTAAGAGACTGCAGAGACACTGCTAAAAGAAAAAATGTAAGAAATTCAGAAACACTCAGAAGCTTTTTCCTGTCCTGGCAGCCAGAAATAGCTGTATACAACAAAACTGGACCTGGTGCCTCAGTCTCATAACATTCTTTTACATTTAAAAACACCACATCTGAGGATAAATGTGTGAATTAAGAAAAAAAAAAACCTCATTATATTAATGAATCAATGTTGGTTCCCACTGTTTCTAACACTGTAACAGCTACACCCCAAGAACAAATCACATTTTCCTATTAAGCAGCCTTCAACAAACTCATTCATTTGTTCATTAGTCATTACTGTATATACAAGTACTTTTCAGGGAACACGAATAAAAGTCCTTTCATATTATTCTATGACTCAGGTCACACAGCCTAAGCAACTTGAAAGTTTGCTAGTTGTGGTTGCAGCACCAAAGACAAATACTTGGAACAGCTAGGGTGACTGCTCTAGGGCTTGAATGATTACAGATCTTTCATCACGGTGACCCGAAACTAGATGAAAGAGTTAGAAGTTCTGTGTTTATTCTATCTTAAACAAGACAGGATAAATATATATTAATTGAAAAGTATGGTCACAGAAATAACATAATACATAAAACTAAAGATGTGAAGAATGTATTCTGTAAAAAATAGCTTAGAATGCTGTCTCCATACAAAACTGAGCATATTTTACTATGATGTACTATCTAATTTGAAGTAGATAAAATAAAATCAAAAAAGGATTATGCGGATACAGAATTACTATTTGGTTGAACCCAACGTATGCAGCTCTGTGTATTTTATACTTTCATGTCTCAAACAGTGGTAGAAATACATTTTCTTCCTGAGAAACCAGCTTACTTTCTTTGCTCTTTCCTGTATGGCAAGTCTGTGAAAAGCACTAAGAATCCCAAAGTAAGGGGAAGAGACAAAGCTAGAGCATTATTTGTAAACTTAGGGAAAGTGGGCGAGGACAGCATTTAATTGATTCAGAGTTCAATAATTTGGATTTCACTGACTGTTTTGAGTCAGTCAGGCTGAGTCAGTCACTAAATGAGCAAAACCACTGCCAGTCTAGTTCTGCATCTAGCACAAGGTGGGCTCTATGCATAAAGAATGGAGCATAGGACCAAAAGTCACATGCCCCACAAGATGCTTATTCTATTTTGGGATCATCATATGACAGTGACCCAAGTAATCCAACTTCCCCATGTCTTCATGCTTTGAAACATCACTGTTAATGCTTGTTTATGTGAGATCTTAAAGATCTTAAGATAAAAACATGCATAAGTGAATATAATTGCAATGTAAAAATCGGCACTAGCAGCACAATTTCATGTAACTGTAGAAAACTCCTCAGTGCTATACTTTGGAAGTAAATGAATCTTCCAGTGGTAGCTACGTTGGGCATAGCCTTTCTGTATTTAAACTGTGTATTCGTCGTTAGTTGTGAACTTGTGAATACAAGTGGTAGAATACTGAAGGCTAAAAGTCTTGCTTTCAATCCCCTTTCTCAGTGGACAGTAATTTGCTTAGCATTTTTATTTTTTCAGTTTCCTCACCTGTAGCCTTATCTGTACTTCTAATGTCTACAAAATAGGAACTGCTGGATAATATTTCCTATATTGCAGTAGACTGAGACACGTCTGGAACTTCCTTGAGTTCCAGAGGTTAATTTTCTAATGCCCTGTTAAAAATACAAGGACACATTTGTTTCTCCTTTTTCCTTCCCTTCCCTTTTGTTTATTATACCGGTCTTGTATGGAAGATCAATATGTGAAATTATTCAGCTAGGCAGAACAGGGAAAGGCTGTGTTCACCTCACTGCAGGTATACAGCTCAGTGTCATGCTGAGAATTATGTACCAATCACACTACATTTGGCAGTAATTCTCTCTTCCAGACATGTTCTTCCTTGTTCCTATATGCAAATATTTTCCAAAAAAAGTGCTATGAGTGTCTGATAGGAATTGTTACAGAAGTATCAGTAAACATTTGGAGCAGCACGCTTCCAATCTGCATCCTTTTTTAATGAAGCTAAAGTGACAGCACAGCCGACATGCTGAAGATCAGTGGATTTATGCTCCCTGCTTGTGTCACGCACTGGCTAAGCAGGCTGGGATGCAGGCTTGCCTCCAGCTCCAGCTGTGCCAGCTGAAGCGGCTGTACCCAGGTGTTTATCATCTGGCTGACTCAGGTGTTTTTCATCTGGCTGATTCAGGCACCTGAGTGGGAGCTTGCACTTGGAGACCTGCCAGCTGATCCACCCAGCACCTGGGTGCCGACGAGCAGCTGCAGGTTTGCTGGCGTGAGGAAGACTCTGGTGAGGGCTGAAAGGGTCATGTACTCACAGCTTGGGGTCGATTGCATGATTATGCATGGGTTAGTGTCTATGCTTGTCAAAACCTCCTGATTATTATCCTGGAACTGGAAGAAAATTTTGAGATAGTCAAGCTTGCATTAAGGGGAATTGGCAAGAAACTTGGACATAAAGTTGCTGATAGACATAGGAGCAAACACAAGCCAGCATTACGTAGACAGCAAATCCTTTTGGTCCTGAAGGGTAGTAAACTCACAACCAAAACATTCAAGCTCAGCTGCCTGAAGTTAAGCTCTGCTTGGTGGAGTCATGTAAAGTACTTAACAAAAACAAAAGCAGCTTCTATCAAAGAATGAAACCAATATCAAAGCTTCCCTACTTACTTCAGGGCTTAAGGTGTTAAAAAGATTTGGACTAATTGGAATACTACAAAATGATTCACAGTGTAGTGAATGATTGAGCAGGTTTAAAAACAGCATCTGGAAGTTAAAAAAAAATTAAAGAAAGCTGCAGATGTTTGTGGCCTGTTTCTTTCTGTGAAATGGCTGTGGGACTTATGTCTTTGTCTTATGATAATATTCTTTGCGGTGATCCTGTGCTGCAGAAAAAGTGCTTCCCCAACATTTCTGACGCAGTGAACAGTGACAGGTGATGTTACCATTTGCCAGTTGAGTGTATATATTCTTATGAAGGATTCTCTTCCCCACAAATTGGGGTTCAAGTCATTTCCTGAATAACAAGAAAAGTTTTTAAGTGTTTCTAAGTCCTACCTATTTATTTGTTGTCAGTTTTCTTGCTGGGATGGGAACCAGAGCTACAGTAATTCTAGACAGATATCTAAGCAGGATCCACAAAGGTGCCCACAGTACCTGCTCTGGCTGAAGGTGATCTTGCTATCCTAAATTGTCTATTTACAATATGTGTAAATGAGCAAATGAGGTGGGCAGGTGTGGAATAGATATTGCTGCATAGTAATCACAGAATTATTTAGGTTGGAAGAGACCTCTGGAAGTCATCAGGCCCAATCTTAATTTGTTTATTAGAGTGGGGTAAAGTTAAATTTGCACTTAATTTTTGGTTCTGCCACAGACTTCCCTGCAATGAGGCATTTGTCTTCCCTGTGGTTTAATCCCTGCTTATATAAAATAGTACGAATGCTTTCAGATTTCACTGAGATGTTATCAGGAACAGCACAAGGCAAGATATGTCAATTAACTTCAGGAGAGCTGGTATGTCTTGCCTACCCGGCACAATACAGAAATACACACAGGGATACTAACTTGAAACCAAGGTGTATAATTGATCCTCGAGGAGCACTGCAGAGTGTTATACTCTTGTTACAAGGCTTCTTCCAGGTCCATAGCTAGACTGAACATGTCAGGAATTTATCATGTATGGTATTTAAACTTGCCCTAAGCTTTCATCTTTTTATATAAATACACATAAAATAGGGAAAAAAATGGCCAGAGTTTCAGCTCTCTCCTGGTATGCTGAAAAAAACGATTCCCTAAAGTAATTGCATATCTTTTACTTCTGAAGCTTCAGAAATAACAAAAATATTGCTATGATTAAAAAGTACTTCTACCTACCTGTTGGTTTCAGGCTCAGATTCCTTCAACTAAACATTAGACATTGCCTGAGTCAGGCCATAGACTCACCAAGTCACCTCTGGGGAGTTTATTTCTCTCTTTTGACCAAGGAGGGTACCTTTGGTGACCTATATGCCTGCTTAAAATGCCAAAATTTAAGAAAGATAAATGTGCAGTAAATGATTATATAAGCATATATTTTGACTCTACTTTGGACCACTTGTCTAGGGCAATACTAACACTTCTTCTCTAATACTAGTTTAAACTAACTGCCCTACTCTCAGAAATACTGTAATTACTCCACTAAAAGCAACGAAACCAGGTAACCAGGTAGTAACTATGTCCTGAAACTATAGATCAGTGGAGATAAATCCCCACAGATAAAGGCCTGTTTAACATACATGTTGAACACCCTCCTGCCCAGGAAGCCTCTTACACTTTCTGAAATAAAATCTCACAGAAATAGCAATGAATATGAAAGTGGTTGACATGATGGCAACAGATACAGCAGTATCGACAAGAAAAAAAGCATTAATACCTGACAGTGTAGACCTGCCTTTAGCATGCCTCTGTTTGCATGTTCAGCTCACCTCCGAGAATCCACGTTGCTGCTTCAAGTTATCAGCCAAGTGAGCCTCTCTTGCAAAAATTCCTCTCTTTGACTAATTTGCTCACTATTTATGGTTCCTAAACTCCGAGGCTCCTGGAGGGCTTACAGGCCTGAAGAGATCTTTCTTTTAAGATAATGAATGACAATGGTGATGATGGGGGGTTGTATACACATAAAAGGGATTGAGATATCAGGGTAGAAAACACCTCATAGAACACGAGATGAAGAGATAGGGGAAAGGCAGATGATCTGATCTCTAGGTTAGACTGGATATAATTCGTATTTTAGCACAGATGTTTAAGTGAGGGATATAGGAAAACTTGTTCAATTTGCCTTCTCAAAAGAAAATGCATAAATCCATCTTTACTATCATCAGTAGATGAAATTTTCAAGGGAAAATCTCTCAGAGTAAGCAGACAGTGCATGCTTATACTCTTTGTTCTGGAGCATGCACCAGCTGCTCACACCAGCCTGTCTTGTGACCAAAGGAGAGCAGCAGCACTAAGAATCTTAATCTTCCTCAAAAGCCTTTTTGTATCACCTTTCCATCTTATGTTTTCATCTCAACTACCATACTGGCATTGTTCATTTCTGTTAAGACCATCACAGCAAGTTATTTTAAGTTCATAATGACAACAATGACAACCTGTTTTTAGGAGGACTCTGAACCAGAGAAGCTGCACAATAACACAAGGATTTACACTAATCTGGGCTGAGGGGGCACACTCTGAGGAACAAAGTGGCAACATTGGCTCATAAAGTTGCAGGGACATCTACGTTAGATTGAAATCAGTGTGCTGAAGTTAAAATAGAAGCTAGGGGCATCATTTATCAGCTATTTTAGTCAGAGGTCAGTGCATCTAGAGGATGCTGTAATTTTCCACTGCTTTCTACAAAGATGGGAATTACTTTTTTCTCAGTACAGCTCTGCTCTACTCCGTGATCCTGTGAGCATAATCCCTTGGCACTAAAGCCTCTTATTGACAATGCAGTAAACCTGCTCTACAAGCATCAGAAGAGTGAAATAAAAGATGTTCCCAATTTGGGTTTGGCAAAACATGACATCGAAATCAACTAGATATTTCCAGATCAATAGGGCCTTCAGTCAATAACTCTCTTTGCAAAATAACGCCAGCAGACCTGTTGACGGCACTCAGAACCTGTATTTGGGTTATTATTAAAGCTGTTATTCAATTCTTATCTATTTGTTGCCACTCAGAGACACCATTTGTGGGGACAGTTTGAAGGTCTTGTCTGAATGTTTTGGCTGTTATGCATGAATCTTAATCACAAGGTCAGAGGCTCATTTGTTGGGGATTTACAGGAGGAAAGTGAAAGCTCTTGAGGATTTGGTTCAGAACTCAGATACTGTCAGGAGCACAACCTCCTTTTGCATCTGGGGCAGTGTCATTCCAGCAGTCCAAGGCCTGAATTCCATCTTTGTTTAATTAACCTGAACTCGACTGTCGCTGAAAATATTTGCAGAATTTTGGGAAGCTTCCGCTCAGAGTCAGCCAAGAAATTCTAGGAACAGCTCAACCTGCCACATCCTAAAGTCAAGATCCAGTAAGATAAGATGCAGGAATTCATTCCCTTAGCACTGAACTCTGTGCCAAACTGAAATTCAGAAGCTATCTGAGAATCTAATTCCTGAAGGATGGAGGCATGAAGGACAGGCATAAATCATTCCACAGCACACAATGAGCACTGGGACATAATCAGAGGAAGAGAGCTCACGGATTCCAACTACTGAATGGGCTATGGGAGCATCTGACCTTCATGAAGGACAAGAGGGAAAAGTTTCTGTGCATCCATGAACACAGCTGGGCAGGATGAGCATCCATTCACTGCAGATGAGATTCTCCCAGTGAGACTTCTCCAGGGAAACACATTTCCACAGGCAGCATCTGCTGAAGGTGCTTCCAACACAGGACCATGCCTTATGTCTAATGAAGTGCGGCTGAGGGAATTGGAATTGTTCAGTCTGGAGTACAGGCTCAGGGGAGGTCTTACTGCTCCCTGTAACAGCACGAAAGGAGGCTGTGGCAAGGTAGGGCTGTTTCTCCCAGATAACAGATAGGATGAGAGGTAATGGCCAGGGGAAGTTCAGGTTGGATACTAGGAAATACTTCTTCCCTGAAGGAATGGTGAGGCACTGGCACAGTCTGCCCAGGGAGGTGGTAGTCACCCTTCCAGAAGTGTTCAAGAAACGTGTGGATGTGGCTTGTAAGGACGTAGTTAGAGGGCATGGTGGTGATGGGCTGATGGTTGGACTAGATAATCTTAGAGGCCTCTTCCAATCTTAACGATTCTATGATTCTAAGAACAGGCAACTGCTCAGTGATGTGCCTCTGAAGCACCCCTGGCTCCCAGGAGTTTGTGGTTCAAGAACACTCTGGGTCAGACACGCTGCCTTGGCAGTCTAGAGTGCTCAAGTCGTTTTTTTCCATTACTTTGTGCAGCCACTCTTGAACCTATCCTCACTTCTGGAGTTCCATAACTTCTCACCTTCCATTTCCTTTTTTCATTTTGAACATTCTCCTTGAACTTTTATTTTAGAACTTCAGGAAGATTTGCCAAAATTTCAGTCCCAGAGAGAAAAGGAGCGTGAAACATCATTGTATTTGTTGGATTCTTCCCTTGTGTGTACTTATCAGTGCACTTCTGACCCACCGCCTGCATAAGTCATTGGTGGTGCAAACCGTTGCAGTTTATTGAGGCTCCTGATGCTTTTCCAGGCAGAGTAACGGGATATCTCTTGGCTACCATTTGCTCCCCCGCGCTCTATCTTCCATTTCAACTGTATTTTTCTGCCACCGCTGTAGAGAAAAACTTCAGAACGCAGCCTCGGGGCACTGGGGCTTCTGAGAACCCAGTTCACGGTTTCAGAGAAATAACACTAACGCGCTCCATGCGAAGGAATCGCTTTAAACGCACCCGCGAGGCGACGCACGGGCCGCTTCCCGCCGGCGGGGAGGGGGCGAGGGGCGGGTACCCAGACTCATCCCTCGGAGCCGCGCAGGTGGGCGCCGGCACGGGCGGGCGGACAGCGGCTTCCCGCAGCGGGGCGCGACCGGGGTGCACGGCGCCGGGCCGGGCGGGCGGGGGGCGCCGCCGGGGCGCTGCCGGCGGAAGGCGCTGGGTGCCAGCTGGGAGCGGAGCCCGGCCCGCCTCGGCGCTATCCGGCCGCGGCCCCCCCGCAGGAGGAGCGCCCGCCCCACCGCTGCCTGCGCTGGCTCCCTGCCTTTTTTTATTATTATTATTCGGTGGGGGTCGGGGGAGTAGCGCCCGCTTCCGTAGGTCTGGGAGGGCAGGGCCACCCCCCCCGGCGCTGCCTGGGTGTGTGGGTGTGTGTGTGTGCGCGTCGCGGACTCCAGCTGATGGCAGTAATTTTGACGGCGATGTTGCAATGGGGCAGAGTGTGCGGGGCGGCCCGTGAACTTTATAACGCTGCCGCATGTAAATCGCCCTCGGCGCTGCGCTCATAAGCGGGGCAGCACGAACGGTGCTGGCCCCCCCCTCCCCGCTCGTCGCCTCCCTCCTCCTGCCCCGGGGCCGGCCAGGCAGGGCGCGCAGTCGGGATTACGGCAGCCCGCACGCAGCTGCAGCGCAGTGCACAGCCCGCATCCCCGCGGCGATGAGGGGCAAAGAGGAGAAATCTTCGTTGAAAGGTGGGCTGGGCTCCGCTCCGCGGGGGCTTTTCGTAAAGCGTTGTCGCTGGGGAAATAAAACCCAGCGCTGTGTGCGGGGCTGGAGCGTGGGAAGGGGCCAGCAACAAGCACAAGGAGGCCGCGGGGGAGGGGGGAGTAAGGGGAGGGGGCACAGGTTGTGCGGTGAAGCGGGTGTAGTGCCTGGGGGCTGCGGAACGGCGGCCGCCCGAACGGCAGTGGTGTAGAGCGTTGGTCTCATCGCAGCCTCGAGAGGGCAGAGGAAGGGGAGTGCTCCCGCCGTGGTCCACCCGGCGATTTTTTTTTGTTTGTAGTTTTGTTTGTTGCCCGTTACCGAAAGTGGCGGTTTTAGCAACAGAGAGGGAGGAAAGCAACAAGCGGGAGAAGACAGAGCCCCGCCGGCTGCACGCAGCCTTCCGCACTGCTCCGTCGCCCCTTCCTGCTCTGGCGCCGGCTTTCCTCCATCCCCCGGAGCGCGACTGCCGCCCCCCCCACCTCCCCCCGGCTCTGCTAGCCCTTTCCTCTGTCGCTGTAAAGCTCTTTGAGAGAGCCGCGACCACCCCGCGGGGTCCTCCCCATTGCGGGCCGTGTCTGTCACTGCTCGGAGTGAGCCCGGTGCTGTGCCGGGGTGCTCCCCGCTCCCGGCCCCAAGGAAGCAGCCAAAGGATGCCGCCCAGCGGCCGTCTGGGGTTTTGGGACGGGGGGTTGGGGGGAGGGAAAGAAGAGAGCCCAGGCAGAGGGTGGGGGATGTGGGGGTACGGTACAGCTCAATCACTCTAAGATGCGAAGTGCGGGCGTGCGTAGCGTCCGCCGTGCGGAGAGTATCCACGGGGCCGCGGGTGCGCGGCGTTCGGTGCAAGGGGAAACAAACTGTGGACGGACGGTCCCCCACTTCTCTTATTTTTTTGGCTTGTGCGGTGCGATGTCCTCCGTAATTTCCCCGGCTTTTCCAGCAGTAGAGCTCGGCCCTCTCCTCCTCTCAAGTTCAGGGAACGGATTATTTCTTCCCCTACGTTTCCCTTTCTGGCATGAAAAAAAATGAAGTGTTTTTTATTCTTTTCCTTTTTCCCTTTAGTAATGTCCCAACCGAGCAACCGGGCTTAGGGCCATTTGTTTGTTTTATTGAAAACCCGGGGCAGGAAATCTCCTTCTGACTCACTGCGGCTCCTTCAAGGAAACGCCAAAACGCCGCGTTTATCGCAGCTCCCCGGAGCCGGCGACTTTCCCAAGTGCCTCTTTAGGGCTCCTGCACCCAGCCAGGGAGGGCAATAAGGACGGGGCGGTTACGCTCGATTTCTCCCCCCCGCCCCAAGCGACGTTATCGGAGGCCGGCAGTCTCCGAGGACGTCGCGGAGGAGGGGGGGGGAGGGGCGCGATCTGAGTTGCCCCGCCCCGATCCCGCCCCGCTCCGCCGGCACTTAAGCGCTGTCGGGTGCCGCTCCTGGGCAGTGCGGTGTTGGCAGCGGAGCGATCCGTGGTAGTGCAGCCCCATCCCAGCGCAATGACAGTGAAGGCGGCCGAAGCTTCGGGTCCCGCTTTGACTTACTCGAAGATGAGGGGAATGGTGGCCATCCTCATCGGTGAGCGGGAGGAAGGATGCTCGCGGATCGCGATTTTTTTTTCGGCAGAGCAAGCGGATCGCTAAATGCTTTTTTTTTTTTTTAACAGTCTTTTTTGTTGTTGTTTTATAGCTTTCATGAAACAGAGAAGAATGGGGCTTAATGATTTCATTCAGAAGATAGCCACCAACTCCTATGCATGCAAGCAGTAAGTATCAGCATTTTCAGATGGGTTTCAGTGATGAGGGAGGGTCAGACTGGGTATCAGGAAGAGGCTCTTCATTAGAGGGTGGTCGAGCACTGGAAGCTTGTCAAATTCAGAAAGCTTTTGGACAGTGCTCTCAGACATATGATCTGATTTTCGGGTGGTCCTGTGTGGAGCCAGGAGTTGTATTCTGTGATCCTGATGGGTCCCTTCCAACTCAGGATTTTCTATGATCCTAACAAATACCACTATTGGTTAAAAAAAAAAAAGTTTACTGTAATGCCTCTGACGTGACAATTACGGAAGAGTTAATTGCCTTTCTTTAGGTATTACTCATCTTGTGGCAAATCTTGGCGAGCAGGGTTTGGGTGAAATCAGTTGGATGGGATTTCTAGGGCCCCATCTGTGTTTTAATCTGCATGTACAGTATAAATGCATTTCTTTGTATGTCAGAATTCTCATTCTGTAGATGAGTTTTCCTCCTTAAGCCAAATAGATCGTTGCTTTCAGTAATAGCTCGAGCCCGAACTCATCTTTCCCCAGCGCAATCCTTGCTTGCCCTCTAGTGGAAAGATACGCCTGATGTTTATGGTAATGATTAACGCATGCTCTTTTCGTTGCAGCCCTGAAGTGCAGTCTATCTTGAAAATCTCCCAGCCCCAAGAGCCTGAACTTATGAACGCTAATCCTTCTCCTCCGGTAAGCAGATTTCATGCTCTGTGAAGCATTTTTAGAACACTAAATGAGCTGATAATAGAAGTGTAGCAAAATTAGCATTGTGAGTGTTACTTCTGTTTATGGCATACTGATGTAGTTGGGGAAATAGTAATCAAATTAGACTGGAACTTGTTCTCAATGTGGAGAAGATTTTTAAAATAACCTGTATTAGTTGCAGCTTTGTTATGGAATATGACTAAGACTTTGGAAAGAATTCTTAGATCAGCTACTGCTGTTGTACTTTTACTGAGTAGTACGAGAGAGTGTAAGCCATCTGGTAGAAGTTTAGATTAAAATTCTAGCGATAAGCAGAGTGTTTATCTTCACTTTCAAAGTTACTTTATCTATATTAAAAAAAAAAAGTTTTTCTCGCTGTTTTAATAAATCTGTTTTCTGTGTGTTTTGTTTTTCTAGCCCAGTCCATCACAGCAGATAAATCTTGGTCCATCATCCAATCCACATGCCAAGCCATCAGACTTTCATTTCTTGAAAGTTATTGGAAAAGGAAGCTTTGGAAAAGTAAGCTTAACTTCTTTTTACTGTAGTTGAAGTACTCCTTAGCTCATATATGTGATGCCTGAGGGCTGTGTTTGTGCTTTCTTTGGTGAATGGCAGCGCTGCTGATGCTGCCCAGTGCCTGGCTCTGCTGGGCTGCAGGGAAGGGAAGCAGGGTGCTGCATTTCTGTGAGTCACAGTAGAGCAAGGGAGGGAGTGGGGGTGGGAGGGTATGTGTTTCCCTTTTGGAAGGGAAGGACACTAAGAGTAAAAACTAGACATTTAGGCACTGCCAGCACAGAATTTGCATGTTTAGCCAGTGGAGTGGAGCAGTGCTCAATCCTTAGCAGAAGGGATTGTTTCCTGTTGTGTTTACTCTTCATTCTGTAGTTCAGTGTTGCTCACTTCTGGGAATTTGTCTTCTTTCAGGTTCTTCTTGCACGGCATAAGGCAGAAGAGCAGTTTTATGCTGTTAAAGTCCTACAGAAAAAAGCAATCCTGAAGAAGAAGGAGGTAAGCAACTAACAACTTCTTAGTTGCTGCTGTTGTGGTGTTTGTCCAATCAATTTTTACTGCTATTGCTTAGAAAATAGTGTTGCTAAACATTGATTTCCTGTGTGTTCAGGAAAAGCACATCATGTCAGAGCGCAATGTCCTGTTGAAAAATGTGAAACACCCCTTCCTGGTCGGACTTCACTTCTCCTTTCAAACTGCAGACAAACTGTATTTTGTCCTGGACTACATCAATGGTGGAGAGGTAAGCAGTAAGAAAATCGAATAGTATTTCCTATCATGTGCACTGTGGTAGGGTAGGCTTTTTCACCCTTCCTTTTAAATAGAAAGAGTTCCAAAGGGAAAAACCATGGGGAAAAATTCCTAGAATTAATGTTTCCGGCCTGCCAAGGTTTGGACTACCAAAGGATCGTTAGGCCATTTCCTGCCATTGTTCTCCCTAGCTATATATGTTGAGTCTAATTAAACTCATTGTTAACAGGCTCTGGCGCCACTTACAGAACTTTGTTCTTTCTTGTCTCCTGCAGTTGTTCTACCATCTCCAGAGGGAGCGTTGCTTCCTGGAACCAAGAGCTCGATTTTATGCTGCTGAAATTGCCAGTGCGCTGGGCTACCTGCACTCCCTGAACATTGTTTATCGGTAAGCAGTGCTGTTGGACTAAAAGAAACCACATCTATTCCTTAATAAGCATTAAAAAGTTCACCTCAATATTAGCTCAGAATTGATTTTAATCATTTTTTATGACTTGAAGAGTAAAAACTCTTCTGATCCAGCTTTTCTAATGAACGTTTCTACTTCTGTCTTTTCCTACAGTGACTTGAAGCCAGAGAATATTCTGCTTGATTCACAGGGGCACATTGTCTTGACTGACTTTGGACTCTGCAAGGAAAACATAGAGCACAATGGCACAACCTCCACCTTCTGTGGCACACCTGAGGTAAGTCTAGTCCTCAGCATGCAGTCACAGCATATTCCTATGCGCTTTTGTGTTGGATGAGAGTGTGGGAGTCAGTATGAGTCTTGTGATATCAGACTGCGGTGAGGACCTGTGGCACACAAAGAGCTTATTGATGAAGAGAGAATGGCTTTAAAGCCTGCTGCTGTTTTCAGAAGTACTCACATCTTCTTGGTAGTTTAGATACTGTTAAGATTCAGTAAGATGTTTTCATTCAGGAATGAGGGAAATGTCAGGACTATAAAGATCCCTTTGGCTAATGTCTCTCTTCCATCTCTTCCAGTATCTCGCTCCTGAAGTTCTTCACAAGCAGCCCTATGACAGGACTGTGGACTGGTGGTGCCTTGGAGCAGTCTTGTATGAGATGCTTTATGGCTTGGTAAGCAATGAATCCTCGTTGACAGATAAAATGAGCTCACTCCTGCACTCTGAGAAGCCTCATACTCACGTGTCAGCCCCAGTAACCATGATCTCTCTACTGTTGTTCCTACAGCCGCCTTTCTACAGCAGGAACACGGCAGAAATGTATGATAACATCTTGAACAAACCTTTGCAGTTGAAGCCAAATATTACCAACTCTGCTAGACATCTCCTGGAAGGCCTTCTGCAGAAGGACAGGACAAAGAGGCTTGGTGCCAAGGAGGACTTTGTAAGTGCCAACTGGGCAGTTCTTAGTGTGCATAGTACAGGAAGATGACTAGGTCATATTACTTGCATTAGCTGGGGCCTGAATTAATCTATTTTTTTCTCTCCCTAACAGACGGAGATTAAGAATCACATCTTCTTCTCCCCAATTAACTGGGATGATCTCATTAATAAGAAGATTACCCCCCCTTTTAACCCAAATGTGGTACGTATCATTTCTAATTATAGAATGTAAGGAATTGTCTTCCCACATCTCTCTGTGGGGTGCCCAGGACATAGAGAAAACTGGTCACTTGTAGATGTGTTTGGGCAACACTTCTTTCTTCGTAGCTGTCCAGGCAAGATTAAAAATAAGCAGTAGCTGACTTTTTGCTGATGGATTGTCTAAATTTAGATTTCTTTTTTTTGGCTCCTGACAAATACTTCATTTGTGTGGCTATTTTAAAATAATCCCCACCATCCCCATATTACCAAAGGGGAAGGTAAGGTGCAGAAAGTTTGTAGCTTCCCATGCATAGATTACAATTGTTTTGTTAGTAACTAAGAGCAGGTATCTGGTTATGGAGGTTGTTCTCTTTTACTGTTAGAGCACTTCTTCCTCTTTTTCTGGGGAAAAAAATGTGGTCTAAATACTGTATTTTTTTTTTTTCTTCTCTCTCCTTCCCCAGAGTGGCCCCAGTGACCTGCGACACTTTGATCCTGAGTTTACAGATGAGCCAGTCCCCAACTCTATTGGCCAGTCTCCAGACAGCATCCTCATCACCGCCAGCGTCAAAGAAGCTGCTGAGGCTTTTTTGGGCTTCTCATATGCCCCACCTGTGGACTCTTTCTTGTGAACATTTTTTTCTTACTTTTTTTTTTAATAATAATAACTATTATTTTTATTTTTGTTTGGCCTTCTGGTGGAATTGCCAGTTGAGCAGTCATCTTGAAACAGAACTTGCACATTTCCACCATGGCAGCTTTGCAGCCTTACTTTCAACTACACTGTTTGCTGGAAGCTTTTTTGAAGAGCACATCACTCTCTGGATGAGCTTTGCAGGCTTTTCATCTCTGTTTTTATTTTTTCTTCCCCCAAAGTGGTGCTGTCTCCTTGGGAAAGAAAAACAAAAGTGACTGCTGCGATGGACTGCTATGGCAGATTGTAGAGTAAGAACATGCAGTTTTGAAATCGTGCTCTGAAAAGCCTTGCCTGAAGATCTTTCTAAACGTGATAAGGATTTTATGAAATGTGCCTTTTTCTGATGAGATCTTGTTAGCTCCAAAGCTTTCCTTGTTGCAGAGTGTGTTTCTCAGTTCATTTATGTGGGTTTACTATGTGAACAAATGGTATGCGTGTGGTCTGCGTACTACAGATGGACTTAGTGTAAAGCATCAATGTGACACTTGCAGGATACCACAATGTGGGGCATTGTTTGTTTCTTCCATATTTGGAAGATAAATTAAGTGTAATTTTGAATTTTTTTTTGTAAATCTATACAGTCAACTGAAATTATTGAAATGGGCTCTCAATTACTTGTATCCAAATGCTTGAAGAAAGCATTGCTGCTATGAGAAGATTTCTATTTTTAGAAAGGGTTTTTATGGACCAAAATGCCCCAGCTGCAGTCAGTCAAAGCTGTTGGTTTCTTTTTTTTTTTTCTTTGTTTAAAAATGTCATCTGTAAAATGGGCATTATTTATGGTTTTGGGGGTTTTTCATTCCTGGTTGTATGTATTGTAAAAAAAAATAAGATCTGTACATTCAGTTGTAACTCTAGATGTATATTTAAACTCAAAGACTTAACTTGTAATGTATACCATCCTTGTAATGTAATATAATTAACATGGTTATATGTATCATATTTTTTTGTGACCAAACCCATTGGTTTGCAGTAAAATCTTGAAAAATACTTCCATGAATTGTTTCCTGATGTAGACAAAGCATAACTGCACTACACTGCAAGAACCAAGTCAAGTCACTAAGTCAATTTTATAGCAAGGACTAGACTTATTTTACTGCTGTCCTGCAGTCCTATGCTAAAGCAGATTTTTCTAAGGCCAGTGGAAATTCCCCATCTGGCCCTCTATCATGGAGCGTTGAATATTGCTGCAGAATGTGGTAGGGTACAAAGCACCTTCAGCTTATCAGTGGTGCAAAAAAACTATCAGGAGGACAGATTTCATCACTTGACTGTATGCTTACTTGAATGGGCTTTATCTTAATTTAAAACAGCTGTTAAGTATGAACTTTTATTACTGACTACTGCTGGGTGGCTTGCAAGAGGGACTTGCTATGAACTTTCAGCCAAGAATTAAGATGGATCACTCCAAAAGCTCATTCAATTTTATTTTTATTTTTTTCTGTGTGGGTTGAGTGCCTGCAGCTTGTTGACAGCTTCTGTTATCCTCAGGTTACTGCAGTTGGTGGTCTTTGCAGTTTGGAGAATCAAAATGAGCAGTTGCTCAGAAAAACCTGGATAGAACCTGCTGTAGCTCAGGTCATTGCAATAAACTTTCACAGGGATGGAAATTCTGTTAGCATGTTTCTGAAATACAAGCATGCAGTAACTTTCCATCTTTCGTTATCTGTTGGATATAGAAGGGGAAAAAAGGGCATGTCTTAAGCTATAAGCCATGTCTTTGGGAAACCACACTCACAGTTGAAAATGCTAATGTATAGCAGCCAAGAAACCCCTCCCCTTACAGAGCGTGTTAGGATAGGAAAGAGATGCAACCACCTCCCCCTTAAATTTCAGCAACTCTTGAATTCATGACATCATTAACTCTTTGAATAATGTCCTGACAGGCCTTGCAAAGTCTTCCACAGGTATAATGTGCCTGAGTCATCTTTTTTTGTTGGCTCCTAGGCCTCTTAAAATATGTGTGCTATTTATGAAGTGCTAATTTTCTCCTATAGAAAATGAAACTGGACTTGCTAAGCCATGAAGTTATATGATATGTTCTATCTTTGCCTTCCATTTTCCTCTCACTAGCAAGGTGCTGTATGTAGATAAGTAAGCAGAGAAGTGCAGCCCTCACGTAACAAAACAGAACATGCTTTCTACCATATTCAAGAAAAAAAGAAATAACTGGAGGCATTAATAATGAAGAAAGGAACTTCAGTGACTCAGAGGTGTACCCAGAGTGCATTTAATCTCTGCCAAGCACATAGTATAATTTTAATAGGTTACATTTTAAAGACAGTATGATGGTAATTTTAATGATTCTACCATGTATAAGGTCATTACGCTGCTACTGCTTTGTGCAACAGTCTGCAGCTGTTAGCAATGAATATTCAACGCAGTGCCTCCATTTTTTAAGTGTAGAAAGTGTGAGTAATTTGTCTGCGTTTTCAGTGTGCCTGAACTTAACATATTAAAAGCATGCCTGATGGGAGATAGTCTGTAAGCATCAGCTGTGTTTTAACTGCCACCAACTTGGGAAGCTTTAGTTAGCAGAGTAATTGAGCCAATGAACCTGAAACCAGTCATTATCATGTAGTGAGCATGGTATGTTCCTTCTACACCCATTGGATGGCTTGCATTGACTGTACATACAAACATTCAAATGTCCAAGTTCAGGCATTTCATGTGGTTCATTCTGTATCACTTATCCTTACACATCATAAGCCATGTATTATTTCATGAACCTAAGGGAGTTAATTGAAACTTACTGGTGACGAGGGCACTCATGTTCCCTCTAAAATCAACAGTGGCAGGAACTTCTGGTAGGCCATCTTTATCTTAAGCAGGAGATGCCCCTACATGCTCCAAAGGTCTTTAAAAAGTAGTCTGTGACCATCATTTATTTTGAAGATCCTCCAGAAAATAATTAAGAACAAGACTTCTGTACAGCTTTGCACCTGAAGTGAAAAATTGTTAACAGAAAAAAAAGGAAAAAAAAACCAAAACCCGAGAAAAAAGAGAGGATATGGCTCAGAATATAGCTTTGGGGTGGCCCTAATTAAGATACTTAAAGCATGATGAGATGGATTGTGACCAATCTGCACTCTTCTACGAAGTGAAATCAAATATTCAACAACATTACTCTCCTATTTTACTATAGAAGTAGCTCTATAGATGTTTTTGTGGTACCATGTGGCTACAGTTATCCCCAGTAGAGATGGCAAGATAGCTTATATTAATTATGGTTTCTGACACTCCCCATATCTACTATTTCTGATGTCAAAGCCAACATATGAAGACTGGAATAAACATTTCCAGGTTGGCTGGAACTGTCTCTGGAAAGTTTTTGCAAAAATGTTTCCAAAACTCCTCTTAAAAGAAAACAAACAAACAAAACAACACAGAAGGCAGATAAGTACAATTTTGAATTAGAGGCAAAATCTGGACAGCAGATTCTTTTATTGTCAGGTAAGGCACTAGATGGAAGTTGTTTTTTTTTGTTTGTTTGTTTGTTTGTTTTCCTATGGGAGACTGAAGCTTAGCAGTTTATGTTTTCTCTGTAAAGGTAGGTTATTATAATAATTTTATATGATGACTACACATTTCCATTTAGTCACCTCCAGTTGAGAAATAAGTTTTCCAGCTTTGCAGTCTGGAAACCCTGAAGAGAGATGGGGCCTACTGTTTATTCAGGAGTTTCCTCCCATGTGTCTGAATATTTAAAAGTGATGAGAGGGAAAAAAAAAGAAGTGTGGAGCTCTGTTCTCTACAGGGTAAACACAGTCTAAAGAGCTCAACCTGAGCCCACCTTGTGCTGCACTGCCAAAGGACCTTTGTACTGATATCAAAGGGTCACAGCCAGGTCTGGAGAAGGCATTCAACATCCACATCCACTCAGTATACGGTCTTTGCATGAGGCGCCACAAGAGCCATGCTGCCCTGCTATGGGCTCCTTGAGTCTCCGTGCAGGATGAAGGCCTGGGCTCAACGTAAGCCTGGACCAAGGGTGACATCGTGTGGTCAGACCTTGCAGCGTCCAGCTTCAGCGTGGTAATTCACACGGTAGTAAAAAGATCTTTTAGCTTGTGTATCTGGAGGATGTTGTCATTCTGTACCTGGCTTTAACTTGCTATTAGGAGACAAGAGTGGTCTCAGAACTCCAGTCCTTGTTCCACACAGGCTTCACCTCCTGATGACAGGCGGTTTTCTTTTCTGAAGCTAGGTAGGATGCGGCCAGCCTAGACAAATACTCCCTTCAATCAGGTACAGTCCCCTTTGTAACACCCCTAGCTAGATCCACCAGCCTCTGCAATGCACCCAGCTGATACAAGTGTTCCCTCCATGTTTTTAATCACTCACAAGAATTTCCAGCATTTTAGTGTTTTGGTACATAGACTGCTACAAAAAATAGTGTCCCTACCTGTCCTCTACCAGGTAGGCCCAAGCTGTGACAACAAAACATACATTAGGCTCTTCCAGCAGCTCCTGTCTGGGACAACTGAACTGTTCAGTGAATGGGCTACAGACTGCACTGGTTTGTTCAGGGAGGGTCTGTTCACTGACTCAGCCCTCTCCTTTGTGCAGGGGAATGTGAGAAACACAGTGGTTTGTGCAAGGTCTCATTTATGAAGAGAAGATATCCCATTGCTCAACCATCTTTTATTAATATAACATATGAAGCACACGAATAAGTGGTTAATAGGATAAGACCTAAGCCTACTTAAACTTCATCTTTCTTTTTCAGTACTCATAAACATCCCTCCTGCTTCTTCTAGTCTCTAATCATGACAATTCTCTATTAGTTTGATATTGAGATTTTCTGTACTGCTCTTCCTTTGAGTCAGAAAACACAAAATTAACATTAGTGTACTGAAGTAGAGATGTAATACAGAGATCAAACTGTTTAAAAATATATTTTAAGTCAGTTACCTTTTTTTGCTGTTCCCAGAGAGATCAGTTCATTAGTTCAGGAAAATGAATAAGTTGCTCTGAAGACAGCTGTGCAGCTCACCTATCTCCAAGTACAAAGTATATGCTATTTAGTGCAGTTTCCTGCTGAGAACTGTGCTGTACCAATTCAGTTTTATATGCTAAAAATAGCCCTTAAGTGGATTTGAACAGAAGTAATAGATGCCATACAGCCATAGTTAAAGACTGACCATGCTAAGGCACACTGAAATAAAAAATAGAGATTACGTATGACTCTACTTTTCCAAACGGATAAAATAACATGTTGACTTCTTTTAATTGATGGGCACCCAACATTCTATGGGAGATGCTTCAGTGGACAACGGTAAAGAGGGTCTTAGATGTGTCATGTATCCAGCTTTGGGTACAGAGTTGCTCAGTGCTCCAGGATCACTTGCCTTCAGGGTTGGAAGCACACTGCATATCCTGGGATATATGCCATCCTTAAACTCAACAACCAGAAAAGGGTGGTGTAATTATAAGCAATTTATCCACTATAGTTGGAGCCTAGAGGCTGTAGGTAGACTGATATAAAAAAGATGCAGAACTGGAAATCATGCAGCTCACTAGGGAGCTGAAGTACTTCATAGTCTCAGTTGCTGGTAAGTATTGTAAGAAATTGAAACAAAATTAGCAAAGACAAGCTATATTTATTTAAAACATCACTGCAAGCCAGTGGAAGGCTTATCAAATGTGACTATTAGCATACTTGCAAAGCATGGATTTTTAAGTTGTGGTTAATAGGTAACTAGTGATATATTACTCCTTATTCTGTGATCACTAAAATGAAATATCAGCAGTTGAGAACCAGGAGAGAAGGAAAACAGGCATTCTATAAAATGAAAAATCCTGGAGAATAAGAAATATGAAAACACAGGAAAAATGTATTTTTAAACTTTCTAAAGCATATTGGCAGCCTGCCCTGAAATGTATGTTATATATAAAAATTAATAATGTGACACTGAATCTCTTAGCATGTTTCCATCATGCAAAATATTGTGACAGATAATGGTAGAGTGCTGGAAATAGGTAAGATGCTGGAAATAAATAAAATACTGGGACACTTCTTTAGACAATCATGTGCAGAGCTTTCCATGGAAAAGTGAAATTATGTCAGAAAGTGTGTAAACAGTTAAACCTCTTCCTGCTATTTTTTCATGCAACATGACAGCATTGTTAGAGAAGCCATATTGCTATACCAATCAAACTAATCAATCCAAACATTTGATGAGGGTGTGTTATTACCATCTGGGTCAAAAATAATTCACCAGCTGTTCATAATAAAATGCTTTGGTTAATTACTACAAGCCAGATTATAGAGGCTGCTAGTGTACCACATACACAAAGCACTCGCTCCAGTTCTGCCTTTGCTTTCAGTGAAACTGTTTACATGAACAGAAGTTAACATCAGTGAGTACCTGCTCCACCTCTGAATGTTTGATGGCTCTTGCTGATGTATTTAAATAAGCATTTTTTGTGTGATTCAGTGTTTTTCCTTCGTTCCACCTCAATAATGGACAGGCTGGACAGCCATTGATTTTCATGTCATTTTGATTATCGCTGATTGATAGGAAACATTTGATGGGAACCTGCAAATTACTTTGCCTTAATGAGGTAACGCCTATCAGAAGTGTAGTGGTAGCCTCCACTTTGTCCTTGACAGAAGCTGCATAGTTATCTTTACAGGGTTCATTAATGGTTCATTTACCCAAAATGTGAGGGCCTCATAAGTCCTCTCTTCTGCCCTACTCTGGGGCCAGCAATGTGGAAGGGAAGCTGTAAAGCAGGGGCTGGGCTCCACTTTGGCAAAAGGAAGACTTTAGTTTGGCTCACCATTCTCATGAGCATACCACAAGTGATTTTCCATAAGCTACAGAAAACTGATCCTTTTGAATAGCATGACTGTGACTGCAGATTATAGATGGCAGCTAGAGAGTTTGGGTGTGTTGCCAGCTGTGGGCAGCAGCAGACCCTTCCTTGTTTCATGTGTCACTCCACATATCAGGCCCAGGGCTGCGGACCACAAAAGCAATGTTGCAGCACATATTCACAATTCTGATGAACTTTGCAATATTTTAAGGGGTTCCCATGTTTGAGCTGTAGTCCTCACATGAAGGCCCTTAGGGAAACCATATGATCTTCTAAATAAATATAAACTGAATTTAGATAACCTCTTAAGAGTGTCCATGCATCTGAGTTTTTCTTCTTACCATTACACAGTCAGGCCTCAGGTCACTCCAGAAATCTAGGAAAGCTCAAATGAAGTGTTGGAATGCATTTCAATTTGCCAAAATTATTTTGGAAACTTCATTGATAGTGAAATAAGGAGAAGAAAAACAACATTTTTGCCTCTTTCTGACAGTTTGATTCTGGCACAGCAAGGGTGACTATTCTAAAATTAATCTGAGATTCTGCTGTGAAATAAAAAATAGGCCTACAATTCTTTTAAAACTATGTGCAGGTTGTTATAGTGAGAATAAAATTTGACAAGATATACTTACCTTTTTCTGCTAGAGACAATTTTATGTGACAGATCATAGTTTTAAAGGAGACAGATTCCAAACCTCTATGAAGTGTGAGGAATTGCAAACGGGCTACTTGCATCTATTTTATGAGTGGATATGAACCAAGTAGTTCTTTTTTTTTTTTTTCTCACATGTAGCAAAGTATCTATTCTCTATGTGTTTCTTCCATTTTAGTTAAACTCCTTCATCTGTTGCAGCAAGTACACCTTCATATTATCGTGTCATTTTATGGGTCCTCATCAAGTGAAAAACAAACAAAAAAAAACCCACAAGTGAACAGGTTCCAGAATTTCCTTTCTGAAGATACCATTTAAAAACAGACATCAATACCCCTCTGCGGATGAGACTTCAAGAGCTCAATTTTCACTGCTGTTATACTCCTGACACAGTGCTCGTGGCTGATGGATGACACTCACCTACACTGCATTATTCACGCAAGCACACACAAAAGCTGTTACATGTGGAGATAAAATACACGTTGTCTATAATTAAAAATCCAACAGCTATCTATTTAACCACATATTAAAACCAGGATCTATTTTACCTCCCTACTTATCCAGCACTGAGTAGTGAATGAGTCAATGAAACTGCAATTGCAATTTGGTTTCACAAAGGTTACAACTAAAAACCCATTATCCCAGCTGCCTGTGACCCTCTGTATGGTCTTAGGTGTGTCAGACCCCTGTGTGTCTCTCAGATTCAGAGAAGGGTATGTTCTGTGGTGCCAGGAAATCTCACGTTTTCTTGTAGGTAGTGTCTTATTTTCTTACCAAAGGCATTACAGTGTACTGCAGACAGCTTTTTTTTTGTGAGGTTTTTGATTCAGGTCATGTGTTGATCATGCATGGCATAGCAGACCTAACAGCCTGGTATTTTGTTTTTCTTTTCTTTAAATTGCAGACAACATTTTTAACAATATGCTGTTGGCTATAAAAAATAGGAATCCATGTATTTCCATGGCCACAACAGTTTTTCCAACATCCTTCTTCCGCTTATTACTTATTGGAAAGCTTTTATCCTGTCTGAAATCTCACAGAACTTGTAGATACTTGCTGTAGAACCATTAAGTTTCACATTAGCCCTGGAAGCTCTAAATTAAAAAAGGAATTTATTCCTATTTGAAAGAATACAAACTTTGTTTCAGTCATTTTTTAATTGACCAGTTTCCAGAAAGGTAGACATTAAAAAAGAAAAAGAAAAAAGAAAAAAAAAAAAGGGGAAAAATCTTCTTTTGTGTATGTCCACATAAATTACAGTGACCCCAATGAGTCATAAGAGATTACCTGGGGTTACACAGCAAAAACTGAAAGCAAGATTTAGCCATCATGGTCACTGCTACTTAATGGGTGAGTCCTGCTGAAGAACAAAATAGCTCAACAGTAATCTGTTCCCACGATGCTACTGATTTTGTTTTTAGCTCTAAGTACATTGCTTTCCATTATCCTTCCTTAATTTAGAATATCTCCCTTTATAGGTTTAGAGTCTTTTCTTACACTTGCCATAGATCAGGAATGTTTTGCAACAGCCCTAAATAGAGGGAGGCTCTAATGCTAAATTACTCACTGCCTAAGGACAAAAATATACCAATTACATGATCAGGATATAAAAAGGATGTTAAGATGTAAAGATTGCAAGTGTGGTATTTCCAGGAAGCTAAGTTGTCTATTATGTGTCCTCTTTTTGATTTGTTACTGAAATCTGCACCCTGAAAAAGCAGCTGGAAGATTGTTCCTAAAATGAAAAATCACTTCAGAAGCTATCAGATGACATCATCTACTTTCTTCCTTTGCACACAGTATTAGCCTGCCAATATATTCCTGAACAAGAATTATTGATTTTTCACACTATGAATTCTTCATCAAAAAAGCATTTTAATTCCGTTTGTTTAAAATACTGCATTTTGACTTTTCCAAATAAAAGCCCTTTAATGACATCTTCATAATAACTGGAATGACAAGTTAATTCATGTTCCTAATTTGATAAAAGAGAATTTTTCATTGCAAACACAATTACTGCAGATGCATCTGAAATTAACAGAGATGTACTCTAAACTTTTCTCACTCTGTGCATAAGAGTTTAGTCTTCAGAATTCCTATCTCAGCAATGTTCAGAGCCACACAACAAAACAGGTTTTTTCTACTCCAAGTAATTGAGATGAAAAGCTCTTACTTTGTGAGTTCACCCAACACTACATGACAAAACTCTCAGTTACTGATTTAGGAGGAGGCATAGTATTACATCTTGGAAGCAGGAATTCCTATCTTCTTACTTGAGCCTGACTCTGGAAGCATGTATACCCTGCAGCTGGGATGTGACTGCATGAGCATGTAGGCATCCTTGAACTAGATTTAGGATACCTGCAGGCTGCTCTCCCTGGTAGCAGGCTTCTTGGCTGCTCAAATACATATTCTCCTTCCAAGCTGTGTTGAAGTCTGAATTAAATTCTGCCATTGGAACATTGCTAGCTTGATCAGTTCTTCTACAGAACTAACAGGTACAGCAATCAAGGCATGACAGTCTGGCTTTCACTGTAGGTTCACCAAACCTACACGGGAGATATAGTACTCTCTTCAGTGATGAGCTTGTGCAGAAAACACGTGTTGTTTCTCATTACTGTTTACATTCAGGTTCACTAGATGAAGTTTTGACCAAGTGAATTTCACTGTCCTGCTGTCATACCTCCAAATGGCAGCAGATTTCTCAGCTTCTTTGCTGATTCATAAGAAAAAGGGCTGTCAGGTCATATGCCACAGCTCATGTCTTGCTGCCAGTTCCTGCCACGAGAGGACAGCATGGGAGTTGGATTGTGGCCATGTTCTGCCTCTACTCCTAGACCTCCCTTCTATCTCTCATCTCCTTAATGACCTTAGTTATCACTTTAAGGAAATAGTGAATGCTCAGTCTCTGCTCACCCTCTCAGTGTCACTTGTGATTTATAGGCAAGCAGCTAAAGGTGAGGAAAAGCAATTACCAAGGGAGTGAACAACCACAGTTCAGTGAAAGGCCAATTTTTCTCCATCCTGGCATCTTTAACCATCTACAATGCCTTGTTTTTTTTGTTTTTTTTTTTTTGTTTGTTTCTATTGCCTCTGCAGCTGGGGTAAAATGTTGTTGGCAAGGACTGAGAGAATGAGAGGAGCATCATGTTCTTTTGCAGGTTTTTCCTGAACTACATAGACTTCACTGCAGAGATACTGCTGCTGAGAGGTGTCAGCTGCCATGGGTCAAAAGCAACTGATATCTGTCAAGTGCTGTAAATAACAAAGCTGTTCACATTCATAGTGGCTTAGCTGTTCTGTCTGAAAATGTGGTGCACAGTGCAGCATTGAAAAGAGTCTGCTACAATTCCTTCTTGAGCTGTTCCAAACATGAGTGGCCCAGCAAAGCAGGTGGGGGTTTTGCTGACCCTGTCAACTCTGAATGACTGCTGCCAGAAATGCCTTGGAAGTCTTGCAGCTAACTTCTTTAGTTTCTTGCCATGCTCCCCTCAGAGCTGCAGCCTGGAGGCAGAGAGATTTTCTACATTCTGGAGAACAGTCTACATAGAGGCAATACACTCAGCACATTCGGTGCTGTATCATGACCCCCTATAACTTGACACTTCCACTTCCTTGCAGGCAGATGCTCAACTGCTGCACAATCACAGGATCTATGGTGACCCCCAGTTTTAGGCAGAGACATGAACCCTTATCTCCTTCCCTCCTTGCTGGAGCACAGGTCAGGGCAATGCCCCATGGAAGGGATGAAGATGAGAGGGCTGGTAGACCCCAAAGTGAACTAACAGACAAGAAGATAACTGGGGTAAGGCTTTGAAAAGGGTTGAAGGCAATTCTTGGAAGAGGGAAATATCAGCAATGATGCTTATGAACTCATTAAATGGTTTGTGCAAGCCATCACTCCTGGAGCTGTACAGAGTTTGGCAGCAGTGTTTTCTGCTGATATCAAGTGATGCATGAGCGACACAGTTTCTGGGAAAAGACTCATTTTGTTTCCCATTGCTTGGCCCGTGACACAGTCCAGCAGCAAAGGTGAGTTTCCCCGTGGTGTGCTCAGGGCTGTGGACCAGGACTGTGGGATATTGTATGTCATTATCTCCTGCTGCAGCAGGATGTGTGGTGTCCTGCTCCCCCCAGAAAAGCACGCAAGGCCTGAAATTTCATTGTGAGTGGAAAAATACAAGCTGCGTGTAACCAAACCAACCTACATAGCCTGTGTTTCTGCATAATGACCTGATCCTTTTAAAGGATGAGGTGTCAAGGTGAGGCCATGCTAAGGTCTTGAGATAACAGGTTAAATCAGGCTTGAACCTGACACAGTTACAACACCAGAAGAGATAGCTGCACCATACAGCTATGAAGGGGGGAAGAGCACTGCAATATTTCTGTGTTGCAACATGAGGAGAACTGTGGGTGGCTTCAGGCTGCTGCAGGGAAAATGCAGGTCAGATTTGTTGCTCCTGTTGCTAGATTTGAACAGCTGTTCCAGAATGGTTTCTTGGTCAAAACCATGATCATTCAAAGTCATCTCTACTCAACTGCATCAATGACTTGATATTAAGAATGATTTTCCAATACCAAACTCAGTTTTTACATTTTATGCCTGTATTCTCTTACAAGTTTTCTTGTTTATTTTTTTTAATAAGCACTTCTTAACAAGCTTGGATTTTAGTGAAACTGTTGAGGGTATGTTCTCAGTAGCCAAGGTCTGATGATTTGGAGCCAGTGTGGTCATAGCTGCTGCAATGGGTCTCAAGGTACCTAGGGGTTTCAGCCATTTTCCATTCCCTGGAGAAGCCAAGGAGAGGAGGGTGACCTGGAAGCAGGAGATAGCTCACCAAACATGCACCCAGTGCTGTAAATAGAGGGAATAGAGGGAATACTGGCTGTGTAACTGTTAAATGTGTGTGCTATAGAAATGTTACCTGTGGAATTTCATTCCCTGCTTAAACTAATCCTGTCTTGCTGGGGTACATTAGTTAAGGCTCTTGCCCAGGGAATTCAGTGTTCCCGTGCCCTGGGGAAGTAGGCAGGCTCCATTATTCAGCAAAAAACACAAAAGATTTTAACTCAAAAGCTAATACCAGCAAAGATAAACTGTTGTTAAGGAACAAAGAGTGTCTATAGACATTCAGAAAATGACCTCTCTGGGTTGTATTTTAGCTCACTGTCTCATGGCTGGTGAGCCAGGGGAGACACTGAATAAGAAACAGGGAACATAAATTAAGTAAGGGGACCAGTTTTTAAAAGTAAGTATTCTAATCCTGGGTGTTTGTAGAAGAACTGTATTGTTTGGGTTTTGAAGGAAGTGGGACCAACTGTTTTGATGGTATATAGAAGTGTTATTGTTGATGGTACAGAAGAGTTAATGGCATGTGGAAGTGTAATTGAGGGAACGAATTGTGGGAAAAAAAGCAAAAAGAAAAACAGTGTGTTTGAGATACTAGAGCTTGTGATTTGCACCAACCAAAGCAGAAGTGTCCTGGCACTTCAACAACTCCCCACACCACATAAGCAAAACTCTTGGTGTGAGAGGCAGAGCCAGGGCCAGAGACTCCTGCTATAGCACCGTGTTGCTCATGAATGGGTGCGGATGGGATGGGACACTGGAAGCAAGAATAGCCATAATCTGCAGAGATCTAGGAAACCCAGTGTCCCAGTGACAGCACTGCAAGCCTTCGGGGGAAGTAAAACTTAAATATAATGTTAGTAGTTTTTGTAATTATGGAAGTTTGAAAAGTGAAAAAGGTTTGGGAAAGACAGAGGCTGAGGAAGGCAAAGATGAGCAAGGCCTGACTGGAATGAAGAAAAGGGATCTGGAAAAATTGAATGAGGAACAGAAATAGTGAGTAAACTGGGAAGAACGGCAGCAGCTACTACTGTTGGTGCACTAGAGCAGGGCTCAGGGAGAGATTCCTTTGGGAAGAGGTAGGAGGGGGCTGGAAGTGCCCAGGGAAAGTTCTTCCCTCACTGGACTGAAAGCAGTGTGCAAACTGCAGGAAAATGGGACATTGGTGGAGAAATTGTCCCAGGCTGAGGGTCAGGGAACTGTCTCTGATCACAAAAGCCGAATCATGGGAGCCTGGGAAGTTAATCCCCTTGCAGCTGGGGGAGCAGAGTGAAGAGGCTAACTTTCTGGTGGATATGGGTGTCTCTCACTCTGTGCTATATCAAAAAATTATTACCCATAGATGCTGATTTTGTAACAGTCGTAGAAGCTACTGGCCAACAATAAAAGGCTTACTTTTTGAGACCAATTAAATAGAGGCTGGGAAAACAGCACTTTATTAACCAAATTGAGGAATGAGTAGGTGGGGTTTGCCATTCTGGATCTGAAGGATGCCTATTTCTGCCTGGGTTTTAAAAGTTTTAAAGTTATTTGTCATTGAATAGGAAAACCCCAATACAGGGAGAAAAGACTCAGTTAATCTGAACAGTGTTATCCAGAGTTATAAGAACAGCCCAATGATTTTGAGAATCAGACAGCTCATGAGCTTGAGACTTTGTTTTCTCCATCCCAAGATGAAACTTTACTGCAGTACATGGATGCCACAGTAACAAAAGAGGTCTGTGTACAATGGACTGTGAGTTTGCTGAATTTTCTTGGTTTAAATGGTTATCAAGTTTCTCAACAAAGCTCAACTGATCAAAGAAAAGGAAGGAAGCAATTTGCCAAATACCCAGAACACTGACGCAGAGCTACCTCCGAGCCAGCAGTGTGTGACTGCTTAGAGACTGTCTGTGCCAGTTGGCCACACCTACAGGAGGAACCATTGGATGATGCTGAGGATTCCTGGATTCATCAACGGATGCAGTTTTGTGAGACAAGGAAACCATAAGGCGGGATGTGCAGTAACTATTACTAACAAGGTAATCAAAGCAGTCATTACCTGTGGGGACTTCCACTCAGAAAGCTGAAACAGTTGCCTTGCCAAGAGTTTTAAATGCATGGACAGATTCTAAGTATGCATTTGGGGTGGTGCACGCTCATAGTACCGCCTAGAAAGAGCAGGGATTTGTCACACACAAGGAAAACAAATTCAGCATGGTGTAAGTCTACCAAAAAGTGTGGCTATTACATACTGTGAAGGACATCAGAAAGGTAATATTGTGCAGGAAACAAAATAAAATGGTAGATCAGGTGGCAAAACAGGCAGCTGAAGGCAAAGAGATTGGTGAACTGGCTTTAATTCCAGATGGTAAACTTCATATCTCTGAATCTGAGTCAGAACCTGTAAAGTATTCTAGAGAGGATAGGAATCTAATTAATGATTTAAAAGGAAAGAGAGGAAGCTGACAGATGGGTGCGTACCCAGATGGATGCATTGTTGTGCCTTTTAGTATCTTATGGATATTGGTTCTAATCAAACATAATAAAATATATTGAGGGAATAAACACTTTTATAAGTATTTGAACAAAGTAGTTGTACAATCCTAGTACCTGGAACAGGGTACAAGTTGGGCCTGTTGGAAAAGGGAACCTTACAGGACAACAATGATAAACAGATCATAATCCCCTATGAAAGGGGAGTATTGGTACTTACTGGTGCTGACAGACACTGTTTCAGGTTTGCCAGAAGCCTTTCCTTGAAGAAAGGGAGATTTCATGGATAGTACTGAATGAAATAATACCTAGGTTTGGGGTGCCTGACATGACATCAAAGGATAAGGAAACTCATTTTGTGTATGGGTATAACAACAAGTTAGTAAGTCCCTGAGAATCAGCTGTCAATTACACGCCCCTTATAGACCCTAAGCAAACAGTCAGGTAGAGAAGATGAACCATCTATTTAAAGAACAATTTTCCCTCCTGTGAATAAGGGTCAAGACTCTGACTTGAGGCAGGGGACTAGATCGTCTGATCCATTCTATTAATCCAGCTGATTGGGTGCAAGTTAAGAATTTTTCAGGTGATCTACTGGAAGGAATCTGATAAGTGAAAGACCAACAACTTTTCAAAGTTTTGTGAGATAGTGTTTACCCTCCCTTGTGGTTAGCGAATTGGAGAAGGCAATTTTCAGTATTTTGGCCACCATGGAAGAAATAGAGAATGTGACTGCAAGAGCCCTAGAAAATCTGCAAGAAGTTTCGTCTCTAAGCAAGGTAGTGTTACAGAACCGAGTAGTCCTAGACATACTAGCAGCTAAATAAGGAAGTGTATGTGCACTAATTAATATTAGTTGTTGTGCCTGTATCAATAAAGAAAAAAGAGGCAAAGACTGATATACAAGCATTCTGTTGGGTTTACAGACACATGGCTGGCTCCCTAAGTTTGCTTGGCAAAAGCAGCTGTAACAATAGTTATACTAATTATCTTCATAATGTTAACTTGCATACTTGTACAGTGCTCTCTCTGGTGCTGTCAGAAAGGTCTAGAAGATCATACCACTTGGAAGAGACATCATATGAACCACCAGGTGGAAACAGGAAAATACTTCAAGAATGGACAATAGGGTACTGCAGGCAAAAGATTTTGCTAGGATATGGGAAAGGAGGAATTGAGTCATGAGAATATTATGAGAACAACTTGAGCAGATACAAGGTGAAGGACAGGAGGCTCCAGAATGAAATGTAGAGTCTGCAAAACTTATTGTCAAGTGAAGATAAGAACATAGATGTCCTGTTTTTGAAGATAAGATGGCAAAACAGATGCTTCAGCTCAATGTAACATCAGTGGGAATTAGTTTGAGCTACCTCCACTTAAAGGTTGAAAATATACAGTGAAATGGCTTTTAGCTTTAATCCCACGACCACCAGAGATGTCAGTCATTTCTTGGAATTTCTGTCCATGTCCTTGGAATGTAATGAATATGTATGTGCTATGCTTTTAAATATGTAGTTGTTTCACTTTGGTGTGCGTGTTTTGGTGAGAGATCCCGATACACCCAGTACTGCAAACAAAGTGACATAACTCATTGGCGTGTCAAGTTACTTGGTTGGTTTTCTCAGCTTAAGCTGTAAGCAGATCTTAAATGCTGTGTCCATACTGATCAGCAGGGTTTCAGCTGTGCAGAGTTCTCAGTCAGGGGGAAGAGACGCCAAAGACTGGAGAAGGTGAGTGCTGCTCCAGGCTGTCACTCTGCCCAGGAAACTTGAAAAAGACCTGTGCAGGCAAACATGTAGCCCGGACAGGATGCTCAGTCAGAAGAAAACACAGTAGGAACAGAAAGTCACTGTTCAAAGGCCTCAAACAACACTAAGCAGAGTTGCACACTTAAAAATAGCATTTATAATAGCTGTAGGCAACGAGACTGCCTCATTATTAATGGAGGGAAAAAGGCAATCTCTAATTCTTCTGTTAAGTATATTAATTGGGTTGCCAGAAGCCTTACAGTGTGTTCTTGCAGCAGCTAAGCCGTTTGCAGTGCCCTTCCTGCTGTCGGCATGAGAGGGAAACCCTGACTTCTCTACCCTCTTGCCATATAGAGGAACAACAGCAAGCACTAGGCTTCAAATAAGGCTTTGAGGGAATCATCGCTGCAGGTTCCTTCTTTTCATGCACAGTCTTCGGTTAAATGTGCTTTATAAATGTCACATACCCTCTTTGTGTTAATAATAACACCATATCTTCACACAAACACAAATCACTTGGGACTGTGAGCTCCCAAGAGCAGGTTTCATAGCACTGATTTGAGTTCCTTCAACATAAAAGAAGTGAAATAAATTCCCATTTTATAGAGATCAGATTAATGAAGCTTGAAAAAAAAATCACTGATTTTAATAGGGATTTAAGGGTCTGTCTTAAAAGAAAAGGTGCTTATTTTTTTATTCCACTAGATGTCATCAGCACCATATTTTTCCAAAGAAGGCCGTGGGAAAGACAGGAATTATGTCAGTTCAAGAAATTCACTTATAAGACTATATAATGAATTTGTCCAACAAATTAATCTGGAACATCCATTGAACAGCTCTGAGTTTATCCCCAGGGTCACTCCAAGGCCTGCAGGCTGGCATTGCCCCTGCCTGCAGCAGTGCAGTGATGTCTCAATAACCTGACCCCAAGGGGCAAACTTGATCAGGCATTGCTTTTGCTGTTGTGACTTCTCTGTGGGGCTTGGGGACTGTGCTCAGCTAATGGTCATCACATCGCTATTGTCAGTGTTTTTGCAGATGGTTAATAGCAATTTTACTGCAATATGCTATGCAACGCGGATGATCAGAGCAAGGGTTGGCAGCAGCAGCTGTTAAATCGGCCCATGTCTCTAACACATCCAGCAATAAGAGCATCCCACTGGGAACACCAAACCTGACCTGCCTTTTCCCTGCAGCAGCCTGAAGCCACCCACAGTTCTCCTCGTGTTGCAACACAGAAATATTGCAGTGCTCTTCCCCCCTTCATAGCTGTATGGTGCAGCTATCTCTTCTGGTGTTGTAACTGTGTCAGGTTCAAGCCTGATTTAACCTGTTATCTCAAGACCTTAGCATGGCCTCACCTTGACACCTCATCCTTTAAAAGGATCAGGTCATTATGCAGAAACACAGGCTATGTAGGTTGGTTTGGTTACACGCAGCTTGTATTTTTCCACTCACAATGAAATTTCAGGCCTTGCGTGCTTTTCTGGGGGGAGCAGGACACCACACATCCTGCTGCAGCAGGAGATAATGACATACAATATCCCACAGTCCTGGTCCACAGCCCTGAGCACACCACGGGGAAACTCACCTTTGCTGCCGGACTGTGTCACGGGCCAAGCAATGGGAAACAAAATGAGTCTTTTCCCAGAAACTGTGTCGCTCATGCATCACTTGATATCAGCAGAAAACACTGCTGCCAAACTTTGTACAGCTCCAGGAGTGATGGCTTGCACAAACCATTTAATGAGTTCATAAGCATCATTGCTGATATTTCCCTCTTCCAAGAATTACCTTCAACCCTTTTCAAAGCCTTACCCCAGTTATCTTCTTGTCTGTTAGTTCACTTTGGGGTCTACCAGCCCTCTCATCTTCATCCCTTCCATGGGGCATTGCCCTGACCTGTGCTCCAGCAAGGAGGGAAGGAGACAAGGGTTCATGTCTCTGCCTAAAACTAGGGGGTCACCTATGACTATGCAGCAGTTGAGCATCTGCCTGCAAGGAAGTGGAAGTGTCAAGTTATAGGGGGTCATGATACAGCACCGAATGTGCTGAGTGTGTTGCCTCTATGTAGACTGTTCTCCAGAACATAGAAATTCTCACTGCCCCCAGGCTGCAGCTCTGAGGGGAGTGTGGCAAGAAACTAAAGAAGTTAGCTGCAAGACTTCCAAGGCATTTCTGGCAGCAAGCAGTCATTCAGAGTTGACAGGGACAGCAAAACTGTCTTCTCCTTCTCTTTCCTTTTTTCTGTTCCACCATTCTTCAAGTGGATCATGATCACGGACAGAATCATTTTTGTTTCTGGAAGAGAAAGGAGAGGGAAGATTACAGAAGTGTTCGTAGCAGATGATGGGACATATACACAGTATCAGAATCAAGAAGTCATTTTTCCAATATCAGTTATTCTGAGGGAGAGTTCTTTTGCCAAAAAAAAAAAAAAAAGATACATTATATGAAGTACAGTCTCCTTTGTCCCTAAGGTGGACAACAATCCAGTCTCTTTCCTTCTTTTAATATAGTTTTCCCTCCTCAAAATTTTCATGGCATTTTAATAGTTACCTATTGCACCCTTCATTTAAAATTTTAATCCAAAATCTAGTGCATAAAAAAAGATGAATCTATTTGCTCAATTAATGACCCCTGAGAGTACAGCATCTTTCACTTTTTTTAGAGGAAACAAGCCTACATAAAAAACACTTTCGTAGTTGTAGTCATGGTTGCAAGACTTCCAAGGCATTTCTGGCAGCAAGCAGTCATTCAGAGTTGACAGGGTCAGCAAAACCCCCACCTGCTTTGCTGGGCCACTCATGTTTGGAACAGCTCAAGAAGGAATTGTAGCAGACTCTTTTCAATGCTGCACTGTGCACCACATTTTCAGACAGAACAGCTAAGCCACTATGAATGTGAACAGCTTTGTTATTTACAGCACTTGACAGATATCAGTTGCTTTTGACCCATGGCAGCTGACACCTCTCAGCAGCAGTATCTCTGCAGTGAAGTCTATGTAGTTCAGGAAAAACCTGCAAAAGAACATGATGCTCCTCTCATTCTCTCAGTCCTTGCCAACAACATTTTACTCCTTGTGCAGAGGCAATAGAAACAAAAAAAACAACAAAGCATTGTAGATGGTTAAAGACACCAGGATGGAGAAAAATTGGCCTTTCACTGAACTGTGATTGTTCACTCCCTTGGTAATTGCTTTTTCTCACCTTTAGCTGCTTTTTTATATATCTCAGAAAGATTTGATGAAGAAGGCAGAGCTTAAGGGCAACGTTCAAAGCTCCTTTCCTAGCAGGGGAGAGTGTGAAGGCATTACCAAAACTGATCACAGGCATCCCTAGAAGTCATAAAGATTTGTGTAATCTCTCTGTGATGGTACTGGAGAAGGAAAAGGGTTCTTCTGCTTTTCCAAAGAAGCTAGGAAAAGCCTCTCGTGTTCCTGTGGTCTCATAAAGTCACTTACAAGTAGCCACCCTGGTGCTACACTGGTTGATGATTTCTTCTCATAATAAGAAAATAACCTTTGGCTAAATCAAGTAATCCCTGCCTACTGACTCCACGTGAACAGCACAAAAGCTTTCTGTAGCCTTATGTCTGTACAAAGCACCACACAGCATGTGTAATGTGCTTTACCACTGACAGTGTGTTGGCTTTTGACAATGTGCATTTCTTCCATGTTAATTTAGACAATTAATGATTAATTCTCAGTGATTAACCTGAAACAGGGATCCTTTGGCCAAATTTAGCAGCACAGAGTCTGAATCTGAACAAGAAGGGAGAGAGAAAGGTCTCTTACAGATGAGGTTGGTCACAGGCAGACAGTCCAAGACAAGGAGAAGTCAAAGGGGTGTACCAAGACTGCTGCAGTCTGAGGGGAAGTTCAAACCTCTCCTCACATAATCCTTGGGCCCAACTATGTGCTTACTGGGGGAGGGAGGGGAGCAGTGCCTCAGTGCCTGAGTGGAAGCGCACAGCACCTCAGGGGCACTGTTTGTAAAAGTCACACTGTTAAAACAAAGGGACACAGCTTGCTTCTACCCCAGAGTTAACTAAATCGGCTGCCTTAGGGGTGACATGGGCCTGCAGGTTTTAGAAAAGCAAATAAAGTGCAAGCTCCTGAGCAACAAACACCAGCTCCCCATCCGCAGCGAGCCACAACTAGTCTGGTGCTGCAGGTGGGCTCGCAGGACCTGTACTGAGCATGTCACAGGGCTGGGTATTAGATCTTCTTTATTTCTTGCAACTACCAAGAGGAATCTTTGTATTTTCAAAGTGGGAAATGAGCTCACAGTTTCCCTGCTCATCGCAGGCCAGTCAAACATATGCCTAGTACAGGGGCTGGGCAGCTGGGACAGGAATCCTTCATGGGGCCACCCTGTCAAAGCCCTGACAGCCTCTTGTCTCCTGCACTGGTACTGAAAAGACCAAATGTCAGTGGATGCAGAAGCAAAGGAGGATATTGGGGCAGAAGCCCTCAGTTAGTTCTCAGTTGCCTCTGGTTTGTTGTCCTGGCAGATAGGGCTGTCAGCCCATTTGCTGAGCTCTAAGTTTCTCCTGCTGTGGGAGATGCTAAAAGTCAAACCCACAGCAACTTTCTTCATCAGCCACACATCCATAAGAACTGCCAAAGCTGTTTTCTTTTTGTGTGGTGATGACAATACCCCAGGAACTCAACTTCTTCAAAGCACAGACACATCATGGTAACATCTTGGCATAGCACAATGGGAGATGGTCTCATTCCCCATCTGCCTGCGATGGTCTGAGTGTTTTGCTGTGCTTTGGAAAGCTTTACTTTGACATTTGGTATTAATGAACGCCTGTAAGACTTCCTTCGGGTTGCCAACTGTGGTCAAAAAACAGCGAGACATTAAAAAATTGAGGCGTTAATGACATTTAGTTGTTTATTTTTGCAACAACAAGATTTGCAGGAGAAAACAACATTTTCTCAGCAGAAATAATGAAAACCATGAATATGACTGCATTTCCTGTGTGACTGACATAGATTATGCGGGATAAAATGCTTCTCAGCAAACAAAAATACATTATAGGGGCTCACATTTCTCATTACACATCCTTTTCCCTAACCAGAGCAAGCAAATTGAACTACAGGCTGCACATTGTTAACAATTCCTCACATGAGGAAGCAGCAATACCCTTTTTCCATAGAGCAGGAATCTAAAAGGCTACTATTCTGGGGACACCTTACTTTCATTTCCTAAAAACTTCCTCATGTCAGGCAGCAGGTGATATTGTTAGCTCACTGATATGAGCCCAGCCATTGCCATGGTGCTGTACCAAATATGTCCTGGCCCAGGCCCTGACACATGAAACGATACTCTGGCCATTCCTATAGGTTACCCAGAAGCTAACAGACCTTGCAGATCTGTTACCTAAAGAATGTATTCATGGTGGATAATCTTCACTGCTATGAAAGTGAAAAAAAGGGAAAAAAAAGTAAAAATCTGTTTTTATTTCTCCTCTCCTCTCCTCTCCTCTCCTCTCCTCTCCTCTCCTCTCCTCTCCTCTCCTCTCCTCTCCTCTCCTCTCCTCTCCTCTCCTCTCCTCTCCTCTCCTCTCCTCTCCTCTCCTCTCCTCTCCTCTCCTCTCCTCTCCTCTCCTCTCCTCTCCTCTCCTCTCCTCTCCTCTCCTCTCCTCTCCTCTCCTCTCCTCTCCTCTCCTCTCCTCTCCTCTCCTCTCCTCTCCTCTCCTCTCCTCTCCTCTCCTCTCCTCTCCTCTCCTCTCCTCTCCTCTCCTCTCCTCTCCTCTCCTCTCCTCTCCTCTCCTCTCCTCTCCTCTCCTCTCCTCTCCTCTCCTCTCCTCTCCTCTCCTCTCCCCTCCCCTCCCCTCCCCTCCCCTCCCCTCCCCTCCCCTCCCCTCCCCTCCCCTCCCCTCCCCTCCCCCTTTCCCTCTCTTCTTTTTCCAGCTCACTTCTGTTTGTATTGTACTTTTCAACCTCGTACTCATAACTTCAGTTTTATTTTAAGCCTTTGCCAAAACAAAATTTTTTAAGTTGCTGGCCCTGACATGCTGCACTTTTTATTAATGAGTACTTTTATAGAAGATGTTGACAGAAGAACAGCAGAAATAAATAATAATAGTGACAATACTTATCTTTTCTGTATTCAAAGCATCTTAATTATGGATCATTTCATATTCTGAAGATAGTTCTCACTGTCTTGTTAATCAGTTTTCCCTTTCTCTGTGACTGGAATGTTGGTAATTTTTCTCCCTTGTGTGTATGTCCACATGTCAATGCAACTAATGTAACTTTTAGATTGGTACTTTCTTTTTTATTTCAGGAATAAATAGTGTGCTTTCCTTGGCTTTGTTGCTCTGCTTCCTTTTTATTTTTCCTATATGTCTTTTTCCTCCTGTCTTTCTCACAGCTTCTCTCATGTTGTCACTTGCTGGCTAACTTAGGCAGCTCATTTGTAAACAGTGAACAATCTATCCTGAGAGCAAAGCCCAGAACCACAGATTCAGGAAACATAACTTCAGCTGATATATCAACTAAATCTCTTTCATAATTTTGCTTCTAGTCTGTATTTCCATATTTTAGAAGAAATGAATTGGGAGACTTCCATTATTTTCTTTCCATGAGTCATAAAATCTTTAGGGAACTAAGATGATCTTCTTTATTCCACCTCTTACAAAAACAGCCTGAGAAAATTGATTCAGAAAGCTGTTCAGCTCTTGATACATTCCTATTGGCTTAACGCTGACATTTCCATCTCTCCACTGTCCCAAATTTGAGGTATTAATTGACTGGAAATGCAGACAAACACAAATTAGGACCAGAGAATTTAGAAAAAATGCAGACCTTAACCCCATAGATATTCCAGGAAGATTATTCAGCAATTTAATGAGAATATCTTATATTCTTTTTCCAGCTTTTTCATGTTTCTAATTATAAATTTTTAATCAGTTTTGAAAGCAAGGAATTGTAGGAATATCAGAAAGACAATTCCTTGCCAAATGCATTTGGACAAAACAAACAGTGGAATTGCATGGCAGTGGTACACTCACATTTCTGGACTGTCCCCTGATTCTCTCCGGTTTTTGGCTGTTTTATCTTTTCCACTTATTTTTTTTCCTGAACAGTGTGGCCCTCTCAGCCTCAAATTGTGCATTTGTGGAACAGCTGCTTATGTATTGCTTGGAGTGTCGTGGTTTGTCTCTCCTGGTGTTTGGAATCTTTCTGGAGTATTCCCCACTCCCTGTTTCATCAGGACTCCTTATCCATGTAGCAGCAAGAGGGACAGAGTGGTGTCAACACATTCCCACTTTGTAAATCTTCTGGCAGCCCCTTGCCACCTTATTCTGTTTGTAGCTTTTGTACTAGACTTATGCTTGGCTGTTTGCTTATTTGTTTCTGCTTGAAAACACTGGGGGAATAGGGCTCAAGGACCAGGATGCTGGAGCCTGCCAGGAAGTGTTTCACCGTTGCTGTGCCTTGAGATTCCTGTGCTTGGCTACAGGACCAGCACAAGCTGTTTGCTTTCCTTCCCTCTGTCCACTTTTGTTGGCTACAACCAGCCTATTTATGGGATGCCAGTTTACACCAAAAATATTAATGTCTCAGTTTTCCAGGCACAGCTGTGAAACTGGACTCATGGACCTGCTGAGCTGTGGCCCTTCATTATCAGAGGGCTACCAATAATGTCTCAAAAAATCCCTCCTGCCAATTCCACACATCGGATCTCAAAATAAATTATTTCACATTTCTACTTGGTGTGTACATTTTCCCTAAAGACCTCTTGATAGGGAACTGTTTATCATCCTCACATGATGTGTTTTGAATGGGGTATAGCTGAGGGAACAAGTCAAAGGGACCCACAAGGATCCAATTCTAGCTCCACACAGCACCACCCAAAATTCAAACCCTATGTCTGGGAGTGGTGTTCAAAGGCTGCTCCAACTCCAGCACTTGGGAGTCACACACACTGCCCTGAAGAATTTGTTCCAGGGCCTGACCACCCTGTGGTGAAGAACTTTTTCCCAGTCTCCAGTGTGACCTTCCCATGACACAGCTCCATGTCATTCTCTCAGGTCCTATTGCTATCACCAGAGAGCAGAGATCAGCACTTGTCGCTATTTTCCAGCCTTCCAATTTGTCAAGATCTCTCTTCAGAGGGAGTCAACAGCTTCTCACAATTTAGTGTTGTCTGCAAACATAGTATACCTTCAAGTTCTGTATCCAAGTCGTTGAAAGCATTGAAGAGAAACAGCCCTTGCACAGCCCCTCTAGTGACCCATCACTTGCAGGAAAGGCTCTGCATGGTGAGTGTGCACTGCCCTGGGTGGCCAGGCTCAAAATGTCTGCAGAGTCCTTAGCCCTTTCAACACTCCCAACCCACCAGTACCTTCCTTCATTTCTGGCTGGACATTGTACTTTGTGCTCTCTACTGGCTTCTTGATACATAAGAGCTCACTGCATCCTGAGTTTACCACAGGAGGAAAAGTTTACCACTTGCTGTGTGGCAGCTGTCACAAGTATCATGAAATAAAGGCAGAGTTAGGAAGGAAAGATAGAGTATGAGATGTTAATTTTGAGGAGAAGAACAGTCTCCCAGCTATCTGAGTAAACACAGAGGTGAACATTTCAAAATCAGTCAAGCCTCTGTTTTCTGAGGGGAATGTAGATAGCACCGAACTCCAGGTTGAAATGCAGTTGAAACAAATCCCACTGTTTGTCTAAAATATCTTTTTTTCCCCCTATATCATTCAAAAAGTGAATGGAATGTACTGTGTATTTACTTAACATTCATCACTTGAAGTTTGCTCATCACAAGATCTGGAAATCTAATGAAGAGCAAACTTTACTTTGTATTACTCTCTCACAGGAGTAGTATATCTTTGATGATAAACTTTAAGCTCTCCCAAAGTATATAGGGGCTGGCAACTGTAAATAATCAGTATATATTTATTTGGAGAACTACACGTAAAGTTGAAGCTTTGAACATTTAGGGGGCTGCAGTCACATTAGACCTCTCACTTCTGTAAAAATTAGTAACAGCCTCAAGCTGATGAATTTGATTCAGCTCACAGCTGAAGGATGTGATGTGATGGAAATGAAGACATTATGCACAGGCAATACTAAACTTTTTCAGGACCATTTCTGGGTAAAACAGGGGAGTAAGAGGACAAAGGGAGGCTGTAGATCTTCACAGATGTGAGGCCTGGTAGATACTTCCAGTTCTACAGATGCTATTCTCCAAACTTTTCTAGATAATTTCACACAACAGTTCCAATTTCCAGCAAAGCAGCCTCTCATCAGCCAAAAACTAATAGTAGAAGTAAATAGTCAGTTCTGCATATCTGATTATCTGAGAATGGGGTATATTATGGAAATACATCTGTTCAGGCTGTTTAGGATGCCTAACATCCCATTGGATGTTTCTCCATTCATTTTGCAAGAGCTCACCTTTCACCACTTCTCTGTGAAGCTGAACCTGCCATTAATCTCAACACCTATCTGAACTCTCCTGCTGGCTCCTTGGTAAGCAGTGGGAATCACAGCCCAGGGTGATCCCTTCCTGGGCAGCGGCTCTGGGCAGGGGAGTGTGCATTCTCCTTGCAAAGCATCCTCTAAGGGCAAGCACCTGAGAGGATATGACAGTTCTCTTGACTTCTCCAGGACCAATATATAGAAAGACCCCTGGGAGGTTGGAACAACTGGAGATACGATGTTAAATGAGTTTCCAGGGAACAGGCACTTAAGTCGAACTATGGGTTTCATGAGGTATGGGCCATATGAGGAGATTGATCACAAATCAGTTCATAACAGAGGATTCTTGTCATAGATAAATTTAGTTCTTGGAAAGACTTCCTCTCCTTCCCCAGTCTGAACAGCCTCTCAGAATATACTCTTTAAATGTTGACATCGTTTATTTCTGTGTAGCACATGATGAAGCAACATCTTTCCAGAGGAGGCAAGAAGTTGTTACCAGCCCTGATAGCATCCTGTCCTATCTGGCAGGTGGGCATTTTACATAGAAAATACATTGCACATTAGAGCAGAGCTAGCCTGACTCATTTATCTCTGTGCCAAAGGTGCTACCAATACCAAACCCCCTGGAATCCACACTCCTGTGGCATCACTGCTTCACCAGTGTCTGAAGCTGACAGCAGCATAGCTAACAGAAGGGGAAGTATCAGTGTCTTTTGTCACATTTCCGTGTTAAGCAAACACTGATAAGGATGTGTCATGTCTACTCTAGGAAAAAAAATGTTTAGGACTCCTTCTTAGAAACACTGTCAAAGCAACCAACTTTCCACATCTGCCCTCCCTCCCACACTGCCTGCATACATGAGTGTGTTAAAACAAAACCAACCAAGACAAAACAGCGAGTCATGAAAGAAAGAGAACAAACAAAGAGCCTGCAGTGCTGCCAAATTATAAAACAGCAGTTCCCACTGGGGTTAACTTGGACAATTCGCCATGCTGAGCCCAATGGGTTTGCTGAGAGCGTGCAAAGGCTTCTGCACCACAAGCAGGGCCAGCACCAGGATGAAGCGGGCAGCCCACATAGATGGTTCACGTGCCCCTGCTGTAGCCTTCCTTGCTGATGTGGTCCACCCCTGGCTACTGCCTCTGCTGAAGCTGGTAGTCATGGAGCAACACCATTAGCTCTCAAAATCCAGCCTTTGTCTACATGTAACTGAGACAATCTCGACTTTTCCATAAATGCTACAGGAGAGATATTGGCTTGCCCTTGTATTTGGTTGTATAATAGCAGGTGCATCTATGCCATGAAAAAGTCCTGCCTCTTACTTTCCTGGAGTGCAGAGGAATGACATAGATTTCTTTCCTCTCTGCTGTTTCTCAGCACAACTTGCTTACGCCTCACAAGAATGAAGTGTCACTGCATGTGTGTGTGCTCTGTGCTTACAATTCAGCTGACACAGCACACACTCCAAATCCTCCCCTCCATGTGCCTTCTCTGCTAAAAAAACATGTGTAGGAGCATGAGGGAGAAAAGAAAAAGAGAGATCCCTTAAGCTAGTGGGTAAGGAATGCGCACCGTGCTGTGCATGAACGTTTGATGTCTCCAACTATTTGTTAAGAGGCAACAGCAATGCTTCCGACAGATGTCCCTCCCCTCGCCTGCAATAGGCTCCCAAGAATAGCAACAGCCTGTGTCACTGGAAAGGGCAAAGCCTTCTGAAATAGCAACAAAGTTGTGCACAAACCACTTTGCGGTCTGCATTTGGTTTCAGCCAGCTTCAACAACTTGTTGCAATGAGTAAAATCAGCTGGGCTTTCCTGGCCCTCCTGGAGTGGACAGCCACCCTGTGAGGGGCTCACAGCTGAGGCGACGATGGCACCCGGGCAGAGTGCAGAGGAGCTGGGCCAGCAGTGCCAGGCGATGAGAGCAGGGGAGGATGAGGAGGGAGGCAGAGGCAGCGGGCAACTCCACCAGCTGCCGGCTGCAGCAGGTAAGGTGGCGGGGCCGGGTGCCAGCTGTTGCTGTTCAGCAGCATGTGTGCAGCTTGCAGGGTTGTGGGAAGCCTGCAGCAGCATCCGTGGATTTGGGCACACGCTGGCCCAGTGGGGGAAGAACAAGTGAGGAGGGAAACACTGCAGTTTTGATTGGTGGCATATGCAATACTTTTCCCTCAAGTGCTATTGTTTGTGCATGAGTTGTCTGCTGTGTAAATCCCTTTCTTTTATGAGGATCAGTTATCTGAGTAATCAGGGGACCCACTGCATTCAAGATAGGAGTGGTGCTCCAACCCATGCATTCTTGATGCATCCCCAGGAGCAGAAGTCCAGGAAAGATATGTAAGAATCTCACTTGCTCATGCAGGGGAAGTTCTTGGGATAGGGTGCCAGGGGCTCCCTCCTGTCTCTTATACCCAAGTATTTCATGGTGAAGCAGCATTTCCATGCTGACACCCAGGGAAATTAACTGCAGAATTTCTTCTGAAAAAGATTTTCAAGTGCTGTAGATGAATTTCATAGGTCTTCATCTTTGCTGTCCCACCTAGCCTGTGTTTATAAGGCACACATGGTTTTGCATCTCAAATCTCTAGTGAAAATGGTCCACAAATGTGACTTTTCTCATACACAAGGCAGCTATGTCCAAATGGAAAAGCACCACTGCAAGCCAGAAATGACTTTTTTTGTTCACTTAAAAGTGAATGAGCTGAGTGACCCATGCATTCTCATATACCACAGGCACAAATGCTTTGTTGGAGCACAGCAACAGTCAGTTGAGCAGCTTCTATTGACAGCTGGGCGCAGAGGAAATAGAGGTTAATGAGGAACAGAAAGCCAGTCGGCAGGCAGATGTATTTAACATTACCCTAGGGTATGGGGGAGCAATACACATTGTTACAGTATGGCATTATCAAAGGGAAGCACAGCAGTTATAATAAGCTGAGACTGAAGCCATTACAGCATGAGAGCTATATTTAAAAGTGTATGAGTAAACTACACGCTTGGCCTTTCCCTCAGAAATTAAAGCAGTAACCTGAGAAATTCACAATCACCTTGCTAGGAATTAAAATTTCTGATTCTTACTAGAATATAACAAAACACCAGATCTCATTTAATGTAATGAAGAGCCAGGCTGCCTGTTGGCATAATGAAAATGCATGTCAGAGCACTAAGAAAGGTGTCCAGGCTCTGCATTGCACTCTTTCCATTGATTCCAGGATGATTTGTTCATGAAATATCAATATTACTCACACAATACATTAACCAAGCTTACAATGTATAAAGCACACAATACTTCCTACCATTGTAGGAATGAAGATGCATGAAAATGTGCAGTACAATTGCTTCCTTCTCCCTCCTTTTTTACTTTAATTTACAAAAAAAAAAAAATATTAAAAATTGCTCTGAGTTTGTTTTTCATACTCAGGTGGCAAGAGTTGTTTGTGAAAGGGTTACGACACTACCTGGCCCTGATGCTATTTTAGGGTAAAACTAATATTTTATGAGATTGTCTGGCTCTGCTTGTAACAACATAACTTCGTCCCAAAGCAGCAGTTTATTTCTTCCCATAGGGTTTTGTAGGGTAATGATTTCACATCTCATGCCAAACTTCTAGATAGATGGTTAGTTCCAAGTTATCTGACATGCTCATACAAGTAGTGTACCTATTGGGCAAGCACTGATTCTAAAGAAATTTCAGGCATTAAAACACATCAGTGGGGTAAAAGATATCTCTTTATACTGCGTGTCTATATGAGACAGAAAATAACTATGACAGTGCAGTAAAGATCATGTTGGCATGAAAATGGGGTAGTCATCTTTGACAAGAAACAAAACGATTTAATTATGCAGTGATTCCCAACATATGCTATCAAATATTTATGCTACAGAACCACGTGCTCCATATGCTACATGCTAGCAAAATGCTGCTCTGATGACAATTTGGGGAACTCTGAACAATATTTCATCATCAAGGCAAAAATGCCAATCAGCACCCAGATGAAGAAAGAAAAAAAAAAACAGTTCTTAAAAATTGCTTAAAATATTCAGATACAAAAACTGTAGTTTTAAGATTTATCATGTATAAAAGTAGATGTCCTTGGCTCGGGTCATTTATCCATGATGCCAATGAAATACATGAATAGACTGAGTATTTTGCTTTTGGAAAGTGTATTTTCCCAAGTTTGTGCTTGAATATAAGTAGTATGGGGCACACCCTTACTAACTTGGCCCCATCCTGTCCAATCAGCTGCACGCTCAGCTAAACTGCAACTGTTCTCAGTCTCTTTTTCAGGAACAAAGTGTAAGCAGTTCCAGAAAATGTTCTTGAAGATAAGTTTGTTTGCCAAGTAGTGCTGCTTTTGACCTAAGTAACAGTTATGAAAAAGCATTTTGTTTATATGGGAAAACTAAACAAGAGACTTTCTAATCACTTGTCACATACCAGCCACACACTGGTTAGCCACAGGGCTTGATGCAAGCAGGAGAAGAAACTTCTCTCTTCTCTGGAAGCAATCAGTAAAGCAGATTTTCCCCTGGGTTGCGTTTTGCAGGCATCTCCTAAAATGAGAGGAATAAACATTTTAGGAATAAAGGAATAAAGCTCTCTTAGCAGCGAAAAATATCCTTTCCTTCACTACTGCACCTTATTCATGTCATTGCTTTTTGGCAGCATGCACATTTGTGAAAAAATTGTCAAAAAAAATCTGCTGAAGTATAGGAAGAATAAAATTTCAACACAGTTCTTTGTTGTTCACCCTGAGAGCTTACTAAGAATTTTAACCATTGATCCAGAATGATGCATTAGTTTTCATTAGTTCTGTGTTTTGGTTTCTCTCTTTTCTAATGTTTTGAGAAAAATATTAAAAATTAAACTGTTTTATTACTTATATATTAACAGTATTGTACATTTTAGGAGGGCTGCTCTGAAAGTAATGCCTCCTATTTTATTTTGTTGGCCCACAAAATCAGAAGTGGATGTTGGTGGTATTGCAGTAGAGATTGAATCTTTCCAACCAGTATTCCATTGCATTTTGTTGCCGTGTGACAGATGGCCGCAGAGGAACAGTCTGACAAAATGTTTTCTGACATGGAAGCACTTATGAAGGTGTGTCATCGAATTCCCCCTTGCAGCAGAAATGGCACCCACTGACGTTCGTTGCTGCTTACTGAAAATTGATGGAGACCAAACAGTGAATGTGAACACAGTGAGGTGGTGGGGGTGCATTTCTGCAGTGATGACAGTGCATCATCTCTGCTGTTGCAGATATTTATGAACGCAGCATGCACGCTCTTGTTCACCGTTGGTAAAAATGCATAGCTAATGGTGGTGACTGTGGAAAAATAATTTTTTTTTGTAGCTGAGTACTTGCTCTATCAGGTAGTGTTACTGTGTACTTTGTATCTATTACTGTTTCCATAGAAACAAATAGGAGGCATTACTTTCAGAGCAAATTATGTATATCCAGACCAAGACAATTCCTCTTTACTCAGTGCAGTCCAGGCAAGCTAAAAGGTTGGAAATCCATGCATTAGAACCTTCTTTCTACCCAGAGGTCTGCTTTAGATGCATCCTACAGCTAACTCTAAACTACCGCAGGCATTTGTCACCAGCAGGCCAGCGAGGGTGCCAGCTGACACAGTGAAAAACAAATGTGGATACTTTTATGATGCTGCTTTACTTGGGGATACAAAACATGTATATGATCTAGAGTCATTCATATATTTCTTCTCTAGCAACTTCCAAGTGTCCAAGCTCCATCTTCAGATTATGCAGTTTCTCTGATTTAAAAAAAAATATCCACCTCCATTGCACTGCTCTAAGGGACCAGGGGTTGAGGAGAGGATAGTCTGGGATGTGAAGAACAGTGCTAGTGGCAGACTCCTTTAAGATATTTGTCTTGGCACTGCCATTTTGAATAAGAAACTGGAACCATACCAAAGAGACGTTTGTACATTTAAATAATTAAAAGCTGTGCAGAACACATTGTTCAAAGCATAAATACGAGACACTGCCCAGGCTGCTTTGTTTCTGCTGGAGATCCTTAAACTCAGTTTCTGTTCCAGTTGCTTAACACTTTTCTCAGTTGCCTGGAAAAAGATAATAACATTTGTGGGTGATAAAGGTGATGGGTAATTAATAAATGGGATATATCATTGATTTAAGGAAATTTGGGTGGCCTGGCCTGTTGTCTGCAAGTGAATATCATGTCCAGGGCTCCTCACAGACAGCTTTAGGGATCTGCATCTGAGCAAGCAACACAGACTCCTTTTATAGTTAGTGGAGAGAAATAGGCATCTTACCTATTTCAAACATCTAGAAGTGCCTATTTTTCATTAATAACAGAAGAAATCTAGAGATACTGTTAATTTCTCACAGTTAGGGAACTTGAACCCATACTGTGTCCTTTAACTCAGCCAAATGTAATAGTTAGGATGGAAGACATCAAGCCATGTGTAAAGGAAAGGCACTGAGTGCCTCAGAGAGAACTCGATCAGTAAAGAAATGGGTTGTGCTGGAGAGTAACCAGCTGAAGACGAGTTCCTGTACACCACTGTGACAATCATTTGATAGGCACAGAGAGAAATCTGCATTGGGCAGCACAGTTATAGAGGACTCCCTTTTGTCACAGTGCAACCACTACAGAAGTACTAGGTCCTGTTCACAATTTATTAAAGAAGTTGACAATCTGGAGAGAGTTCAATGAACTGGGCTTTGAATGCTTTAGAGACTGGGAAACTTTTAAAGACTCACAGGCTAAGTAGATTATCCAGGAGATATCTGTTGGATGACTTGATGACAGGATATACTTTTGTACTTACTGAACAAGGCTAAGTGAAGGCAAATGGAGAATGAGATCTGATGGCTCTAAGCTGAAGAAGCAGAAATTATGGCTAGAAATAAATTACATATAATTATAATTAAAGCAATTAACCGTAGGAACAATGTATGACTTAAAGACTTTGATTTTCAACCACTAGCAATTGTTAAACCAAAGCTTAATATCTCAATGATCTAATTAAAATAAGAAGTCATTTAATTGTGTCTAAAGTGGTATGTTTCATGGTTCCTGTTAGACCACAGTGATTCCTTTTGGCTTCAAACTATATAAATAAACCAAAATCTTAGATTAAATCTTCATGGGCCAATGTTGTAAAATACAGGGTTATCGAAGCAAACACAAATGTCAGCACTGAGAAGTAGTCTGGGCAGAGCACTGTGAAAAAATTAACAGTCTACTTCTGATACCCAACCTCATTCATTCAGCACAACAGTGTTGTATCATCAGCCCTGATTTTCAGTCAAGATTTATTGAAAGGGTATGTTTTCCAGAGCTAGTAATATATAAAGTCAGCAAGCAAGACAAAACTGGAAAAGAGCAGGGAGGAATGGAGAGATAAGGTTTTGCAACAATAAAATGAATATTTCATGCATAACTTTACACAACTCATGTACGTGACCCATTGCCCAGAGAGGCTGTGGATGCCCATCCCTCAAGGTGTTCAAGGCCAGGCTGAGATGGGGCTCTGAGCAGCCTGATTTAGTGATTGGGTACCCTGCCTGTGGCAGAGGGTTTGGAACTAGATGATCTTTGAGGTCCTTTCCAGCCTAAATCATTCTATCATTCTATGTTTCTAACTCTGCAATCAGTGCGCATGCACAACCATGCAGTTTTTGCTTGTCTCTTTACTAGCTGACTTGTATCAGAAAATAGTGTTGCCAGCAGGAGCAGGGAAATAATCATCCCTCTGTACTCAGCTCTGGTGAGTTCACATCTTGAGTACTGTGTTCAATTTTGGGTCCCTCACTACAAGAAAGACACTGGAAAGCCTTGGAGCATGTTCTGAGAGGGGCGACAAAGCTGGTGAAGGGTCTGGAGCACAAGTCTTATGAGGAGAGGCTGAGGGAGATGTGATTGTTCATTCTGCAGAAGAGGAGGCTCAGGGGTGACCTTTTTGCTCTCTACATCTACCTGAAGGGAGGTTGTACTGAGGTGGGAGTCAACCTCTTTTCCCACGTAACTAGGGATAGGACAGGAGGGAATGGCCTCAAGTTGTGCCAGGGGACATTCAGGCTGAATGTTGGGAAATACTTCTCCAGAAGAGTGGTCAGGTACTGAAACAGACTGCCCAGGGAGGTGGAGTCACTGATCCTGGAGGCGTGCAAGAAACATTTAGAGGTTATCCTAAGGGACATGATTTAGTGGGAAATACTGGTGACAGGTGGATGGAGGTAATTTCCAACCTTGGTGATTCTGTTATTCTACCTGCAGCCTGCCAGCATGCTGTGAAGAGCAGGCTAAGGTGCACTGGGTATGTTCATTGGTATGGAGCTGCTGCCTCTGAGCTTCTGCATGGCAGAAAGGAAAGGAAACCAGTGGCCAGGGAGGAGAACTGACACACAGTAGCTGTTTTAACACATTTAACAGGCTTACACGTATCTCCTGGCCCTGGCGGCATGGCTTGTACTCGGACACCTAAACTATTCTACACTCTTAAATAACTAAGACTCCTGTGGGCTGGCTGCAGGGTGTGATGCTGGCTTTGTGCCGCCAGGCCACATCCAGGAATTGTTAGCAACGTTCAAGGTGGCATAGGGCAAAACTATGCCAGAGTCTGTGCCAGCAATTTAATAGGATCCATGGCCCCCTTCCAGCGTTGGGGCCTGGGCTCTGGCATTATTTGTTTTAGTAGAGCAAACATCCTGCTGGGGCTGCTCTCCTCCTCCACTCACCTGATTTTCCTCAGAAATGTAATAAACCCTGTCAATTGAGGCTAATTCTCACCAATGCATTCAAAATTATTGGCAAAGAACTTCAGGCAGTCAGCATGAACAGAGAACCTTAACGCCTTAGAAAAATAAGCTAAAAATAAACAGTCTGTGTATAATTTTAAGTTAGGCCATGTAGCAGGAGAATTAACTAAAATACGGACTCCATTATGCTGCAAAAACTACTTCTCCTCAGGCACATGCAATTTCTTGAGCTAAGCAGGAAATCAGAAGTCAATTTACTCTTTTCCTAGTGTTACAGCCAACATCATGGTGAGGGGAAAATCATGCTGGGAGAATAAACAAGACCAACAACAGCAAACTGAAACATTCCTCAAAGTCTAGGGTGCAAAAGGCTTCACAGTTAGCAGAACACGATCAATGAAATCTATCTTGCAACAATAAACAATGAATCGTAGTTGCATAAAATGAGTTTATTTTAAAGAGGAGGTTCAAAGGCATATGATCTCCACTTGGTTTATGTTTTTGCCATCTGTTTTTTATTCCTAACATTGAGGTTGTCCTAAATATGTGAAATATCTGTTCCTGATATTCCAAAGAAATGATGAGCAAAGCCCTTAAAGTCTGTTAATTTATACCTCAGAGGCTGGTTTCCCTCGAATATACTAGCTGTGTGCATTAAGCTTCATATGGGAAAGAAAAAACACTGACGCCAGCAGCTGTCATTGCATCTCTAGGTGAAACAAAGGAATGGAAAAGTGGTGAGGGTTTATTTTATTACTTATTCAAATCAAGGTTGAAACGATTTGCCTGGACTGTTATTACTTTCCTCATCTTGAGAGTGTCACAAAGCAAAAATTGTTTTCCCATCAAAAGGATGTGCCTTTTGCAAAGGTATTCTGCAGAAAGTTAGATTATTTAGGGCTCAATCAGAGTAGGGATATCAGAAACCCAAAAGCACTGAAATTGAAGGAAGTGAATTACAAATTACACACGCACATATATATAGCATTGTGTACAACTACTGCTTCTGGGTTTGTTTGTACCTAATTGTTTTGGCTAAAAGTTATAAAATAAAAATGTTTAGTACTGGTTATATCTTATGAGCTTATTACTGGTTGTGAGTGTTGCAGAAATCACACTTTCTTTTTCCCTCTTATTTCAGGCTGTGGAACATTTACTTTACTATCTTCTGCCATTGCTGCTGTAAGTGGACTTCTAATGGGTTATGAGTTGGGCCTTATCTCTGGAGCTCTTCTTCAGATGAGTAGTGTATTAGCGCTCTCTTGCAAAGAACAGGAAATTGTTGTGAGTTCCCTTCTTTTTGGGGCCTTGTTTGCATCACTTACTGGTGGATTCCTGATAGATCGTTTTGGAAGGAGATTTGCTATTATTATTGCATCATCTCTACTTGTGTTGGGAAGTCTAATTCTACTGCCCCATGAATCCTATGGAATACTTATTGTGGGACGAATTGCCATAGGTATTTCCATATCATTGTCATCGATTGCAACGTGTGTGTATATTGCTGAGATTGCCCCACAGCACAGAAGAGGCCTTCTCGTTTCGTTAAATGAACTCATGATTGTGATAGGCATTCTCTTTGCCTATATTTCAAATTATGCATTTGCCAGCGTATCTCATGGCTGGAAGTATATGTTTGGCCTTGTAATTCCGTTAGGTGCCTTGCAGGCTATTGCCATGTATTTCCTTCCTCCAAGTCCTCGTTTTCTTGTCATGAAAAATAATGACGAAGCTGCAAGAAAAATACTGGAGAGGTTACGGGAAACTTCAGATGCTACCAAAGAACTCACTGTGATCAAGTCTTCCCTGAAAGATGAACATCAGTATAGTTTCATGGACCTGTTTCGTTCAAAGAACAACATGAGGGCCCGAATGCTGGTAGGGCTCACACTTGTCTTTTTTGTGCAAACAACTGGGCAACCCAACATTTTATTTTATGCATCAACTGTTTTGAAGTCAGTTGGATTTCAGAGCAATGAAGCCGCCAGCTTGGCTTCTACTGGAGTTGGAGTGGTTAAAGTGGTCAGCACAGTTCCAGCCACAGTTTTTGTGGATAAAGTTGGAAGTAAAACTTTTCTGTGTATTGGCTCTTCTGTTATGGCAGTATCACTGGTCACTATGGGCTTAGTGAACCGTAACATACACATGAATTTCACCAACATCTGTAGAAGCCAGTCTCCAGAGGATACCTATCAGAGACCAGGAAACCTCACTGGTGTCACCAATGGGAGTCTCAAGGATCTCTTTTCTAGTATGACTTTACCAGAAAGACTCTTATTTGACTTACAAAGGAACCTTGATGTCACCAGGACAGGAGAACTGAACAGGACTACCCCAGCAGTAGGCAAAAGCATGATGGGGTCTCACATAGAGAGTGGGGATGTTCCAGCTGTCCTGAAATGGATCTCTCTGGCCAGCCTGCTTGCTTATGTTGCTGCATTTTCCATAGGTCTTGGACCAAGTAAGTGTTTCTTTTCTCTGATTCTTTGTTATTATTTATTTACAAGCAAATTAAGTGCTTGAATGACAAGCCCACAGGCAGTTTCCCATGTAAGCAAAACAGTGTTTTCTGCTAACATTCATTGGTATTGTTACGCACTGCTCTGATGGGCCTACAGTATACCCTTTACAAAGAGGTTTCACCCATTTGAAATTATTGGATTTATCTTCCTTCAATTCAGTGAAATTAATTGTTCATCTTCAGTGAAGCTAGGAACTGATATAAACCTTGTACAGAAAAGTTGCAGGGCTCCCTTCATGTTCTGATGTTTCTTTATACTGGGAAGGTTGATATGTAGTTATTTGCTGCTGCTAACCCATACATACAGCGAATAGCTCTCGGCATCTGCATGATCAGGCACCACCAAATCAATGAAAAGGCAACATGCCTTAGTCCAATTGAGGATCTGTCCTCCTGACTGCTTAACAGTCTTCAGAGATAGTGAAGAAATTCAAAGCATCATAGTGAGCACACTTTAGCAGAATCACCATTACTGCCCATACTGAAACAGCACAAATGGAGGAACATGAAGGGAGGTTACCTTACAACCTTCTCCTGAGGAGAACATTTCTGCCAGTCCCAGGTACCAGGATCCACATCTCTTTATTCTGTTTTATTTTAATTTGTTTCAATAGCACTTGCATATTACTGTATTTGAAAGGGCTGATTTTTTAAAGCCATGCTGCAGAAAACACATACACAGAGTTCATTGTTTATTAACTGACTCTGTGTGCTCCTGTGCTCTGGCTCAAACCTGACTTGCAAACACACTGTACTTCTTCTGCACTGAATAAAGCCTAACAATTACAGTAACAGCAGCTCCCCTGCAGTATTTATTTATTTTAAACATTGCTCACTGGGAGAGCCATGTGAGATAAATATTCATTGCCAGGGCAGCGAGCTTGGCCTTGTTATTGTAGTGCTGTTCCCTCTCTTACAGACTCTGTGAGGGCTAGACTCTGTGTTCAGTGACACAAGTTCAAAACCAGGGCTGCAGTCCTGAAAAGAAATGTTACTTGAGCTTTTTCTCAGGTGTTTCAAACACAGAGTTAACGATCCTTAGGGCAGTGATACAGATTCAGGCTTGAACTGCTGCTGTAAGCTACTTTCCTGTTGACCTGGCTGTTACTGGGTTCCTGGTCATTTGGGCTGGTCTGGCGTGACACTATTGATAACAATGCCCACTTTCCTGATGGTTATGGAAACTGAGGTGTGTTGCCAGGCTAATCTGAGAAGCCTATGAGGCTATTGTTTGTTTCCTGACCTCTTTCTTTACTCAGAAGGTGCTCTCAAACAGCAAACAGGGAAAAGCAGGCACCAAGTGAAGCAAAGCAAGGTGAAGCAAAATGAAGTGAAGGTCCAGGAAAGATACAGACATTTCTAAGTGCAGGCACACAAAAATACAGTGCTCATTCTAAACTAGCTATGTATAGAAAATGCAATGGTAAGGCAGTCAAGAAGTTGGAATTTGCAGCGGTTCTCTTGTGGTTGCATAGGCTGGGTTGGGGAGGAGGCTATGATTTCTATCTCATATGCGGCCTTCAACATCTGCTTTGAGTCCAAATGCCAGGATATATTTTAAAAGCCTAGATTTCTTATCTTTAGTGTGTCTTTCTTAGTTTAAAGAAAAAGTGGGTCTGTTAGCCTCTATAAAGTTAACAAGTTTTAACATGTTTTTTTTTTATTAATCTCAGCCTGATTTGTGGCTTAGACCAGATTGTTTGCCATCACCTGTTCTGCAGAAGGAAGAGGCATCAAGGCTGTGGCACTGCTTCCACTGCTCATTGAGCCTCAGCTGGATGCTGACTCTTTGTAGGCAGAATTACTGCCAACCCACACCTCTGGATTTTCTGTGTTATGGTCTCTTATACATGCTGGCTGTACTAGGGATGTGTGATCCCATCAGGCTGTTTTGGACAAATACCAGGGAGGTCTTGCGCTCTTTCTCCACCCTGTTTCAATTTCTGAAACAAAATCAGCCACTTTGTATCCTTGCTGTGCTACCTTCTGCAGGGATCTTAGGTGCTCCTCAGGGGTTGGTGCTGTGTCCAGTCCTACTCAACATCTTCATCAATGACCTTGATGAGAAGATAGAGTCCACCCTCAGCAAGTTTGCTGATGATACAAAGCTGGGACGAATGGCTGACATGCCAGAAGGCTGTGCTGCCATTCAGCGAGACCTGGACAGGCTGGAGAGCTGGGCAGAAAGGAACCAGATGTGGTTTAACAAGAGCAAGTGTAGAGTCTTGCACTTAGGGAGGAATAACCACATGCACCAGTACAGGCTGGGGCATGACCTGCTGGGGAGGAGCTCTGAGGAGAGAGACCTGGGTGTCCTGGTGGATGACAGGCTGGCCATGAGCCAGCAGTGTGCCCTGGTGGCCAAGAAGGACAACGGGATCCTGGGGTGCATTGAAAAGAGTGTGGCCAGAAGGTCAAGGAAGGTGATTCTCCCCCTCTACTCTGCCCTGGTGAGGCCTCACCTGGAGTATTGTGTCCATTTTCTGGGCTCCCTGGTACAAAAAAGACAGGGATCTCCTAGAAAGAGTTCAGTGGAGGGCTACAAAGATGATAAAGGGTGTGGAGCACCTTTCTTACAAGGAAAGGCTGGGTCTGTTCAGCCTTGAAAAAAGAAGACTCACAAGGGATCTGATCCACGTCTACAGATATCTGAGGTGCAGGAGACAAAGGGACGAGGCTGGACTCTTCTCTGCAGTGTGTAGTGATAGGATGAGGGGAAATGGCCAAAAACTGATGCATAGGAATTTCTGCACAAATGTGCATGCAAACTTCTTCACAGTGCAGTGACGGAGCACTGGCACAGGCTGCACAGAGAGGTGGTGGAGTCTCCTTCTCTGGAGATGTTCAAGACCCACCTGGATGCCTACCTGTGCAACCTGGGCTAGGGAGCTGCTTTGGCAGGGGGTTGGACTTGATGATCCCTAGAGGTCCCTTCCAACACCTATAGTTCTGTGATTCTGTGATTAAAGGAGAATCTGTGTAGTGCCACTAGGAAAATGGTACACCCTTCTTATGTCAGATCATACAACCTGAGCTCTATAATCTTTTTATAAATTATTTTTCCATTTTACTTTTCTGGGATTCTAGTCAAAGAGCTAGTTACTGTTCAAATGTGCACAGCAAACATTTCTAAATGCTGCTGTATTTTTCCATTAGTTCTCATTTATTCTCAAATTACATGAAGTAGATGGATTTTTAATGAATGAAACATACACTAAATGTATTCATTGCCATTTACCAAAGCACTCAGGCAACACACTGATGAGTACTCATAAGTAGAGAGTGAGAGATAAAAGCCATTTTTGCATTATAAAAGAATTCACAGATTAGTGCACATCTGCATCATCACTTTTTTGTTTCCGGGGTGTTCTGTGTTTGTACCACTAACCCTTAGGCAAGATGAAAAGGGAATTTCTGGTGCTCTGTTTTGGATTTATTATGCTTGATGGAATGGGATCTGCTGCTTGTTCACACTCAATTTCACACCATCATAAGGCTGTTTTGTAGGTGCAACAAATGAGTGTTCTGTCGTGCTGCAGAGCAGCACATGCTGTCTCTTCAGGGGTGTTTGCAGAGGCATTTACAGGCAGTTACTAGCAAAGAGATCTTATTTGCCAAGTAGCCTTGTCTGAGTTGACTTTTTCTGCACACTGAAAAGATCATATGAAGATGGAAGATACTTACAGAGACTAGGAGAAATCTCCATCTACATGATGAGTGAGGAACATGAAGGTCTGTCTCTGCACTGCATTCCATTCCATGACTATTTGCAGAGGCTGCTGGCACCACTGGAAATCTGAGCCTCAAAGAAATAGTCTTGCCATACCTTGCACAGGGAGCTGTGAGTGCAAGCAACTGAGATGAGTGCAGTGCGGAGGTAGATCACCAATTTGTCACTGAAGCTAACAGCTAGGTGTGACCCTCAAAATGATTTTAACACAAGGAAAACACTGAGGACTTCTAGTCAGGGCCAGGCCCACATACAACACAGATTAAACTGGAAGAGCTGTAGGAATCAGGAAAGCCAAACTCCTGGAGTAGCAATCTTGCTTTCCAAAACAAAGAAGCAGTGAATGTGGGACTGTTGGAGTTGGATGGAGCACATGCAAGAGAGTTTTCAATCTTAATAATTGTAGAGCACCTCTGGTCCTTCTGAAACAGAAAGTGTCAAGAATCCTTCTGCTTCTCTCACTGACCTAACAAACAATATCCAGGTTTGGGTGTTGGATGGCACTTGTTTACTAAAGATCTGGTCCTCTGTCTTCATCTACTCCTTTTGCATCATCCAGGATCAAAAGCTAAATATCACACATGTGTGGACAACTTGCCTCCACATTTTTTCATATATCCACAGGGATCTTTGAAAGCATACGCCCATGTCTTTTCACTGGGTGGTCTCACCAGTAAGTAGGTGAAAGTATGATTGTAGCACCATGCACGCTAATACAGAAATGCATGCGCCCTGGAGCTAATCCTCTTCATCCTGCAAAATCCAGACAGGTTCCAGCAAGCCCTGGGCTGAGAAGAAAGTAACATTAACTAGGTCTGCACATAAATGGCATCTGTTTCCTAGGCCTAAATTTGTTATGGCACGTGAAAAGTAAAAGTAAAACAGGACTTGGGCAGCATCTCTTATGTGTAACACAGGAGCCCTGCATGCAGTTCAAGAGATGAGGCCCAGTGCTATGCACAGGATTTTTTAATTTTTTTTCTATGGATTGGGTAATGATTTAATTGAGAGACAGGTGTTGGATGCATGTATTTGGATTGGGTGTACAGCACTGGTGTCTTGCTCAAAAGAGCTCTTTCCTCCTCCTCTGCTAGTCCTTGTAACAGTTTCCTGTACAACTGAGAAGTCTTTTAGGCAGTTGGGCAATGAACTTCAGGACAATGAGTTGGTGCAAACTGCATCATCTGTGTGGGAGATGTGAATGCAAATCAATGGAAATATCTATCAGTGAGGCCTGAGAGGCATTTTCTTGAGAAGATCCATCCTCAAAACCATGTAAATGCATAATATCCATAGGTATTTATCTCTCTGTGGAACTGGAAGACAAAATGTTCTATTACTACATATCTGTGAGCTGTGGTAAGATTTGTACAGCACTCCAGAGCCCAGGGCTGAACTTGCAGAGCTTTGATCTTGAGTGCCATCACACAATCCTCTCCTGGGAGACTTCTTGGAGCTACTGGGGTGCCCTGACCCTGAGCATTCAAAACCCAAGTAGCATACACACAATGCTCCCAGAGTAGGCCAGTGCCTACATTTGAAGGAATGTCTTCTGGGTCTCAGGGCTTGGCACAAAGGATAATCCCATACATAGATAGATATAAAATATAGAAGTGTTTTTTACATTTTTTGTAGTGGACAAATAAATGCATAAAGAGGCCAAGGAGGAGATTCAGAGCTTACAATAAAGCCATAAACATGGCTTTTATAGCCTCATCAAAGCTCCTGTAAGTAGGTGCTTGTAGAACTATCAGTACTTTGGTGTTAAGATCTGTTAAAGAGTGGAATAAGTTAAATATGAGATGTGTGGGACCCAGAGTTGGACACCCATCTAATCTTCGAGCAGGGAAAGATGGCAGGCTACCAAGATGCTCTTGGGTTTCTAGTTTTACATTGTTGTAATTCCTCCCATACGAGACACTGCAGTTTCCTGTCCCCTGGTACATGTGCTCCCAAGAGTGAACAGTGACCCCACTTTTCAGCAAGCCCTGTTGAGATGCACTATCTCAATGCAGCTTTCTGTGTGGGGCTCTCAGCCCCATGAGGAACATCAGTGAAGACATGCTCCTGCTGAGGGCAAATCTTAAGAGCAAATTTTTACAGATGAAACCCTAATTTGAGTTGAGAGATGCTGTTCCTAGTTTAAAGCTGGGAAGCTTTGCTGTGTTGAGTGTATCAGAGTTTAATTTATATCAGTTGAATGGATGCTTTAAAACTGAGCTAATAGTTTCCTGAAGGGGAATTTCCAACTTGCTTGGACATTTAATTGATATCTGAGCTGGATTCCAAAGATGATTAGCAGAGGGAAATATTTTCTTCATCTATGGGAAGAACTTTCAGATCCCTGCTCCCTGTCCTCTCTGGAGTAGCCCTCCTTTCCTCAGTGGTTATTGAGGGATTTTAGGGTGGTCAGCTACACTAGACTGTGAAATTACATTCCCATGTGAAACCCACCTGTTTTGTCTACATTTTTTCTGTGAAATGTTGGCGTCATTCAAATGCAAAGTTTTATGCCTGTGCTGGGGACAATAGGGAAGATGGAAGAATCATGAAAGGATTCTCAAGAAAAGTGAAATCTGTGGCAGTAATGAAGGAAATAAGACTCTTTTTCAAACTATCACTATCCTTATTCAATGTTATGTGGTGGTCTTTCTTTATATATTTTATTGGATTAGATGAGACAAAACCCAGACCTAGAGCATGGAAGTCCTGAGAATCATGCTGGAAACAAATTTACACCACTGGACTTTACTTCTGTGATTTTCAGATGAATTGGCTACCGAAGTGAAGACATGATTAATTAGCATGTTGAAATGCAAAACCTTTTCTGTCTTTCTACTAAATGTGTCTCTAAAAAAAACCCAGAACAGCTAGTTTTAACACATGATACTGAACAGCCCAGAGATCTGACCACAGATGTCACGTCTCCTGTCATGTTTATGATCCAGACTGCATAGGGCTGCTTTATTTCTCCATAACAAAATGCTCCTGAACCAAAACTAGGCTACTAAATGCCCCAACAGAAACAAGAAGTCCTTGTAGGAAATAGAGCCATCACAAAGTAAATGCTATCTCTCAGTGGATTTAGTCAGTTACCCCTATGTTTTGGAAGCCATATGGCCTTGCACTTGGAAAACAAACTGATGAAAGACAGGGGTGCCTAGAATTCACATCAGTATCTTTGTAAGAGTAGTATTTCAGCCTTCTACAAAACATGTAGCTATTGTATTAATTTATAGTGCACATAAATTTGACGTTAACAGGCATTCGTGCTCAGCATTGCCTCGCATCATATTTGTTTGCAGTGCTTTATTTTTGAGCTTCTGCATTTTGCACAGCATCTGTGGCTCAGCCTTACGCTTCACAGAAGTGACAGCATTGGTTTCATATTGTTTTGTCATTAGTTCTGGAAAAGGAGATAGCAGTGGCTATTAGATCAAGTGCTCAAAAATAAGCAGATGCTTAAATGCTTTCTTGGATTTGAACCAGAATAATAAACCTGGGAAATGGCAATGTTTCACTGTGAATCAGTATGGAAAGTCTTATTTTACTTAGTTAAAAATGGTCTCAGATTCTTTATTTTAAGACAAAATTCCTAGCACTCTGCATTTGTACTGAATCGTAGTTTAATGCATGCATACATGTGGTTTGAATATGAAACCTCTAGAATTCATCTGGTTAATTATTCTTGTGTTATTCAAACACAACTTTGTGTGGCCTTTATTTCACACTGTTTTCACCAAGCTGCAGCAGTAAGACAGGCATGCCAAAATGAAAAATAAAGGAAGAATTGTGAATTACCTACTCACCTTATTGCCCTTCCCTGGATGAGCTTCATCTGCTTCTTGTTAACATGTCACTTCATTGAAAAATCAGTTTGTGTCTTCATTATATGATTAATAGAAGTTCACAAGAAAGTTTTGGATAGCTCAATGTTGAATTAACAAACTTCAAATTGCAAGGTTGAGGGTTCTTTAAAGTACCATCCAAATAGGTTAGTTTTATATAACTTAATGGGATCTACAATTTTGGGAGGCCTTTCACATTTAATGTGAAAAATGTCATTAGGCAAGGATGTTTTTGCAGTACTGAGGCATGGCAAAGACAGCAAGAGCTCCTCCTTAGCAATTTTAGAGCTCCATTTTTCAAGGAGCAGAGCAATCTTGTTTAACCATGACACTGAAATTTGGCTGTACATCGAGGTGCACAATTGAAACCTGGAAGTAATTTTCACTGGTGTTCATAGACTTTGTTCTGTTCATAAGTGTACTTTCAAGAAGGTGAGGGAATGTCTTTTAGAAGATCAGAGCAAGAGCTTTACATTCTGAAAGACAGAATTTTCAGAATGGGTGACAACACTACACCCCAGCATGGCATATTCTTATGCCTCCTCAGTGACGGTGCTTCCATTTGCACTTGCGAAGCGCAAAATCTGGCCTTAAGAGAATTGTCTAGAAAAGATAGGTGGCTACATATCTTATCATATGTTCCAGTGAGATCTGTGGCATAGTTCATAAGGGTATATGTCAAGCTTTGTAATATCCAGTCTCCATGGGGAGAGGGGGCTGAGAGGAATTTTTCAGAAGCAACCTGATCCTGGGCAAGATTTGTGAAAAGACTAGAACTGTAAGAAGGATTTTGAATGTGAAGACAACATTTTATTTCACTTGTAGAGACCATCAAACTAAAGCATGCATTATAAAGTATGAAAAATTACATACCAAAAAAGTAAAAATGGCAACCACATAACCTACAGGCAGTGCTGAGGAAGGTGGAGACTAGCAGATGAAGTGCAGAGGATGGCCTGGTGGGTAAGGCACTGCATGGAGTTAGGGGATGTTTTATCTCTTAGGCATCTGTGTTCCTGAATTTCTGGGAGGAAATCATGGAAAATTTCCTGAGAAGGAAGGGGAGCACAAGAAGTCATCTAGTTTTTGTTTTCTTTGAAAATCTTCTCTTATGAGTGAAGGAGCACTGAAAGGTGTCTTGTGTGATGGGTGAACCCAAAGTCTTAAAAATTCCTCCTTGTTGCCTCCCTCTGCCCCAAAGGAAAGCAAAGCATGAGCAGCAGTGAATGGTAAGGGACTGAAAAAATGGACCACTGTGGCCCTCTCAGTAAACGAGTCTCTGTTTTAGAACACTTCTTACCCCTGCCAATGAGAGCTTTCTGAATTGTGTACACAAATATCTGTTTTACAAGAACAAAACCATAAATTTCCCCATCAATAGTTATGTACCAACAACACTTCTCTGTTGCACACCTCCCAAGGCCCAATATAGGTTTTTGGATACTAGAAGAACAAGTTCATTTACCCCACCCAGTTGGGTAATTTCTCCCCTCCATACTTTTCTGAAGTGAGATATGTGAAAATATGAACCAATCCATGCACAATTTCCTTGTGGATTAGGGCCTCTGGCTTCTACAGTCATTCCTCTGAAAATGCCTTAGAGGATTATCCTGGATTCAATATTCTGAACAAACAAACACCTACAAACAGGAATACACATTTCAGTTTTTAATTAAAAGGCCATTTTGAATGACTGTATGTGATTCATTATAATCAAGGATGTTATCTCTTGAAAGACTGTTTTCATGTTTTTCTCTCTTTTTTTTTCTTTCTGCTTGCTCTTCAAGCTATTCTGACTTGATGGGTAAGTATGAGTGCACAACAGAGGATGAGAGACAGAGATGCTGGATGTGAAATCCATTTGCTAACAGAATTGTCATCTAATATACCATCTTAAAGCTTCTTCTATTAGAGGACTTGAAAAGAGATGTAGATAATGATATGCCTGTCTACACTAAATCTACGATGTAGCCTTCTGATGCACTGTTACTGAGCAAGATGGGCCCCAAATCACATTAACTGAGACAGTTCTTTCACTCTTATATCCTCTTGACTAGTAATCATTTGGGTACAAATCATTGATATAAGAAAACTCTTCTTGTTTTTGACATCTTTGAAACTGCAAGCAGATGGAAGGTATCACTGAAAATAGACCTAAGAAAATACTGAACTGCTTCACGAAACAGGAAAACTCATGCCGAGCAATATGTACTTTTTGAAGTGCACAGAGATTAAAATTGCAATAGTAAAATAAAAATATGTGTTGAAATGCAAGTTTAAGTGCAGGATCACAATGGTGATAAACAGTTTAGGGGAGAAAGACACTACGAAAAAATCAGAGGTGATGCACATCTTGCATCCCTCCTCAAATAGTCCAGGCAGTAGGAGATGAACCAGTGTACTGGTCTTATGGTCCCTTCCCCAAAACCTTCCTACAGTTTGAACATGAACTAGAAGAGGCAAGAGTGAAAGGTGAATTCCCTCAAACACTGTGAAAACTGTTTGGGCTGTATATTAGTGATGTGAATATTTTGAACTGTGGACCATTATTTTTATGTACTCTACTACAGCCTGAGAGATAAAGTCCCACTTGTATTAACATACGATACTTGAGTCAACCTGAAGGGTTAACCGTTAGAAATAGAAATGTACTATACCAGAAGAAACGATAAAGAATCTAAGCTCTGTCACACCATGCCAGCTGCTTTTGTATCAACAGAAGTGTTAGGCCTCTTGCAACCAGCGGTTATAAAATTGCTTGGAGAGAAGCAATAGTTGAACTTTCCAACACCTCAAAGGCCGTGGAATGAGGCACATGTCATCTTTAGCAGCAGAGGTGGGATCCAGCCAGAGTCATGAGATCAGCTGAGGCTTCTCCTGGCTCCCTAGTTCCACAGTAGTAGAAGCATTCAGCTCCTTTCCATGTGCACACAGAGACTGATGGCTGCTCACCCACTCTCTGAAAGGAATACAGCCTTGTGTTTACTCCATATTTGCCAGCTATTAATTTTGAGCAGCCACTTCAGTCTCACGTTATGGGGCAGTGCCACAGAGACAAATAGCTTTCATTAAATGGATGCAATGTCCATCTGCTTTGGTCTCAGGCAAAAAAAAAAAAAAAAAAAAAAAAAAGAACAAACGTGGGCAGAATTTCAGTCCAGAAACCAGGTATGTGAAAATCTCAGGGAGGGTCATGAGCCTGGAAAAACAAGTAGTCTTGGTGAAGCCATGTCATTTGAATTCCTTCTTCTTATGGCAGATCCACAGTTGCTTGCTTGCATTCTTGCTTAATTTTGTTAATTTGTTACATATTCTTGGAGAGTCTGCCTGCCTTGCTGGTGGGATAATCCTGTCCTCCTCTTCCCTTTCCTTGAACCTCTGGTTTCTGCGCTCTTTCCAGAGCCTTATGTACTTCTGCTTACCTCCCTCCTAAGCTGTACTCAATCTCTTTTCAGAGTTTGTACCTCATCAACTTGAATTCTTTCAACAATTCCAACAGCTGCTTCTACATTTCACCACATAGAACTTGATGTCACACAATACAGGTAGAGGAAAGGAAAAAAAAAGCTAAGCAGCAAATGAATAACAATGGATCTAATATTTCATTAATGTGAACTGCTGAGCAGTTTCCAATTTGCTTCTGCCTCCTGGCAGGAATAAGGTCAAAACAAGGACATTTTTCGTTCATGTACCATGAATGTTGAGTACACACAACCTCACAGCATTGCTTAGATGTCCTTAGACATTTCTGCTTCTCTGATGTAAGTCTGAGGTTTTTTTTATTAATACTGTTTTTTACATAGGTAGAATAAGGGAGAAAAGGCACCTCTTTACTTACAGCCCTAATGAAAAGCTCATTATATTGTCTACACTGGTTCAAATAAAGGGGTCCTCAATCCATTATGCATTTCCAGCTACAGCCAGTAGCAGGTGCTGAGGGAACATACATTAAGAGAAGGCACATGCAACATGCACAGCAAGTCCTGGCTAGTTTTGAGGATTCGAGAATGATGCTGGGGATTTGTTTCTACTGTTGTTAGATAGTCCTGACGGATCCTTTTCCATATGTATAGAGAAAAATTGTTTTAATATCCAGCATTTCGTCATCTTAACTCAGTAATATTTTTCACATCCTGTGCAAGTCAGCTCTGTAGATAAAATAAGCATCGCCTGGAGAAACATACTCCTGTCTCCCTTAATAGCTGTCCCTGTCAACTTCACTCAGCTTTTCCTGGTTTGTGACTTCTAAAAAGCAATGTAAACCTCTCTCCTGTCCGCATTCATAATGTTATAAGCTTCAGGTCTATTGCCCTCCACTGTACCTTTTCTAAGCTGGAGTCCTCATCTGCCTAATTGCCCTGTTCAGGGCTAATTTCACAACTTTCTATGTGGCACATAATAGCTCTGAGCTGAACAAACCTGCACATAGCACGTCCAAATCAGGGGCACAACATGTGTGGGAGACACTACTGTATTTCTAACACCTCTCTTCACTCAGTCGCTTTACTGTGCTATTTATTTTAATTTTATTTTGTTGTATCTATATTTTAAACATCTAATCAGGTAACAAACATTCTCCATACCACCACTAAAGCATTCACTGCAATTGCCCTGCTAATTTGTTTTCCTTACAAAAGTCATACTTATTCTAATATTTTTCTCCTTTTGAGACAAAATATTATGATAAGCTCCTTTCATTTCTACAGTAATTTTGATTTTGAAATGTTACAGCCAATAAAACAGAGCATCTTTGACACAGTTACACCTTGAGCAACTGCTCAGGTTTAAAGCATGATACATTTTTATTCTCTCATTAATTATCAGGCATATCACTAAAAGAAACCATAATCTATGCCAGATAAAATGTAGGCCTGTCAAAGTACCCCATCTTGCACTTTATACAGTCTGAATGGGAGTAGCTGAAATCTCCCATCACCATCGTCATTATTATTGTGATTCCTTTACAGTCTCTCATCCTTTGTACAGAGATGGATCCTTTGTACAGAGATTGCCATCTATTCCACCAATAGCAGCTGGGATTGTCGAAGCAGTCACTGAAAACTGTTGTGTGTGTGCAGTATGATTCCTACTGTGATGTCTTTCTACAGTAATGTTGGACTCCCTAGCAGAGAGAGAAGAGTATTGAAGATTGTGAGGGGGTGGGGGTGTGGGGGGGCATTATTTGGACCCTGGTTTCAAGCAAGTGCTGTTTTCCCCTGTGCACTGCAGCTCAGTGGAGGCACAGCAGCCAGTTCTGTGTGGAGACTATGGGAGTGCACAGGTTATATTTCTGCAGGGCTGTGTGCACAAGGTAGCAGCAGCCATTGTGAAGGAAGCAGAGCCTAGATCCTGGTTCCCTGGGAGAAAGCCACATCCCTCTGTACCTACAGCATCTGCTGCTTTTTGGCAGCAGTACAAATAGTAAAAACAGTCCCAGAGAGGTGCTAAAAGCAAAGAATTGATCGTTATCGCTGCCTCAGTTGGGGAAGGGGATAAACAGAATGTAATAAGTGTCAGATTTCTACAATTGCTATTTCTCTTGGGGAAATTAACTTCTTCATGCCTAGCCAGCTAAGCAGAAGTCAGAGGCATGTCAGAGGAAGCAGCTACCATTAGCAGACATGAAGAACAGATTTGCTGTGACTACTGGTTGAAATAATAATGGCTAAGCACTACTCTAGCTAGTGCAAATGCTCATGAATTTTGGTTTCTTAACAGGAAAACACAGTGTTTTAGCCCCATAGATGTTTCACATTAAGACAGAAAGGGCCAGCCTATCCTTGCAAAAATGCATGGCATTGGAGCTGCAGAAACATCACAGTTTCAGCTGTGGTACATGCAGCCCCTCATGCCCACCCAGCTCAGGGCTTGCTCCATTAGCAGAAATGAAACAATGTCCATCTTCTTCAGGGCCTCTTCAAGCAGGCACTGCCAAGTGCTTGAATGAAAGAAAGCCCTTGAATGAGCAAAAATAGAGGAAAATACTCAGAGAAAAAGTTTATTCCTAACCCTGACATCTAGAGGTTGTCTTGTCCCCTGCAGAAAACAAATCTGAATTCTTTCAGAGTCTATTTTAACCCTGCACTATGAATATTCTCTTTGCCAGTCTTGATGTATAATCATTTCTCCAGCATTGCTCAGCTTCTGGCTGTAAGGATTCCCTGTGGTAATGAAGCCCACAGGCTGGATACCTACTGCTAGAAACAGTGTATTTGCATCCCAATTGCTCTCTGTATTGCTCTGGGGCTGGCACTTCCTACAGTGACATGCTGTACCGCTGTGGCTAACAATCTGTGCTTCAGCAGCCCTGATGCTGAAGAGGGGGCAGAACACAGCAACAAGGTTCTCATGCACTGCTAAGGCTTGGCTTTGCTCAGGAGCCAGGCAAGCTGGCCTGACAGTGAAGAATACCTGCTTCAGATGCAAGGTTTCTTTTCACTTGCTCCCCCCCCCCCCCTCCATTATTTGTAGAAACTACACAAACTTTAGATTAAGCCATTTATTTAGATGAAAGTTTGCTTCCTCAGCAGAACATATTGAATTTGCTGTGATCTAAGTCAGCAAAATAGAAGTCTCTCTACAGCTTTCACTGTATGATGCTCTTGTGTCTCTGTAACAGTATCAGGCTCTTATACATTGCAGTCTTGATTCCTGTTCCTACTCCTGGGCTATCATCACCACTGTGCCAGGTGTATCTCAGCATGGGAGGAAAGCTCGCTGTAATTCTCCGTAAAACTAACTAAATAAATAAATCTGGGTCAGCTCCAAAAACTGTTACTGAATTTGAATCTGTAGTAGAAAGAGATCTAAATTTGAGACTGCTGGAATCTGCTCTGCTGAGTCAAGGCCCAGGTTTCTTTGTCTTTCAGTTTGTCCTTCATAGTCTTTTCCACAGCATTTTTCCTTTCATACCTTCAGCACTTCAGTCTCATAGGAATCCTGCAAACATCCAAAGGGCCAGCACAGTGTAATACAAGCCCAAAAATCAGGACATCTGCCTTCATTTATCTCTCAGTGAACTCACTGATTCATGGCAGAGAACTGGAACAGCAGACCTCCCTCAGCAAGATGGGCTGATTTATAAGGAGGCAGAAACACCCAGTACTGCTCTGAGGCCCAGGATTACTTTGGTTTGCTGCCCCAGCTGTATCAGCATTATGTCACCGAGTTGTTTATAGAGCTCCGTTTCATTAACAGATGTGCTGTCAGAGCTCACCTCCAGCTTTTCCTATTTCCCAGGTGATGGCTGGAAGGTGACAAAGTTCCCACTGCTGGCACTGCTCAGGGTGGGCCCTCAAGGGGCTGGGCCCATGCACACATAACATCCCCATTCAGGTGGCTCCAACTGAAGCCACCTGAAGTTACAGCAAGTCATCATTTCAAACATGTTTTACATTGTTTTATTCCATTTCAGTGTCCTGGCTGGTCCTGAGTGAAATTTTCCCTGGTGGGATCAGGGGACGGGCCATGGCTTTGACATCTAGCATGAACTGGGGTATAAACCTCCTCATCTCCTTGACGTTTTTGACTGTCACTGGTAAGATTTCTCTGTGTCCTCCTGAGCTGATATTCTTCTCATGGGGATGTAAAAAACCTCTCCTATGCAAACAATGCTGCTGAAATTGCACCCACTGTGTCCCAGGAGCCAAACTCAGGAACTCACTTGGGTGATCTATGTTGATGTCACTTTAGTTTCCTTCATACCTTTCTGAATCTGCCTGTTGCAATTCTGAGTCTCCCATGGACCACTTCAAAAAAGCCATTTCTAAAGTAAGATGAAAATAGCTGACGTTTAGGATTTAGTCCTGCTCCTTCTGAAGCCACTGAAACTTTTGTTCTATATTAGATCACACCTTTTTGGGAAAAACATAGCTTTCCTCAGGAAAGAAAAAAAAAAAGACCATTCTAAGACCATTCCATAGAAATCAGTCTTTCTTTTTGCAGGATTATCCTGTCTTTGAGCAAATTTCATTTAGGAAAAAAAAAAAGTGTATTTGGAAGGTAAAAGTGTTTCATGTTTTAATACAGGAAAGTAGACTATCAGTACAGTATATAATCAAGAGAAAAGCTTAAATGCCAGCTTTGAAATTCATTGATTGGCAAATATTTTTCCTAATTTTATTTCATAGGATGTTTTGCAAATTTTGGTTTACAGTCTTTCTCTGAAGAAAATGTGTACTGAAAGTCAAACTATACAAGAGAACTGAGATTCCAAATTAACTTTAACTCTACATTACTCAGCAACAGATGAAGAGACAGGCAAGCAACTGTTATCAGACCCACAAAAAGTTGAGGTGATTTCATCCTGTTATATATATATTTAAACTGAATATTTAAATTGAGTGTGATCTCTATGACCAAAATGAGTTTTACAATGGCATTTTCTGAGAGAGAGAGAGGGAGAGAGAATTCTTTTTTGATCAAAATGAGGACAAAATATACCAGCTTAAATGTACTGTTTCTACACTAGCACATTAGCTCCTTCAGAAGCAATTTTTCCAGTTGTCTACACTTCTGACACTTTGGTTTCCATCACAGAGCAGTCCCGAACTGCTTTTTGACAAAACCAGATGGGAAAATGTACTATAGATGGAAATCAAACAGTGCACATCTCGGATTCTGGTTGACCTGGAAGTACTCTCCTGTCATGCAGCATTGCTTGTTAATATACACCTATCCATTGCTCTGGGCTCAGTTACAGAGAATGCCGATCTACAGTAACTCAACTGTTTTAGCAGATATGATCTGGATTTCTCAAAGTGTAACTATAATCAATTACAAATTTCTAGTCTGAGGTGGAAAGGCGGAATTGGAAAATCTATCTTCAGACAAATTTATGTGGAGGTCACTATGGCCAACAAGTATCTGATGTGTAAGATAGCAGTGGGAACAGAAGTTTCAGCTGCAATTTTTAGCTCAACTGACAAATGTCTCAACATTCTGGTTTAGTTTTAGCAGGAAAGTACACTAAGGGCCTGCCTATACAGCAGCTTGTATGTGAGCTTTCCAAGAACATAACAGCAGTTGCAGAGTCCATCCCTTCAGTGTGAGGACCTATCTGCCCCCTTGAGCTCAGAAAAAATGTCAACAACCCTGAGCTCTTGGCTGGCCCCATTAGGAATTAGCTCTTTGGTCTTTTTTTGATGCAGAACTCACAGCTTACAGCAGAAATACTTGGAACTGACAGCCTGGTGGGATTAACTGAGTCAACTGCCACAGTGTGAAAAATGCTCTTATTACTCCATGAAAGAATTTGCAATAAAAACAGACATGGGTGGAATTTCAAGGCACTTGTGACCCCCAGTGCCCTACCATGAAACAGCAACAGTAGTTGCTCGCTGTTTCTATCCAAAGTGACAGCAAACAAAATAAATCAATGGGTTTATGCTAAATGGGTCAATATGGGCTCCTTAGGTTTTTTTTCATGAAGACTGAAATAGCAAAAACATTTCAAATTATAGTCTGGCACAAATGATAGGGCCAAGAATAACAGCCTAACTGCTTTCTAACTTCTGTGTGTTTGGGGCTGTATTCTATAGAAACATGGCAGCAGAAAAAGAAATATTTGAAAATTAAGGAGTTCTTTTCTCTGTTCTCCCTCTACAGAGCTTATTGGCTTGTCCTGGGTGTGTTTCATTTACACAGTAATGAGCCTAGCATCCCTGGCTTTTGTTATTGTGTTTATACCAGAGACGAAAGGATGCTCGTTGGAGCAAATATCCATGGAACTGGCTAAAGAGTAAGTACAAAGAATGACTGCATCCCCATGATGCATGAGAGACAAAGCTTTTTGTTGCTGTGTACTAACAAAAAGGGAATCCAAGCTGATATTTTTTGGAACAGTCATTTTTTTTTTCAAAGCTTGAGTTTGCACGTGCTAATCTCTCTGGCAAAGCAAACACTTTATTGTTGCTGGAGGACTGGCCCAGAAGGGATGGTGGCTTCCAGCAGCACTAATGACTGCCAGACTCCCCAGCACAGTTGCTGAGTGGTCTTTCAAGAAGGAAGGAGCCCTGCTCTCCCATTTGAGCTATGTGCCTTGGCTTGCAGACAGGAAAAGGGAAGGAGAATGATCCCATCTCCAGTACTTCAAGCCTCCATGTGAGTTTTGATAGCTTTTTTTGATGGGGAATTTTGTGTGTGTTTACTAAGTCTGTTGGCTTTCTGGACTCAATTTTTATTATCAGTGTGATGTTGATAATCCCCCCATCCTTTTTATTTATTTTTAGCTATTGAATATATATATATATGTGTGTGTGTGTGTGTATGTATATTTATAAATATATAACAAAGCAGACTCTCCTAATGTGTCCAAAGAGGATGTGTACTTTGTGTAGCTGCTATTTTTACCAGCCCAAAATCAAAAGGCAGCATGGCTTCCACACTCTTCTGGTGGAGGCCTGGGATCTGGGCCTTGCAAGGCCTTTGAGGATGGTGGGGGCAGCCCTCCTGTGCAACATGTCCTACTGATATAGTAGGACTCAATAGCAATTATTTATTTATTTATTTATTTATCTATTTGTTTATTTATCTTATTCTCCAGCAAATACATGAAGACTCCCTTGTGCTGGATGAGCCAGCGCAGGGAGAAGCTGGTGCCGGTGGAACTTCCCAACATGGAGAAAGAACAGTTCTACTAGAGCTAGGGCAACCAACGCACCCTTTGCCAAAAGACTGACTCTGGAAAAAAATAACACTAACACTACGATGGGACACATGGTATCTTTGTCATACACAAGATATTCTCTCTTATTTTTTAGTAGATCTTCTTTCAGTGGTAGTTTATGGCCAACATTAAAGATTGCTGTAGTCTGTAACTCATAGAACACTAGGCTCCATCTGTTTCAAACCAGAATCCCTCACCTCCCTTAGGTTACTCTGACACACAGAAGGTGCATGGAAGCCAGAATGCTGTGTACAGTCCTGTTATCTATACTCAGCAAGAGCTCAGAGCTGCGAAAAGTTACTGGAGTGCCAAGAAGAAGGAAGAATCTGTCTCACAGGAGGAGACTGACAAAGACAGGTCAGGCTGCCCAACACAGGGCACGCTGGACTTCAGAGTGGCACAAAGGGATTTCTGAAACAGTCATTGCTGCAAAACAAATTTTTGTCACTCCAGCTCTTGGTTATTGCTTACCACATGTATCCTAAATTACTGAACCAGCCTGATAAAGGGTTAGCTATATGGCTCCCATAAAATAACTTTAGCCTATTTTTCCCTAAAAGGTTAATGAACTGTGGTGAAATGATGAGTAGGTTAATACTTATTAGCAAATAAGTAAATGGCCCAAGAACCTGCAAAGACTTTAAAAGCATGCTGATTGTCTTGGCAGCCACACAGTGGCATTTCTCTCAGCATTTAATAGAGGAAGTAAGACTGACATGGTCAGCTGGCATACTGATACTACTTTGGACTACGCAACTGATCCCACTTTATTTGCAGTCTCATAGCATTAAAGCCATCTGACCACATTCTGCACTAAAGGAACTTACTGGTCAATGTAAAGTTCTACTCCTGGACAGAATGAATCAGTTCTGATCAGATTCTGAGGCTGTCACACATTTACACACTGACTTTGTAATTTTGGAGGAAAACATCTGTTAGCACAATTAGTACATGTTCAAAACCCAAAAAGAAACTATTGATGCCAAGGTCATGATTTACCAGATGTCACTGGAAATTTAGCTAACCTCGGGACTTTAGTTATCTACTTAGCCGAAACTATGCCACAACTTTCTTACATTGTAAGCTTTTTAGGAACTAGTGTCAAAATTTTGTTGGACTTCTTGTCCTAAGGTCAGGCAAGTTGTCATCACAACACAGAATTTTTAACTATGCAGATCCTTTGTCATCTAAAACAACCAAAACTCCTGAAGAAGCTCTTCCACCAAACTTCTAGGTGGTTGGTGAGTTGGTTGGCTTATGGCTGCCTTATTTCTGACGTGCTGATCCAAGAGCCATCAGTGCTCACAGCAACATCATGAGTGTCACAAGACTCATCTACTTTGGGAATACTTTAGGAATGCATAAAATAGTGCACATAAGGCTCAGGAAGATACAGATTAGGGAACACATAATATATCAAAGATTAGGTAAAATCTTCTGATAAAGGTATATGTAAGCACTATTGACTAAGTCCATAAGAAGCAAGAAGAGAACAAGCATAAACAGGCTACACAAAAAGTGGGGCCATGCACCTAAGCTTCAGGTGACTCAGAGTGAAGACCCCTCCAGAAGGAGTAAGCTCAAGGGCCTCAGGTACCCACTGCTGAAAGGACTAACCAAGCTGGGGATAATGTGCAGGATTCCCATCCCAAGTTCAAATCCCACTCTGGACCTGATGTACATCCAGCTTTCCCATAGACATGGAAAACTTGGTTTCCTTTACGTTGAATTTTCCAATAAAAAATGAAGACCTGCCTAGAATTTTGTCTGAGCACTACAGTTCCAATAAATGTTAAGTGGTTAGAAGAGGCCTCTTTGCCACAGCATGGAAGAGATCCCCCCAGCAAGCAGTGTCCTTGCATTTTCCCAGCTGCACCAGTAACAGTTTACTCAACACTGCAGCAGTGACAAAGGTAAGTGCATTCCTGTAATTGCTACAAGTAGTCATGAAAAGGGTGAAAAATGTGTGAAAGCACAGTCAGAGAATAGCAATGCAAGGATAGCTAGGTTGGAGCCATGGATGGGGAGGGTACACAGAAACACAGGAGAGCTTTTGCAATGCAAGTGGAGTGGAAGCCAGAAATGAACAATGGAAGTAGAGGGAAAGGGGCAGCAAAGTTTTTAATTGTAGGTGAGTATTCACCGAAGGCTGAATTTTTACTTGAATATTTCACACATACCTCAAAGCTCTGTCTGATTCAAGAACCAGAAAGTAGCCAAAACATACAAGATTTTTTTTTAATGCTAGGTTCAGCATCCTGAGTCAGTCTTTACTTGTTTCTTTAGATCTAAATGAAGAATAGTTTTGACAAATGTCAGTGCCTTATTACTGGAGAAAAACAACAACAAAACATTCTATTATCAAACTGGAAAAGATACTAAAATATTGGTCAAACTGATGATGCCATGTAGTGTCTAATGAGTGTGTGCAAAGCCTACTAAGCACTAGTAAAAAGCAAAAGATCCAGAAAACATTTCCAAGCACTTGCAAAGAGCTACTGCAGGTTGGGCCTGCTAATACTGTAATGCTTTTTTTTTTTACATCAACGCTGGCATTTTTTTAAATTATTATTATTAAAATCTAGGAGTTACACTATCTGTTCTAAACTCTCGGGAAGTCTTGTCACAAAAACACTGGGTCCACCATTTTTTTTAATTCTGAGAGCTGTTCAGCACTGATGTCTACTGAAACCTCTCCACCTGCTGGTGATTGCATTTCATTCACATGCATAGCACTGAACCAGCTTCACAAGACATCTTCAGCTGACTCTGGGTAGTCTTTCAAATATGCTGCAAGTTTATCACAGTCATTCCTATACTAACAAATGTCTTAGATTAAGGAATAAGATATACTTTCAGTGGCAGCACAGTGCAGGAAATTCACACGTTTCCTGATCTGTGACTTGACAGTGACTGCCAACATTTTCAATAGCATTAATTGCTCTGGTTGGTACTGCTTTTGGATAGCTAAACATACTTTTGCATGTATAATCCAAGCCCATACTGACTTACAATTTCTACTACATCACACTGAATGCAACGGGCTTCTGTAAATTCCTGCTGAGCATCACAGTTTCCAAAATAAGTCTCTGCTGTAATAAATTCTGTAAGTGTTCACACAAAAATAAATTTAACTTGGAAAACACCATGGGAATTATCTTTCCAGAGACAGAGATTTTGGCTTCTTGGTGAGCTTTTCTGAACTTTCCCCACACACAAACTTTTAGTGCAGAAATAAATAAGTAAAGAATCTAGTATTTTTTGAAGATGGCACAGTTCCAACACTGTTAATTGCAGAGACTCAATCAGTTTCAGGTACCTCTAAAGGTGAGTGTATTGGAAATGCTAAACCTGAACCAGTGACTGAGCACCTGGTGGGAAGGCAGGGCCAAACCAGGGGAGCTCAGGAGTATATAATGTGTGATGGAAGGGGTGGAGCCAGGATCTACCCCTTCGCAGACCTCATTTAAGAGTTGGCAGTGGAGGTGAGGGCATCTCTTGCTGCAGATCCCTGCCTACCAGAGGGCAGCTTCTTTCTTCCTTGTCTGCATTTGCTGCTCTTAGGCTCATTCTCATTTGCTGTAGCTGAAGGCTTTGTCACCCTGCTATTATTGTGGTACTTTCCATCACATTATGGCAGTACAGTGATATTCCAAGGGCTTTTTTTATTCCTTATAGCTTTAGTCTTATTTGTAGACCTGTATAGCCTTGTAAACATAGTCCTAATTGTACCTCTCTTTTATAACAAACTGCATATCTGATGACACACAGCTAGGAGTTACAGCTTCCCACAAGCTATTAAAATACAGGGTGAGAAGAGACATCTGATGTATCACATCCCTCTGAAGGACTACCCAAAAAGTTTAAGATGTAAAATTATTCACTGGCTTCGTTAACAGTCTGGATTACAAAACAGAACAAGTGTGCTTATTAAATTTACAGGTGGTGTTAAAGCAAGAGGGACTGTGCTAGAACTCCAGAGCTTAGCAAGTTTCTAAGATGGGTATGAAAAAACAATATAATTGCAGAATGGTAAATGCAAATTTCTCTGGTTACGCTGTCTAACTGCAAGTCAGAGAATGACAAAATGGAGATTGGAACATACAGTTAAAGATCTAGTGGCTATGACAACTCTAAAGCTAGCAATGAGTCAGTTCTCATTCTGCTGCAAAAATGAGTCCTTAGTAGGTAGTATAAATAGAACTAGATGTTCTCTTGAAGGAATGTGAAATAGAATTCTTATGGCACAGCTAGTGTCACAGCTGAGCACTGTGCAGAAATCTGTATGTGATCCAGCTGGAGAATCTAGGAGAAAATAGGCAGAACTATGGAATCCGAGGTCACTGAGGAAGAGGTGAATGATTGACAGGTTTAATCTTAACGTGAAGAGAGGCTGTGTGTGTACAGAAATAAACAGCAGCAGCAAGGCTTATTGCAACTCAAGGCTGGGACCTGCAGTTTTCCAGCATTGATGGGAAGCCCAGCAATATCCGAGGATGAGTGTACACCACCAACTACATCACCTGTGATTTTAAAATGTATTTGTCACAAACTGACTGAGTCTCCTTTGGAGTTAGGAGTATACACTTCTAGAAATCTTTTATTTATTATTATTCCCTTTCTCAGTGCTGCTTTGTCTGCAAGTTTGGTAAGGTGCTTTTTGTCTCACTTACTGATTGTCTCTAACAAAACTAAATCTAGCATGAGTCTAAGAAACACTCTGAAAGAAGTTGTTCCTATTTTAGAATAGGTCCTTCAGTTGGAAGGGACCTGCAAAAATCAAACTCCAACTGTTCAACCACCTCAGGGCTAACCAAAAGCTAAAGCATGATACCAAGGGCATTATCCAAATGCATGTTGAACATTAACAGGCATGGGGCATCAACCACCTCCCTGCCTGTTTACCCTCCTCAGGCAGCTGCAGAGAGCAATGAGGTTGCCACTGAGCCTCCTCTTCTCCAGACTGGACAACTCAAGTGCCACCTGCGTGTCCTTATAGGATGTGCCTTCCAGATCTGTCACCTGCTTTCCCGCTCTCCACTGAATGATTTCAAGGATCTTACCATCATTTCTGTACTGCAGAGTCTAGAGCTGAATGCAATATTCAGGATGGGGCTGTGCCCATGCTAAACATTGCAAGAGAATGATCTCTATTAATTGTGCGGCAATACTGTTTAATGTACCCCAAAACGTAGATTGTCCTCTTGGCTTGCATTCAGCCTGCTGTCACCAGCACCCTCAGGTCCCTTCCCCGAGCTGCTCTCCAGCCACTCCTCCCCCAGTCTGTCCCTGTAGCCAACATTGCTGTGTCTGAGCTACAGATAATCCACACATAGCCCATGAAGAGCTCAAACCCACCACCCTGACATTATTCACACCACACTGAACTAACCAGGCCAGCTGGACAGCAATACATTGCAGGCTGTTAACCTGTTTTTTTTTCTTCCTATAAGAGGTGGATTTCATACCCCATGATGGTGTTAATTAGAAAAAAGTTCTTTCATCCCTAGATAAATGCTTCAAAAAAGCTCCTGAATTTCCCTGGTATCATTGAAGTGTCAATGGATTTGATCAGAAAGAAAATGAGCCAAGCCTCACTCACTGTAGTTACAATGGTCAAATTCTCATACATCAGTATAGCACTACATTTTGTTACTGAACACCTCATACAATGTTGTTAATTGTTCAAATGCTTTTTTTTCCTACATAATAATACAAGTGGAGTATTCTCTAATAGACATTTGGCCACTGCTATGATATTTCACCAAAATACTGTCAGGAGTATGTGGTCCACACTATCTTCTGTGGTAACTGCACATACATAACAAGCTTTCCTTTACACGTACTTTAAAAAGTTCTGTGACAGTGGAACTCTACCTATTACTTCATAGTTATAGATCCATTACTTCATAGTTATAAATCCCTTACTCTCTTACCTTCACTGATCTAAAAAAGGCTTTTCTGAGTCCATCACTCTTGTTCTGAAGGGTTTGATTGAGCACTTCATACACAATTCCTTCTGTTACTTTCTGCAAGGAACACTGCAGATACCCAACTTCTATATTCCCCCCACCCCCAACAGACAGATAACAAACATTATACTAGGCATTTACTTTTTCAGGATATTCTGCCACTTTCCTTCCACAAGAGGTGACTTTAGTACAGTGAGTTCACTGTTCAGTTTTCAGGACCCACGTGACTGCGTATTACCTGCAGCACACAGCTGTAGCATTAAACTTGTCTTCATTCAGGGAAAAAAGACATACATACATTTATACATATTTATTTCAATTTTTTAAAAGTAGCATTTGCAGTTACTTTTAGGCATTCACCTCTCTTCTGCTTCAAATGTGCACCTATTGAGAGAAACATCTACTGGCTTCAAAGTCCAAGATTCATACCAATAATAATACATGCCAGCATCAAGCTTCATTGCTTGTTGGCAACTCCTGTCATGAAAACATTATACAGTAACATGGGTGTAGAAAAGACATGTGTTTGTCATTCAGCAATAGGCCGGGACTGGATCAGCCAGACCATCCGTCCTCTTGAGTTGAAGCGTAACAACGTGTTCCTGAACACCGAAGCTCACATAGTAACTTCTGTTTCCTTTTGCATCCAGTAGGAGGACAAGGTGGTTGATTTTTCTATGGTAGCTTCTTCAGTTGGAAAGATTTCCTCATAATCTGAAGCAAAACACCTGTTGTGGACTTCTCCACTTAGAAATGTCTTCTTTTAACAGCAAGAAAACACTTGAAGTCTGGCATGTAGTTAAGCAAATGGGGAACAAACCAAATTTCATCCTCAGATAAACATACGTAACTACTATAGATTTCAATCTAACCCACACACAAAATTTTACACATACTACAAATAGAAACAGAAGCTATCAGCAAAAGACTATTCTTACATGGTTTCAAATTAATTTGCAACTATACAATTTTAATGTAATAGAAAAAGGGAAAGGAATATAACGGAACAGGTATGAAGAGAAATATTTTCCAAACTTTTTATTTGTGCACATTCATCAGGTGAAAAAGATAACTTTTACAGCTTCTTTGGTGCCCAATATTCAGCATACAAAAATGTAAAAGACTATTCACAAATAAAACACGATCTCAAACTAAAAAAAAAAATGTTTTTAAGGTAGTGCACATCGTGACAGCTTTGCTTATGAATACACAGAAATTACTGCAAAAATAAATAGAATGTCTTTTTAAAAGCAGCAATTTCATATCTTGTAAACTTCCGTTTTTACAATACAGCACTGTTAAGAGTAAAATCCAAAAGGACTGGAGTTTATACTGTGGCCATGAACAAGAAAATAAGTCTGTATTCCTCTGCTATAGTTGGTCCAGTTTTCCTTTTTGCTTTTAGTCCAATGTGCAGCAGTCTTTAAAGGTGCTCGGTTAGGGAACCTAACCATCAAGTGGTGAATTACAAAATTTATTTTCTGCTTTCAAACACGAACGGGTAAATCTGCTCCACAGCACTGGCGACAGCTTTTACGTTTGGCCCTGAGATGTATTGAAGAGAAAAGAGGAAAAGAAAAAAAAAAAGAAAAAAGCAATAGGAAGAGAAAAAATAAGTAAATCAGACCATCATAAATTAAAACAGCAATTCTCTTTAAAATAATAATTCTAGCTCCCACAGCTTTATTCTGTAGACAAGTATAATTTCTCCGAGATTAAGAATGACTTCCTCCCGTCCCTTCCACTTACAAGAAAAAGACTCTATAGCAGAATCTGTAAGATGTTCCACTCAGGCCAGTGACCAGACTACAGCTAAACACTGTTATTAATTTCCTTGCCACTTTCACATTTCTTAGTCTGTCAGCCCAGAGAAGACTGTAGCAGCTGAGTGTCAGAAATAAAGAAAATAATTTTACTGATACCGCTCTTCCAGGAATTTGTACTGCCTGGATTTGTAAGAGCTGGTCACATTTAACTCTTCTTTTAAATAGCCATAAACAAAAATTTCTGCTAAATAATGCTGGATTTAAATTAAGTGTGTTTCAAAAAGTTTATTTTTGAAGACTTTTCAGTCTTGATTTTGCAAACAGGTTCAATCATTCATCTCTGGACAATACCTGCAAGCCAGGGAGCAATTACCATCTCAGGAAGAAGCAGCTGATGGTTATCTAATACAATTTATCAACACTTGAGGAAAGAAAAGGAAAAATGAACTACCAATGCTTTTTAACAGTACTGGACTCCCTTCCACAATGAATAATTGAGGTCCTAAATGAGCAAGCAATGATCATGCCAAAAGAGACTCATCCTGGATAGAAGTTTGCTGATGCAGATAAATGAAACCAGCTATTTATCACATGATTCAACGCTTATGGACTCAATTTCTTTTTACTGCACTTTAAGTGAACCTCAGGAACAGAGAACTGTTCCACATGGCTCCCAAAAATCAGAAATAACCTACTTACTGGCATGTCTTACATAGTAATTTGGGAAATAATGTTTTAACTCACATGCTCAATTAGAAAGAAAATGGAATAAACTAGCATTATTCTTGCGCTTTCAAACAAAGCAAACTGAGTTGAATGCTCACTTAAGCCTAGATGAAAGCCTAGAACATTCTTCACCTTCTAGACAGATGCTGCACCTTTCTACCATTTGTCTGCTGTTGTAGAAACACAAGCACAATAGACCACCTTCAGAAAGCAGGAATATGAGTAGGCACAAACTTACAGAAAGGCTAAATCACATTAAGAAGATGACGTGATGCACTGAGAGTCTTGTAGGATTTCAGGGACACTCAAGCTTCCAATTTATTTCAAATTTCTAATTCTAGCTAGACCAGTTGCTCTGTTCAGATCACATGCTGCAATCTTGAAATATATTTTAGATGTACGTTTTCAGATTACTAAGTTTGATGGAGCTTGTCTTCTTAAAAATACAATTCTCCTGAAATCTTGTGCTAAGTATTTCCCACAACGTCTGGGTATTTGTTAAGAAATCAAGATGTAAAAATAAAAACCTCTATGCAATTTCTGATAGCTGTGCTCTAACAACCACAAGACAGAACCCAGCTGAAGTGGAATACTGAATTTTTTGGTTCTGTGCTACTTTAATGAGTATTCCTTAAAAATCTGATTTTTCCCATCTGGAAGCCTGTAGTAGACTCCTCACAAGTAAACACAGTAAAGAGTGGAAAATAGAAAATTAGAGAAGAAAGCAGAGCACAGCCTTTCCAAGACTCAGGACAACCAAGGCTTGGAATATAAATCTCAAGTTTGGAAACATACTGTTATGAATGGGCTGTCAATGCTGTGTATGGTGTAGCCTACAATATTATGAGGATTAAAAAGAAAAGGAAAATAATAAAATACAAATAAAGCCCCCAGACCATGTCCACGGTCATGTCCAAGGTTATTTTTAAGCCTGACAATAACATTTTCTACGTAACTCCTCTGGCAATTTGACTCAAAAACAATTTAGGTGAAAGCACTGGGAAACAAAATCCACTCAATTCACTCAGCATACCTTCTGACTGTACTGAATGTCATCTTCCTAAACTAACTATCCCTGAAGTTAAGTATTCCCAACAAGTTAAATATTTATGGCATCAAAATACCTGTAACTGTGATACTGCCGGTTGAAAAAATCTGTAAGGTAGCTCTGAGAGTTTTTATTCTGTAGCACACAGCAGGATGAAGTTCTGGTTCATAACTAGAAAACAAAACAAAGGGCGAGAACTCAAAAAGAAAAGCTTAAGAAGCATACAATCACCATCACTCTTTAAAATCCTACCGTACCTCGCATGAGGTCTGTTATTCTTCGTAAATTCTGGCAATCTGATCTCAAAGGGCATGTTGCACACTGCTAAAACATTCACAACTTTAAAATCTGTGAAAATTACCTTTTTAAAAAGAGAGGAAAAAAAGTCATTAAAAATTCAGTTCATAAAGAAGCAGAGATGTACGCATTGCAATAAAATGTCAAGAGTATTATAAGAATACTAGTTACAGTATTTCGACGATCGGTGTGATTAATGAATTTCTAACAGCAATCTAAAGGAGTACTTAATGGATTCAAATCATTTACTTTATCCCTCTATAGTACAGTACTTGTTGGACTAGATATTTCACAGTTGCACTATGTGGTTTTAGTACAATTTAAGAATGAGATTCAGTAACAGCTCATAGCTATACTAAACACATCAGATTTGAAAATAAACTAAATTAAATAATTCATGAGACATCACAGTAAGCAAAAAAAGTGTTTTGTTGTTACAAGAAATGTAATGTATGAAAAAGTGTCCTTAATGTTTGGCTGCTGTACATGATTTTTTTAAAGCTTGGAATAAGAAAGAAGGCAAAAACTTTTTTTATTCTTTACAGTCCTTAGCCTTCTGAAGCCTACCACAGACTACTGATGTTGGGTTATTCTCTGTCCATGGCTATTTTACATTAAAGTAGCCAACAAGTTAAGTGCACTGATCTGAGCTCAGTGTCAGTAAGATCAAAGAAGAATATTTCCTTCAATTTCTGAAACAAATGAAACAAAGTGACCATTCCTCCAGTCAAAACTTTTAAGAAGTGAGCGGAAGCAACAAAACCTTACAAAACGGTCAACTATTACTTTAATCCTTAAGATACATTCTACTTAAGCCACTCACTTTATAATAAAACTTTGTGCATCTACACTGGAGGCACTGTTCATCTCCCAATTATCCAATGTTCCGCTCCAACTTTTAGAGCCTGGGTCTAACGCATACATTTTTAGCAATTAAAGTGCCTAACTTCTGCTTGGGTCGAATACAGCCTTAGTGGGATAGCCTGCTGGTAAACACAAATTGTGGATAAACAGCACAGCTGACTACCAGGAAGTTTTAAAACACATTTTAGTACTCTGAGTCATTCATAACCCTTGTGACACAGTTCAAGCAGTGCTTTTGACTGGTAACTGTAACCCAAATCCAGAAAGAGACCAGCTTCATGCCCTGACTTTTTTTATTTGACTTACTTGCAGCTGTGCAACCTCACAACACAACAGCACTTCCCCATGTTCAAATGACAGTTCAGTTTATACATTTCATTACTTCGTCCAAATGAATAGAAAAATACATTTTTAAGATTCAAGAAACAATTGTGGGTTGTTCACTTAAATACTGATCATTAGCCAGGGAAAAAGCACAATTCTAAGCTGCCAAATGAAACTCAAATGCATGAAGTAAGACAGACTCTCTTCGACTAGCATCTGGAAAATGTATTCTGTCACAAAAGGGGCATCAGAGTGAAAACATGCTGGTTGCTGAATTGCTAGGCTCCCTCATCTTTTCTTTCTGAAAAAAAAAAAAAAATGACCACCAGCATTGCTTAAGTCATACAACTCCATTTGCATTAGAATTACCTGAAAACCTAGTTTCTGTAGACAACGAGCTAATCGTCTGGCACCAAATTTAGCTTCTTCTTCACTGTAAAGCAGGAAGACAATAATCTAGCATTAATAAAGTATATATTTACATGCACACATACTGAACAGGTACTCAGACTATAAAATAAACCATTATGTAAGCATGAACAGCCTTTATTTCACCCAAGCTGTACATATTACATTTTATTTTCACTGTCTAGATACTCAAATAGATTCCTTCATACCCTATTTGAAGACTACCTCAGCACTCAGCCCAAGTCAGTAGGAGCTGCAGTGGAAGCCATACTTTGATCACACATGATAATAAATGCTCTTAAGAGACAAACATGACCACAAACAGCTTGAAGTTGGCCATCCTGACTTGGTGGTTATTTTTCATCCCACTCTCCTTTACAGCGGGCATGCTAACTTCCTTGGAGGTATAGAAAAGAACACAACGTTTAACATTCCTACTGGTAGGAAAGCACAACATAAAGCCTGGGAGAAAAACCCACTGTACACTGAATGCAGGGGCCAGAAGAAAAAAATGCAACAGCTCAACCATTTAGATGCTAGCATTCACTAAACACTGGCCATTTTGAGATGGAGATTATATACAAAAAGCATGCAAATCTAGCAGTTATCCACACTGTGGACACATCTTAAAAGAACTTAGCCATTAAGAGTTGAGTAAGTTCCTGTACCAGAACTGAGTTTGCTCTTGTTTCTTTCCAGACCCTCAACTGTGTAAAATCTGATTAAATTCAGGTGAGTTTTCATGTAGTAATAAAAGAGACATCCCTTAAAAAAAATGTCATCCCTCTCCAGATTTCAAGTCCTAGCTTAAAAAAAATAAAGTAAAACATATTTCTTAGAGAGTTTTCAAGTGAAATCTATAGGATATTTTTTTTCCAAAAGTAGTTTTTCCTGCTGTTTGTCCAGAAGGCTGTAATGATGTTTCTCAAGATTTCAACTTGGTTCAAGGCAGACACTTTGCATAGAAAAATTCCACTCAAATCCTTGGTTTTGGCAAGGATTTAAGTGTGATACAATGCGAGGGAATCTTAGCAGCAGCAAACACTGCCTCTTGCTAACTTCCTCATCTGTAACACTATGTTCTAAAATACTCAATTTCATCCACAGAAAGGATCTTCATGAACTCACCTTGTGGCTCCTGTGCAAATAACTTTTCCTGAGGACCAAATTGTGGCTGTAATCCTAGGTTTTCTGAGTTTCATTAATACTTTCTAAAAAGGAAAATGAAAGTGAAGCATTGGAAATTAGTTCATCTTCCTACTAGGAAAAAAAAATCAACCATTACACTAAAAAAAAAAAAAAGGAAAGGAAAGGAAATGTTAAGTCTTGAACTATTTCTTTCATCTCTTTCAGCAATTACAAAGATCTTGAGAAGAGCAAAATAAACATGCACTGATTAGCTGGTCAGTTTTAACACAACAGATTAAAAGTTATTTTCCCCTAAAAACAATCAAACAACACTGAAAGCCACAGTACTGTGTAACTATTTATTTATTTATTTTTGTTATTACTACAACTCTCACACTGTTAATTCCTTATCAGGATGTGTTCTGGAAAAACCACATTTGTTGGAGACAAACTAGACCCCGAGGCATAGGAGTTCTCATCAGATATCTCATACTTAATAGGCTTAGCATTTGACACAACTTGTTAGGCATTCTGCCTAACTACAGAAATAAAATTTCTCTACCTACCATATGCAGATATCAGATGCAAGAAATTTTAGCTTAAAGGACATATGTAAAAACAGATAACTGTGTTATGTTAAATCTCTTACCCCAACGTCACGCTTGTATATCACATTTGCTCCCTCTAATGCAATCTTCCTCAAGTTTAAATGACATCTTGTTCTAAAAACACACACTACATTTGTGATTAAAATGTCCAATGCAACATCACTGTCCGCATCCATTGGGGTGATTTACAACTCAGTTCTCACACCAGCTCACCATGAAGATCACATCCTGAGAATGAAAATAATAAAGTTAAACATACCAGTAGAAAATTGCCTATTAACACTGTTCTTGTAAACACTCATCCCTTAAATAAGGCAAGAAGCAGAAGTGACTACAGCCTGACTCATTTAAGTTCACTGTGCGTGCGGAGGGGGGGGGGTGACGTCTGCATCCTGCACACTATAAGATAGGAGGCTGCCTTTTTGAAGCCACGTTGCCAGACTTAACAGACATAAAATGTATGTATTTTATTTTTAAATCTACTGGTTAAATATGTTACAGCTCTCAGCAACTATATTAGGATGCTGCAAAGCTTATTAAAACTTTTTCCATCCTTTTTCAAAGGACACATGAGAAACGAGCTGAGGGATGTCATCAGACAGCTCAGGAAAACACATTTCTCTCACTGCTTAAATTGATAACTTTGAACAGCTTATCATTTGTATTGAAATGGATGAGCCTGCTGAATAACTCTGAAACTCAGAGGTTACACAAACTGCAGCCTGTAGACAGTCTGTGACCACTGCTTACCCACTATTCACCCAGCACTCTTGGCCCAACTCTCCAAATATAAGAGCGTAGGGTGAACTATAAAAACTGTCCTGATGGCAGCAGCAGTCCATGCTGAGCCACAGGAGCCTCTCATCTCTTTCTACCCTGCCACAGGAATGACACGGAATGAGCACACTGTATGCACACAGGAAAATCAAATGTTTCTGAGGAACATCATGAATGTTATGTGCTATGGAAGGCACAGAACAAACCAGAGCACACACAGCAAACCTAACACAGGCAGGAACTGCTCAGTCTTCCAGTGCATGTCAGGGGGGATGCTCCTACCAAATGCTTTGACCAGAGGACAACTGTGAGACAGGGAGCAAGCATACTGCTCACTGCCATCCTGTGACTGATGGCACTGCTTCTGTAAGTGAACCAAAGCCAAGATGGCTGGTGCTTCAGAAATATTCCAGATGAAGTATTTGGGGAAAGGTAGGGGGAAAAAAAGATCAAGAACACTGGTATAGAGAGAATAGGACTTATGTAAAAATACCTGAGTTTATTTAGGATATTTTCTTTGTATACAAATGTAAAAATCTTAGTTCTCGTCCAGGAGAATGAGTTTAAGCCTGAGGGATAGAGGCAATAGTATCCAGACCGCTCCTAATCTAAAACATTAGTAATATTTCACCCCAACAGAAAGCAAAGACCAAAATGAAAGAAAAACTGTCAGATATGTAAGATGCTCTACCTGGTCATTGACACAGGAAAAGCAGAAGACTATGTATCAAAAGCATCCATACACATAACACAACGCAGTGCACATTTATAAATTTTTTGGTTTATGTACTGAATCTACAAAACAAAATTAACAACGTTAACATCACTATTTCCACCTGACTATGAATTCCTAACCATCATACCAGCTTCTCATCAAGAATACACTCAAGATGCATCTTTAACTAAAACTCACTGCCAACACAGAGTAACGTACAGTGCAGATGTGCATAATGTACTCAACCAACTGCTGTGACAGTCACCTTTTCTATTGTGCAGGTGGCTCCCATCTAAAATAATTATTTTATAATTGTTGATTTGCCCAATATAAGAAAAGGAAAGGCAGGTGATAACACAGAAATTGACAAAGATATGGCAAAAGAGGTAGAAAGCCAAAGGCAATGCGTGGGGGAGAGAAGGCAGAGAACAAACAGTAACTAATTAGTATTCCCAGATTTTTTTTTAATCCAAAATTATATGAATCCTATGAAGTTACAAATGACTTGTTCCATCTGGTTTTGATGGATTACTGCAGATTGGGTTAGCATTTATGGTACCAGATCCAAAGATAGCACATGTGCATATTCTGAACAGCACATAGGCAGGGCCAGCATCAAGTAATGAGCTGGAAGCCATGGCATCCTGAGGAAGGCATTTGTTTTCCACCCTGGCTTCACTTCCCAGCTCTTCCCAAGGTCACTTATTGGAACCCAGAAACTAATGCTGGGCAAAGGAAGATACCTTCAATAGGCAGCACCTACCAGATTTCACCACATTTTTACTGACATACTCAATCTCCAAATTCTGAAAGAATAATGCCATCATGGAGAAGATCCTCAAAACGTTCCTAACTGCTAAGGAAACCTTAATGCTTTATGAGAATATCCCCATAAAACAGTCAGATTGTCTTAAATAGAACCTGGGAGAAAAGGTTTAAGGACAGAAGAAAAAGCAATTGAGAGACACAAAAATTACATCTTAAAAGGAAAAGATTGATTAAAGGGAAATTTATAGAAAAAAATCTCAGTGTTAAAATGTTGTGGAACTGTCTGTAAGGAGGTTTTCAGAAAATATGATATATTTTGGTTAGGTATACAATTTACTTGAATGAGTTTTAAAGGGAGAAAAATCTTAAGATATTCGGGTACCATACCCCCATTTTCATTAGCCATGTTCTGAAAGCTCAAAACAACACATACACAGAGAGAACATTCTTAACTTTGAAATCTAATTTGAGCTAATATTCTAGATTGTGGTTTGCAACATTTAGGTAAAAAGTGACAGAATTTGTCGTAAAAGCAGTTATATTAATACAACATAAGGATTAAAAAACTGCCTTTTTGTGTAACATTGTGTGTAGCTTTATCTGATCTAACAGAATTAAATCACTGATACACTTCACTCAGATGCTGAACATTTTAAACATTCACAGTACAAATGAGAGAAATTTCATTAAGATGACTGTATTTGCTACTGCTAAATACCACTCAACTTCCTTGAAAATCTGCGTATGAAAAATCCAAGATCCACCACGTCTGTTCTCATTTAGCACAAAAATACAGCACCAACCTCTTCCAAGGCACTGTTTAGAATTATGAGATAAAACAAGCTGCTTCTGTACTTGGATGCTTCTGCCCAACAGTGAGCATAACCTGCTACAGGCTCTGCCTCAGGTGTTCATTTTGATGTCTCGCGCTGTACCAATAACAAAGAAAAAAAGGTTCAGAAGAGATTTCAGGAAGTCTGAAAGAAATCCAAATGCGCAACAACCACTTCCAACAGAAATTAATGATCAAAAAAAACCACTAATGTATGTACCGCATAAAAACATCCAAAATCATCTTTAAAAAAGTAGTGTAAGAAGCTTCATTTAAAAAAAAAATATAAAAATAAAATGATAAAAAAAAAACCAGAAACAAGAAAAAGCTGTTCTTTTTTCTGTTTCTCTCCAGTAGCATGACCAGCTGCAACACCAAGTCGTAACCAATGTCCTGATGCTCCTCTTCTCATCTCTGGCTACTGATGCACTCCACTGCACCCCATTCAAGGCCAGGCTGGATGGGGCCCCAGGCAGCCTGATCCCGTGCCAGCCCTGCACATGGCAGGGGGGTTGGAAGCAGATGATCTCTGAGGTCCCTTCCAAGCCAAGACATTCTATGATCCCTCATGGGTATCTCTAAACTATTCTGTTATTTTCCCAACTCTGCATTTCTACATTTCTGTTTCTTATATGCAAACTGGGAAATATAATGTTGTCATGCTTTTACAAAGGCATTTTCATATTAAGAAACAGCATTACATACATGCCTGTTACTATCCTGTATTTATGCACTTACACTTGCAGAGCAGAGGGACTGAGTAGAAACTAAATACCTGTTTGTTTTGTTTTTTTCTGCTCAGGGTTCACAAATTCCAAGTGGATCTCACGGAGTTCAAATTAGGTTTTTTTGGTCGAGTTTACCCAAAAGTTCTCTCACCGGAACCTTAAAATTTTGGCAGCTTAAATCCCAGTTCAATAAGTATGTTATGCCAGCCACCACTAATTTAGTAACAGGTTAAAACAGAAGATAAAATCATTTATTTTTCTACATACACAGCTTTACTTTTATATTGTCCATTTCATTCAGCTTTTTCCAGAGCAAGACATGAGTTAACTCTGAATTCAAATTCTCTTGTATGAATGTAACAGAACTCATGCCAAGAGAGAAAAGAGATACATAAGTGCATCTTCAAAAAAATTTGTATTATTCTATTTTATAACAGAAATATTAAAAGCTAGTTCTCTCTTTTAAACACAGATGTCAGGGATAACAATGGAAAGTTGTCATTAAGGGAAAAAAAAGAGGAAAAAAGCGGCAAATAGATAAAGCATAGTAAAGAACATGAAAATAAGAACAACAAAAGAACTAATCTCAAGAATATTTGGCTCTAAGAAGCAGTGTATTTTACCCTGATACTACAGAAACTTCCCACTTTAGATTAAGAAGCATTTTGAAGGAAGGAGCGAAAAAGGACTGAGTGCTGCAATTCTTGAACAAAGCATTACCCATACATCCTCAATTAGGACCAAGGCCGTACTATTTTTGAAACTATATAAACACACACAAAGACACACACCCTGCACAGAACTCCTGCAATCTAAAAAAAGCCAGCCTGCTCTGACTTCCAAAAAAAAAATTCCAAAGCAACACCACCGTCAGCATCAAAGAGAAAGGAAAGGCACTTGGGAAAGGGCATATAAACAAAGTATTATTTTAAGCTTTTGGCTACCTGCAAGCTGAGAAAACTCAAGAGTTATGAAGGTAGAAGATGTGTACCTAACAACAACGATGCTAACGTCAGAAAAGCTTTATGAACATCTTTGTCACCACCAGCAGAAGAACAAGTGACTTGTACTGGTTATTTTTAACCTTGCTGCCAAGCACTTTGCCAACTGACTCCAAAACCTGTTCCAAGAGCACAGTAGACAGTGTTCCCAGTGGAACGTACTACTGTTGCTATTGGCAAATAGCTTGAAAAGCATTTTTTATTAAGTTACCAGAAAAATCCAGGTGAGAACGCAGAAAGCAAAACATAAATCCAAGTGGGAACCAGGAGATAATTAATTCCATCCTCTTGCTGAAGGCATTTTTAATCTTATTCCTTTAAGGTTTGCGTTCAGGCCATAGGGAAACAGGATCCTACAAACTTAAGCTGACAGACCTGAGGTCTGCATAAATCCTGGAATACAATATTGTCACAGTGATAGGTGGATGACTCCCAAGAAATGAGGGTAACACCACTACTGTCTGTCTAGGAACCCTCTGACTCAATCAGCTTTCTGAGTGTCAGACACTGGGCCAGAGATGTGTGCTTTCATTTTTTATAGCCTCCAGCGGCAAGTTAAATTGTTCCGAAAGGAAAGAGTTAGACTTAAGGTGACAATCCCAACTTCTGAGATTTACACTCATGTGACTGTTTCCTACAGAAGTAAAGCACATACAGCCTGGAAGAAATTTCCAAATATGTGTAAAAACAGCTGAAGTGGACACTTGTCTGAAAAGGACAATATCAAAAACTATTAAACACACAACACCAGGTACAAGTAGTACACAGATTTCCCATTCTGCTATTGTGTTCTCGTGGGTTAGATTACTGCGTGCCCACAGACCTGGTATCTTCCAACACAAATTCAGCTGCAAAAATAAAGCCAAGCTGCATACAGAGTTAAATGAGAAAGCCTTTTTTTCAGAAAGTAACTTGTAAGAGAGCATTCTCCTCACGTTCTTCCCATCAAAAAGATCTCCTGATAGCCAAAGTGAGAATTGCTTTGCACCCAGCTCTGTGCCACCTCTCCCTTCAAGCATCAAGCCACATCCTAATGCAGGGTATTGAGAACTATCAATTCCATCTCAATTATAGATAAAAAATGGTTCTAAGCGCGATAAAACCCTGACCCAACACGCTCAGTGGCTGTTCCACGTTGACAAAACAGCGAGAAAAACACAAAACCTGAATCTGAAGTCACACGTTCCCTTTCTGCCCGATTCAGCTTGGGTAACTGCTAGCCGTGCTGCTGAGCCCGGCACGAGCCCGCCCCGTGCCACAACACTTAGGGCAGCAATCTCCCTCTCCAACCCATGCCCCGAAGTTCCCAGCCAAGCACAGCACAGACAAAGCACGTTCACAAGGCCTCACGCCCACCCTGCGCCGCACTCCCCGGGCACCCCTCCACACCTCGCCCCTTCGGGGGCCGCTCCGCCAGCGGAGCTGCGGTCCCTCCCTCCCGCTTCCCGCACCCCACCGCCTCCCGCCAGTGAAAGGTGCGGCGGAGGGGAGGCCGAAGACCGCGCTGCCTACCCCCGCAGCAGGAAGGGGCGCGGGCTCCCAGCGGCCGCCCGGTGGGGCCGCGTCCCTCGGGCAGAGGCCGGCGGCGGGGCCGGGCCCGCTAAACAGCGGCCCGCAGGCGGCGGGGAAAAAGGCGGCCCTCGGCAGCCGTTACCGAGCGGGCGGGAGGCGGCTGGCGAGGTTGCTAAGTGCCCCGCTGCTCGCGCCCGACGGCGTTCCGGATGACGGGCCGAGGCACCGCGACAATAAACATCCCCCAGCGCCGCGGGCATAGACGCGGCGCCGGATAGAGCGGCCACCGGAAGTCGTCGCGGCGGGAGGGGAGGAAGGGGGCTGCACCTAGAGCGCACTTCCGGTGTGGTGAGGAGGTGTGGCGGGGCTCGGGCTCGCCCTTGGAGGGCTCTGTGTGCAGGCGTTGTTGTTTGGTGTGCCTACGGAGCTGTAGTGTCAGCCCGTACGGAGCTGACCGTTGGGCCCGAGCTGAGAGCCTCGTTTCTTATTTGAGGGGACTGAGAACCCTGAAAGACCTTACTTGAGACCTCTGGAAGGCTGCCGCCTTTCAGCGCTGTGTTTTTGTGTCTAAATGGCTAAAGTGAGGCTGCTACTTAATCTCTTCCCGTAGGCAGCCTGTGTCATTGCTGAGTAGAGAGTGCATGGGGCCTGCTCTGAGGAGATACCCAGGGGTGCTACGGTGGCAGCTAGGGTGGCACTGACTCTGTCCTGTGCAGCTCTTAGGATGTGGCATGGCCCATCTGTGCTGTCTGTGCCAAGCTGTTGTTTGTCTGTACTTAATGTATTGTTTCTGCTTTGTGTTGTGCTTCACAGAATCATGGAAGGGCTTGGGTTGGAAGGGATCTCAAAGACCACCCAGTTCCAGCCCCGTGCTGTGGGCAGGGCTGCTCCCCATCAGTTCAGGCTGCCCAGCGCTCCATCCAACCTGGCGTTGAGAGCCTCCAGGGATGGGGTGGCCACAACAACTTTAGGCAGCCTGTGCCAATGCCTCACAATTTCAGAGAAAAATGTTCCCATCATCTAATCTAAATTCTCTTTTAGTTTGAAACCCCTTGTTCTATCACTGTCTATCGTGTAATGTTTGGAAACTTGAGAATAATTGGGTGCGGGTACAGAAGGACCAATTGTGGGCACAGTGCCAGAACTGAAGAATGAACAAAAGTGGTCTGTTGACTTCATAAAGACACATCAGTCTTTATGTGAGAAATGTGTAAGTTTGTTTATGTATTTATGGGTGTATGGTGCACTGCATTGACAATTGGATTGACTCTGGATTCATAATTTTCTGAGGATCTTTTACAGTGTGTGGTGAATGTAGAATGGCTTTCATGAGGATAGAGGTAACGGTATGCAAGCCTTTAGAGTAGGAATGTTTTCCCTCTGCTACGTTAAATTTAAAAATTGAAATTCTAAGTTCATTAAAGTTCACCTGACGGAAGTAATTACTTCGATTCTCACAGAAAGTATTGAAGCTGCTGCGCAGATCGTTAACCCAGGCTTTGTCCTCCCGTTAGCGGGCTGTGCTAACACCAACGCGCAGCAGCACTGCCACCCTGTGGCTTTTTGCTGGAACGGATCCGTTTCATTTCAGAGCAGATGGTAAAATGACACTCTTTAGAAAATGGGAAATCGGGATTTAGGCACAGTAATGTTTTTCCTGACGAGGAAATGAGCCTTTACTATGTCACAGTTTCAGCCGCTATTGCGTCTTGAGCTTTCCCCATTTGAGCTCTGATGTGTTCAAGATTTCATCTCTAAATATATGCTTGGAAAACATGCAAACTTTGCAAAGTAGTTGTGATCCTGGTATTATAGTATGTGAATGAGGTGGTTGTGCATTGTCCTGAATTTACGTGTAAGTTAATCAGTTGTGCATACCACTTTATTTCACACTAATATAGTTACAAAGCTGATTATCTTTAACTACCCACTCGGTATAGAATCGCTCAGGTTGGAAAAGACCTTCAAGATCATCAAGTCCAACCAGTAAGCAGTGAGTGAGGGCCAATTTCACCATTCCCTTGTATTTAAGGTCTCCGTCCCCATTTGCAGCTCTCTAGCTTGTTACTGTGGCTGAGTGAGGTGTGGTGTTAGGGACTTCCCACCTACAGAAGCACTGCATGCTCTGACTTCACAGATTCTATACTGACATTGCACAGGGAAGACACTGAGGCCATTTCTGCTACTGCCTTGCTATGTAATTATAAATTCTTCTGTGCTTTTGTTTCTCAGTCAGTTGTTTAGAAAGCAGAGAGGAGATGAAGATGTAAGAAAGCTATTAACTATGCTTGAATGTTCTGTGGTGTGAAATCATGTGTCGCTTGGGACCATCAGTATCAATATGAAGACACTACACATTGTTTTGTTTGGTAATAACCTCAATGGGAGCGAGCAAAATGCAATTTTATGACATTGTTATTCAGATGTAATTGCAGGAAAATGAATGAATAAATAAATAAATAATTCAACAACATGAGGGAGATGTGTGTTTATCTGGATTTCTATATTTTTTCAGGATCCATTTCCAGTCAGATCAAATCCAATGCAAGGTGGACTGCGGGAAATTTGTAGGGTGGGATGAGAGAGCTGGAAGCAGCCCTCAGTGAAGCTAGACTAGGACTGTTACACAGCTGTATAGGACGGTGAGCTCGATGCAGAAGACTACATTCAAGTATTTGTGTTTGAAGAGGAGATACCTAGCAGCAGTCCATATTCTTGCACATTCCACAGAAATGACATTTTGTGGTATGACTGTGAGCTACATGCATATGGTATTGCAGGTTCATTATGAGAAATCTGCCAAGCTGGCACACAGCAGGACATGAGCTTAAACCTGTGGCAAGAGATCAGTCAGCGAAGGAATCCTTTGCTCTAGGACTTCATTTATCAGATGAAATTATAAACTGTGTTTTCTCACACTTCTCTGATGATGGGGCCCATGTACAGTAGGAAAACTCATGCTAGTACTGTACTATGTTACAGTGTTACCTCCCTGGCATAAGCAGCACTAAAAGCAACTCCACAATACTCAAATGTTCTGTCAAGTTTTATAATACATATGATTTTGTATTTTTGTATTTATTTTATACTGAAGAAACATTTGGTGTATGAGTGTATATACTAAGTAACATAGATATGCTTCTTGATAGAATAATATGGAAAAAAATTGTAGAATTGAAGGAAGTGCACATTGCCCAGATTGGGATCCTGAGAACGCCTCCCAGGAGCTTGAGCACGTATTCCTTCCTGCTCTTGTATGAGAGAACTCCTTTCTGAGCTGTTATGCAATGCTTCTTCCTTTATTGAGTGTCTGTCTTTCTAATGTTGGTTTATTGGGATTTTCAGGAATAATGATGAATTTTCTTTACAGGCATATGGCAATGTACAGCTCTCAGGAGTCAGGCTTATACAAGACGCAGAAACTTCACCCATATTGTGATCTCTTTTCTGTGAGGGCTGGCAATGCTGGGAGACCAAATACAAAGGAATATCACATGTTACTGACTCAACCCAAAGCATTACTTTGGCCCTTCTGACTTGTATCCTTCCCCAGCAGAAGAATGTTAACACCAGCTGACTGTTTCAAGCCTTTTGCCACACTTAAACTGGTGATTGTCTCAGTTCTAGACCATGACATGAAGTGTATGTGAAGCTGTTTGGCAGTGGCATGAAAGAGGTTCCTTGAGGGTATACGTCAGGTTTTGTCATCTGTGAACATACAACCTGACTGGAAAGGGTACTGTAGTTGAGCAAAAAAATGAACAGGAGTTTTCAATGTGATAATTTTGGGTATAATTTTGTTTAAATCTCATGCTTTGTCCTTGAACTTGGCTTCTTTCTTCTGGTAACCCCTAGCTTACCTACTATGTTAATACTAGGTACGAGACTCAAATAGAAGAGGGTCTTCACTAAGAATTTCTAGCTCATATGAGAAGATAGCAGGCTGATCTAGAAACCAAGTTAGAAGAGTATGGAGATTCAAGGATTTTTATCACTCTATCTTCTGAGGGTGCAATAACATGGATCAATAAAACAAGGTGAAGGCACGGGACTTATTTTTAATAGTGCTTCATTGTTAGCATGGTCCTTGGCATGCTTTTGGCCTGACTAACTTTCTCCCAGAAAGTGTCAAAGCATGTTTTGGGAATAGTTTGTGCCAGGGACTGTGCTCACCTTTTGCTGAGAGTGGAATAAAATTTTGGTGTGTGTAGATGTGACCTGCGCCTCACCCTCTGTTTTTGGAGCCCAAGAATGGTCCATGGCTTGTTTTACTTGCTGGTACAAATACAATCTATACATGATAATATAACCTGACAGCCCTTCCCATTTCTATATTTACACTGATTTCAAAAAGCAAAGATACCCGGTGATTTCAGAGTGCCTAAAACAGCTCATAAGTTTGTGCACCATAAGTGTTGCTTCTAAGCCTGTACCAAGCTTACATACAACCTTCAGCCAGCCTCTTATCTGCTTTTTTTTTTTTTTTTTTTGCTTTTTTTCCCCCATTCATAGAATGATAGTGACCTCCTACAGAAAAATGTAGGGTCATGAGGTGGTGGCAAACACTCCAAGGTAATTGCTGTCTTCTGCTTAATTTCTGCATTGTCTCTGAGATGCCAGTGGTAAAACGGACCGTATGTGAGAAGGAAACAGGATGTTACCAGTGAGGAAAAGCTATTCCCTTTCTGATGGCCATCGAAAAGTATTGCAAGAAACAGGATGCTGAAGCAAAAATCCATGCTGTCACTTGGACTGCTTGAACGTATCATGATCTTGCTTCATCCCTGCTGGGGGAGGGATGTGCTGCTGGGAAGCCACCCAGTGGGACAACTATCTGTGAGTGCAGCCCTGGGAACTCACTGCTGTGCCCGCTCCTCCTCCCGATGCAGGCTCTGCAGATGTTCCTCCCAGGAAAGGCAGCTGTGGTTCTCAGACTCTCCGCTTCCATCTTCCTGGTGGTCTGGCCCCACCCGGCTGTGGTGAAGCTGCTGATAGTTTCTGCCTTCCCTAGCCCTTCGAGGACTGAGTGGCAGCACCCAGAGGAAGAAGGGTTGTCTGTGCCTTTTTCTTCCCTTACTCCTGTCTCTTGACTGTGCACAGAGGTTACTTCTGCAGTGGATCTGCGCCCTTCCCTTTTTTTTACCCTCATGTTTCTTATCGTTGATTCTCAAGCAGCATATAAACAACAGAGAGAAAACTAGAGTGTGTAGATAATCCATATTTACAGTTGGATATGGTCTTAGAGTTTACATAGCAGCTGGGGATGTAAATAAGGGTTGTTTTCTTCTCCTTGCTTAAGGAAAATGGCCTCTTAAACTGTACAGCAAAGGAAGGGTTTTCATTGTTTTTTATTCTCCTGTTTTTTTGTTTTGTTTTGTTTTGTTTTTTGTTTTGTTTTTTATGATCTTTGTTTTCCTTGCGGGTAGGTTTGGATCTCTCCACTCCCCGCTTGAGGACTGCTCGGCTTGGTTCACACATGCGCATGGACTTGGAAATCCATTTCATCTGTTTACAAAGTTTCAGTTTAAGGGCAAAACCCTGAGGCAAGAAAATGCGTCATTTCAGGACTGTCGTGACCCTAGGGTATGTCCACACCACAGTTGGAAAATGCGCTGACTGCATGCCTAGGTCTCAAAGTAATTTTTGTACAGCTAGCTCAGATTCACCAGTGTCCAAATCGACCTGAATTAAAATCAGATCTTTGCAGAACTTGGCTAGTTGTGGAGTCTGCCGAAAGCAGCCCTCACCAAGGTAACAGATGGGTTTTTCCCATCCCTTCTGGAGCATACATTTTAGATCAGACCTGTGACATCTTCCCAGTGTTACAGGAAGTCAACAAGCCATAGCACAGCAGCTGTTTTCCAGCACAAGGGACGCAAAGTAAGTGTTGCCAGTTGTGCCACTTCCCATCCATAGTGCACACCACGCTGCAGAGCGCAGAAGAACCCATGGTCAAATGGTGAGCACTCAGTTGCTCATTCTCATATGGGGGCGATTTGGATCACAGGTTGTTGGGAGAGATCTGTACATGGACTTTTCTGTGAGAGTATATACGTGGAAATTACATTGTTCTGCTGTTTGCTTATTTCAGTTTGTTTGAAGTTTCTTTTGAAAACCTGTCCCTACTGGGCAGCTGTGAGCGATGATCTACATTCAAGTACCCAGACAGAAATCTGAAATACTCTGTTTTTTTTATCAGCTTGTACTCTCTAACACACCAGGTGCATGTGAGTTTAAGTCTATTAGCCTACTTATTACTTACAATTAATTAGTGTCTTTTGCATATTTTTTACTACAAATAGCGATGAATAACAATGACAGTGGGGTTTAAGAAAAAGTTATCTTTTGAAAATAATAATAATAATAATAATAATAATAATAATAATAATAATAATAATAATAATAATTTACAGGGAAGCATATTTTTCCAGATGGACACAGACATGGAATTACCAATATAACATTACATCCAGGATTATAAACAGCTTTCCTACAGAAAAAAAACTGATTTTCTATATCTTTTGGCTTCCAAGGTGCACTGAGGTTTTTGACCTGCTTGCTCAACGATACTTTAAGGAGTTAGCTCTCTGGTGTATGCTCTTTGTTCACCTTGGGCTGCAGCTATCACTGTGGCCTGACCACTGCGTCAGTGCCCAGAACAGCAAGGCATTATGCTGGGGCTGAAGAGGGGCTTGTGCCATTCTGGAGTATCCTACTGGCAGATTTCCATCACAGTGACAGAAACAGATAAGCCTAAAATGTATTTTTCTGCAAGAGATGGAAAAATGCTTGTTCTAAAAGACCTCATACCAGGCAGTGCAGTGTGAGCACCCAGCCCATCAGCTCGAGCACTGGAGGCAGCTGTGCAAATAAAGGGTTTTTCTAGTTCCTCGCTGAACTGAAAAATGAGTGTGAAGAATTTGCGTGGAACTGGCTTTCTGAAAGAAAGAAAGAAAGAAAGAAAGAAAGAAAGAAAGAAAGAAAGAAAGAAAGAAAGAAAGAAAGAAAGAAAGAAAGAAAGAAAGAAAGAAAGAAAGAAAGAAAGAAAGAAAGAAAGAAAGAAAGAAAGAAAGAAAGAAAGAAAGAAAGAAAGAAAGAAAGAAAGAAAGAAAGAAAGAAGGAAAGAAAGAAAGAAGGAAAGAAAGAAAGAAGGAAAGAAAGAAAGAAGGAAAGAAAGAAAAGAAAGAAAGAAAGAAAGAAAGAAAGAAAGAAAGAAAGAAAGAAAGAAAGAAAGAAAGAAAGAAAGAAAGAAAGAAAGAAAGAAAGAAAGAAAGAAAGAAAGAAAGAAAGAAAGAAAGAAAGAAAGAAAGAAAGAAAGAAAGAAAGAAAGAAAGAAAGAAAAAGAAAGGAAGAAAGAAAGGAATAATAACATTAAAAAATTAAGTGAGACTAAACGGTTTTTAGACAGTTCTTATATGAAAACACACGTGTGCATAAGGAGTACTGCCTGACTGCCCATGGACTTGCAGTGGGTGATGGAAGTGGCAATTGGATCTTCACCTACAGCTGCTGCTCTACTGTGGATGCTCTGGTATCTGATGGGGGTTCATGTCAAAACCTTTCCTTTACTTCCATAATTCAAAGACTTTTTTTTTTCTCTTCTCTATTAGCTGCCTGCTTTCACAAAAAAATTGTAGCAATTTTGTTATCTTTGAGACCTCTGTCAAATTCAGTTGAAATCAGGCAATGAGTTCAAACATTACTAGGAGGGAATGTATACAGACACTCTCGCAGCTGCATGTACATCCATGTAGATACAGAAAGATAAATTGAGTCAGCTTTGTTTCCACATGGAAAAAGGGTATAAATAATTATATTGAACTAAATATTAAAATGCATCACTTTGTACAGAAAAGCAAGCAAAAATAAAAATTTTAAAGTCATTGACCTTAATATTTTTAACCATTCCTTCTCTTCCCTTAACAGATTTGTGAGTTCCTTTAAAAGCTATCAAATGCTTCGGTCAAGCTAAATTTACTTTTTTTTTTTTTTCATTTCAAATAAATTTTTGTAAACCTGCAATCAGTATGGGGAGGATGCTCAACTCACCTAATGAGTGGGGGCTGTTGATAGCAACCACCAATGCACTGGGCTGTGCCCTCACTCACATTCTAAGTCAGGCAGTGATCAGGGACTGCCACCCACTTCCACACCTCTGAAAATTTTTTTTTTTTTGCCTCCAAATTGAACAAAAAGCCATTAAACATTTTACTGTTGGAATGAATCTGGTATTTACCTTTCTGCGCATTGCCAGTCGCATTTGTTTGTTGTTTGCTGTTTTTTCCCCTTTTCTTTGTTGCTGAACTGTTCTTCAGGGGGAAGGACCGAGAAAGGCAGAAGGTGCTTGAGGAATATTTTAATCCCCGGAGTGCTACATAACGTGAGCAGTGACAAGAGAAATAACTGTGCCTACAGCTTCCACTTGCCGCTCTACTTACATTGCCGCTTTTGGTATATGGTTACAGCTGTGTTTCTCACATTGCACGGAGCACTATTGCACTTCTCTCTTTCTCCATGCTGCATTTTAGGTGGCAAATTAGCAGTGAACATGGCTAAGGGTAGGAAGGTTGCTGTCTGAAATTAGTAAGCATTGCTGGGTGGCAGAGAAGTGTGTGTGAGAAAATTTAGAATGTCATTTTAATGTTCTGCATATCCCAGGTCCCTCTCAATTTTTGGTTTCTTGAAGTTAAATAGCAGCTTGCTCTGAGCCCATTGCATGCATTTGTTAGTAGGGATTTAAGTAAAGATTTTGAATGGTTAGATTCAAATATTAATTTTGATTCAGCAGTTAATTTTAGAGGTTCAAACAATGCTTGTACATTTACTATATCAGTCATTTGTGCTGCGCATAATGTCAGAGAGCTCTGTTCTTTTTCCCATTAAGAGAACAGCAGTTCCCCTGACTTTGCCAGTGTCTGACCAGCCCCTCCAGCCGTGCTTGGGAAAACAGAGCTGCTCTTCCCAGAAGCAGGAGCTGTGGCTGTTCAAGGTGATCCCTTTGCTTTAAAGTACGTCAAACCCATGCGTGTCTGCCTGTAACTATGTATCAGCTGGCACAGCCCCATGCTTGATGGTGAAATTGTACATGGCTAGGCTGGTTGAGGATGTCTGCTTTTAATTGTGCAGGCTAGAGATAAAGCTGTGAATAAGCGAAATTAAACAGCCGTCCCTTTAAAACCATTAGGATGATCCTGCAGCCTCCAGCCCTTTCCCTAATGAGGGCCACAATGCTTGCACAGCTCCTGACTCTCAGCTTTAATTCAACATGGCCCACTCGTGAACCCGGCCATTGGATGTGGATTGCCAGGAGGACGCTGCCTTGCCCAGTTGACCTAGGGGAGATGCAGGCCCTGTGGAAAGGGAGCCCCAGATGGCCGCTTGCCGCCTGCCAGCACCCAGGTATCCAACGGAACCAGGGGACGGTATCGAAAGAGCAAGTGAAGCGGAAATTTAAAGCCCCTTTGCTAATAATAACAGTATAAATAACTGAAGACATCTTGTAAACAGTGCGGTCATAACCCCGAAACATTAAACAGCTCGGTGGGATCTGGCCCATCAGCTGCCGACTGCCGTTGCCGGTGCAGGGAGAGCACCCTGCACTCCTGTTTATCTCAACCCGATCTCCTGCAGGCGCCCTGAGCAACGGAGAGGAGATGTTTGCACTAAAACCCCCAGCACCCCAAGCTGGGCAATAATCCTTGGCCCCACGCTGATCCATCAATGAGCCACCACCACACTCCCACGGCAGCCCCTCAGGAAGGCCCACGCTGGTTCCCTGGGAAGGTTAAAACAAGCGGTTTATTTGATTAAAAAAAAAAAAGAGAGGTGAGGCACTTTCTTCCTCTCGCTGCACTCCCGCTCCCTGCTGAGCTCAGAACTGCCACTCCATGGGGGGTTTGGTATGAAGATGTCGCACCAAGTGTTCCCCCCGATCCCAGTTCACCCTGACCCAGGGCTGGACCCCCCCATCCCACCGCAGGGAGCCAGGTGCGGTGCTCCCCCGCTGCCTCCTGAGTTGGAAACGAAAAGTACACTGCTCCGTGTTCAATGGAAAGGAAGGTTTATTCACAGAAACAGAGCAAAAACCTGCTTGAAGAAAATATATCTATATATCTTTAGGGCGAATGAGTTCATAGAGATGACTGTCAAAGTCAGTTTTTGTCTAGGCATCTACATATCCCACAGGTCTCAGACAAAAGATACACGCGTGGTAGGTTTTGTTTGATCTCTGCCTTTCCTCTAGTAGCGCTTGAACCAGCAAGGCTGTTGCTGTAGGACACTCGACTTCACACGCACTCAATAAAGTTAAATAGAGTCTGGCTCTCCCGGGGTGGAGTCTCTGCCTTCGGTCTCCGCCGTGCTGCGCCGGCAGAGCGCTCTCCCATCGCCCTGCCCGGGCCCGGGGCAGCAGCGGGGCAAAGCGGGGCCCTGCCCGCGCCCGTGCCCCCTCCTCGGCCGCACGGGGCCGGTGCTGGCGGGGCCGCGGGGTTCAGGATGCTGTCGGGCCGCACAAGCGGTTTGTGTTCACCACTTCTTTCAGGTCACTCTCGGGTTTGCCGGCTACCATAAAAGGCCAGGTCTGTAGCCAGGAAAAGACACGGGTGGGAAGGGGGTTACACACGTGAAAACTCACATCGCGATGCTCACTGAGCCTCAGCGGCAACCCCGGCAATCCACCGCCTTGATGGGGCACGGCTTCGGCGAGGATCCTGCTCTCTTTCCTTGCCTCCCAGCCGCAGCCAGCTCTCCCCGGGAATCACACTCACCTTGGGAGCAAGGCACCCTGCTTGGTTCAGTCCGAGCCGAGCCACTCTGGGCCGTGCATGTGCTGTTATCAGGTCGTGAACAGCTTAGGGGCTGCTCAGAGCGCTGGGGTTTCCCACAACAGCCGTCCCGTGGGGTGACCCTGGCAGCTGAAGACCACTCCTGTTTTGCAACTCTTGTATATACACCTGGAAACATCTGGGGAGACCTGGGGGCTGCTGGGGAGTGCTTTCAGGGGCAGCCACGCAGCTGAGGACTGCGTTATTAATTTCTTTCTTCTCTGAGTTTTAGGAGACATGTCCTGGACCCAGCAACTCTGAGCGGCTGGGCACAAAGCCGTGAAAGCCCTGTCTTTAAAAGGCTGCGGCTTGAAGATTGTTATGGCAGAAAACTTTATGACAAAGAGGACAGACTGCATAAAGCCTGGGTCTTTTCTTTTCTTGAGCCCTTCCTAAAAGACACCATTCTCTACTCAAATTCTTATACCTTCCCATCTGAAGGTAGAAAACTTCTGTCAACGTGCTAAGTTCCCTCTGGCATTTCAGGCACAGTAAACCTGCTCCTGCCTTTCTGCTGCCACTCTCGGGTGAGACAGCGGAGACCAGTGGAAGGGACTGGGATGTTAAGCACCCAGGGCACAGGAAAGGAGGACAACCGGGAGTCTGTCCCCTTGCTCTGCCACCCCTCGTACCTCATGGCTGGGTACCAGTCTGTCTATGAGAAGGACGCGAAGGGTTCTCTTTGTACATGCCCCGACCCAACTCCTCACCCACCTCCCCATCCACACACACACTTGTGCATGGCTCCAGCAGGCCGTGACTTACCAGGTTGACCGGGTGGATGTAGCCATTTTCATACTTGTCATTGGCCAGGATTTGCCTCAGGTGCGCGATGTAGCTGGAGGCCAGCCTCAAGGTGTCCAGTTTGGAAAGCTTGGTGTCTGGGGGCACCCAGGGCAGGGTGGTCTTAAGCCTGGAGAATGCTTTGCTAAGGACCCTCATCCTCGCCCTCTCCCTGGCGTTGGCAGCGTTTCTCTGGACCTGCTTTCCTTCCTGGCTCACACCATTTAAAGGGCTCTTCTTGGGGGGAGCCTTCTTCCTCTTGCCCGAGGCCCCTCTTCCCTTCTGAGGGGAGCCATTCTCTCCATTGGATCCCTCCTCGTTGCTCTCGTTGGATGCCCCGAACTCTTTGTTAGTATCCATTTTCAGGCCATCACACTCCAGCATTTCCACCTCCTGCAGATCTTCCACATCACTGAGGGACCCAGTGGACATGGTCTGGAAGATGCCAAAGGGCTGGTGGGAAAAGGGGCGGAGGGGAGGAAGGGGATCTCCCCGAACCTAGGCGGAGGCGGTGGAGGAGAGAAGGGGCTCAGCACTTTCCTCCCCTTCTCTCCCCCCTCCCCTCCTGGCACTAAGGCGTGATATAGGTCCAGAGAGGACCCCCGCCCTCCCGCCCCCCAGCCCTGCTCTGCCCGTGTTTGAGGGAGGGAGGGAGCGAGTGTGTGTGAGAGGGAGAGAGAGAAAGCCGAGGAATTTAGTGAGGACACTAGTAATTTATCTGGGGGATAGGAGAGGCGGATCCAGCCCAGGGGAGGGGCCCTGCCCGCTGAGCACACCACATCCCCAATCACAGACCTTTGCACAGGACAGGGAGTTAGGTATCCCAGCAAGCGCTTGCAGAGAGCTCAGGACTGGGATTCAAAATCTTCACAACTGGAGCAAAGCAACTTTCTCCCTTTTTCTCTCCTCCTTGTCTTTCTATCCTCCCCTTTCCTCCTCCTTTTCTCCTTCCCCATTTCCCTTTCCAGCCAGGGCTGCTCTCCTCCTCCCTGCCTCCTCCATGACCCAGGCGGCTGGTGTCACAGTTCTTGACAAAAGCCAAAATGGGTCATGAGCAGAGAAAGCAGCAGATCCACCAGCAAAAGCCTTCCAAGGAGCTTTGCAATGCGTGCTGTCTAAATGCTGTCCTGTAACCTAATCTGAGGGAGATTTGTGGATGATTATACTGAAGAGTGCATCCTGTCCAGCTACTAGTGTGTTCCAGGAAAGGAGCACTTGGACCTCGTTATTGCAGCCTGGGCTCTGGAGGCAGGAGGAGCTGCCTCTTTCCTCCAGGGCATCTCAGTCCTCTCTCATCACCCCAACACCCCCATTGTGCTGGCTGCTGGGGACCCTGCATTGCATGGAGCCAGGCTGGGCACTGTGCCTCTGCTGCTGGGACAGTGAGGCTGTGCGTGCTGGAGGAGAGGGGAAGAGTGGGCTCCTGGAGGGTAGCAGTCATGTCAAGCACCCAGAACTTAGTTGCAGAGCAGAGATACACTCTGTTATATGTGAGCAAAATTCTGCCTGTTGCTTGGTGCACCCACAAACATCAGGGAGTATTGCTGGAGTAAACTGGCAAGATAAGGTCCCTGGTTATGGGGCTACATGAGCAAGCAATCAGGCCTTGCTCTTCAGCTGCTGGAGTTGAAGAGTTTTAGCACAAATGAGAGTGAGCACATTGATGTGCAGCTTGAATGAAGAGTTTCACAAGGCACTTGTGATCAGTACATACACAGACTCTGAACAGTAGGCTTCCTAAAGCATTTAGGCAAGGCTTAGCTCTTCCTCCTTACCATGTTCACCTCGGTAAAATTATTACCAAAGTGTCTTTCCAAATAGCTTCTTCACACACACTGCAGTCCCCTCAGCAGCCAGGATGTTTAATGCAAGAACTGCAGCATTGAGCTGGGCCTGCACATGGCTCCTCTCTCAGTACACATCCATCATGACTGATCTCACTGCAAGGGGAACTTCAACTATTCAGCTGTCCATCTGAGGATTGGCATAGCTCTGGGCAAAAATGTACAGCCCGAGATGTTGCTGTGGCATATTGTGGCTCTGGATTTAATCCAAGGTCACTGAGGCCAGATAAAGGTTTTATACTCATCTGTGGGAGCATTGTGTCACGTCCTCTGCATGTGCAAACAGAAAACAACTTACCGAACAAAAATGGTGGAGGGCCAAATTAGTGTCTGCAAGGTGCTATATCCTCTCATCAGATTAACATTTCAGTAGGAGACAAAGTGTTGTTTTTGACAGCTAGCAAGCATGCCTTTCCTCTCTCTCTATCCATCTTGGTTCCTTAGCTTGGTAATGTAGAAGGAAAAGGGCCAATCTAAATTTTAAACCAGCTCTTTACCGTTTGGCTGGAAGATAACACCTTCCCACTCACAATGGGATAAGTACATTAAGATATCATATCTCCAAGCCCCAGGCCCTTGGGAATTCACTAACCTCTAACGTCATGTTATGCTAACCATGCCCTGTTTGTGTTTTCTCTGTGTATAAACCAAACAGATTGTCAGCATATCATACCTGATTAATGAATTAGATTTTTTTTCCCTTTATAACATCCTTGTTTCAGATACAAATTATTACTAATCACCAGTGTGGAGATTTATGAGCCTTCTTATTTTCTAGGCCTGATTGTTGTTTGTGCAGGTGGAGATTTAAGTGGCTGCATCCACTGCAGAGATTTATTGTCCAAGTGACTGATGTTATAAATGAGCTAGAGGACTCTTACTGAAGCAAGGATGACAGAAAACCAAGTTGAAGTTTCTTGTGTCTCTGAGCATGAATGACCAGAACACGAATGACTAGGGACCACAAAACCCCATCAAAATTTCAGCATCAGAAACTCCAAGAACAACAACAAAATAAATAAAAACATATATTAATATAATATCTATCACTTGTTTTTAACTTTATTTTAGTAATTTTTTATTTTGTTGTAAAAAACAGAAGGAATTGTGTTTTCTTACAAGTACCTTTAGTGTGCTGCTGCACGTGCATTCTGTACACAAACAGGCATACCTGTCTTTGCAAGCCTTCATAAGTGCTGCACTTATGTAATTTTTACTGACTTGGGTGCATTTTGAATCATTAGAACTGGTAAAATTAATCTGATACAGACTACCCATTTTTGTGAAGACAACAATATTTTTTCATTTGTTTTGTGGATATTATAATATGTGTGTGATATACACTCATGCTTGGTCATACGTATATTGTACTTTGATTCCTTTCCACATGCAGGCTATTACAGTCTTTCAACAGCATGAACATTGTCCCTTTTTCTCCCTCAAAGCCAGCTATGTGCAGACCCAAAAAACAGTGCTATATCCTCTGATCTCCAATTAACTCCTTTCCTTATTTATCACATAAACTGAATCTGTCCTTTTTCAACCTTCTTGTTCCTTGTTTCCTTCCAGGCCAAGCCCTAATCTGGCTTGTTTTTAAACCCTTTCCCCTCACCTTATGTTATTTGTCTGGTCATTTGAATTTTGACCCCAGTTTGGGACAGACACCAATTTAATTTTGTGCAAAGGATAAAGATGGGATGTCTGCAGCCACTCTAGGGATGGTGTGGCCTCTTCTCAAGCTCTGTAACAGAGATCATAGACCTGCTAGCAGTAAGAGCTGGCTGGTAAAGACCGGTGGAGCCCAGGTCTTTTCAGCCCTTTCAACTTCTTCAGAAATGCTTTAAGAAAGAAGCTGAAATAGTGGTGTGGGAAACATGAGCACAAATATGTGAATTTGCCTTCTAAATATCTGTCATCTGTCTTGGAAGAGTGTGTATCTTTTACTTCTAATTAAGGCTCACAATGCCATAAGACCATTTAGGACCAGGGTGGCTGGTCCTCTGGACCTCTGGGAGCAGAAGTGTGGTATGCTTGGTCTGAAGCATGTCATATAGGGGACCTATTATGTGCTGGTTATTCAGGGTACAGATTTCCCCTAGAAGTAAAGCTCTGCTTTTTATACCTCCAACCTTCCCTCTCTAGAACTGGAATAACACAGTAATCTGAGAACAGCTTTGGAACTTGAGGCCAAGATTTCTCTAAGTGTCTAGTGATATTGCATGGCATGGCTTTTTTTTTTTTAATTATTTTTTTCTGGTGTTTTGTGCCATTTATTGAGGCACCATATCCTCATTACACAATGTACATTTGCTCAGGGAAAAGCTCAGATCATCCAAAGCTGAGGAAAACAGAATCAGTAGCTGGTTTTGAAATTCTTGGCCCTGGCAAAATACAGGTGTTTTCTTATATTTGGACAACAACCAAGGAGGTTACTCAGAGGTAGCCAGCTGATCATGAATCATTAATAATGCTGGGTTGGGATGACCTCAAGCACAAATACATTCTGGACAAAGAATGGATTGAGAGCAGTCCTGAGGAGAAAGATTCAGGGGTGTTTGTTGATGAGAAACTCAACATGACCTAGCAATGTGTGCTTGCTGCCTAGAAAGCCAACCATAATCCTGGGCTGCATCAAAAGAAACATGAGCAGTAGGTCTGCTGGTTATATACACTCTTGTGAGACAACAACCTGAAGTACTACATTTGGCTATGGGGCCCCTAGTACATGGACATGGGTCTGTTAGAGCGAGTCTAGAGGAGGGCCATGAAGTTGATCAGAGGGGTGGAGCACCTCTCCTATGAAGAAAGGTTGAGGGAGTTGGGGTTCTTCAGTCTTTAGAAGAGAAAGCTCCTGAGGGATCTCATAGCAGCCTTCCAGTACCTACAAGAAAGCTGGGGAGGAACTCTTTATCAGAGTGTAGTGACAAGACAAGGGATAATAGCTTTAAACTGAGGGAGAGTAGATAGATATTAGAAAGAAATTCTTTATAATGAGAGTGATGTGTCACATGCACAAGCTGCCCAGAGTGCCCCATCCCTGGTGGAACTCAAGGCCAGGTTGGATGGGGCCCTGGGCAGACTGAGCTGGTGGATGGCAGCCCTGCCCACAGCAAGGAGTTGGAACTGGATGGTATTTAAGGTCTGTTCCAACCAAAACCACTGTATGATTCTAGGATTCTATGAATTATATTCAGTGAGATTTGAGAACAGTCAGGAAACTATTTGAAATAAGATTATTGTTTTCATGTTGTGATTTTTATAAATCTCTTGTTGAACTGAAATTTCTCTGTCTCTCTCTTGATCTCATCTGGAAACTAACTAAAAAGGTAGAGAGAATTCATAAGGACATCTTTACGTACCTTAAGTAAAACAATATTATTCATCATAATGTGAGTATATGAGATTAAAGATAAAAGAAGACTGAAGCTGCAATTGTAAGTCACAAATAACCAGATTGAAAGCCACTTCAAGTATATTAAGACACAAACCTGTAGTATTTTTTTTTCTAGTGGATTCTATCTTCTCCACTGTGGCAAAGAGGTGACGCTTGGGAAATGAATCAAAGTTGTTTGTGAAAATGGGTTGACTTCATGAGAAGCGCCAGGGCAATGAAACCCTCCCACATTTCCTTCTTAGTGCTCTGTATCTGTTTCTGGTCTTGGTTTTGGTTTGACAGGTAGAAGATGTTGTGATAAATAACATAAATTAATACACCAAGGGAAAAGTAATGTCACTTTCAAGGCATCAAAAAGGCAGTTATGGGGCACCGTTCCAAGAGGAATGTATTTGTATCTGATATCAGCATGACTACCCCTTCCTGAAGAAGCCCCACTTTCTTGGTTCAAAGTTCAGGGAAGTCAGAGCTCTTCTAGAAATGGTTTTCTAGAATAGTTTACCATGAGGGGATGGGAATGAACAATAAAAAAACAAGACACCCAAACCAAATTATTTCCTTATATTCTCATTTAGAAATACCTGAAAGTTTTAGTCATACCTACAATGGAAATCTGTTTGACTGTTTACATACTGGAAGATTCAAAAAGAAGTAACAGTAAAGTGACAGTTTCAAGTTACACAGGAACTATATTTACATTTCATGTGATTTCTTAAATCTTGAAATGTCACAGAACCAAGTAGATTGAAGCTCTAGGAAGTGTGTTTTTTAGTTTTGTTTTCTTTCTTTCTTTCTTTCTTTCTTTCTTTCTTTCTTTCTTTCTTTCTTTCTTTCTTTCTTTCTTTCTTTCTTTCTTTCTTTCTTTCTTTCTTTCTTTCTTTCTTTCTTTCTTTCTTTCTTTCTTTCTTTCTTTCTTTCTTTCCTTCTTTCTTTCTTTCTTTTTCTTTCTTTCTTTCTTTCTTTCTTTCTTTCTTTCTTTCTTTCTTTCTTTCTTTCTTTCTTTCTTTCTTTCTTTCTTTCTTTCTTTCTTTCTTTCTTTCTTTCTTTCTTTCTTTCTTTCTTTCTTTCTTTCTTTCTTTCTTTCTTTCTTTCTTTCTTTTTCTTTCTTTCCTTCTTTCCTTCTTTCCTCCTTTCCTTCTTTCCTTCTTTCTTTCTTTCCTTCTTTCCTTCTTTCCTTCTTTCCTTCTTTCCTTCTTTCTTTCATGAATATTGAAAAAAAAAAGTTGTGAATCTCAAAATATATAATCCCAAGTTTTACACTATAATCCTTTTGGCACACTGATGACAAAATGTCTGACACAGTTTACAAGTACTCTTGTGTATAGCAGGGAGTACCGGTACTCATAGTAACTGCATTATTTCTACCGCTCTGACTTATCCTTTGAGTAACTTCATTAATATCAACAGGGCCTCTCACAGAGCAAAACAACCTATATGGACAAGAACAGCAACAGCAACCTTCATAGAAAAATGTCATAATTAGATATTCTACTGCATCAGAGAGATGCTGATAGCAAGGCCATTATCCTAGCTATCTATATGGGGCTTACACCCCCACTTCTATGGCAGGTCTCTGGTGAGGGTTTTTAGTATTACAGATGTGTTAAGCAATGTTTTGCCAAGTATCTTTCAGCTCAAAGCTGAGTACTACAGAAATCAGAAGCATGTAAGACATAGAAGTTATTGCAGCATAGAAACACAGCCAGTTCCCAACATGAGCACTGAGCCCAAACATTTGAGTACTATTTTCACGGATGTGCAAGTTAATTTCCCTTTTTCTTTGTACTTGCAAGCAGAAACTTAACTGGCTGAGTCATATTTGTGTTTTAATGCGCATTTATTAGTACATAAAAGGAAGCTAACAAACAGTGAGAAGAGGAATCCTCTTTCATTCCTGTTGCGGAGTCTATCAGTATCCTCTGCTTCCAGGATGCATCTCTGAAATATTGCTGGACAGCTGACATTGTAAACTGCAGAGACTTCTGTGAAGTGGTCAAAAGAGAAATATGCAAGAAAGCCAATGTATCTTATGTGAAATTATTGCTGTAGGATTAAAGTGCAGACATAACTGCTTTATTTTGAATATTTCTTTCCATGATGTTTCTTTATTGGCTAATCCTTTGCATTTTTGTGGTTTTAAAACATGATGAAATTTGTTGATAAGAAACGAGTTCTCTTTTGCCCTCCAATCATTAGCACATTGGATAAAGTTTTGGAAAATAAGATTTTTCCTTCAGAGGAAAATTTGGAAAAGAGAAACACTTTGTAGGGGAGGGGGAGGAAGAATGTCAACTATTCCGGTGAGCTTTTATTATTCATATGCTTTGTGGCACAATACACATGCATGTGGACAGAGACAAAGTGCTCACAGCTTCTGGAAGTCAGATCTTTACAGCGTTCATCACTAAATGCAGCAAGTCAGCCTATGTCTTCCATTTTTATCCAAATTAAACATTGCATACTGGGACCATGACTCTTCGTGGGCTGCCTTATATTCTTGCAGATGGCCTCAGTTCATGCTGTTGGACTCCCCACACTCAATCTATTGTGGGAGGTTTGGTTTTTTATCACCTCTCGTAGGGGGCCGCACTGATCTTTGAATATGCATGTCTGACTGCAGTAACATCAAAAGGAATGGCCATAGATAGCTGGAAAAATATTTGGGCCAGAAATACTGAAATAACAACAAACGAGTAATATTCATTTGCCCACATGTATGAATGCCCCTAGGGATTCACTCAACATAGAAGTTAGCTGTAGACAGCATGTGTTGTGGATGCATCTTAAATGGGAACATTAGCTGGCAAGGAAAACAAGAAAGCAGATTATAAGTCCTAGTGAAGTGATATAGAAAATCCGCAGTCACTGTTCATTTATTCTCACTCTGACAGGACTTAAATATGCTTCACACACTGTGACTCTCAAAGTTCCTGGAACATCCCCTAAGTGGGGTCATGGCATTTTGCCACAATGTGGTCCTCTGGTTTTATGGTGCATATCATAGACAAAAAGCTATAATACATATAGAAAATGGAGTTGTTTTAGAAAGTGGTATTACAAAAGCACATAATAAATGTCTATCTAATTAATTTGGAGGAAATAAATAGCATTAAAAATGAGGCACAGCAAGACCATAAAAAGAAGACAATGAGCATGGGTTGTAGTAGAGGCTCATTGGAAAGATCCAAAGAACAGAAATGGCCTAAATGAGGAGAAAAAAGGGGCTTAAACACAGGTGGAGAGTGCAGTCTGGTTCTCTTATTTCCTCCCTCTTTTCCATTATATGTGCAGATCTGAGGTGATGATCAGACTACCTGGTGTTTGATTGCTATGTGCCTAACCCAGAGGAAAGCTGAACATCTGATCTGCTAGTCAGGACCAGCAGGACCTGCTTTATTATGTGGTTCAGTGTGGGAAATTAGAAAATAACATATAGTAGCTGCTCTGAGTCCATCCAAGGATGATAAGCCACAAAAATGATCCAAGGGATGGAACACATCCCCTGCAAGGACAGACTGACTGAGCTGAGGCTGTTCAGTCTGGAGAAGAGAAGGTTCCAGGGATAGATGTAAAGAAGTTTTTTACGATAAGGGTGGTGAGGCTTTGGAACAGGTTGCCCATAGAGATGGTGGAAGCTGAGTCCCTGGAAACATTCAAGGCCAGGCTGGAAGGGGCTCTGAGCAACTTAATTGAGCTGTAAGTTTCCCTGTTCATTGCAGAGAAGTTGGACTGGATGATCTTTAAGTGTCCCTTCCAACTCTAACAATTCTATGATACAAGAAGAAAGTCAAAGTTTTTCATAACTGCTGGCAAGATAAAGTCTCTTTTCCAAGGGATCAATGATTAAAGCAACCCTCTTTCAGAAAATATGGTAGGGAACCCGGGTATGTATATGCTTATGTTTTAAGATCAGATGAGATGATGGCTGAGAGGAGAGATGTTATCCAGAGCCTCTGATTTAAAACAGTAACAAAGGATTCCATGAAAGATACTTTATTTTAATGCCATATCATCTCAGTTTGCTCTGCTTTGTACAATAGACATCGATTAGCCAAACTTTGCACGCTGCACCAAAATACAGAAGATATTTTTAATGTAGGTTATTTGTCTTGCATAGAAAGTTTACCAAACACAATATGTTATTTACCATATATCAAAATTGGGTGGCAGAAATATTCCAATCTGTTCTCTGTAAGGACTGAACAAAGTTGTACCTGTGATTATGCTGAGACCTACTGACTGAAACTTCCATAATGAGGAAAAGATGACATAAATACCTAACATAGTAACCACAAGTTTTCTTTCAGTGATGTGAATGAAGTCCTCAGAAAGCTTAGCACATCTGCAAATATCTCCTTGGGGAGCTGCTCAGTTGATCTGCTTGTGCTCAAGGTCTCAGAGGGGAGCTTCAGTATGAACTTTAATAGTTTGCCAAGGCACAGTGGGTATCTGGAGCCTGCTTGGGCTTTCCTCTATGAGAGCCATGCTTCTGCAGACAGTCTGGTGCAGCATCCATAGCAAGGCACAGCATCACTTTTCTCTTTCTCTTCTCTACCTACCCTGTCTGACTGCATTTTTCCATCTTTTCTTTCCTGTCTGTAGCCAGAACACTTTTTGGGCAAGCCCTGGGGAATTACTGTTTCCAGTTGTTGGTGGAATTAGTTATGTAAGTAGGAGCTCAGCTATGAGTGGAACAGAGATGTGCTGCTTTAGTTTATGGTGCAAATCAATGAAGTGCAAACGGGGCTAATCTAAAGTCTCTACTTTGATTAAGGTGCTAGTCACAGCCCTGGGGACTGTAGATTGAATACCTGCTATGTTACAGGCTTCCTTGAAGATCACAAAAGGGGAATCCTTTGTGCTACAGTTCCTCAGCAGTAAAAAGGGATGAGAACACTTACCTACCCTACAGAAACATTATGAGAGACTTGGACACTATGGTAATGCATACTGAGGGTAGCTAAGATAAATAACCTGAGAGTTGCAAGAAAATGATTGATGTTAGAATACTACAAATATGTTGAAAGCCTAAAATATCTTTGTGATGTCTCCCTATTTCTTGAAATGCCAATTAACATTTTTCACTCAGATACCTGATGTTTACATTGGCGCATTTTTATGCTCACACGTCTTAGAAAATGGATACTTGCCTGACTTTGATTTTAGATGAAAGCATTCATCTCTCAACCTCGTAGTAGTTCTGGAAGATAGAAAAGTTGCTTTTGCAGGAACAAAACCAATGGATTTTGACTGCTGGTGATGAGTGACAAGCTGAAAGTTTAATAAACAGATCAAGAGTACTGTCATTGGTGACACTATAGCACGAGTAGCAAATCACCATTGACTAAATTACTCCAAAGACCCTGAGCTCTCTGTAAAGAAAAAAGTTATTTCAGTTTCCTTCAATCCTTCCTCAGCAAAAACACAGGATTCCCTTAGGAAAGTCAGAATCCATTATGAGGTTTCTTTATGGCTTTTTGTAACTGATTGTTTCTTCCATGAGGGATCATCCTTGAACAATCAGCTAACACACTTTAAAGGGTGAGAAGGGGCTCCAAAGAACTCAGCTTTTGGGCCCACCTCACTTCAACATCCTCTCTTTGGGTTCTTCTGTCCCAGCTTTCAGATTTCTGAAGGCTCCTTCAGTACTCATGGATAGTAGAGTATATACATGGTTATCCTCAGCCCATCAGAGAAGCCTAGTTGTTTCTTTTTACCCAAGGTGCTTCTTTTTCCTACTGACATTTATATCCCAGCTACTTTTGTTTTCTGCCTTTGCATGCCGCCCTTCCTCCTTTCAGTCTGCTTGTCTCTCAGCAGATTAGTAATTTTTGCATTTTTTTCCACGTGGCTGTGTTCCTCAGTGGTTTAAAATGTGTATTTAACTTAGGTTGTCAAAGGAACTTAGTGATATTCTCCTCTTTCCTCAAGAAAATGGTAAAAGCATGTGTTTGCAAATCCACAAGTGGCATCTGAGCTCAGCTTGAGCTCCTCAGTATGAAAAAATGAATGCAAATTTTTATGAATAAATAAATGTATTTAAGATTACAATTGTAAAGATGAAGGTCTTTTGATATTAAACTTCAACATAAAAGGAGTGTAATTATGTTTGTACTGAATATATCAAATATAACAGCAACCAAATGGTTGCTCCATTGATTTGTCTCTTCTGATTTTGAACAATCTTTATTACAAAAAATTGTAAAATACATATCTGTCTACTCGAAACTCTTTGCTTTAGTTTTAAGAAACGGATGAGGAAAGCCAAACAGTTCCAAGATATACAGCCCTATACAAGGTGTTAGAGGGGGAGGGTGTTTCAGTGATGAATGACCAGTCGTTCAATTGTTTTCTTTCTTGCAGAAATCAGAGACAGAGTACAGTTTATCTTACCCTGACTTTTAGCAAGACAGATTGCTGGGCAAAACCCCCAGGTTGAAGTCATCCAACCACCAAGTAGAGGAGAGAGGCCATTTTTGTTACCCATCCAGGACTCATCCCCACCCCCAGCATCTTTCAGAAATCTATGGTGTTTCTTTCTGAGGTTGTAACATGAACTTTAGCTTCTTTCACGCTGATTTTATGCTGAGCAGAACCTGGAATGATTCATTCAGGGCCTGAATCTTCCACTGCTGGACAGGCTGAGAGCACCTCGTCCCCATGTATCCAAAGGGTCTGCTGTAAAAGTCCCTGCTTTGTTTCCCTCCCCTTTCTTTCAGCTGCTACTGAACTTGGTTTCCTCTACTTTGAACGTTTCATGCCTAAACAACCGTACTGGCATCAGCCTAACCTCCCTTTTCCTGTATGTCTGTAAACAGGGGGAGAACTGTGTGTGCTTAGAGGATAAAATCCCTGAGTAACAGCAAACTAACTTCAAGGCTGGCTGTCATTCTCACGGATTTTTCCTTCAGTTCTATTTTCTTCTGCTCACCTCCGTCCAGTCATTTGAAACTTCTAGATGTGTCTTCCTGAATTTACTCCATCTAAATCTGAGAAGCAGCATGCCCCTAATCACACTGAAGGTGCACCTTTCTCTGTGACAGTTGTATGTGGATCAGAAGATGAAGTCAGCTTCAATGAAACTGGGCCAAAGTGCACATTATTGAAATGTTTGATAAAATTCAGACGAGCACAAAAGGCAGGACAGACGTAAAGAGTTAAAAGGGAAAGATAGATGCGCTTGCAGTATCCATTACTTACAAGTGACCATAATGTGTTTATACAGCTCTCAGCCTGACTAGCGGATAATTAAAGGGAAGACCTGACACTAGACACTACCACATCTTATACATTGCAGTGTAGAGAAAGTCATATGAGCGGTATAGTAAGAAAACAGCAGCAAATTCCTCCTACTCTTTTTGTCATGCTCAGTCTCTTCTGTTTTGCATTTAGAGTAATGTTTGACTGCTCTGCAATGCTGGAAGTGAGTTAGTATATACTCATAATGTTAGCATCCAAATGATCTTAAAGCACTGCAGTCAAGTATTTTGTAAATCCTGACAAACACTTTTGCCAAGCTCCAGTTCAAGAGGACATACCCTCCATCTTATGTGTACTTCATTACCTCTTATTCCTACAGCACTGGCTATATATATGTTTGGTTTGTTTTTTTTTTTTTGGCACAGATTTAAGTCTTTGCCTAAGCCATGGATGACCAGATTCTGGGTGGTTAGAAAAGCCTTGGCAACTATGTGATTTCTGTGCATGTTTTTGATCAGAGGGAATGATTACCTGTTCTCTGGCCATGTGAAGGGTCAAAGAAGACCATCCTCCCTCTGAACTTCCCAGACCATTCGACCAATTTGTCAAGAATCCCATAGGATAAATAGCTGTCTCCAGAGACCTTTATAGTGACAAATCCAAATAAATCAGAGTCACTTTTACTGAGCACTTCAGCAGACAGCTCAGATTTAATGAATCAGCCTTCAGACCCCCAAGGAAGATTTTCTTTCCCAAGCCTGAAGGGAAGAAATATGTGTCAAAATTTTCTTTCAGGCTAAAACTCCAACCTGTGACACTTTGAGATTGCAGTTATGACTAACAGTATTTTAAAGAGCCCTGGGAATGCAGAAAATAGCTCTGAGGATCAGCAGTATGATCATTGTGCCCAGTGCAGATGAAAGAAAGCTGCTATAGATCAGATAATTTTCCTCATCTGTGGATAGAGATGGACTTTGCATTTCTATATTAGTGCCCTTCTGCACTTTGGACTGAAACTCCTTGCCAACGCACACACACTTAGAAGAGTAAGAGGAAAAACAACCCTAAAAGCCACCACCACCAAGAGTCATCCTACAGATAAAACCTTTCAGGGCAGTCACTGTGGTCATTCAAACAGTTTAAAGCTTAGCATCTTGATCCCCTCTAAAAACTTCCATCTCCATTTCCTTCCCCCCTTTGGGATCCATCTAGATGCCTGCTCAAATACCTGCTGGCGCCAGAGGAAATTCTCCTGTAACGGACACCCTGCAATGTAAAACCAATATTTTGTTTCCAGGGTCATCTCTTTCACACCCCCACAGATCCTCTTGCTTCCCCAACCTGCCTCTTGGTCAAGCCAAAACATGAGAAATTGTGAATCTGAAGGGTGAGATTCGTGAGCAGTTTAATAGGCTTGGTGATTGCTAACCCACACATTTCCTCAGCTTCCTCCTCCATTTGTAGTAGCCTCATGCAATAATTTATGTCATGTTAACAGGCTGAAGGGCAGACACCTCTACTCATAGTTCAGCAGAGAGAAAGAATGACAGTCATTTAACCAGACCCAGAGTACTGATGGTGACCAGACTGGTGGTACCAATTTAGACAGGCTAATATGTAATATAAAATTGTGAATCCTCCTTCAGTATTATGGTCAGTGGATCAGAATCCATCTCTAGGTAAATCAGTTATTTTAAAAGCAGTGCTTAGTACCACTCATGCAAAGAAAAAGGCAGAACCATTTTATTTGTTATGGTTTCTCATTGCTTTTTTGTGGAATCATTTTCACGATAAGAAGTGATTTGGTGCTTGACATTTGGCCAGGAACTCTTTGGTAAAATGCTTTACCCCACTCTACCACTGATTTTTATTTGGACTTTCTGGCTGTTTGTATGCTTGCCATGATAATTCACAAACTGTTTTATATTACTCCATTGTAGTACAATTAACTTGTCTAATGGTCATATCAGATACATTAAAACAAATTCTTTAGAGAAAAGTGAAAATAATCACTTTTTGTAAGTGACATATTTAGGTGCTTAATTTCTCAAGTATAATTACAATGAATCATATGGATAAAACATTCAGGCTGATAATCTAAAAGTCATGATTATTCACCTATATAAAGTAGATAATCCTGCCTTTTATTTAAATTTAATGTAGCTAAATGCAAGAATAAAATAACAAGAAGTAGCCCTATAATTAAACTGCAACTAAATTTTATTTAGGAAACCTTGTTTTTTAAAATTTTCCTTGTGGGGAAACAAATAGAGTTACTGACTTTTTTTTTTCTTTTAAGCTTTTAAATAAAAAAACAATATGCTGAGAATGTAAAAAAAAAAGGATATTCTTTTGTCAATTATTGAAAAAAATTTTTTGCAAAATGGCTGCAAGTAAGACTTTGTTATGGAGCAGGCAATTTATTACACTAGAAATTTGTCAGCTAAAATCCTGCAGACTTTGGCTGACAGAATATGCCAGAATATGTGTTCTCTTAGAAAGATTTAAAAAAGCCTCTTCCATGACAAAATATATTGCATAAAGTGCAGGAGAACAAGAGTAAAAATGTGTTTTTTTAATGATTAGGGACTGATCTTGTTCCAGTTGAGTCAATGGCAAAACTCCATGGAATTGAACTGAATATATGGGTATAGATAAGCTGTTGTTTTCTGTGCTCTCAATTTTTCAGAGAGGAAAATGTAAATGAAATATATTCTTTGCACAAATTAGATTATCCCAAGTCATGAGCTGATTCCCACTTAAAACAAACCACGAGATCTCTCCAGGTTCTGCAGAAGTTGCAATCCCTTCATAAGCATGTAGCTTTGAGGACATTTTTGCCACTGTGTTAATTGGCTGCTACATAAAAGAAGGAGTTAACACATTCATAGATCAAGAGTTCATGAGATTTTGCTTGAATATAGGAGTTAACATAATGTTTGTATGTTCCTCCAGACTTCTGCAGTTACTTGGTATTTTTAAAGGAGCAACACATACCTTTGAGCAGTCTTACCTGGTTTTAGCATAGGCATGAACAGAGGAGGCAAGGATAAGGTTTTGCTCCATATGTCCTGGCCATATGTGAATTGGGAAATATGACCTTGAGCGAGCATGAGCTGCATAGTGTGTACTGTTGCTCACCTCTCAACAGGTGAACGGGCACTGGGCAAAGAAGAAAACAAACACTGCCTTAAGTTTGATTACACCAGAATCAGACAACTAACAAATGCAGTAGGGATGAACAAAGATTGTGCCTGTTGTGGAAATTATTCCTTCAGCAGAATTATACATAAGAAGAGAAAAGAGCATGTATCTGTAAGTCCTTAATTTTCTGAGCTCTCAGCTGGTCATGTCTCAGAGAGGAGACTCATCCAGTCCCTTGTAAGATGAAAAAAGAATTTGACAAAATTCTTTTTTTTCAAGAAATAAAAACCTTTTGGGTGACAAACAAACAATCTGATAAACTCAAAAGTAAAAAACTGTGCTTCAGTGGCACAAAACATTAGTCAGCTCATACAATACCTTACCAGCAGCGTAGAGTTGAATGAAAAAAATAATTACCTCTGAAACAGGAGGTAGAGAATAGTGCTGTAACTGCTTCACAGCAATGTTATTAGGAAGTGTGAAGGAGTAAAAGGGAGTTGTTTATGATAACATGACCAAATGATTCCTAAGTTGCTGGCCATATAGTTCATCAACCCATCAGGTAAAATGTGCAAGGCTAAGGGAATCAAATATTATCTCCTTTCCTCTCTGGCCCATACTGGTGGGTGATAGAGCATAGCAGTGTTGGTTTTGACATTATTGGGTTATCCTGAAAATAAATCACTTTTGAAAAGGTGAATAATTGGACAGAGCTTAGTGCTGACAAGCAAGAGGTTGGAGGCAGGGGGAACAGCAGTCAGAGGGAGAGGGAAGGGGGGTTGTAGAGCTGGAGAAATACACCCATTCCAGGAGGCCACCAGCATGTGAGGAGTCTCATTCTGGTTTTCACTCTGGCAAATGAGTGAAGTTTTTTGGTCTGATAAATATCAAAATACAGTAATGGTTTCTGAAACTATTTTTGATCCGTCAGAGAAACGAGATGTACCTTGTCACGTTATCTAAACTGTGAAAAGTATACTCCTGCCCAATAAAATTAAAAGGTAGTAAATTTTGCCTTTATAAAAAGGAAATCGGAAATCCCCACTCTTCCCAGCATTTAGCTAATCTGATGTGAATGGTCATCAAGATAATATATTGTGGCTGGACTCCTAAAAGAGATAGATAATTTTATGACCATCAGCAACATCTGTAACTATGCAAACTAAGAGCATGATAGTGGTATTCCAACCTCATATTTTACACTATAGGAAAAATTCCCTTTGGGACTGGGTAATTGACTAGTTATCTGATGGGTATTTTTAATCCTTCTGACACCTGAAAGACAGAGAACCATTAGACACAAGATACCAGACTATTTGTTTGTATCTACTCCCACCAAAGTCAGTGGCAATAGGGTTTGATGCGAGCTGGACCTCTGATGTTTTGGTGCCAATAGCATATTGTAGTTTGTCATTTTTGCAATAATAATATAATAATGTCAATCTGCCATTCCTGAAAAATTATCTTAGTGTGTATGCTGTGGTTCTGGTGATGGATTGGCTCTGAAGGGACACTGGTTAAAATCCTCGACATTTGCAATATGATCAGGTGTAAATTGTGCACAGCTACATTACACATAAGCTTCTACTCTAAAAATGAACATAGTCATATAAATAAATGCTTTCTTTAATCCAGTGTCTTTTTGTCCCTTTGTTCCATCTTAGTTTGTCTAGGTGATGACTGTGAATATTTTTGTCTGAGAGAAAGACACAGCTTGCATTGTGAATTTCTCTGGAGCTTTCCCATGCCAAACTATTGCAATCAGTGAATTCAATTTTGACCTGTACAAGACTTTGAAAGGTAGGCTCAGTCTGCTAGAGTGTGCTGTCAATCTACCAAACATATTCATTGCTCAAGGAGGACATGGTATTAGGGTCCAAAAGACTGATTCTGAAACAATGTTTATGAGCAGTGTAAATTTCCCTATCTTTCTTCTTTCTCACTCTTACTTTCAAACAGACCCAAAAAGGACACTCAGAAATTTGTCTTCCAAAGGTTCCCCCTGCAATAACCCCGTAAATGTCACTGAAGGCCACACAGAAAGCTGTGTGGAGGTGCAAGGCAGAATTGCACATGCCATGATGTGAGCACTTCTCACACCACCCCGCCTGTGAGGTGCTGGGCACACCTCTGCTTCTGGGGAGATCAGGCTCAGCGATTGAAAGGGTGGCTAAAATCTGCTTCCTGCAAGTTTCCCATTGTGCATGGAGCAGTCTGGAGATGGAGACAGGAGTGTCAGAATAAGAGGTTGTCAGGGAGCTGAATGAAACATTCACATTTTTTTCCAAGCTTTTCTAACATTTGTGAGCAAGTCTTTCTCATTTAAAAGATTAATGGAGAATTTATCACAGGAAAACACCAACAAATGAAGCAGGTTATGAGCCATCATTTTTAAAGATCTGCCGAAGTCCAAACTGATCCTCCTCTGAGGGAATGCTTGTGAAGGAGTGCATTTTGCAACCTTGCACGTGGTTCCACATGACTAGCCCTGTGGTGGACCCATTTGAAGAGATCATCATCACTCTCCTTGCCTTCCCAGCTCCTTCCCCTGCTCCTCCCCACCGTGCCAGAGTTCACTGTCTGCCTGATGATTCAACTGTTTGGGTGGCTTTGCTCTGAACCAGATTTGTCATAGTGACTGCTTTCAAAACAACAAAGAAAGATTTCTTATTTCATGTTATTTATTTATTTATAATTTTTTTTTTTTTAAATCAGATCATTCCGCGGATCTGGTTTGAAGTTTATCCACCCAAGCCATTGAATTGGCATGATTGAGGGAATATAATCCCTGTCAAACAAGGAAGGAATCCCCTAACACTTCTCTGCTTCTAAAGAATTCATGCTCTGGAAAAACACTCTCCTGATAGATAAAGAGCAACACAGAAAAGACACCATCCATGAAAAGGGAGGGATATTTCAGTACACACTGTTATTCTAATAGAACTATGCAATTTCATTATCGCTGTATGATACAATCAGCTATATACAGTTATCAGGAGTTGGGGCTGTTTTCTTTTTCCACCACTGACAAATAGGCCAAAGTAAACCAGATCACTGATAAGACGGACCCCTGGGAAGACTTTCTGACACACTTGATGCATGGATGGGGCTTTTTGTTCGTCACTCAGATGATTTTGTCTTGCAGCATCTGTTTATTTTCCTTCTTCTCTCATTGCCTGTGTTCGAAAGCAGCCCAAAATAGAATAGAATTTATGTTACAATCTGCAAGCCTTGAACTTTTTATTTAGGAGACCTAAAGACTATAAGGCTGCTAGAGACCTTTTGTATCATTTTGTGTGACCTCTGCTACAACCCAGGCCATTAGCTTTCTCTAAATTAATTCTTGTTTGGTCTATCTACTGGAAAAACATCCAATCTTGATTTAATAATTGTGAGAGGTGAAGAGAATTCATCACAACTCTCTGTGAACTGTTCTTATGGTCAGTTACCCCATCTGTTAGAAAATTTCCATCATACTTTAGCTCAGATTTGTTCAGTTTCAATTCCCAGCCTTTGGCTCTTGTCTTTGTTGTGGCTTTGTAACCTTAGATATCCATCAAGAGCCACATCAGAGAATGAGTCTGTGATTAGGCACATACATATCTTTTAGAGATGTTTTCAGTCAGGTTGCCTCCTGAGGAGAGATGGTTGGTTATTTTTGTTTGTTTGTTTTGAGAAATCAGTGATAATATGCTGTCATTCCAAATAGAACTGTTTACTTTTTCTGTGATTTGAATTGTAGGTGAATGATTTTCCAATACCTGTTGAAACATAATTTCCACTTTTAAGGAATAGTGAATAAGTTTTTTTAGTAAGAAATGTCCTGTTTCTGAGAAGTGCAGTCTGCTTGGTGAAAAGGTCTAACTCTTATCCAAGTGAAAACAGAAGTAAAAAATTGTACAGTTACCTTTGGGTATCACTCATGTCTTTAGCACTATTTTCTTTTTCAGTGCTACTTGACAACTTAAATAGCCCACAAATTCAAATGTAGCTGATTTGCAATTAAACTCTCTGTTCCAACTAAAGATGCTAGATCACTCAATGAGAAATGCCATATTGCCATTCATGTGACAGAAATGAGAGGGTGGCATATTTTTAAAGTTACAATAGGATAATTTATTTTTTATGTGTTTTTTTCCTCACACACACTGATGCAGTAGGAATTTATACTACATGTGAATGAACAATAATAATTATTATGTTCTGCAGTTAGAAGTTCCAGTGTTTTTTGTTTATTTAATAATTTTCTGGAGTAGTTCAAAGACACTGACTCCCATTGTCCAAATATTTCATTTAGATTCAACTTTATAACTGTCCTGAACTGGTCATCTGGCCAAAACCAGAAGGCAGCCAGTTAAATTCACAGGAAAACATTAATCTGAGCTGAAGAATTCACAGCACATGTGTGCAATCATTTCTTTCTGCTCTGCCCCTGCTCCCACTCTTCCACCTTCCAGCCCCACCTCTTGTTTCACTGGTCGAAGGAGAATGTGCCAACTTGAACAGCACTGTCCAAGGGAGAGGAAAATTAACACCAGCTTTGTTCTTGTGCATTCAGGAGCTGATCCAAGAAGGCCACTAGAGTGAATGTGAGTTTTTCTCCTGCTTTTACCAGACCTGGGATCTGGCCCAAGTGTTGTATTGCTAATACATATCACCACAGGGTGTAAGGATAGAGGAGACAGGAGCCAGGGTGTGGGTGGCAATAAATGTAGGTGGAGGTGTGGGGGAGGGAGGGAGGAAGAAAATGGAAAAGGAGGGCTTTCAAGAACTGGGGAGGAGGAGCAGGGAAGGCAGGAAGCTGGCAGCAGGAGTAGAGGTCTAGAGACCATGAGGGCATGTTCTCTCTTGGGCTGGAAGCTGATCCTAGGCTCCTTATTCCTCTGTTGTCAGAAAACATCTGTGAAAACCCACAGGAAATGTGTGTTTCTTGTCTTCCTCTCTGTTGGTTCATTCTGCAAAAACTCATCTCTGCTGCAAACTTCAGCCAAAGAGAGATGTGCTGTGGCTGCAAGGGGGTCATGTTCTTCAGTGAGCCAAGTCAGTGTCACTCTGGAATTTCAGGACAAAAAAGGGAGGGGATGTTTTTCCGAGGAAGGGATTGCATCAAAATCTAAACAAGTTTATGTTGAAAAGGCATCCAGGTGATGAAGTTGGGCATTTTCCAGATGGGATATACTGGAAAGGATGTTGCTTGTGTTCTTACATCAAAAGATAGTTGTATAGCAGGTGGTGGTAAATGAGTACTAAATAAGGTGGAAGAATATTGGGTATAATGTCATGGTTAAAGAGTGTATTTAACATACATGATTCTACTCATTGCCTGTGTCACAATGCTCCAAAGCAATGCTGGGTCTTAGTTTTCCAAAGAGATGATTCCAGCAAGTAAATGGTTACACATGTATTCCCCATTTCCTGAGGTGCCATAGAGTTCATAGAAAAGACCTGTGCAAATGCACAGCTCTTAGCAGGAGCCCTGTCTGGATTTCAGCTTAGGAGGTGTTATAAAAATGCTCTGCCCACTGAAGAATCAGATCCTGTGTGTTGCGAGGCCTGCAGCTTTCTAGGGATTCATTCTTATATATATATATGCTACATACTATCCTATCACAGAAACGCAGAATCATCATAAAAGTCTGTGGAAAAAAAATGGATTCTACCATAATGATACCACGAGTACATTTGGCACATTTTAACACACTTATTGATGGGCACAAGAAAATTAGACTGAATGCATTATCATCTCAACACCAGAGGGAGCCCATCTGGGATGTCATCCACTTAATGACTAGAAAAGTGACTTTATTCTGAATGTATCCTCGTGATATTTCTCTTTTTCTCTCTGCCATGCATTTGTGTGTGTATATACACACTCACACCGAGGTTATTTGTATCAATCACCACAAGATCCATACCACACACATGCATGTGTGTATGTGTGTGTGTAACCAAAGTTATGTGATGTAGTGTGCTTCATACTTTTTGTTTTGATTTTCTTATTTAATTCATAATTCAGTTGAGATCCAAGATACAATGCTAAGTAGTTTTTTGGCTTGATGTCATACAAAGTTTTAACACAATGCTTTTTCTTATGGCTTCCCGCCAATGTGTGTGTCTTGCACGTCATTTGTGGATGCTCTCAGGAAAGAATGTGCAGAATTGCATTTATTTTTTGGCATTATGGGTTGTATGAAAGCTGCTTTAATGCTTTTCCTAGGCCAGCAATTCAAAAAAATGTAATACTACTTGAGTTTTATAAACAAGAGTTTAAACAGGGCTGTTTTATGTTATTGTTACTTACATTTTATAATGAAGAGGCAACATATTGGCCATCAAAAGTCAAACTCCTATTTGCTTCCTCACAAACAAATGTGTAAGTTACACGTATGCTCAAAGCCTTTCCTGCTGCTGAACCCAACTGTTTCTGACAGAAAGTGCACAACGAGGTAAAGTGTAGTAATAAATGGCATGCAACGCTCATTTGATTAGAAATTTTGCTGTTGGTTTCAAAGGAAGAAGGGTGCAATACAAATGCGAAGGGCCATGCATAAGGTAAAGTCTACCTAGTAAGTGTTTGGGAACATGGTCTTAGTTTTCACTATATAAATATGAAATGCTTGTTAATAACAGCTTTCTGGTAGATACTCTTTGCAGTGTCACAAGGAAAAATATAGGTTCAGCAACCACTCTTATAAAATTGAGTAGTTCCAAAGGAAGATGGCTGGAGGCATAAATGCCTTGGCTGCATGGAGCATAAAGCAAAGTTGATCCATGTGCAAGACCTGACAACTGTTGAGAAGTTTAGACGTGGATCTCAGCCTGAACATACCTTCCTCCTTGCAGAAACTCTTTTCAAATACCACGGTATTTCTTGTTCCTATCACAACTTGTTGCACTGGGAGTGTAATCATTGTTGTGAAACTTCACAGGTGGAATTTTGGGATGAATTTGTTTACTGAAATGTACAAACGTTCAGCCTGAAAGAATGGTGGCTGACATGGAATTGCAAAGGGACGGAACTGAATTCCTCCATGAAGAAAAAATGTCAACTGTGACTGCTTCATCACTAAGTTGAATGCTTGAAATTCCAGAGTCAGGCCAGAGAAGAAGAAAACCTTTCTCTTGCAACATGATAATGCCAGATCCTGTACCAGTTTGAAGACGGTAGATCACTTTGCTAATCTTGACTGGACTGTCCAACCACACCCGCTGTATATTCCGGATTTGGCACCTTCTGACTTCTATGTGTTCATGCCAACACAGCAGCTGTGAAACAGTGGGTCACCTCTGCTGGGGCAGAGATTTATGAGCATGGCATGCAGGCTCTTGTACATTACTGGTGAAAATGCATAGCTCACAGCAGTGACTGTGCTGCAAAATAGTGTTTTGTAGCTGAGAGTTTCCTCCATTAAACAGTATTATTGTGGTCTTTTTGTCTGTTGTAGAAGGCATTACTTTCAGACCATAAAATCATACTGTTACCAACCTCCATTAAACTTTGATACACAAACACAAAGCAGCAACTGTCTTGCTCTCACGCAAGCTTTCCTGCTCCAGGTGCTCACAAGATGGACAGTATAGGACGACAGGCTAAGAAGGCCTGAAAGCCTCTCAATTCTGGATATAGAAGTGGGAATAAAATACAACTTGAGATATTGTTACATGCTGTAGCAGCAGTTGAATGCATAAACACCCTTTCAGGCTTATTCCAGGATGGCTCAATTCATACCAATCAGAGCAGGCCAGCAAGAGAGGATGCACCAACCATTAACAAAAGGGAGTTAACAAGTGATGAAGTCAGGAATGTGCTGATGTTTCTAAGCAGAATGAGGGGGATAAAGTGTGGGAAGCCACAGCTTCGTAGAGATGAAGCCACTGTTGAGTTAATTAATTGGGGTGGGATGTCTGCACACTAAGGGGAGGAAAGGAGCTTCATTTGGTGTGTGCCTTGGTTTTAAGCAGCAGTTACAAGGGACTGTGGAGTTTGGGGAAGGATGGAAGTGTTGGGCACAACTCAAACTGGCAAGGAGTCAAAGAAGCTTGTCAGATATTTGTGAGAATATGCTACAGCTGCTTGGGCTGGAAGTGCTTTACTGTGCAAGCAGCATGCTGGACTTCAGCAAGACCCTGCTCCAACTTCCCCATGTTTTCTAGCAAGGCTCTGTCTGCCAGATCAGTCTTTGCAAGTGGGGACTGGCTTTGATAATATGAGATGCTGTGAGATTCCTGTGGCATAGCATCTCTCCTGTCCTGACATGACAGATGTAGAGGCTTCATGAAATTTCTTTAGACGGCGAGCTCCATGTGCCTGTTGAAATGTGCTTGCAAAATTAGGGAATGCCTTTTGTCCCTGACTGCTAGATGTGCCCCTCTGCACATCTCGAGGTGAGCAGTTTCTATTTAAGGACAAAGCAATGCAGTTAATGTCACCACAAGTGATAATCCCTGATATCAAGAATGAGTAGAGTTGACTGTTTTACCCAAGGTAGGAGTAGTGAGTGTTTGCTTTGCACTCAGATGCAATGTTGAAAGTCTTCTTTGAACATTCTTTCAGTCTCACATTTTTTTTTCCTTCTTCCTTCTCCCTTTCCCTCCTTTTCCCTAACCCTAAACCTTCAGACACTTTGCACTGATACACTATAAACTTTATCCCAGAGCTTAATTTTCCTTGAAAGTTTGGGGGAAGAAAATAATTGCAAGACTGATTTATCTGGAAATATGACTACATATATGTGTATTTCAAAATGACTCTGTCCACAGAACTTCTTGGGTCAACAATTCTAATTGTGTTTTCCATCATTCATCTCTGGAAACCGTATTTTAATATTGGGAGGGAAAGGATAATGTTGGGAGAAAAGACAAAAAGTCATCAAAATCTGTGGTTTTTGTTTGTTTGTTGGTTTCTGGTAAGCTTGAATAATACCTGGAAAGCAAAATAATTACTGTTGACATAACTTTGACTTCTAACAATTTTATATTGTAATATTTCCAACTATTAATGTCTGAGAATTAACATTTTTAGATGTTTTAAGATGGAAATATTATTCTGGAGAAATTCTAATATGTTGTTCTGGCTTCAGATAAGCACCAATAAAGCACAAGTTTTAATCTTATTTCTCTCAAAAATACCTGTTGTTTTTCAAGAGGAAGGAGAAAGAGAAAGAAGAATGTTGGGCTGTTTTTGCTGTTTCATCCATTGATTTAGATAGATTAGATAGACACAAGATATCAAAGTACAGCAGCATCAAGACTTTAGAATCTTAGGTATCTGTCTGTGACATTAATTTTGTGCGAGGCTGGAGACAGCAGGTGTTCAGTATGGATGGCTCTGCCCATCTTAAGGGTTCCCATCTTTCATTTGCTCCTGGGAGCAGTGTGAGGAGTATGATAGCTGCTCATCTTGTGGAGAAGGAACAAAGTGAGGCATAGGCAAAGAAAAGGAATTTTCTTTCCTGTTTTAAAATACGAAGTAATCATAAGATAAGTCAAAGAGAGGGCTATATTACACTGCTATTCACAGGTCACATATTGTGGCTATTTATTAACATTTTTCAAAATCCTAAATATATGTCAAGATAAACCCTGGCACTGGAGGCTCTGTTGGGATGTATCAGGATATCTGATTTACACCTGCTTAGTTTTGGATGAGACTCAGATATTTCACCTCAACCCTTTGTCTGGCCCTGAGAGCTACTTCATGCATTTTTAAACTTATCTAAATGAGACTAATGGCATTTCCACTTCCCCATTATCGAAATGTATCTCTTTCAAACTTTCTCAAGGTGGAGGAGAGTATAGAAGAGGGGCTGCCTGTCTTTTCTGTTTAGCCTGAGGAGAGTAACAGGAGAATGTCTACAGTTCCTCTGCCCACCTTCAGAACAGAAAATAAAGGGGAATCTGGATGCAGAAAAGTAAGATAGGGATAATTTTTTTCTTTTTTCTTTCATATCCAGTATCCTTGAACTGAAGGGTTGATGTTTTTATCTCAATTTTCCCCTCTGCTCCATCATGCAAAGAGTTATTCCAAAATCACTTGGCAACTGTGTGACAAGCTATTTCCTAACCCTCAAAATAACTCATGTTTTGAATAGTTCCCAACTAAATATGCATCCACATGTATGTATGTTTTTCATGGGAAAGAAAACTTATAGTAGAAATAAATACTCATAGTTAATAGCTACTAAAACTCTGTTATAATCATTATTATTATTTAATTTGGACCAGTTCTGTGCCTAGAGCCCGAGGCATTAATCAATATGTATGTGTGACATAAACTGTGTTAGAACTCAGGAAATGGGCAGCCGTAATCCCAAATTTCTGCCATCCAGGCAGAAAGGGTTAGTTTCTTAGACCCCAAGTTCAAACAACGAAGGGAATATTTTTCCTTTCTTAAATCTGAAAAGGCCTTTTAAACAGTCTTGGACAGCAGCCACATGAATACCAAAGCTGACTTATATGAGGATGCAGTTTGCCCTGTTTGGCTTGGCAGCCTCATTTCACTAATTAATGAAGGGGCAGTATATATTGTTGTGTGCTTCTAGAGATACTCACTGGTAGCCTTCATTTGATCTTGGATTACTCCAGCTTGATCTAGATGTGAAGTTTTCTCCTTTCACCAGTCAATAGTAAACTTGCTAATCTCACTTGCACTACAGCTGTACTTGCTCCCTGCCTAGGTATTCATCTCTGAAAACTCACCAAAGGCATTATAGTAGAAGAAATAATAGCAATAAAGTAGGCCCTGGAAAACAAAATGTATCTGTACTTTGTGAGAAAGAACCAGGAATTTCCAAATGAGACTGGCTTTTTTCTCAACCCAGGTATAGGGTTTCTTGTCTTTTCCAGTGAATAAGAATCACGGATAATCCTACCTGTGCTTCCATAAAATGTCTCTATTCTTCAAAGCAATAAGTTAAAGGGCAAGAATCATTGCTAAGGAATGATGGCATGATAAAAACATACTGAAATTTCACATTTCTCAACTAGTCAACACCTTCTTCTTAACCTACTCTTTTTACTTTAACCTTCCCTCTCTTTCTAAGTGGAGCTGTGTAAAACTGTTGTTGCTCTTCTCCTTCGCTGGAGTTTGTAAATGTTTGAATCCTAACATCTTTTTTTCCTGGGAAATTTGAAGAACTCCACACTGCTCAAGAAGAGAAAGACTTCTGTGTATGTCAAGGTCCCTTTCAAAAGCATATTTGAAAATCATCCCTATTACTGATTTCAGCAGAGATCCAGCCCAGAGATTCTTTGTTGATCTGCTTCTATTTGACTGATAAATAAAAAGTATTCCTTTTATGCAAATGTCTTCTGATGATTTGGTAAGGCTGATTCAAATGAAAAAGCAATGTAAGGTTGAGTAACAAAATAAAATAAAAGGGCAGGAAAAGCAACAAGTTATAAGTATTTTACTGTGATGCATTACTGTAATGGAAAAGTTGAACCGTTTGACCTCTGAAGGTCTGTTCCAACCTGAACTATCCCATGATCCTGAAACTATTTGGCTTTCTCATACTGCCAAATTGTCTCCAAAATATAATGCCAATTTAATGTCTTTTTTTGGATACCACTCATAAGCCTCCACCTCTGCTTGCCCTTTTCTTTGCCATGCTTTCCAGCACTGCAAGTACAGCAGCAAACCCATTCCCCTCTCTCTGCATAACTTGGGTAAGGGTTGGATAAGGAAGATAACAGATTTGATGAAGAAATTCAGAAACACAAGACTGTCAAATGAAATAAACAAGTTTATCGTATTTCCTGCATGGGAGCATAAAAATGAAAGTTTCAAAGGAAACAACTTTCAAGCAACAGAACATATAATAAACATGTGATTTAAATTAGTTTACTAAGTAATATTTAAATATTGGCTTTTATGTTGGCTGGATGATATCTGCCCAGTTTTTTAAATGCTCTGGACTGTTTTGTTCAATGACAGAAGTGATTTAACTTCATTAAAAATTTTATTATGTTTGATCAACAAATGGAATTGTAACAAAGTAGATAAAAAGAGTAAAAACAAACCCTGAAAGACTTAAGTCCACCAAGACTCAGCAAAGAAACCACAGACTGTCAGTTAGTTTAGGTCTTTAAAACTAACATCAAAATAATTTAGGAATTAAGCAATGCAGCTATTGAATCAAGAACAAGCCAACTATCAGTCTCCTTTACTTGAACTCAGTTCTGGTTGTGATAATTTTGCCTTCTGGAACTGCATCAAGCTGTGGTATTTCACAACAGACACTGAGAGATCACTCTTGATGAGCAGAATTTGATAACTTTTCTTTCTCAGAAGCAGTAATTTCAGGACCTCATAGACTATAAACACAAACCATAAAACAGTCCCTAATTTGTCAAGTTCATTTACAGAGAGAAGACCGAGGAACTCAAAAGCATTATGTTAAGGAGCAAGAAGCCTATAGCAAGTTGTGAGTGAAGGGCAGACTGTGCTGACTCTAGTGGAAGTTCCAGGTGTTTAGAAACAGAGGGATGGTTTGGCTATGGACATAGATCCCTTCCAGGTCCAGTTTCATTAAGGGATATGGGATCTGCCCTTATTGTCAGCCAGCAGCTCATTGTAATTCCTCATCTTGAGGGTATGCTTGGTCTCTCTATGGAGACCCATCTTATGTGAGCACTTCCCATGAAATGGCCAAGGTAGCAGTGGTGCAGATTTGAAAATATTAATTGTATTTTGGCTCTACTAACCAGTTGTGGGTCAGGAGAGTTCAGTGGACAGCGTGCCACCTCCTGTGTAGGACTGAGCACCGTTAGCACTGGGATGCCATCTCTGTAGGGACCAGCTGAAGATATGCTGAAGCTGGAGGATATGTCTGCAGTATTATCTGTTTTGATAGGGACTTTGACTGACCCTCATACAAATCTGCAGCAATTCCGCAACAAAAGTTTAATGATTTAAAAACGCTGGGAGGTTTCCTAACTAGAGATAAATCAATAGCTAAAAGAAATCTGAAAGACAAAACAGTAAGAAAGGAAAAATATTCAGTTCATGAACTTTTATCTTTCACAGTAGTTGAGATTTTTTTAAAATATACTTGGAACTCTGTTCAAAAAAGAGACAGTGCTGTGAAGTGTCCTCTGCAAGCTGGCATCCTACAATTGAAAATAGACTGGGAAGATATTTGCATAGTCCCTTTACTGATATCTTGAACTTCTTTTCCCAAGGAGATCTATGAAATAACTGAATGGCAGCAATGTTCCTTGGATAAGGGGCTTGTCCTTGCCCTGGTGTCTTACCAACAGCTCAGCCTGCTTGGCCAGATATTCCTTCAGACCAATGGAAAATCAGTTCCTTGGGACAGTGTGAGAACTCTACAATTTTATCTACTTGCATTCAAATGAATTTCCTTTGGTTATTCCCTATTTTGGGCAAATTCCTGCTGAATCAAAACTTTGGAAGATTTTCTCCCTTTATATCAGGGCTTATATAATGTATGTGTTCTTTCCCTCCAAATAACAAAAATGTAGACTATGAACACCCCCATTCCTGGAGGAGCCAAGGTTTAATCTGAGTGACAAGGTCCAGGGATGATAGTATGCTGCCAGGTTATGTAAGGTCCAATTCACATATCCAATTAAACGGAGGGCTTTTGTCAACAACTGACCACTTAAAGTTCATTTATCAGGAGAGATAAAAGTTAGCAAACCAGAGGGCTGACAATCATCTTTCCATTTGGAACACAGCAGTGCATCAGGCAGCTGATCTTCTGGAGCTTCTCTCAGTACAGAAAGACTACTTTAAAATTTCTAAGACAAAATGTAGTTGAGAAACAAATTTATCTCACCCTTGTGTATTATTCCTCTCACCATTCGTAATGTTCATTTCCTCTCCTGGAATCCTGATGTTCAGCAGCAGGTTACACAGTCCTGGCTTCTATGAACCCATTGGCTTCACTTAGGATACACATCTTCATTTACAACAATGTTGTCATGTTCCTTCCTAATCCAGGCCACTGTGTCTGCTTATTAACTAATAGGAGGTATTTCCTCAGGACAGTTCTTGTCTTCATTAGTATGTTTGCTGGTTTATCTCAGACCTGCCAAAATAAAAAATGCATAATAAATTTCAAAATAAAAGCCCTGAACATTTTAAAACTTCCTCCTTATAATGAAGAAGTAATAGCTAGGTTTTTGACCTCTTTATTCTTTTGGAGGCACAGTTTGAACAAGCCAGTAATGGGAACCAAAGCAGCCATTAACTAATTAAGATTTAGTTACAAGCTCAAAATATTACTTGCACTTTTGCCCCTCTTCTATCTTCACCTCCAGGTGCCATGCTTCTGTTGTATGCCCAGCAAATGAATGTGTCAGGACAAAATTTAGCTCTTCATAGCAATAATCTCAGTAAAAGGTGCAAAGATTCATGTGGATAACACAGCAGATAGCTTTTTATCTTTTGAATGCTAAAGCTGATACAGTCACACTTGGAATAAAAAAGCACTGTTGAAATAAAGTGAAATCAGTCAGTGGGAGAACTATGATAGTAACTGGGATGTGAGGAGTTTAAATGGAAAAAAAAAAAAGATAAAATGAGTTGTGACATCTCAGTCCTGTAGTCTTTTTCATAAAGGCACTCATCTCATCTCATCTCATCTCATAGCCAACGGAAATGTTACCTGATTAAGAACTACATGCTCATGCATGACATCAGTGGAGTTCTTGATATTTATAGTCCTGTAAATTATGGATATGCAGCCATTTCTCTTTGTTGGAGTAAATTCAAACCTGGCGTAAGTTCTTCTAAACTTGCAGCTGGGTAGGCTTGGCCATTTTCCTTTTGTGCAGATCCTACTCCAGAAAAGCACTTAACTCTTAAGTATGAGAATAATCTGATTAATTTTGTTGGAACCCTCACATTAGAATTTGGGCATGTGTTAGCCTTACAGGGCCCCGGGCAGGGACGTGATCACTCATTTACTTTCAGTGATAAATAAAAATAAAAATATTTCTAATTACATGTGAAACATTCAGCTTTGGATGCAACCATTTTGTTTCTGTCTCACTCTGATACTAGCATACAAGAGCAGCTAGATGTCTCACTAGAACAAACTCTGAGAAACTTATCCCTTCCCAATCGAGACCAGTTAGAAGATCTTTGTTACCAGCTATATTTCTTTCCCAGTTCACAGCTTCAAGCTTCAGAACACTTCACAAAAATGTCACAAAGAGCTCTTTTTGAATAGTGTAAAAAATAGTGGTGCTGTTCCAATTCCATGTAGGTTGTTCTGAAAAAACCCCACAACAAACACAGAAGAACACATAAGGAAAAAAAACAAACACCAACATTATCACTCATGTTAGCCAGACTGAAATCATTTGGATTGTTTGACTGCTTCAGTCAATTTAGTACAACATGTAACACAAGGAAGTGAAAATCCTTCTGAGAGGAGAGCAGTTACTGTTTTATGTGGGGTTCCATGCACTCACAACTGTTCTCAGAAATCTTCCTGGAAAGGCAACTGGAGCTCTCAATCTTTTTATTGACTGTAATCAGTATTGTATTAGGCTTTAAACAATGGGTACAGTTATGTTACTTCTTTACAAGTTAGGCAGCTTACTCTTATTGACCCTTAAGAGATAACTATGTTGGCATTAAACAACCTAACAGCGCTGAGAAGTGGTTTCATCCCGGAGTGTTATGTTTTAGGAACAGCTTATCAGAATCTTGTAACATATTGGAAACATTCTCCAGAATACCTATTAAATTCATTAGAGACTAATGACCTGCATGAAGCCTGATAAAGGCAGAAGCTCAGGGAAGAGTTGAGGAAAACATGATCCATCAGAGTCATGGATTTCAATGGTTTGGAGTAGAAGAGTACTAAGCATATAGTTAGGGAGCATTTCTATTTGGAGAAAACAAACAAACAAACAAATAGTGACATTTAAAAAATTTTCTCACAGGGTGCAGTAAAAGTCTTAGGATTTTTAAAGCTGCATATATCCAAGGTGAGAGCTTCAGCACCAAATTATATAAACCACAGATTTTATATGTACTGCTGAGTAAAAGAGTCTTAGGAATCAAAATAGTATTCACTGGCTTCCATCTGCATTGTTTAGGACTTGTTTGCTCTGGGGTAGGGCTGACCGCATCTACATAACATAGTGAGGGCTGCCTGAATGATGCTTTAGACCACAAATATGAGGGGAAGTGTGGTATAATTTGAAGCCTTTGTGAGTGGACCATAGTGTGAACAGTCAACACAGCTGTACAAGGATAGAGCCCTTCAGAGAGCTTGATAAGACATAAATTAGGGATTAAGAAGTAGTTAGGCAGTATAGATGATCAGGGGCCAGTGCCTGGACCCCATTCCCAATGGTAGTTTAGTTCATAGCTTACTCATGCTTTCTGAGCCCACAGATAGCTGGGTGCCTGCAATAAACTGCAAACATATGTACATCTGTAACTGAGTAAGAAGGAAAACTGTTGTTTCTTTTTAAAATTATTATTGATCCTAGTGTAGTAATGCTAATGTAGAAAGAGAACATGTGCATTCATCAGTGAATGTAGATATGAGCGTAATTGCACTGGCTGCAATGTTCACAGACTTCCTGTGCTGGATATTAGATATTGAACTGAACCTTAGGCAGAGGTTCAAAATGCATACTGCTTAACCTATAAAGCTTCCATAAGTGAACTGGGTTGGTTTATAGGTCTCAGGATGATCCTCTTTAAAATGTCAATAGAAGAAGAAAGATTTATTAGCATTGATAATAGAAGTGTATGTCTGGAAGCAGAACAAAATGCCAGGAATGAAAGCTTATACCAATTAAATATATGAAATATATGAAAATACAGTAACTGTGAAGAGATCATTAAAACGATAAAGTAGCAATGTTTATATGAAGTTGTATAATAAGTATAAAAAGTACCTAATAAATAGTATATAAGAGGATAAACTGTAAAATGAAGAATAATTGTTTTACTCCACTTCTAAATTTGCAAGAAAATACACCTAGCCAGTATTTGAGCTGCTGTATTTTCTAGGAAAATATAATGAGTGATAATGAAATGGCACTGCCTTATATGATTTGCTTCTGTGGTCTCTGAGCCTCAAAAATACATTTGGCTTACAAATTAGAATAGAGAGCAAATTAAAAGCAAACCTGCTGAGGATGCACTCCACTACTGCATCCCGATCACTGATCATTGAATAGGACTTGCCCTAGAATTGAGCCCCAGGGAACACCTTTGGTGACCGTCTACCAGCAAGATATAGCCCTATAAGCCCTGCCATTGAGCTAGCTCATCACCCAGCACAGTGTGAGCCTGTTTATCACACAGTTGGACAGTTTGTCCATAAGGACAAAATGAGAGACAGTATCAAAGGCCTTACTAAAATCCAGAAAGATTATTTTTACTGCCTTCCCTTCATGGGAAAGTAAGTTGGCAACCTTATCATAGAAAGGAATCAAATTACTCAAGGCAGGACTTTTCCTTGATGAACCCATAGCCACTTTGCTAAACTACTCTTCGCCTTTGTAAGCATTTGTAAGAATTATCTTTATTAATGATAAAGAAATCTGTTCTTACTGCAAGAATTATACAATTATATAATAGAATTATAGACTTATAGAATCATATGTCCTATAATATTTTTAGCAATTAATTCCATATAGGCCTGAGTATAATGGGAGCTCAAAACATACACTTGTACCAGCTGCTTTTTTTCTTTTTTCCCTTCTCTTTCCCTTTTTTCCCCTTCTCTGCATTAAATAATGAAAGGGCACACTTATACTGCCAGTTTTCACAACTATTAAATCTTCATGAAATCTCCAGTGGAAATTGAGAACCCGTTTTTGAGGACATGAAATAATGTTTACTCCATTGTGCTGCAGAGATAAGCAGTCAATGCACAAAAGCATTGACTTTGGAATTCGAATTAATTTTGATCACAGATACCCATAGTATATAGCACAAGAACTGCCAGTAAAGGCAGAGCTGCCTTTAAGGAGACTTGCGATTAAGTGAAAATTCAAGGTAAAAGTAAGATGTGGATAGGAATTCTAGGCAGCCAACATTTGAACAGGTGATCAATTTTTATGCAGAAAAATGTTCTTTACTGTGTCACATGATATTTCGTCTATTTCACTAGCTTCACAGAAGCTATTTGGCTAAATTCATACCTTTAACATGAATTCCAGATACCGTCAGGAAAGATATTGGCTTATTTATTTTATATTCCTTAAGCTGCTCAAAGGAAAAGGTTTAAGCTTGGAAGATATATTTTCATTTTCCAAACTAAACAAAATGTGTAAGTTTCATTTTCTAACTGTCTGATTCTCATTTTGGCATATGCTATGCACTATACACTGGCCAAACAACATGATTAACTTCCTTAAGCTGAAGTAAGTTTCCCTGTATGAATTCCCATCTGCTAAAGCAAATGGTAAAAATCTTTTGATTAGAAGAGTGCCAAAATCCATTCCTGACCTTTCAAGATGATTATTGCTATAAATAGATTAGATGTGACCTTTTTCATGTTTTAATTGTCAGGATATTGAGACTGTAGTTTTGGAATATGCTCTATGTCCGGATGCCTGGAGAACTCTGAATCCTGCTAAAACTTGACAGTCCCAAGTGTGCAGATAGCAAAGGGCCAGGACTCAGGCCCGTGGGTTCAATTTATGTAGCAGCTTCTCCCACACACAGCTGCACTAGCATCAGCAGTAAAGGTTGCAAATGAGGTTTCTAGATATTTTCAGTGAGTTAATTAAATCTTGTTTTACTGTTTTCAATTTTCTGCAATTGCAATTTTATGCATTTTTCTCAAAATAAAAAATAAAAAATCTATGTTCTGTTAATTCTATTTACATTTTGTATAATTCACAAAACTTCCAGAATCATAAACTCTTATTTCTCCCATGCAACAGCTCACATTCAATGACCACATATCAATATAGTCTGTGACCAGGGTGAGGATGAAATGATGAAAATGAAAAACAGTTTGCGGGAAGATATTCTTTCACCAGTAATTCTGGTATTCATTCAGGCTGTCAGAGAGACGCAAACTTGCTTCAGTACTCACTTTACTCTCACTTACTGGAGCAGGCATCTCAGGACTAGTAAAGATAGTCTGTGGACATGGTTTTGCTAAGGATACTTGAGTGATGTCCAAAACTTTGGCCATTGCTGAAGTCTACGTAGTACTCTTCAGAGCATGCTTATGCCAAGTACTGTAGATCCTCTAGCTGCTCTGTTACCTGGAGCAGTACAACTCCACGTAATCATGCAAGGTGAGGTCCTAGATTTGCACAAGATGCCCTGATCTAATTAGGTTTAAATTACGGAGCTGTATAGCTTGCAATTCTGGATCTGGTACAGTGAGGTGTGGGACATCTCTCTATTGTCTGTGTAGAGACAAGTGCTGCTAAACTGTTTTTCTTGTATTAATTATAAAGAGGATTATAAACAGTACAGAAATACTGAAATATTTTCCTTGGTGACAAATTCAGTAGTGTCAAGAATAGAGCTGGATGAGTCACTGAGTACTGATACTGATGTGTATCCCTCACTGTGTCTTACCACCCCTGTAGCATGGCTGCATGGGGCAGCCTACCAGAAGTGTATGCTTAAGACTAAGAAATAGAGAAGTCTGGATTGCAGATTTTTAGTGTATATTGTGAGAGTTGCAAGGTAATAGTTTTAATACAACAAAGCTGATACTCACTTGTGCTCTCTAAACAGTCATTTCCTAACCTCTGTCATTTGAAGGGCAACACATTACCTGAGCTTAACGTTAAGTCCTGTCATATATAAACTTAGTGGTGAGCACAGCTGAATAGCTCACAGGTCAGAATAAAAGTGTCGTCCTTCTAGAAAAACTGTTCGTTATCTAAAGATTTTCCAGTAACCCATTCCTGGGGGTGATTGGAATCAAAAGAGTACAAGCAGATTTGGCTGAAATCCCACCCACATGTAAAGGTTTCTGGCAGTTCTTTTCAATAGGTTGTTAACTATCTGTCACAGATACTCACCTGCATTTGCATTTGGATACAGTACAGGCCAGTATACCAATGCAAGTCATTTCAAATTAAGGCTCACCGTTTTCTGGCTCTATAGCATAAGTTCCAATGCAAAATGTACAGAACACCCACGAAACCATGGCTTTTAGATCTCAAAGTAAATGTTTTCACATAATCATGGATTGCATCCAAGCAAATGTCTGTAAGATGACATTTCTGGAAGCTTTTGCATCTTTACATTATATTTAGTTTACACAATATACTGTACAACTGGAAAAAATGGCCATATGAGCCAGACCAACATTTGACCTCTCGTAGAGTGCCTTTGAGAACAGGCTATTTCTCTACCCTCCTCTATGCTAACACCTTTTACATCAGACAATTTCCAAATCAGGAATTTCTTTGAAGTTTCTGGTCTTTCTTCCATAGTTTACTTTTCAAAACATCACAAGGCCAGTGGAATTTTTGTATTCATGTGCTGGGGGCCCCCATACAACTGAGCCTGGATCAAAGTTTTTCTCTCTTCTTTACGACCACCTTATTTCTCCCTCTCTGATGCAGCCCCATTGCAGTCTGAGTCACTGGGAGTCCCCAGAGTTTCTGGATGGAGCTGAAGCCTGGACCTCCTGGCCCTGGAGCCTTGGTCTGCAAGGGGCAGGCTGCTGTGTTGCTCAGTATGGTTCACCACAGCCATCACACTGGAGCACTTTCAGTGCAAAGAGAAGGACTGCTCATCCTTGTAAAGACCCCCAGTTGCACATGTAATTGATCCAAAAATATTTAGGGGAAAGGAACCAACACTTTTCTACTGGAAATGTATCAAAGGGAAAAATCCATCACCATGTATCATCTGGCTTACTAATTCTACATGCTTTTTCCAGATCTTCTGTCAAAATAGATGGTGAGTCATTCTGTTTGTGGGAGCCACTATGAGAAGGGCATGACAAGAGAAAATAGTTTCTTTTTGAGTGTTCCTAAGTGTCCTTGAAGCCTGATCCAAAGACCACTTCAGGCATAGCCAGTATTGACAGAGGACCTTTAATAGTCTTTGGGTCAGACTTGAGACAGATTTTTTTTTCTATCACTAGTTGCTAGGAAATTGCTATGATGACACCTGGGAACAAGGAGAGGGGATATCTCTATTCCCCTGAGATGTGATTTTGTTTGCTTGTTTTTTTTTTGTTTTTTTTTTTAGATACTGTGAAATCTGAAGATGGAAGAAGAGACAGTTTTCCCTCTGCTAAGATATCAGGAAACAGAACTTACCTTTGTTTCTTAAATGTTGTATTTTGTTTTTCCTTTTTTTCCTCTGCATTTCTCTATATTATTTTTCAGCCAGCAGAATCAGAGAGATGGAGCAGAGATCCTTACCATTTTCAGGTTGATTTTTAGTACTACCTTGCTTGCACAGTACATCTTTTGAATGGACAGTCTGACTTGTTTTGCTCAAAGGAAGAAAAGCAAGAAGTAGAAAAAGATGGGAAAGCAAGTGGCAAGTCTGAAAATGCAAGTGAGCTAGAGTGAAAAAATACCTAACACAGCAAGGAAAGAAAGAAACTTTCTAAGAAATTAATTTGGAACAAGATGGTGAGTTCTGAATGCATAATATTCTATTTTTTACTTAGTTTCCCAGTAAGATCTTCACATAGGTAACATCTCTTTGCTGATGCCTGCAAACTGATGCTTTATGAAATGGATACTACCTTCCAGTGTCAATCCTTATTTTGTTCCACACATATTTGCTGCCAAACTTAACATTTTTTACATGGGGGCTTGTGGAACGATGTCCCAGTAAGCAAGGAAAGTTGTCCACATCCCCATCGAGAACATATCAACACATAGACCCTAAATCCAGCTGTTTCAAATTCATAATCCTTACTATATGCTCAAATATTTTATGCTTCAGTTACAAGCTCTGTACAGGGATGGCTTGTTGAAGATCTGTGCCTTGTTCTGTGCATTGTCTGGGTACTGGAGTGTGAGCAGAGAAATCCATGTCAATTTTGCAATTAGTTAAATTGGAACTGATGGGAAAGACAATACTAAAACACATCCATCTTTCTCCAGCAGGACAAAAGGGATCACTTTTGATGCTCCTCTGCATGCTCCAGCTGTGCAGACAGAGAAGCTCCAGGAGTGGCCAAGGGAACAACACTTTGTGTTGTGAATTGATTTCTTTGATGTCTCATCAGAGATAAGGTCAAGTATCAGCCTTGTCCTCAGGAACAGCATAAAGACAATTTATTTTCTCCATCTAAAAAACTGTTTTTTCTGAAATGTTATTACTATTATTATTAGTTTTTAAGTATGGGACACTGCTCCTCCCTGGTCAGCGTTAGTTAAAACTGAGCAAGAGGATCAACAGCTAAGGGCTCGGGGAGGTAGAGGCACACCCACATGCACACACACAGAAAAGCAACATGTAGCGTGACATTGTAAGCCACTTCTCAAATGCTGACAAAAGATGGATTTCACTGCCCAAGGCTAGAAGTCTAGCATCGGCCACATAAAAAAAGACTTAATAATAATAATAAATTGCTCTAGTAAGGAGCATATAGCAAAACAGTAATTATGCTGTGTTTCTTCCCCAGTAAATAAATAAACTAAAAATCTGTTTGAAATTTTTAAAAAGCAAATTCAGCAAGTCTGTCAAAGAGAACACCACAAAGCTGCAATGTTAGCAACACAGGTCTCAGTCAAGACAGAGCTTTTAAGAAGTTGGAGTATTTATAAACTGCCACATAAACTGATAAGTTTGTATGATTTTATGCACCATAATTGCTCTTTTCTTCATCTCAGGGAACACAGAGGATAACATGAAGCTTCCCATCAAGCTATTTGTCAGTATAAGAGAGCATTTAACAGGAAAATAAAATAGTTAACAACCTTTAAAACAAGCTAAAAACTTTAAAGTAATGGATGTCTTTAAAAACTTCAGGGGTTAGTTCTTTATGGGAAACTCAGAATTAAAAAAAAATGTTTGGAGTGAAGTCAAAATGTTATGAGCAGTGCTCTGCAGTAATGACACATATCAGCAGTATTTGTAACCAGAAGAACAATGTGATAACTTTTAATCGCAAGGGACCAGGCTTTGTGGGAAGTGCCTAATACACAGACATCCTTTATAGGTTTCCAGTTATGACCTATGTCTAAAAGACATTTTAATGATAACTAAAGAAAGTAGATAGATTGTCTTCCCAGAGTGTTGAAGGTCCTGCTTGTTGTCATCTGCAGCTTCTATAAAGACCAGAGATTTTCAAAGGTACTCTTCTGTCCTGCTATCAGCACGCAATACCGCAAGGATGGGACTATCTAAGATAAAACATGCCAGAGATGTGTACTCCTCAGGATTTCCTGTGGGAGTCTGACCAAAAGAAGGCAATATTAATAAATAAAAATTCTGGAACATTATTATCACCAAAACTGTGTCACGCAGTTTACCCTTGAATTCTTATAACCCCTCTAGTTTCTCAGGCAGTTCAAACATTTAATTGCAACTGGTAAGAGTGTGAGACCTCCCCACTGGGACAATTGTTTTCAATTACATTAAAGGCTCAAGAACTGTGATAGACATGTCAGTGTAAGGAGTTTAGCTTGTGGAATGTTTTAACTCTTTGAACTTATGTGGGATCTGGGAGTCCCCCTGCTCCTGGCTCTTGAAAATCCTTAAAGAATAGATGTGATCTGAAAGCAGATTACTGCCAAAAAAATATGTAACAGCCCTCCCATTGAGGATGCCGTTTTCTTTTTTATTTTCACTTTCTTGGAAGTGGTAGTTAGAGAGAGCACCAAAAATATGTTTTTTTCTGAAGAGGGTGAACTAGGCCACAACCTTAATGGAATATTTAGAGAATTCACCTATTTTTATTAGATCCTCAGAGCTATCTTTACTTTCTCTTCTCCTCCTTAGGGGCATCTCTTGATATTAGTATCTCTTGGTATTTCAAATATTGGATATCTCTTGGTATTTCAAATATTGTTCTTAGAAGGATTAAGAAATAAAGAGAAAATAAAACACTTTAAAAATACTGATCTTGCAGGTTCTTTTTGGTGAAAGTCTGGAGCACTGTGCAATGTGGTGTATATCATTCTGGTTACAGGAACCTACAGAACACCTTCTCTCCAAGGTTTGTTTTTCAAAAGTTTCTCTAAATCCTTCAGATTACACAAAAATTTGGACAGTATTTGCTGCTGCAGACTAACAGGTCCATCCAATTGATTGTTGCTTTTGAAACTCAAGAACTGAAAAAAAACCAAAACATTTGGTTCCATACCAGTCCTTCCTTATAGTAAGTTTTTATGAAGGTATGGCCAGTGTTAGTACTGCACTTGTGCATGCTTTGGGATGGTTGCCGTTGGCTACTGCTATGTCCTCTTCTTTTCTAATTTACAGCAAATAACAAAAGCAAATAAAAAGTAGCTTGCATCAAATCATGCTAACGCAGTGGAATAGTAGCTTCTAGACTGGAAACATAACTTAAAAGACAGCTGTGAGTGGGTGGATCACACTCTAATATTGTATCCTAGCTTTGTTGAAAATAACTTTCTTCTTCATTTCCTAGGAAAGGAATGATTAAATCTCTGCACAAGTATATTTGCAACATTCTTTGTCCTGCTTATTCTAAATAGAATACTAGAGCCTGCCTTTTGGGCAACACAATAGTTTTGTCGCTCAAATTGGACTGTGCTGTTCTTTTTGATGAAATGAGCAGTGGAAAGCAACTAAAAGCTTAGCTGTAAATAAATACAATATACATAAATGCTTTCAAGAAAGGATCTTTCATGATTTTTGCTTTCACAGAGATCATATGAACTTTATAAAACATAAACAATACCTCATAATGAAACACTGTTATTTCAAAGTTGACATCACATCTGACTCTTTGATTGGGATTAAATTTAGTTTATTGGAAGGTTTTAGTATAACTCCTTAGATATCTAGGACACAAGATAAACATAACAAACATAACATTTATCTTACAGCTAAAATGCTGATAAGTATAATCTGGATAGTTGAGAAATATCTTTCTCTGTTTCTTTAATTCTTTATAATATTTGAGAGCATTTTCTGTATAGAAAAGTCACTGTTATACGTGTTAAGATGATCAGATCACTCTCTCATTGTTTACATGGTTTTTTATATAGTGGAAAAAGAAAAGACGTAAAAAATACAAACTCCCATGCTCCAGAACCAGCAACTCATGACCTATATCAGATAAACATATTTCTGCATTGACTACCTTTCAGAATAATTTTAGAGCATTTCCATTTATGTGGTTTAGAACAGTGATGGAAATAATACCTGGTTTAAATTACTCCAATTGTTAAACTTATGCCAGTCACCAAGCAGCAATTATTAATTAGAGCTCAGTCCAGTCAGTAGCTCTGGCTGTCTCATTAATTTCCTGGTTTCCAATCTGCATTTACTAGGTAAGGAAGGGCAAGTCTTTTGGTGGGCAAAAATGACATTTCATAACCCCTAAGTTGGGCAGATGAATTAAATTTTGTTCAATGAGGAACTCAAATGAACACCCCCAAGACCAAGAGTATATTTCTGGATTTGTTCAGTGCTTATTGAATTGTTATAGGATTCTAGCAGTATCAAAAATGGAAAAACAAAAGCAAACAAATAATAGCAAAATACAGAAAGATTTGCTGCCCAAGTTAGGATATTGTGATCCCAATATACTTTCAAGTATGCAGTGATGGTAGTAAAGATTTCCAAATTCTGTATCATCCTGCAGATTCATAGTCTAGGACTGGTTTTAATACTTGCATCCCAGGAAAACTCACATCTCACCTTATCTAATTAATCAACTGTTATAAAATACAGGTATCAAATGTACTTGCTATAGCACCTGCTACTGAACTACTATTAAAATTCTCACAAAATAAGAATGGTATTAAAGAGGTTAGTGCTTTAAACCAATGTGTGAAACATCTCCTTACCTTTGGCTAAGACAGGCTCCAATACAATTAATACTTTTAAAATCCAGGGTTTCATCAGTTGTTTACATGTCTCCTCCCAGGAAAGAGCCTGGTTGGACCTAGATTTCCTAGTGAACTCTCACAAAAAAAGCTCTGAACTTCATTGTCTAATAGCTATTTATAATTAGTTTCTACTTAGAGTTTGTAATTTAGGATTTTGTAGGGACTTAGACTGTTGAGGGAATTTGTTTATTGGTCCCTCTCAATGCTAGTTTTTTTTCTATGATTTTAAATCCCAATAATTATAACGATTAGTACTGCAAAGATAATTTGGGAAGTGTATATTAGTTGCATAACTATGTAATTTAATCTAAGTAGGATTTCCTGGGTCACAGGTGTAACTGATAACAGAGTGGTCGGAGGTAGAAGGATTATTGTTGTGTGGGACTAATAACCACCAGGAATATGGTGGAAAAAGAGGAGTGAAGATAGCAAGGGAAGGTCTCCCGAACTGTGCTTAGAGGAGACTCTAGCTCTCACTCTCTCTTCTGCATCCTTTCTCATGTCACTGAGACTCTGACAGGGTCTTAACATCATTCAGGTAAACAATGCATGACCCCATTGCTTGGCTTTGTGGCCAACGCCTTGCACTGGGTGCTGAGCCCTCTTACCCTCCAAACAGGGTAGCTGGGTGTGCTCTCTGATATGCTGAATTCCAAGTGACCACCAAGATGAGAGGGTAATTTAGCTGTACCAGGCCTCCCAGAATGACCAGGAACAGCACTAACATCAGCTTGGGTGATTGGACTTGGATGCAAGAACAGCTGCTGATGCTGATTTGCTAATATAGATATAGCTATATAATTGAGGGCAGACTGCAGAGCTGGTACCACCTTCTTACCCTGGCATAGATTGATTTGTAACTCAAATGTGCAACTTCAGTGTAAATGAGGCTGACTTGCTTTAGCCTTTTGCTTGCAACAGAAGTGGTGTCTGCCACTACACTAAGCTTTTTGATTTGGGGTCTATGGATGCCAGTGCTGTCAGTGTCATTGGAATGGAGGGCACTGAGACAGACGATGCACCCATAGGCAGCTACCTGCTTGTAGCATGCTAATGTGGACAGTCACAGCTGACAAACATCCTGGACTCATGTGCCCTGGATTATTACACAGTTTAGGAGAAGTGAGAGTAATGAGCCTGTACTTTAAATCCATCTGGATTTTATATCCAAATTCCCTCTTACTTTGATAACTTGGTGTTTATTACAGTCCTAATAGACCTTCTGTTCTGCGGCTTCCTCCTGAAAGACCATTAGGCTACGTAACAGCACTAGCAGGGGGATGTTGTCCTCCTCTACCTCTGTTACTCTTAGTCATTCTTCAGCTCACTATTTGGGACTGCACTTACCATTTTCCCACAGGACAGCATTTAATTGCTCCTTGACTGACCTTCTGCCTTGTCCCAACAACTTTGCCCCTGAGGTCATTTCACCAATTCATTATTCTCAGAGAAGGAGGAAAAGTCTAAGCTTCTCTTCCTATTATTTCGAAGTTGATTAAAAGAGAATGATTTAGAGTTATTAACTGCCACCTTTTAAATATCAGGTAGCAAACCATTCACTGAAAATATATGCTTGAAAACCCCTCCACTCTTCTGTGCTGAGAAACTTTAGCTCTTACACCCAGGAATAGGAGAAACTCGATTTGTAACAGCAACTTAAATATCATGCTGGGTCATTAAGCATTATTGTCTTTCACACTGCATTATTTGCTTTAAAAAAGGTGGTAGAGTCAAATCAGATCTGTGCTCTCTATAAGAAAATCGCAACATTCTGTGAGACACCACATTCCTGAATGTTCAGAACTGTTAGTCTATCATGCAGATTACTGAGCACTCTACTATGGGATCATGTCTTGTGCTCTAAGAACACTTACTAACCAGACATGAGGGTAAAAAATACACAGTCCTGGCTAAAGGAACCATTTAATCGTTTCCACATGAGTGCTCCTCCATAAAGTCATGGAGTCACCCACCTTTCCTTCTCATTCACTCTTCTCCTGTCCCCTGGCTTTGGGCTTGGGAAGGAGCTACAATGGCATGGTGTTGCAGTAGCTCATTAACTCTTCATATGACATTTGTAAAATAAGCATGTAACATAAAGCAGGACCAGAGCAAACCACCTAAAACATTAATGCACTTAATATGCAATCTCTTTTTTTGTGCAGTGCTACTTTTCATTTGTTTGGTGGTATGGCATCTGGTGCATTTTTTGTTGTTGTTCATTTGTTTTGTTTTAGTGATTTTTTTCCCAACTTTGCTCATTTGTGAAGCATTCCTTTTACAAATTCATCAGTCATCAGAAGTTTCAAAGCAATATTTGTCAGAGATCTTCAAAATAATGACAAATTGCTAAAATGAACATTGAAAAATAAATAAATCTAGTAACTATTAATCAAAATTACAAATTAGAAGTGTTACTTCCTCCAGCTAATACATACAACACTTCATTCTGGCATAGATAAATCATTAATTAGACAAAGGGTTAGTTAAGGCTTCCAGTTTCTATTAGGTCAGCTTACTGAAGCTGGTTTTCTGAAGAAAGGATGTAGAGTTTTGTTGTGTTTTTTTTTAAAGTAGTTAGTGAAACTAAAGGTGAAAATAGTAGCAGAAAAGGTGTATTTTTCATCATACTATAGTGAGAGAGAATCTGAAACTGTTGAGTAGTTTCTTTCTTCGGTGCAAACAGAAGAAGATCCAGAAAGGAAGAAAGGAAGGAAGATTTCTCTCAAGTGCAGGGCTACAATTCATAAGAAAAACAGCTTCCTCTGCACACGTGAGCAGGGCAGAGATTTACACTAAAACAAACAACGAAGTAGGGTCTTGCATGGAAAGTACTGACAAGGCTGCAGACACTGGCTTTAAAATGTTTCATCCTGAGTATCCAGTGTCTCCCAAAAGGACATGCAGTAGGAGGAAGTGTTGAGGTTAAGAATTCAGCAAGATTGGACAGATAGTCTAAAGACTTGGGCAGAGGGTCTGAAATTCATTATGAGAGCATATCCCATGGGGCATCCCAAACATCCTACAGACACCGGTGCAGTTCAAAACTGCAGGAATGAATGTGGTGAATCGAGAGATGTCTCCTCCTCTGTGCACGTGTACAACAAAGGATTAAAAAAAAAAAAAAGGGAGATAATTATATTTATTCTCTAAAGTGGTTAGAAATGTGTTGCTTCTATTTTTAAGTATCTCCAAACTAGTAAATGGGATCAGACCTTCAAATATACTGAGCGCTCCTTAAGTAAGACCTCTTTTCAGTCAACCCCAAGAATATCTCTTAATTTGAATAACCAAAACACCTCGTATTTCTACCCATTTCTTAATAATCAAACAGAAACGTGCACTTATACACTGATAACCCTTAATGACTAGCAGTTATTCAGGAAAAACACAAGAATACAGTGAAATAGAAAACCAATAGTGGAAAAAAAGCTTTAGGCTGATGAAGCAAAAATAAAAGTGAAACAATTTTGCATTTCAGTAAATGCTTTGATTAATACAACGGAACCTGTTTAGAAGGATTTGAGGAGTGACTCAGTGAAAAATGAATTAAATGCCTTAAGATCTTACAGTGAGGTTACCCGGCACTGGAAGCAGATGCTGTCTAGAGCAACAGAAATTGGGTGCAAATCCAGGAATGAGCACATGCAATGTATTTGATTTTGAACACCTGTATCAGATCCTTTTCAGAGTTTTGTGTGTTTCTACCTTCCTAATGCCATTGCTTGTGATGTTTTTAATTTTCATTACCATGTTACAAGTTTAAAAAGGCTATTATGCCTCAGCACTGTGGTGGCATAGAAAATATCAATGGAAGAAAAGTATTCGAAAAAAATGAAATGACTATCCTGTACTCTGTGTTGCATCAGGCTTCAAATCACCTTAGCTTTATTTCTGCAGGTGCTTTTCACAAGAATCATAATAGAGTACAAGGGTACACACAAGAGTAACTGCTGAATACAGTGTAATAGCTGCTGAACATAATGTAACATGTTAAGTATGTTAACTTGTAGGACTTGGGTCTAATGGCAGAGAGCCCTTCTGCAGTCACAAACCTGAAAAACTAATGGAAAATATCTTCATATCACATTTGCTCAGGTTTGTGAATTGCAAGCCACTTAGACTGTTTCTCTTGCAACAGCCTGCCAATTTGTTGTCATTCTTGTAAAGACTTTTCATCTGAAAGTTCAGTTTTGCAAGTACAAGATGTGGGAGCTAAGATGATATATTGAGGCATATAAGTAATCAGGAAAAAATGCAGTTCAGCCCATGTATTCTTGGGAAATATGTATAAATATTTACAAATTATAGAGTTAAATCCAACTCATTTTGTAAATGAAGGGATATTCTGCCTTTTTTTTATGGGAAACATCAAAATCCAGGAAGCATGAGAGAAAAAGACATGAAATCTTTTCCAAGAGACATTCATAAACTCTCATAAAATCAAACATCATGCAGACTTCAACCTTTTTCCTATTTTCATTGTGTGCACGCCTACACATCTGTGGAAGCAACTTTCATACAAGGAGGTTTTTTTTTTTTTTTTTTTTTTTTTTTTTGCATTTACCAGTTACTTTTGTAAACAACTTAAAGAGATTGGTGAGGGACTGCTCTGTAGAAATGATAGCACATCTGCAGCACAGGCAGTAAAAGTCAACAATTAATTAATTGTTAAGGGCTCCGTTCATGCAAACGTTTGGCTCTGCAGTTCCTGCATGATTCATGGTTTGTGATCCCTGGTTCCCAGAGAACTCAGTCTGGTCCTTCATTTCAGCCCTTTCCCTGTTCCCCATTTCACCCTTCCCTGCCCACACCCAGTTGCAGAAAAGCTGAGCCACGTTCCTAATAGAATAACAGTGCTTTATGGCAAATAGCCCACCTGTGCATCATGCAACCCTTTGGAGCACATTCAGGGAACACAGGCAATGCTTTTCTGAAGCCTATTCAGATAGCCTTCCTTGGTTGGTGCCAGTAATTGACTGATAGGGGAATCCTTACAAAACAAACAAGACACACAGAGAAGCATATGCAATCATGTGTATCTGGACTTTCATAGATTAGACTTTAAGCCCCTAGCATAAAACAGTGGCAGCGAGTTGTAGAAAGTAAATTTTCTATCAACCTGTATGGAGTTTCCTCTGGCAACCTGGGAAGCACGGTGTGTCTGGTTGGATTTGAGGCTCCAGATAAGAAATAGAACTGTGCTTTGCTGTAGTTGCTACTTAGAGCAAGAACTACTCTCTTCTCTTCTTAAATAAAGGGTGCCAAAAAATTGCAGCAAGACTCACTAGAGTTAAAAAACTTTTCACTCATTAATAATTTTATTCTTACTAACTCACAAAGCTTAATTTGAATACAATAGAGTACAATAGCAAAACATTTAAGTGTCTAGCAAAGTAACTAAATGCCTACCAGTGAATATTTAAATTAGTCACTGAAGAAACAAAATGTAAAACCATAAACAAGTCTTGGACAAACAAGAAATAATCAATGCATGATGATAAAGGGAATCAAAACATCTCTGGCATCTCAGACAGAAAACTTCTACAGATGTGTTCTGATGTATGATAAGAAGAAATAACATTTTGTAGTCACAGAGACTCAGTGAAGTTTCTGCCTTCCATTCTTGTTAAGTTACTTAAGTTTCTTAAGTACTTCTTAAGGTACTTAAGTTACTTAAAGTTACCGGTGACAGCAAGCGGCCAATAAGCCAGGCAGTCTGCTGTAGGCTTCCAGGAGTTAATCACTTCAGAAGGCGTTACCTTAATTAAACTATTTTCTTCCTAACTATGTGGAAGATTGCTAGATGAAGATTCACTGCCGTGATCTTTTAAGAAAAAAATAAAAATCATCAAAAAAAGAAAGATGTTTCATTTGTGAGACATAAACAGAACTGGCTATGAGTATGCTACCTTTTCCACCATATCCATTTTGCTCCTGGTAGGACACACTGGAAGTCACTTTAAAATAAAAAAAATACCTGTCTAGTTGCTGCAAAGCTCATTTGTCTAGAGAAGAATGCTGTGGAGGGAAACTCTGACCTCTAAACCTGCAACAACAACAAAAGCCAGTGTTTTAAAAAGTTATTTTGAAGCCTAAATAAACCTTAACAGACTCCCCTTAAACTTCTTTTCCAGTGATTAATTTCCAACTAGGGAAATATTGACTCTGAGAGAAAATGAAAATATTTCCATCTTTCTCTCTAACACTGCATTATAAGATCATCTGACCTGCTAGATAGAGTGGAAAATCACTATCAGTCTTGTGTTATTAGATGGATCAGGTTTCACATCTTTTTCCCTCTGTTTTTCTTCACTTCCCCTGTATCAGCACGTGATCCTTCTCCACTGCCTCCCTTTCAGCCTTGCTGGAGGAGGCAGAGTCCTCCATGCTAACAGTGCTTCAGTGACTAACCTTTGCGTGGGATTACTCTGAGCACGTAGAGGGCACGGGAGCTCCTGGAAGGCCACGAAGAAAAAAATTGCAGTGCCCAAGACATGAAAGAGATGTGGCTATGGTTACCTTTGTGATGCCTTTATGTCCTCTCCCTGAGATCCATTTCAAAATTGTGGCTATTTCTCCTGTCACCCATACACCCTTGCCATTTCGCTACAGATCTCCTCCTGTTGATTTTCTGAGAAGCTAGAAATGCTGTAGTTATCTTTCAGTGGGTTTCTGATCACATAATTCTTGCGAAAAATTTAATGGGAGGCTAAGCAAACTGCAGTCACCAGCATCAAATATTCATTCACTGTATGTCATGCTCAAAGTCTTCATGAGGAAACCCAATCTACATTTCTTAGAGTGAATAGAGCAAGAACAAGAAAGCACATATACAGCCTGTGTGTGTATCTTATTTCTTGTTTGACCTCACAGACAGCAGGAAAAAAAAAAACATCTTCTCTAGTAAATGAATGTTTGATCCTTGCAGTTTCCAAAAGAATTAGCCTACTCAAATAAGAAGGGAATTAAAAAAAATATCTAGCTCAGCTCTCTGTCTGAAAAGACATAGAGAAAACATCAATCAACTCAATCAACATAGAATCCACTTCAAATTTTCCTTGAAAGGACACAGAATGTAAGTTGCCCATAGTTCATTGCTGTAGTAACAGTGGCTGTAAACGATGATACGTCACTGCACTGCGGATTTACCTCACTATGTTCCTCCCCACAGCAAACCTCTTAAGGGCAGAATTATTTGGTTTTGCATGAATCAGAAGGAAAACTGAGAAAAGTTAAGGTTTCTTGTGTAGGCAGAAGGTGCTAATGGTCACTAGGTACATTCTAAATGCAAAATATATACATCCTTCTACAGAAGATACAGTTAACATCCAACTGAATTCATATGAAGATATATACATAGGAAATAAGTACTCTTCTAGTACAGAATCCTCCCACTGTCTGAAGTGCTGACTTCCTTTTACACCCAGCAGCTGAAACAGGACTTCCCAACACTCGCTTTCTTACCAGATTCAGATCTTTAAGGTAGGGCGCTATTTACCAAATCTTTCCTTTGAAGAATGTTTTAATTCGACTCTGCTGTAATAATCTGCTCCTAGGCATTCTCTATTAATGTATAGGTGTCAAAATTGAATGGTTCTGGCTCGTTTAAAATATTTTATGTAGTTTTCTATAGATTACTTTATAACGACACATTTATTGTATTTTTGTTTGTCACGACATGTAATTCTTAGCTAAAATAAAAATCTTGGCTAGTTTAAGAATAAAGGAAAAATTGATGGGATATCCTGTGCTGTTCCTACAGTAGGTAAAAATGATAACCACACACTGAGAGGTGAAAGTCCAAAATGTACTTTACTGAGAGGAAGTCCTTGACTCAGATCTGTTAATCATAGTGCTGGTGTGCCAGTTTATAGACCCTGCTTGCTCTGAAGATGCAAAATTATTTGTTAACGAGAAGATAGATGAAATGAAAAGTTTACACTTCCTTGGCATACAGAAATACGATGTATCTCTTTCTTCATTTTAACAGTCTTCTGCTGGCAGCTCCTGATGATTTCGCTGTACACTGTATGAGGATGCATACATGAAGAGTTAATGAACGTGACAAGACTGAGTAAATATTTGTTTTGTATTGCAAATGCACCATAACCCAAGGGGTTTTTAGGCCTATTAGCCCAGTTAAGCCCTTTTAGCAAAACTGAGTCGAGAGCATAACTGTTGAATAGACCCATAGCTCTTATCTCTCATCCTTCTTAGAATCTCTACTTCCATTAAACTCATTCCCCTCACTCTGGGGTTCCCCAAAATTTCTTCCAGAAGGGCATTCTTTTGTCTTTGGACTTACTATTCACTGGTGTCAAAATATGTTGTTTCCCTTTGAAGGCAGGGGTAGTTTACCACCTCCCTCCCTAGAGAAAACACTGACAAAGCCAGGTACTGTCCTGACCTCTCCTACGAACGGCACTAGACACAATCCCTTCTGCTTCCTGCCATCACTTCACCAGTTTTCAGTGTATTAAATTTTGAATGAATATGATCTTCTTGTAACTTTTGTAAACCAGATGCTTTGAGTGTCTTTCAGCCATCGTCTCAATTCACTTCAAAGCTTTACCACTTACATTTACAGGAATAGTTTATTTTCTCAGTAAGTTTTTTCCTTTTCTCAGGAGGAATCCAGAAACTCCTCAGTGTAACACTCTCTCCAAATGTTTCCCTCATCATACCTCATTTTTGCCCTAACGCTGATTACCTGAGGGGGAAATGTTTCATGTAAAATCAACTACCACAAAATCATATGTTTTCTTGGCAAAGATTTTTCCATAACATGGATTTTTCCATGACGTGGATTGACAGACAATACCTTGGAGGGGTTTTCAAGATGAGACAAGAAAAACAGCAAGGTAGTCCTGCTAAACTGTACCAAGAATCTGATAGGAAAAGGAGTTTCCTTTGCAATAGGCAAGTCATAGCATACCTACTATGGATGTTTGCTCTGCTTAATTCATGAGGGGAGTGAGGCATGGTCAAATCAAAATGAACAGCACATATGAAGAAATACTCAGAGCTGGATGCTGAACAGGCAGAAAGCAGCATAGGTCCACTGAAGGTAACAGATTGATTTATATCAGGTCTAGATGCAGAATTTGGATAGAGGATTCAGAACTGAGATTTACTACTGAAAATTGACAGTTTTGTGGTCAAACCCAGCTTTGTGAACCACTAGCACAGCTATAGTAGATTCAAGAAGCACCTGGTGTGAAAAAATAAGAGTAACACTATTTTTCTTGCATGCTTATTGCCATCGCATATTTATTGAAATATTTTATTTTTGTGTAAAAAAAAAAGAAGACACCTTTTGTTGGGAGAATTAATAAGTATTTTTTTTTCATTGCATTGTTAGAAAAAGTGCACCTATGGCTGGCATAAAAAGACAAGACCTTGAACATAGATTCTCTTCTATATCAGTACTGAAGACACATTTCTGAGAAACCGTGGCTTTCAAGTACAGACTGGGAACTATTGCTCTCTCTCATGAAAGTTAAAACCTGCTGCTTGCTTCCCCTCTTCATTCCATATCTCCTTCTAATCTTTTTAGCTCCTGTCTGCACTCCTTTATGGCCAGCTGGCCCTCCTTATCTGCCTCTGTTTCATTCATGTAGAGCAGTCACACTGAAAAATGCGTGTTTTTCCTTAAGGAGTAAGTAAAGTATCTTAGAATTATACTCCAATATTTACAGTCTACAGGAGAAATTTCTGTCCAAGAGTTTCTGTCTCTAGTTTCTCCTCCTGTCTCTTTCAAAAGCATCTTGACTTCAGACAATTTTTTGCATCTCTAGATCTGCATCTGTAAAAGCAGCTGGAACTCAGAAGATGCCATTTTGTTTTCCAGGTAGTTTGCCACAAATTCTTTGCAAGTACAAATACTATCTATGCACTGTGTTTTCTGATAAACTTCCTTGGAATTTGTAGTGCTATTACACGGACTATGTAGTGCATCCAAGGGCTCCATACAGAAATAAGAGCTTTTTTTTTTTTTTCCCAGTGTGGATAAATATCAAAAAGGCTTTTGTAGATGCAAAATACTACTCCAAGAGGACTAGAATGAAACTGTGACAAAGAAAATTAATTTGTAATAAATTATAATATTTTTTCTTCTTTCTTGGTCATTCCTGCTAAGGTGTGTAAGCATTATGGCATGAAAGAAAGTGAAGAAAAATTTAGAGAAGAAAAACTCAAGCTGTTAAAATTATCCTTAGTGTCCATGCTGTCACTGAGTTGCTTAAAGTGACTGTACTGAACAAAAAAAAAGAAAAGAAGAAAAACAGGCCTCCCATTTCCTCATAATTTTAAATAAAACACAATAGTGATGGGAAGCTTGAGGTTCTACAAGCCAGTGGCAGAATGACAGCATTACTGACTTGTGCTATCAAGGACACAGCTCTAGAGAGGAGCTGGGGATGTTCATTGGTGCTGCAACAAGTCCATGCACACAGGGCAACAGAAAGTCTGAACGACAAAATGAGAGAAGAAAGTGCAGCATTGCAGTTTGCTGACCACCCTCTGTGCATGGAAGGATGAACAATCTGCGTGCCAAGAGAACAGACAAAGGAAAGCTAAGCACTCTTCTTCCAAAGAGCAAGAGGATGGGTTTCTTCTCCTCTTCTTAGTAGAAGAGGTAGTGCAGGGGGAAGCAGAAGGAGCGTTCATAGAAGATGTACATTAAAAAGCTAGGGGGTGTCACACAAGAGACATAAAGTTAAGAATGGGTCAGGGCTTAAAAAAGGGAAATGGGGATTCTTGAAGCTGACAGGCTTTAAGGAGGAGACAATTATCCTGGCTGAGCCGCCTTGACCCTAGGGGTGAGCACACAGTCGTCAGCATGTTCTCTCCCAGAGCAGCTCCTTCAACTAGGCCTCTGTTTACTACTTTCTAAAACCATAAGGAACCCGAACTATGCAATTTCTACTTGCTAATTTAACCACACTAGGTTCACAGAAAGCATTTTGTACGAGGGACATGACCCGGCTTGTTAGCACCATATGCTGTAAGATACAGAAAAGGATCTTTCATACTTCAGAAGTCTTGTTTCTCAATTGCCGTCTCTTACTTTTTAACTTCTTTGCCGTTTTGAATGGATTTCAAAACAAATCAACAGACACATAGAGTCTTTGGTTATTTTTGGCTGGAGTTGGATAAATGAATAGTCCAGAAAGTTTCTGACATTGTGCCAAATGTCTATGTGCCTAAAGTTTAAGAGTCACGTTTTCCAGGAAACCTTGAAGTTTGCCGAGATTTATGCTTTTGATATTGTCATCCATTACTGTATTCAAAGGAGTTGTCTGCATAGGGGTTGATAGAGGGCAGTCAAACCTTTTGCACTGAACAAATTATATCATTAGGTGTCTGCCTGTGGGTCAACTTGTTCTCAAGCCCCAAAAACTAAACACAGCTGAGATCTAAATCCCCTGACAAATGAAGGCTGTGAGCAAGGATCATGAGTAACATATGGCAAAAGGAATTTCCAAACACTGTGCTGCCATACAATATACACCTGATAAATGGTTGTCTACAATGATGCTGTTGAAAAAGGCACTTGATGCGAGCCTCATGCATGGCAGAGAGACATTAACAGAACTTTGCAAGATGTTTCAAAGCTGACAAGGCATTTATCCAAATGTGTTGTCTGGTCCTCCCTTCTTCCATGTAAGGACAGCATCTTTATTTTCTTGTATGTGGGAACAAAGAGACACAATAATTTGACTTATCATGTCAGAAGCCTGTGGGGCAAGAAGTGCTCAATAATAAAAAGACATAATAATGGTAAGGTCAAGAAAGAAAAGGAAAAGATGAAGGAAACAACAGCAAAATATTGCTTAGGATAAATTTTTAGGTGCATTTGTATGCACACACACACAAAAAGTCAAGATTACATACTTTCGTCCTATGTTATTTCCAGTTAAATAAAAGAAAAAAAAGAAAAGAATACTTTCCCTGGATATATAAAATGCAACTAATTCTGGGGTGAACTCAAAGTTCAGCAGCACACAAAAAACAACTGGTTGTGGCAAAATAAAATTATGAGGTAGTGCATCTGGACCCATCCAGCTAGAATTACAGCCCCAAAATTGAGATGCGTTACACAACATTTTTCCAGGATCCTACAGCACACCTCAGAAAACAGAAGCCTTTTGACCAGAGGTAGGTTTATACCTTACTTGGAATGGATATATGGATTTTGTTATTTTTGTTTATTTATTTATTTGTTTTGTTAAATATTTCTGGGTTTATTAGTAACCTTGGGATCCTCCATGGAATTCTCTCCCTGAGCAGTGGGAGTTCCTCCGCACTGTAATCTGTTAAGCTATCTCCAGCCTAAATATATATGCATGTGCATGAATATATGTAGTGTATCTGTTACTGCTGGCTGGCCTCTTGAGGTGCTACTTGTTTTAATGAGGTCCAGGCGCAATCAGTCAATAAATAAAATTCATGGGAATGGGTTATTTTCAGAAAAGATGTTCAAAACAAGCAACTTTTATTTTTATTTTTTTTTTACTAATTAATTTAATTGGTTTTGCTAGGAAAAGAAATTAGAGGATAACTGGGTTGATCTGTTTTCCAGATCCTTTGTTTTAGCCCTTGCTTGGAAAGCAAACTTTCATTCCAAATGTGAACTAAATATAATAATTATAAAGTGATTAAATAGTGCTGAGGAATTAAAATAGCCTCGTACTACTTGGTAATTAAAAATTTGTTTAAAAATGTTTTTTTTCAGAGGCAATTTTTCTTCAGTTTTTTGATAGTAACTATAATAGAAAATAGAAAATCTTATCATACTGACTCCAAATTATCATTCATTTTCAAGTGTATCAACAGCTTCCAAGAAGGGGCATTGATACATTTGGAAAAATAGTAGTAATCTTTTTTCAGTAGAATAAGACATGTTTTTAATAGAATAGAGAAATAGGTGGGGTTAGTTTTAATCTCTATCCACTTTATTTCACAACCCTGTAAACAGTTGCCTAAGCAGAAATGATAAAGTGGAAAAAGTCAGGAATTCTGTTTTTTCCTTAAGGCAAAGGAACCACCAAGCATGCAGGGAAAGAAAACACGAGTCCATGCATCTCCTGTGCCAATGAGAACTGGCCACTTAAGTAAGGCTAATGGGTTAAAACTGTGGTTGTATAGCAGAAATCACCATTGCTGTGAGACCAAAATTACAAGTGAGTCTGGCTGTTAGGTGTCAAGTTCAACTCTCACAGATTGCCCAGTGTGGTCTGAGCCAACATTTCAGATGTTCGTCCGTGCACAGAATGATGCACATGTCACTCAGGGTCTGTGCTTGCTCAGACAACACCTCCATTAAGGCTTCAGAAGAAAGATTTTCCTGCCTAGAGGTCATGTGGAGTCTGAAGTGAGACTGGTGCATAGTGTGGGGCATGGCTAATCACAGGACCATTCACAAAAGGCACTGTGTTAAGAAGGTAAATCTTTAAGATTCAATAATTTAATGAATCTAAGTGAAAATTATTCTTACTGCTGCTATTAACTTTTACAATAGGAATTACTTCCCCAGATGTTCCATAAAATGCATGGATGTGTAAGTCAGATTTGCTTGTTGAAATTCTAGAGTCTTAGCAACGTAGGAAGTCAGATTAGATGACTGTAACACTTCCTTCATGACAGAAAAATTCATGACACTATTAGATGTTTTGCTAAATTGGAGACTAAGTGATAAGCTAAATTAATAGATTTCTGTATTTCTCTGGGTGGTCCATTCATAACATGAGAATGCTGCTTCTGTGCTCTGATCTGCAGGTACATGCATTATATATGTGTGCACAAACCAAGTGTTGATAGACAAACATAACCTTATTCTCATGCTGATTTCTTAAAAGGACCATAGAAGATCTAGGAGACCCACTTTGCATACTCATTTTGTGCATAAAGAATCACAGTAGCCACTGTAGACAAAAAAGCCACTTGCATTTCAGTGAGGCTGTTTGCAAGAGCAGACCTTTGCAAAGTTGAGCTCGAAATGTTGCTTGGAGTTGCAAAGAAGCTTAAGTGCTGAACATGTCTTCTGTACATGTTTCTTTTTAGCCTGTTCCTGGCTCTATACCATCATGCTTTCTTCACAGGAAACATCTATGCTAAACATCACTGTCAATTCCAAGACAAGAGACACATTCAAAAGCACATGGAAGCTTTTTTTGTTACCATAAGTTGCCCGCAGAGGGTCCATTCATTCTGTTTGCTTGTTCCACTGTGTAATAGCTCAACTCAAGTATCAACAAGATAAGCTTTTAAAAGCAGAATATTCCCAGCTGTTGTGGTCAGGCAGCAGCAGCAGGTTCCTATCTAAGGACAGCAGAACAATCCAGTGCACCCGCAGTGATGGCAGTGTCGAGGAGAAGCATGTGTTCTCTGTACACAGTAGCGAAGGGTCCAATAGACAGCAATTAGCACCAGCAGAATGAAGATGAACGGTCATATACATAACCTTAATAAAAATGTCACAGAAAAGAAATCTCGCACCATATGGATCCATGCTGAACTCTGTTTTTTTTTTTTTTTCTTTTTTTTCTTTTTGTAAAGACCAAGACAGCTCCATTTCTTTATAGTCTTATGCATTAATTTCTGTCCGGAGTTTTTTGCAGCATTCTCCCTCTCTAAGCAATATTGTACTCCAGTTTTGTTTGATAAGTATGGAAAATTACATTTTCAGTCTCAGAATTCCATCAGAAGTATCTCCCACTCAGACTTAGCAATGTGAGTACATTACACAAAGAAAATTTCATCCAATTTCCATTAACTTTAGAAAAGAGCTCCATCAGAATTTGCAACATTTTATTCCTGCCAAACTAGTATAGTATGAAAGTGGGTATTGCTGTTTCTCAGGTCTGCTACTCAAATAGCGGAAATGGCAAAGAACATCTATTTCATTATTACATACATCACTATTACTAATAATAGTATTAAAATTATTATGGCAATGGAGGGTTTGAAAGAAAAAGCTGTTTTAATTTCATCTTTGTGATGTCATTTTTGTTTTTTCATCTCCTGGTATAATTAAAAAAATGATATGAGTACACTAGAAATGGAGGAAATTCATTCACAAAAGCATCGTAATACAATTTTGTACACATTTAAAGTTGTTTCTTCCTTTTTTTACTAATAAAAAGAGAACATTATTTACACTTTGTAAGCTACATTTGAGGTAAGAAAAAGCTGTTTTGTCCTTTCTGCCTCCTCTCTACTCACAGTAATGACTCCTGCCCTTAGAGCATGGCTTTAATTTTTGTTGATTAACAGAAAATAGAGCTGGAGAAAACCAGCTAATGACCCCCCTGCCAATACACAGGATTAGTACAGAGTACATAGCTGCAGATGTCTGTCTGAGGCCTTCAGAGGAAGGAGATTCCACCATCTCCATCCCTCTTCCTCAGGCAAATAAGTTGATTGCTCTCCTATTCCTAAAACTAGAAACTTTTTCAAATACTAAGGAATATAAATCTCTCATTTTAGAAGGGAAGCTCATTTCTTTTTGTCACACACATATGGAGAACTGATTATTCCCTTCTCCTTTGTGATAGTCCACTGTGTACTTGCATCCTATTTTCAGATTTCCCTCTGCCTTCTCTAGAATAGACGAAGTAATTTACTCACATCTCTGCATCCAAAGTGATGTTTTTTAGACTTTTGACTATTCAACTTGTTTACCTTTGGACTTTCCTGTAGTCATCCTGAACTGTGACGATCAGAACTGGATACAGCACTGTGGCTGAGGTTGCATTAATGCTGAGTAGGATGGAAGAATTATTTTATGTGACTTGCATAGCGTATTTTTGCAGATACATCACTTTGGTTTTTTTAATAGAAATGAACCAACTTGCTGTCTCTTAGCTCCATTTGTTCTTGAGGGCTTTATATGCAAGTAAAATGAGGGACCGCAATGTTAAAATGCACAGAGAGGTGCAAAAACCTCAATCATTTTACATAGGATTCAGCCCTTCCAACATTTGAGTTATATGATCTATTTTTACGCTTAGGATCCCTCATATTGAAGTCAACAGTCATGCTCGTATGTACAAAATTTGATCACAAATTCATTAGCTATTTCAGAGAAAACAAAGTGAAAAAATTGAAGTCGGATTTTGAAATGCTCCTGCCTTTTGTACTTCCCCTTTCCTGTTGATATGGTGCTGTATTTCTAAAGACAGGGACAGCAGTGAACACAGAGGGCTCGATCTAATCCTTGGAACATTTCTTCCAGAAAATCGAACTTGACAAATCTTTATTTAAAGAATAAAAACAGTATTGTCTCGAGGAACAAAGAAATGCACAGAAATACTCCCAGGAACATGAGTGTGGACAAATTCTAGTATGACATCTCATCTTCCCCCTAGTACCCCTCGTTTAGCTTTAGTGATGACAGCAATCCACTTACAGTATGCACTAAAACATGACTATCTTCTTTTAAGCATGCTCACTTGTAATCATACTGCCATATACCTCTCTAAACAGAAGTGAAATGGATGCATGCCTTCAAAAATTGCCTTTGACAATTTTAAATGGAGTGAATAATGAATCAGTTTTGGCTCAAAAGCCATAGAAGTCCCTCTCCCTTCCCCAGCACCTTGCTACACACTCCCTCTGTGATCTGAACATTAACTCTTAGGGTCTATTGACTCAACTTGAATCAGGGATGGCTGGTTTGCATCAGTATTTCTAAAATCCCTCTTATTATCTTGCATGCGTCAAAGTTTGATAAGAAGGAAGAAGGATGAAGCTATTTATAATTCAGAATGACTGTTACAGAAAGATATTTAAAACCAAATCACAGTAAGTCAGAGTTTACTTTTAAATCAGCTTAAACAAAAGACACCGTTTGAAAACAATTAGGAAATCTGACAAAATTAACTCTGACCTTACAATCTTATAAATGCCAACACAGCTTTTCTTCTAATGTCAGTATACATGTGTGTCTGTGTGTGTATTTTTGGCACTGCAGTAACTTCACTGTAAAAGAGCAAAGAGAAATACTGTGATTTAACTCAGGTAAGAATTACGCTTTGCTGCTCAAGAGCTCCTCTCAGAGGGATGTGATGTTTCATTGCTTCATTATGTTGGATATCCATCTGTATGGACAAGTCAGATTAGTGTTTGATTATTCTCATTACTTCTGGTTGCAGACATCCTCTCCCATCCCAGCGTTTTTATTATTCTCACTCAGCTCACAGAGGAGAGTCTTTTCAGGTTTCTTCTTAGTCACTGTTAATCTTCCTCAAAAAAATACCCACAAAAACAAACCAAAGCAAAACAAAACAAAACAAAAAAAGCTACAATCCACACAATAAAAACAACTAAACAAGCAACTAACCATGCAGTCTTACCTGGTGAGAGAGACTGCATTTCCTTCTTCTAGGAGATAGTCCTTCCTGTGGCCTGAGCAGACCTTATTATCCCATTCTGTGTCACAACTGAGCCATCTCTGAGCATCAGGGTTGGACCAGAGCCCTCCTGAGAGTTCTTCCTTCCAGAGTGATCCTGTGGTGTGTCCATAGGCTGGCAGAGCTGAGGGAATGAATAAGAGGTCTCTTTTTGGCATCATGATCTGTGGATCCTGGAGCCATCTTTCCCAGCAGACTGATTGGCAATGCCCTGAGCAGACAGACACATGCTGCTTCACTGTTCTCTCTGTTGGGATGCACCCCTCCTTGATTTCAGTCATTTGTCCCACAGAGACTTCAGTATTCAACACTGTCTTAACTAATGATAGAAGCTGGAAACATATTGTTGAGCTTTGTCTCACTAGGGTTAAGATCTGTAAATGTAGTCCCCAGACTGATGCAGATCATAGTTTTCTCATATTTAGTTGTTTCCTTGTCCAGCCACCAGGCAGCAAAATTAAATAACTTGCTATAATATCAATGTCTATCAACTACCAGTTGACAGGTATTTTTATGTCTGTTGTTCTGTGCTGATGTTTGTGCAACACTGGGTCTGTTCTGAGTTTGAAGAGTGTGTTCACGCCCTGACATCTTGCTTCCCACTCAGAACTTGTGCATAATCAGTCCCATCTTTGTCATAGTTTTCACGATTAGGAAACAAGCCTAAGGGACACCAGAACCAACTCCCAAGAAGAGGAGCTTAAGCCATAATTCTTAGCCTATCTGTGGCACATCCCAACATATAGGTTTTGTCAAAAAGCTATAGGTGAAGTATTTAGGCTTGCACTTCTTGTCATCATAGAGCAGGTAGGTACCGCTGCTGAGCTTCTTCTATGCACACTTATTAAGTTATGCCTTTTTATGATAATTTCTTATAATTTCCCAGTCAGACTCAATCAATGTTGTTTTTTTCACAGGATGTTAGAAGCATTCTTATGCACAGTGGAGCATCAGATCCCCTCTCAGCGAGAATTAAACAACATGAAAACTTCTCTCAGTAACTTTTCCTAAAGTAGTACAGATTTAAACTCTTTTTCTTTTTTTTCAGATCTAGGGGAACATTCCACCCAACCTTTCCAGGTTCTTATATATACTCTTCTTTTCATGCTGAAGGATAATAGGCATTTGCCAGCTGAGCTGTCTGCCATCTTTCCTCAGCCATCTTTTTGACCAGATTACAGTGGTTTTCTGAACATGGTTTACCAGTTGCTGGCCCATGAGAGTTAAACAGCCTGAGAATGTAACTTCTTAATACAGGATGCAATTCATGCAACTCATGTAATCCATAGAACAAATGGTAGCTTTGATTTGTAATTGCATTAAAACAGCCTCACTTATAAATGTTAATTTAATCCTCCTGGCAATTGTTTTTTCAGATTGCTTTAGATTAAAAAATGGTCATTTTGGTAGATTTTAGAAAAATCCAAGATGTGGGCTCTTCTGAAGTTTATTAATGAATGTAAAGATATGAAGTATAGAAGATATGAAGTTTAAAATGAAGTATACTCATATTTCTGTCTCAGACTACATTTATCCATATAGCAAGGATCACTTACAAGTTGTTTTGCTGAAAAGCACTGTCTTTGTTGGCTCTATTTACCTTCAAAATACATCTCCAGGATAGGAGCTTTCATTTAAAAATAAATAACAAATCACAATTTATGCCACTTAAAGTTATTTTGAGCAGCTGAATCAAGGTATGATGGCTTGCCTTCCATAGCCTCGAGACCATGTAAAACTATAGCCATGTTGGGTGAAACACTTCATTCAGCTCAGCCTTTGCTTTGATTTCCTTGCATGTTATTTATTTACACACTATAGGCGAGACTCTCTCCTGTGCCAGAGCTCTACTCAGTTTGGGGGTGGGTCATAAGGAAGTCATTAGCACTCCCTGTCCTCTGCATGATTTCTCTTGGTTGCCAGGCAGCCTTGCGTTAGGCCTCTTGCATTTAAATCATTGTGACTTCAGGATACCCCTAAACTTTGGCACATGCTTCTCTTCCTGGCATTTACAATCCTTAAGGGTAGGATTTTTGGAAGATACTGACAGTTAACTTTCTTGAGTCTAGTTCATGAAATAGAACTTAGGCCATTTATGATGAAGATACTTATCCAAATACAGCTTCAGAATTATATGAATTTATCTGTGATGGAAAATAATTCACTACTCCGTTCAGTGCCTGGTACAACAGAAAAGAGGCTGTCAGGAATTTCTGGAATATAAATACCACATGTAAAGAAATGGGACTGGAAGATTCTTTCCAAGACAGAAGGTTAAATGGCAGCATGGAGACCATAGCTGGAAAACCTTTTGGCCTCTCTTTATGGTCAGTAACCTTGAGAGCAGCATGGCCCACACTTTCCCCTAACATGGCTGCACTGTGTTAGAAGTTCCTGGAGAAGCCCCTCCATCTGGACTCATTCCACCCACTTTAGAGAAGTGCTCAGTGCAGCTGGTCAGCATAGACCCCTCCTGCAGCTAGGGGAAGGAACATATCTCTGGAAGGTGATTCCAGCCATTTATGTTCATCATCTACATTAGAGGGAGCTGTGAACAGCTTGGATCCTAACACACAGGCTTGCTGTGAAGTAACTTGTTAAGTGAGTGAGTTTTTTAATGATTTATCTCCAAATTTGAATAAAATGAAGACTGTTATGGAAATGTAAGGATATATTTCCACTAAGGATTCCTTTATGAATTGGCTAACTGAAATTTTTTGTTTGATTGTTTATTATTCCAAAAATATTAAGTTATTTTTGACACATTTCTGTTTAGTGATAGGACCTAATGGAGATTCATGTCAGGAGATGAAAACTGGGAGTTCCCATTTATCACTCATCTTCATGATACAATGTGAAATGCTTGAGTCCTAATTTTCTCAGTTCTTTTTTTATTCCTGTCACAGCATAGTTTCTTTAACTGGAATAACTCAACCCTGCAGGTTTACTGTAGGTTGTTTCCTCAAAAACTCAGTCACCAAAGTTAGGGCAGATGCCATACCTAGAGCCTAGGTTTCAGCTGTCTAAACCAAAATTAGTCTTTCCTGTTCATGCAAATCCAGCAGGATTTTCAGTAGCCGTGGGTCAGCTGGTCAATGTGAGACCATTTTGGTGCATTCAAGGGTCATGAAGATGTTCAAAATATCTAGTGAGAACAGATTTATTAGAAAAATTTATCTAGTTTGGCTAGAAATTAAAGTTTAATTTTAAAATATTTAACTGAAATCAATACCTGAATTTATCACACATAGTATGATTTTTCAAAACAATAGATTTTGATTAGATTAGAATCAAAACAGAAAATAATATACGCTTGATCAGCAGAAAGTACCCTGTCCTTGCCAAGTCTGAAGTGCCTTCTGCAAAGCACGGAGGCATTTGGAGAAGAAGTTGCAAACATACAAAAAAAAAATAATTACAGATTTGTGAAACAATATATTTCTCCCCCCAGAGCCAGTCTCAGAAATGTCTGAAATACTTTTCTCTATTAAAAAAATAATGATCAGCTTGAGGCATGGAAAATAACCGTACATCCAGTTAAAGTCTGACATAGCTATGAGGAGCCAGAACCAGAGATCTCATGAACTTTTAGAGAGGTTTCCCCTCTAGTAACAGTAATGTTGCCCTTAGTTCCAGCAAGCAGACAGGCTGCTCCCACAGGCAGGGCAGCTCCTGGGAGTGTCTAGGTGTAGACGCCTGACTGCTGATGGGTACTGATGAGCATCACTGTGTCAGTGTGTGCCAGCTCACAGCTGAGGGAAACCTGATCCAGGCCCTCTCAGAGTGAAGCACAGATTGCTTCTCCCCTTTGACAGGCTTCTTCCCCTAGACTTTAGGAGATGCTATTAATGACAGAAATTCAGAGAGAAGGAGCTACATGCTGATGGTCTGGCTCAGAACAACAGTAGGGTACATGAAGTTCTGAACATTCTCACTGCTTTAGAAAAGAAGCCAGAAGGTTTCTGAACAACAAGTTTAATCTGAAAAGTGTATCTCATCCTGGGTTGTAACTGAGCACCAAACCAGACGCAGTGTCCCTGAGCTGCCTTGCATCTTTGCACTGCATTAGTAATGCAGAACTTGTGTTCAGGTGCTTCCACCTTATCTTCACCGCATCACATGAATGCCTATTTCTACAGCCAATGGAGAGAACTCAGCATCTCCAGCGGATGATTCAGACCAACTCAGACAAGCAAACAAGCAGATTCATAAGCCCAGCATAGGCAGTCTTCCCGAAGAGACCTGAGACAAGTACATTTCTTTTTGTGGTAACACTTGAAGAAAACAAAATGCAGAAGTGATTCTCATGCATAATGTTCTTGAAGGAGGGAGGAGCTCTGCTATCAAAGGTATGCCAGTCCCCACCAGCACTACACCACTGACGATATCAGTACTGTATGGCTGAGAGGTGCTGCAGGAATCATTATTATTTCTGAAGAATGGTTCCAAAGGTGGGGGAGAAACACATTTGTTGCCTGGGGTGGCTCTTAGGTTGTAAATCACATGGCAATCCCACATAAATACCTTTGAGAGCTTTTAATGAACCGTGTCCCATAGGTGAAAGTCAACTGCAATATTAGAAATGGTGTTTGTTTTATAGCCTAGAAACTGCATTTTAAATGCTAGTGTAGGTTTATATGACAGTTGTATTAAATATAAAATAGACCCATTACAAAGAAAGCCCTTTACATCTGCTTTTATCTGTGTCTAAATGGCATGCCCAGCTCTGCAATTTCTCAAACAAGACATTTTTAGAACTTTATTTATGTTACAGCCATAACAAACTAGCAACTAGAAAACTATAATGGGCACAAACGGCTAATAAAAATGAGATTGTTGAAAAATACTTCTTAATAGCAATTTACAAAGGATCCTGATAAAACAGAACTGAGGGTCTGTTTCCCTGGATGTTTGCCACCACTGTAATCACAGTCATTTGGCAACAGGCACTCCCCCTCTTCCATCTTCTGTGACCATTTCCCTCTGAATGTGCTGAAAGCCAAGTACCCTGAAGTTACTCCCTGCCCTGCCATTAGTCACAGGATGCCTACTGATGCATAGACACAAAGAAATGATTTCCTTTTTCTCATCATGCATGGGGTGACCTGACAGAGGAGGCATCTCAAAGAGTTGGTCACATACTGAGAGGAAAATAGGGCAGCAAGGCAGGATCTGTCCCACACGTGCAGAGGGTGCCCCTTTTTGCTTCTGAAACCTGCATCGTCTCTCTGATGAGCTGATCTCTTTACAGAGACTGGTTAAGATGAATAAGTCAAGCTCTTTGTTTGCCTTGAGCTCCCCAAGCAAAAGATTGGAGGCTGAACTGATCTCTTTTGAAGGACAACTTCTGTGAGTTCTGAGTGTCCATGTGGCTGTTCACGTGATGCTGGGGAGAAAATTCCTGCCACCCAAAGGAAAAGACGCCTTCTTCCAGATACACACTCATCTGCCACAGACCTACTGATTTGCCAAGGGAGGAAAGGGCAAAGCAGTGTGTTCAAGTCAAGGTCAGAGAACTTGGTAAGGTAATGAAGAAGGAAACGTTAACAACGGAAAACAACTGAACTGTAGGAGTGAAAACGAAACAGTTCTTCATGAAGAATCAGCAAGGGCTGAAAACACTGAGCAGTTTAGTAGAAAAAAAAAATATTAAACTCTAAACAAAGTCATGGCAGCAACAGGAACTGCAGAAACAGCATCAGTTTAGAGCTGAGCTAATCAAAGCAGATGGATTAGCCTGGCCTGTGAACAGCTGAGCTTCCACTCTAGAGGCAGGTAAACACTTTTTTTTTCTTTTATTCTGAGAGAACCAGGGAAAATAAAGCAAGTATTTTCCTTGAAAAAGTTTAGATGACATGAACATTTGTATAGCATCACAGTTTGTTAACTGATACAGCAACATAGGACCCTAGTTTATTTAGAACTGGTCCTCGGGGGGTTAGTGAAACAGAAAGAGTAAGCAAAATTTGGGTTGCTTTATTCTCAGGAGTGGTCAATAAGAATGCTTGTGTGGGCAAGACAAGTACGATCTGACCCAAAGAAAATACATTTGGCAAATCCATGTAAACCGGAAAGTCAGTAGCAGCTATTGAGAAATCATAGTCATATTTTAAAGTTGTCCTATTGAGGATTGCCTTTAAACCACATCTCTCCTCCCCTTTCTCTATTCCCCTTCTCCCAGAATTTTGTCCCAAGTACTTAATTGTGAGTACAATATTTTTACTGGGAAGACATCAAAGACACTGATTTTAGAAATTCAATTTTATATAACACAAGACCCCTGAACTTTAACAAAAGTTCATTTCATCAACTATCACTAATCATCTGTGAGTCTGGTTCTTTACCAACTAAAACACAGTATTATGAATAATGGATTTTCCCTACATTTGAAGTGTAAGAATAATTGCAAATATGAATGCAAGCAACGATAATGCTTTGCATGAGTCTGTTTTCTGATTTGGCAATGAAATGCAGAAGCAAACTAATACTTTTGCTTTAAAAATTGCTTAACCTGTAAAGCCAAAAAAGTGTAAAACACTCACTGAAGAGTATTTTTGCACATCTGTTCTAGCTATTATTTCTATCAATGTTCTTCCTTCACTACTCTACATCTCTAGTGTCTCATTCAGATATTGGCATCAGAAATGGCAGAGCTCCTGCTATCAGATGTGAAAGGCCCTCTACTCCTACCTCTGTGGGATCGAGGATGTTAAGACTTCAGAGAATGAACCTTTGGAGTGATTACATTTTGGCCTTTACCTTAAGTGGAGTGATTGGAAGATGAGAGGTTCTCCCTGAGTTGTGATCTGCTATATTCCTGCTGCCTCCAGCAATTCAAAACAGCCACTTGGTGGCAGGGAAGGAAGATACTGTTGGAAACATTCATCCCTTCCAGAGGAGAGATTTCTTCCTCCATTCCGGAAGACAAAACATAGAGTTATCATCATGTTTTGCAAATGCCATGCATACATACAGATCATAATCTTTCATGGACTGATAAAATTGCATTTTGGACACATATAGCCAGGATCAACGTCTCAACATTTCTCAAAGTAGATAGAATGGAGACCAGTAAAAGTAATTTAAACATAATGGGGCAATATATATATATATGGCCATATACTATATATACAATATATACATATATAAATGAAAAGAGAGTTATACAAGATTTCAAAAGTAATATTGTGATGTAAAATACAACTCTGATCAGATGCTGGAGCTATGTTTTCTATCTGTGTGACCTCCTACCTCCTTCTTGCATGACAGAAATAATGGATATTGGTAGAGAAAGAAGGAAAATGCATAAAGTGCTTTATGCACTAGTGCATAAAGAAGCATAATTGTCAACTGCGGCAAACTGGCTTTGAGATGAAATCAAAAGAGCAGCTACTTCCAGAGATCTAAAGGTGTAAAAAATGGTAAAGTTACACTCATATATATCTCCTCTAAGTATCACAAGTGCAATAGAAATTAATGACAAAAAGAGGAACTATCTGCTCTGTGTGCCGATGGAAACATTTCACTGCAATACCCCATGTCTTCCTGGTCCCTAATTACATTGATTCTCTCACATACATAAAGTCGCAGCTCTCTCAAATTATATGAATTACTGTTTCACAGTAGTTTCACAACTTCAGTGAGACTCTGTGAGAGTACAACTCCTGAAAATGAGAAACTACAGGAAGAAAACTGCATGCTGCGTTCATCCCTCAGTGGTTATATTAATAATGTTTTTCTGATCAGCTCTGAAGTACACATTTGATTATCTTGTACAATTTCAGAGGTCTATATAGTGAAATCCCAGCTGAAAGACAAAGCCATAACTGAAAGATTTTGTATGAACATTCGTAGGTATTTTAGTAATGTTTTGCTTTTCTGAAGGTATGCATGCAGCTTTTATGTCAATATTTTCAGAGTTTTACAGTTTTCAGACTCCTTTAAGTTTTTCCACAGAAATATGGATACCTGCATGGACAGCTAAAACTGTCCCTATTTGGGAATAGGCATGTTTCTCTGAGCTACCTTTTACAAATCATGTAGTACTGTTCTTCCTGGTGGATATTCAAGCATTTTCCGACCTCATGTTGAAATTCAGGCCTCACCCTTGTAATAAAGAAACCTCGAAAGATTTAGGTTGCATTCATTTAGAAAGAACAACTTTGAATATATTCCAGGATTTGGGGATCTGAAGGATTTCTGCAGAAAGGATAAGCCAACACTTTTTTAATTAGTTAATGAACAGTAGAGAAAACTTTCTCTTTTCTTTACTACAGAATGCCATAAAAATTAATTATCTGTCATTTGCAGATCATGTATGGTTACAGTGCCTGAGTTAATATGTCTTGCATGGACAGCTTACAGTCATTTTATTTTTAGAAACTAGAACTAGAGGAATATGTCAATTTAGGCAAAGTTTCCTCCTCTATTTAAAGTTCATGAAAAGTGCTGGACATGTGGATCTTAGGTTAAGCAGTGAAAGGATTAAGAATTAATCCACGCAATTCTCAGATCACTTTTGAAAAATAAGAATGAGCAGATACGATTAAATTTTATCCTAGACACTTAAAATAATACCAGTTTTAACCAATGAAAGTGGTATGAAATGTTGTGAGGAACAACATCATTCTAAATTCTTCAGAAACAATGTTTATAATGAAAATGTATGAATGTGTATTGTGATTATACAGTTAACTGACTTCTCTCCTAGGAGATCATGGCTTACATAAGGTCGGGAAGAAGTTATTAGAGAAAGAAATGTGGCCTAAAAGGATCAAATCACTTGACCTTGTAGAACATCTATGCAGCTGAGACTAGGTTTCAACTCTCCTAGGTGATACTGCATGTATGCATTAGTCATACTGAGGCACCATAATGAGATGAAACTGCAAATGCCAAGCTGTGAGGATTTGTGGTTAATTCCTAAAGTCAACTTGAAATAAAGAGGTGATTTCTTGCAAGACCATGAATACTTTTTTCTTACAGGTGTCTGGTACTGGTCTTCATTTTATAGTTGCTCAGAGGAACAGTCTTACTGTATTTTGAAAATTCCATCAGTTTCCTGCTGGCTATAAAGCTGATGTCTGTAACGCAGAATTGTTTGGCTCAATGTAATTTGAGTACCAGAAGAGCCCTTCTAGGTTTGTGGTTCCACATGCTCCATATCTTTCAGACCTCTAAAAACTTCTATGTGATCCCTCTGGATGTCCCACCATCATCCCTGCAGGACAACTGCATCACAGCCTGGATGACTGCGTAGGGATAGCTGGCATCTCCTCACCACTTTACCATTAACAATTAAAAAAAAAAAAAAAAAAAAAAAAAAAGGAAATAAAAGGCCTTGGTAACTAGCTGGGGAGGATAATAAAGATCCTAACTCTCATCCTTCCTTCCAAAACATGCAAACCAAAACACCCATTGATCTGGGAGGAACTCATAAGGAAGCCAGAAACAAACACAACAAATCATGGAAAACATCTGCAAGTGACTTCAGCTAGAACACATGACTGGAAAGTGTTCTGTGTCCAAAATATCCCTGAATTCAACTTTCACCAAAATCCAAGGACCACCACCTCTGCTTCAGTGACTTGAAGCATCAGGAGTTCATGGCTCATGCACATTTCAACATATGCAATAAAGTCCTGCTATCCTGTGGGTCCCTGAGGAATTTCCTCTCAATAGTGAGCTGATGCTTTCCTTAAGATTATTTTTAGGGATGCAAAAAGAAACACTGAAGGTAAGATGGCTGTGTACAGAGGAAGATTATATTCCAGTCACTTCAAAGAGAATGGGGGAGAAGGCATGTTTCTAATTTCTATACAAAAACAAAGGAAGTAATTTCTTTCAAGGTTTTTTATTTGTTTTTCAAATTACACAGTCCTCAACTTTTAAAATAATAATCATTCTTGACAGCCATTTAATAATTGTTAGTGATCTATAGCTTTATTATAAAGTACTCATCTAATGATGTATTTCCTTTACCCTGAGGGCCAAGTACAAAGCAGGGAAATTATCTTGGTGATACTTTTAATAACTTCCTGTGGGATTGCAAACTCTGGCTGAAACCGTCTCTGCAAAAGAGTTAATCATGTAATTTCACAGATTAGACAACAGAGGGTTACTAATGAGAAACTTCAGTTCAGCGATAAACTCTTTTTTTTCCAAGAATATTTTGAGAGGCCTGTAACCTTTGGCTGACACCCAACAAGGCTATTAGTTTAACCATGGGATGCACTACCAAATGTACAAGAGTCAGCAGAACTTTTCCTTCTGAAAATTGCTCATAACCTTCTGTGAAGAAGCCTTTGAAAACCCAGAAGGGATAGGTGGAAGGGAAAAGAATCAGGCAAAAAGGGGCTGACTTATCAGCTTCCGATAATTGGCATGGCTTCAGCTTCCCGTTTCTTTTCAACAACGTACTCTCACTATAGCAACCCCGGATCCCATTTAAATGTCATGCTGCCCTCTGTTCTATAAACATGTATCATCCATCACTAAATATTTAGATCTGAATTGTTGGAGCTGAGTTCTGTGCCAGGGGTAAGGGGATTAATTCCTTTCAAGGTCCTCACATGATGGATTTTTCACTGAAGTAAACATCCGAGAAGAGCTCACACTACAGCCATAAAATATATAAATAAAGTTTAAAGTTTAATTAAGTCAACATTATTTAAAGTGGTTGTCATATTTTATGGTGAACTCTTCATGTTTATTTTGTATGACTCCTCATAAATAGTCTCTCCCCTTCAGACAAAAGGCACGGCTGGGTTAAAGTGAAGGGTCCCATGCATGTGTGGTAGGGAAAGGAGGATCTTGCAGGCTCGGGACATCCACAATGAGCCGTATCGGGCCTTCTGCTATCTCATGTCTCCCTAATGAGCTGAGATGTTGTGCAGACACAGGAAAAGCATGGCGGAGTTTACAGCAGACGTGACACGGGGAAGCCCTCTGAGTGGCTATTGGGGCTCAGGCAGGGGAGGGCCTCATCCTTCCAGGTCCCCAGTTCTTCCCTGGTGCAGAAAAGGAGATTGGTGAGGAGGAGTAGGCTGAAAGGGGCAGTCTGTCACAGGAGAAGATTACACCAAGCATCTGTGGAGCGTTGCTCTTTCTTCTATTCCTCTTTCACCCTTATTTTTCTCCCCCACATAAAAAATAGTCAACCCAAGGTGTTTCCAAGAGGATAATTATATGATGTCATTATGCTGGCTAATCCTTTGGGAAAGAAAGAATCATTTTAAGAGTGAAAGTAAGCAGAGGAATGCATCAAAGGGGTTGTTGATCAGTGCTCTCCTTTAGGGAGGTCTCATCATGCCATGACAAAAACTTATGGATGATTAGCAGAGCATCCAGAGGAGAAATGGGGAAGCAAATGTTAGACCTCCAGGCCATAACTCTAGAAAACTTGAATTCAACTTCTGTGCTCCCTCAGCTGCTGTGGGCAACTCCTGCTTGTGCTCTGCATGTCAGCAATGGACTGCAGCTCCTCAATTAAATGACTTGTCATTAAGGCAAACACAGAACGGTTGTGAGATGCTTATATCCTCAAGGGATGTGTGCTGTATAAGCCTGAGACCTCTTTTTCACTTCCTCAAAATTTTCTGTGTCTGTGACAGAGGACCAGAAATGTTGCCAGGGTAGCAGATTTCAAAGACTGAATTGGTAGCAAAAGTATTTACTGTGATGGGAGTGGTGATCTCCTAGAAAACCGAGAACAAGTCCTTTGGTATTTTTGTTCCTTAATAATGAAACTGGAGTAATGTCACTTTCCCTTGTTCAATCTGCTTGAACTAAAAAATTTCAATCTTAAAAACAGTTGCCTGTAGTTGTTATCATACTGCAAACACAGAAGCAGGAGAAGAGCATATTCCCTGATTTGATTTCAGTTATTCCTTTCCAAAATATTTTTTTCTACAGATTTGTGGGAAGTGCCAGAAACATGAAGAAGAACTTTATTCCTGTGCTTATTCAAAATTATAAAATATGAAATAAATATCTGTATGTGCATGCATGTCTGTACATAGACACACTTTATGGATTATCAGGTACCCGTGTTTGATCTATGAGTGTAGATGTGTTCATTTAAATTCAGAAACAGTCAGTTAACTTTGTCCATGCAGCAATGCAGATCAGACTGAACACACAGCAAATTCTAGCAAAGCCATAAGCAGCCATATGATGAAAGATCATATGCTTTCATTCTGTATCAGTGCTGATTATGTTGCGTCAAAATCATTAACATTTGGTAACATGATCATGCAGAACACACTATGAAATTTAATGAGGTCTTAATCTCCACAGCAGGTTAAAAGCTAAGAGCATTTCTAAGGCTATATGTGGTATAAATGGAGTGTAAGCTAATATTATTTGATAAGATAGGAAGAGGCCCAGAAGAACTGAAGGTACTTTCCTACAAGCTCTGGTCTTTGAGTAGAAGTGAAACTATTAAAACTGAAAGGGAATAAGGAAAGAAATGCAGGAAAGAAATGCAGGCAGGCAGGAAGGAAGGAATGAAGGAAGGGAGGGAGGGAGGGAGGGAGGGAGGGAGGGAGGGAGGGAGGGAGGGAGGGAGGGAGGGAGGGAGGGAGGGAGGGAGGGAGGGAGGGAGGGAGGGAGGGAGGGAAGAAACTTTGATGTATAGAAAAGGAACTCTATCATTCCAGAGCAAGTAAACAGCTCTGAAAGAAAAAGAAGGAGAAGAATGTTTCATTTCAACTTAATTCACAAGCAGTAAAGATTGGTCAAAAAAACACCTGAGGAATGAGTCCTAAAGATGTTAATGATGGACAAAAGTCACCAGTGCTACAGTTTATGCATGGAGAGAAATTCAGCCAGTGTCACTGACCTAGCAGTAAGCTTGATCATCTAGTAAGCCCTGTCCCCTCTGCCAGTCAAGCTACTCAAAGGGTTTGAGACTTCTTTTCTGAGCTGACAGAACTGGGAAATGTGTGACAGGTTTGACTGCACCTCTATTTCTCACTCCAAACAGGTATTACAACAATTAATGATATTCATGCAGCCTCTGCTGCATTTCCCTCGAGGGGGCTTCCACTGTGGAAGTGAAAGGAGCAAGAAATCCCCACTCTGGGCTTCCACACCAGGAAAGTCTCACAGAAAGAATGAAGTAGTACTGACATGTCAGCACTGCTTTAGCATTTATCCATGAAATGGAGATGGACTTAGATCCCAAACTCACGATCATGACTTCTGACAAGTTGTGCTTTATCATGCTATATTCCAGAAATCATATAGATAGTACATCCATAATGTTAATATTAAATCCCCCTCTTTCCCCCTCTGCCTGTTATCAAATGCTTTGGCCAACAGTGCATCAGAGGTATGGTTTCTCTGGGGCTGTTGGCCTTGCATGTATGTACCTAAGAAGCTTGTCTCTTTGTCTGCATCCCCAGGTATCCTGAAAAAATGAGGGCTTAATGAAACATTAGTCTCATTTCTGAAATACTGGAAGTGGGAAGTAAATATATCAGAAGTTACTGACACAGTCAAAAATATGGATCTTCAAAGTAAAATCAAAACTAAGTAATATTTTTCAAGTATTTTCACAGATGTAGTTAGAATTTACGGGAAAACAAATATTCTATTTCATGACCATTTCTGTCCAGTAAACAGTTTTCCCAGTACTCTAAGATGGACATAACCCTTTTGCAGCAGGTGTTGTATGAGCCAGTGCTCTATTCATTCAGAAACTACAGTGTCTGATAAGAGGACAGTTCCCCTGGAAGGGAGTAGAGATTCAAGTCATTGCTTTTACTGATGGAAACATGAAGTTGCTAGATAGGGAATGATGATTAGGCAGCCTTTTTGCACAAGTAATATAGAATTTATTGAACTGCATGAAATAGTTCCAACGAGGAAGACTGTGGTTTGGGAGAGAAAGGAGTAGTTCTGGGGAAACAGGAATATGAATGCTAGCCCTCAGTTTGGCTAGCTTGTAAGTACTAGTTGGCTATACTATGGATATTTGCTTTCTCTCTTTCCTTGACCAGAAATGTAATAATTGCCAAACATACTGTATATATTTGTGTAGAAATATTTACTTCTGTAAAATCAACAATTTTCTTCTGTAAAATAAAAGTTAAAAAAATAAAAAAAAAAGAAGAAGCCAGAAACCTTCCTTTTTCACTGGAAAATTCTTTAAGAACCCTAGCAGTCAACGCTCTCAGAACTGCCTTTAAACAGCCAAATCATTCCCACAAGTATGAATGCACAGTTCCAGCTACTTTAATGGAATTTGCATGTGTATATCAAGGGGCAGAATTTGGCTCTTGTTCTAAAAAATGTTGTGTAGTTTTTAAAGAGAAATTCATTTAGCAGCGATGTAAGCCTTTGCAATTTCCCTGTGTTGTCTATGCAAGATTCCAGTTTTATAAAATGTTATGAATTAATAATATATATTTATATTTTGGTTTTATAGCAGCATGCAACTGTCTAAAAAGCCAGCCTTGAACATCTCAGTTAATTGATGTTTACCAAAGCATTTGTCTCGCAGTTGTAATCCATTTGTTCCAATAAAAATTAAAATCATTTTCTGTACTCTCATTTATTTTTCTGATTTCACTGCCTCAGTGCCAAGGGAATTCCAGCAATTTCAGCAGTTACACTGACTTGTAATTGATACAAAGAAGTAGTGAATCAGACTCCATAGAAGAAAGTGTAGCCAATTGAACTCAGCAGGAGTTTTGCCATTGACTTCAAGTGAGAAACATTTTCACTTCATCTGTATTTAATAATATTTGTTATTTGTGCAGGTATAACATAAAATTAATACCTCATTTATAGTGACCAGATATGTGTTGTTTAGTTGCTGCTCTATTTCTGCAAACAGAGAAACAACAGAGAACTTTTCAATTTTGATTTTTGTTTAAATTGTCTCTGGAAACCACATTTTGGGAGACAAATACTCTTGAGAGAAATGATTCAGAAAGGTATAAACAAGGTAGCTTGAGCAAGAGCCTTATCCATGGCATGCTGAAGTCAAAGTTTGGTGTAGCTGACCTGGAGATTTCTTCAAGAGGAGTGTGAAAATAAACAGTGACGTGAAGTGTTTGGGTTTTACTTGTTTTTTTGGCAAACGACCTGGCCCTGATTCACCTCTCACTTAATCGTGTAAGTGTTGTAAGTGATAAAGTCAGATCTCATCATCTGGAAGTAATAGAAGCAGGAAAAAATACAGTGGAAATTGTTAAGAGGTCTTGACCATGAGAACACAAGCTTGCTGTTTATCAGTGAAGCATTTCTGGTAAGGACTGGACTTCTCCAGTGTACTGACAAGTAATTCTATAGTATATTTTGAATCCATCTTTTTTTGATTATGTGGGATCAAACTCATACAAGGGCTAGAAGAGCAGGGAAATGCTTATGGACTGATTAAAAACGCAGTGAACAAGCTCACAAAAGGGCTCATTGGGGCTCCTGTCTTAGAAGAAACCAAAAGAGCTTGGCAATACAACAAATTCTGACAGAGAGCACAGATACTTTCCACCAGTACACTAAGGAAAAAGAATGGAAGAGATACCAGGAATATAAATTTAAAGAAACAGAGAATATTGGCACAAGGAGAAATAGGTATGAACAGTTCAGGAATTAATACAGGTTTCAGTGCAGAATGTGGTATCTGGATCAAGTGTCCATTAAGGCAATAGGTACAAATGGAAAGGCTCAAGGTGGAACCTGAAGAGTGTGTGAGCTCACTGTATACAATAGGGTTTGTGGGAATGGGGACTGACTCAGTGGCACAGAACCATTCTTTTGTTGTCAAATTCCTATGCTCTAAATCAGGATAGTTCTGATGAAGACAGTTTCACAAAGCTGGCAGTAAAGAAGAGTGCATCACTTCCTCTCTTGTGACTAATCCTGCTCCCTTTACAGACTTTGCTCTGATATCTGGGAAGCTTCAGAAAACCTATCTGCCACCAGAATAGTGAGCAGTTGAGTTCCTAAGAGAGAATGAGAATGAGTTCCTAAGGAAACAGGTATGTCCCACCCACATGAATACTGCACTCCTCTCTGTATCTGTGATGCCTCATATTAAAAGTGTTGACAGCTCCAGTAGGGATTTTACAAGAGATTGCCATTCATATTCCACAAGGACCAAAAGATCCACATGGGAATATTTAATATAAACAGTAATAGTTTCCCACATCTTTGTTTAGAGAATAGCTTGAGGATTTCTAAACTTTAGGATCATATTCATTCCAGAAGAATGGTTTCAACTTATAGCCATATAAATCTTTCCTCTACATAAATGACTTTTTTTTTTTTTTGTGCATGTATCTGAATTCTTAAAGGTGATATTCAGGTAATAAGGCTGCAGTGGGTAGTACAGGTAAATCTCACTTCAGCTAATTTTACTAAACAGTGAAAGACTTAAACTACATGAACTGGAAGGGGTGTTAGCTAAATACTTTTACAGTGTGAGACTTGCCAGACTTCCAGGAAACACTTTTTTTTTTTTTTAATGAAACAAATGAGGAAAACATTTCCTTGAGATTTCAAGATTGGACTTGCAAAGAAATCTAGGGCTGAAAAACCAAAGCTCTGCTTCCACCAGGGCTGGACTGCTAATCAGAGTAGTCAGCTCATAGTGCTTTGCACTCTCGAAAGTCCAGTGCTAATTTTCTGAGCCTAAGAAGGAAATGTTAGACACTGAGCTTTTTGGAGTGACTCCTCTGAAACAAGCAAAGAACCATTTCTCTTAGCTTGCCTTTTGGATATTTTAAATACTTTTTTGGCTTCCTCACTTCTTTTAAACATTCATAACTTCTGTAATAAAACCTACTGCTATATCAAACTTGTCACTACTAGCCACAGTCTGATACAACACATGCAACTACCTAGGGAACTACCAAATGCAGGGGAGGAGAGAAGAAGCTATATATATGTGCATATATATATGTGTATATATATATATATATATATATTGTTTTGTTTTGTTTTAAGAGATGGTAACATAATATTGCTGACTTCCAACACTCATGAGTCAGGTTCACAGAGAACTCTGAAACTGGAATGTATTTTGTTTCAATTTGTCTGCTTATTCTTGGGCTCTGTCAGGCTTGCATTTTTCAGCTTTTTCCATAGCCAGGTGGTCTCAAGCGCATCACAAATGAGCAGTTACTGGATATTGCCTTATAGCAGAGTACTGCATATTAACTATTTTTGAGCCTTTTTCCCACTCATACCTATCAGTATTCTGAATTCCTTTATTCGTATCTATGCACTGTGGATAAGTTAAAGTAATCCTGATGCTCTCACCGTGAACACCTATTGGATGTCAGTGTCCTGCTGTGTTTACTGTTCCTGGAAATAGAAAGGATGAATAAAAAATAGGGGTCAAAAATACTGCAAATTCAGTATCTAAACTTGGAGATAGCAATAGGAAATTTTTCTAAAATTTGCTGCTCGTGAATTCTGAAGAGCATATGACCTTAGGGAAAATTTAAGACAAAACTGAGACTTCATATCTTTAGTGGCTATATGTGACCTAGAAGATTTTAACATAAATTGTTTCTCACATTCATTTATCATCATTTCAAGAAATGTATCATGACATAGATCTTGCCACAACTAATTCTTCCAAATGGAGAACTGTATGGTATGATCCAGCTTGAGAGATAGTCAGAAGCAAGACAGGAAACAAACACTTGTGTTTTTACCTCATGAGACCTTTACAAAACAGAGGGAACTTGTTTGAAAGACTGTGGGAGAAGAGGGAGAAGACAGTTTTATTATCTTGTTCACTGTTTTATTTTCTTTTTTATTTATTTTATTTTTTTCCTCTTTGTCAGTTAATAGAAAGAAGAACATTTTCAGGTCTGTGTTTGCAGCTTTAGTTTACTGTTACTGGGCTCAAGCTTTTGATGTAAGGAAGAAGGGAGCAGAAGTCTTAGATGTAATATAAGGAATCTCTTCCACTTGCCAGGTGAACTAATGAAGTCAGAACTACTTTCTTCCTTTCTACACAAATAATATGTTGTGTTCCTTTCTGATAGACATATGAAGGGAAAGCAGCTCAGGATGGTCAATTACATCCCTCATCAGTGCAGTTATTAAAGAGAAACTAGAATCAGGTAGGTTGCTTTTTCATAACATTGAACAGTATGTTATTCTTTCCAAATTAGGTATCAGTTTTGCATCTTTTAAAAAGAATGTTTTTTATGAAGAGAACTCTAAATTCTTTCTTAATTTTTCATGCAATTGATTAATTAATCTGATTGAAAGTGTAGAGTCTTGCACTCGGAAGGACTAACCATATGTATCAGTAAAGGTTGAGGGATGACCAGCTGGAGAGGAGCTCTGTGGAGAAGGATGGCATCCTGGGGTTCAATAGAAGGAGTGTGGCCAGCAGGTCAAGGGAGGTGATCCTTCCTCTCTACTCTGCCTTGGTGAGGCCTCACCTGGAGTACTGTATGCTCCCCAGTACAAAAAAAGACAGAGATCTCTTGGAAAGAGTCCAATAAAGGGCTACAAAAATGATAAAGGGTCTGTAACATCTTCCCTGTGAGGAAAGGCTGAATAACCTGGGCCTTGAGAAAAGAAGATTGAGAGGGGATCTTATTAATGTTACTAAATATCTTAAGTGTGGGAGACAAAGGGACATGACCAACCTCTTTTCTGTGGTCTGTGGGGAGAGGAGAAGGGGAAATGGCCATAAACTTGAGCATAGGAAGTTCTGCACCAGTATGTGAAATAACTTTTTCAGGGTGAGGGTGACGGACCACAGGAACAGGTTGCCCGGGGAAGTTGTGGAGTCTCCTCTGGAGATACTCAAGAGCTGTCTGGATGCCTACCTGTGCAGCCTGCTATGGAAAGCCTTCTTTGGCAGGGGGGTTGGACTCAGTCTCTAGGGCTCCCTTCCAACCCCTACTATTCTGTGATTCTGTGATTTACCCATTTCCTTGAATTCATGAAAGGCAGAATAATATAGAATGGTTTGAGCTGGAAGTTACCTTTAAAAATTATCTAGCCCAAACCCTTTTCATGCCTAGGGACATCTTTCACTAGGTCAGGTTGCCCAAAGGCCCATCCAACCTGACTTTGAGCACTACCAGTGATGAGGCATTCACAACTTCTCTGAGCAACCTGTTCCTAACACCTAATGGTATTTTGTGAGAATTACAATATAAAAGCCAACAAGCAGTCAAAGTCTATCTAGTTAGATGTTTAAACTCAACACATAATTTCAGAGTTGGTGGAAAAGAGTTAATTTCCAATTTATTGGTATTTCTTGTTTCAGTAGACAAGTGTGTTATGGGTGCCAAAGGCAAAAAGCCAAAATATAAAAAGATGTTCACCAAAGGGACTACTTGGTAAAACTTGATCAGCATTAGAAATAGCTGATGTCAAAACTATTTTGAAATGATAGTGAATCACAGTAAATAGATTCTTCTCTTCTCTTCTGAGATTTTGTTGCAATTGTAACTTGCAATGGATAAAGAGTCAGTATATTCAAAACTTCTATCCTGTGCTTGATGAACATATTCATAACTGAGCTTTAGCTATCTTGTTTGGTTTTATCTTTCCCTTCAGCAGCCTCTCTCCCTATTCTGTTCTCTGAACTTTTAACAACTTTCACTTCAAGCACACTAGTATTTATGGTGTGCCCTGAAGGACAGTGCCCCTTAAAAACATATTCATAAAAGTACAACCCACAAGTACAAGTTCAAAAGAAAAACAGTCTGGAAATGAGCTTTGAGATGAATGCTTTAGAGTCATTATCTGAGGTAAACTGGCAGTCTCTAATGAGACATTTGTAATTTAATTGTGTCACGGAGAGACTATAAATTTCCCTTGGAGCCCATATCCAAGTTGTTTTTATAATGAAGATAAAGTAACACACATACCAAAAATCTTCTGAATACAATATAATTTCTTCCAAAAAGATAAAGAGAGCCTATATCCTATTTATTTCACTACATTCAGTTGCATAACAGAGCCTACAACAAGTAGGATAAAGGGCAAGAGTCAGTCTATAATCATTTAATACTGTATAATTTTTTACATTTCTCTTTTAATCACAATAAGCTTTTGTGACTGGTTCATATCAATACTAGAAAAGAAGAAACATAACAGGATCACAAATGGTCATTCTACATAATCTTTATATGGGCTTATGTTGTATTTGATGCTTCCTCTGGGGAAGAAAATGTCTAATACTGCATGACTAAGCCACTCCTGCATCAGATTTCTAAGGATTTGGAGAGATAGTTGTAAGGATGTTTATGCCTCAGTCAATACCAAAATGCTGTCTACTCACTCCAAGTTACTAAATAAATTAGGACACACATATCTTCAATATACAAAAAGTAGATAGTGCAATATGCTTACTTGCTCATGCCCAATTAAGCCCCCTGGATTCCTCAACAGGAATGGTGTATTTACTTCTCTTACAGATTAAATAGCTTTTCATTCTGTGATTCTGTTTGTCAAATTGTGTTGGATATATTATCCAACACTTCAGCTTGCTGGGGCAACTGTTTCTGAAATGCTGAAAATGATTTTAAATGGAAAAAGTTTTTAAAATAATACCTAAACTTCAACAGATAATTAAGTATTCATTTCTTAGGTCAAAGTGTGACACAGAACCTGGGAGTGAGAGACAGAGAAAGATGAAGAATGTTCTAATTCTACAGTAAATGTTGCAAAAATACCAAGTTCAATAAGAACACACTTTTGAGAGTTTTCCTCTGACTTTTTCCTTTCACTTGAACAGAAGAACTGTAATCTAAATACAAGACAGGGAGTAACCATCCTATTTTAATTCTGTCTTCAACATAAACTGCCTCTATGTTTTTTGAAAAGATATTTCATAATAAAATAGCACTTCAAAATGCCATTCTTAAATTTTTCATGAGGTTTGTAACACCAGACCAAGAATCTGAAGCAGCAACAACTGTAAATACTGTTCACAGTGTAAGGTTTCAGACTAGATATATAACACTTTTCCCCAGAAGAAACTCCCATGCATCTTTATTCGATTTTTGAAAATTTTTTAATCATATTTTTTTACCCCCAGCAAATGTTTCTTTCTCATGTTTTCTGACATTTAAAGGTGAATATTTTCATCTTTTAATAGCAATTTGGTTAACCAAGAAATCAGAAAAGTAATCTCCAATTGAAAGTCTTTTAATAAAAAAAAAAGAGAGAGAGCTTAGCAAAATCCCATCCAATCCAATCTCCATTGAAAATATGATAATAAAACATGGGTTGCTTTGAAAATAATTCCTCCTATTTATTTCCATGGAAACTATAATAGATACAAAAGGCATATCTGATAGAGCAAATCCTCAGCTACAAAAGACTATTTTCCAGCATTGCCACCACCATTAGTGGATTCATGCAAATGAACTTTTTGAGACACTCTTCATTTAATGGTGTGACAGCTGTACATGGTTGTCTGGAAAGTGGCTTGTTTTTGATGTCACTGTCACTGCTGATGAAATGAACAACCCACTTTGTTACTGTGCTCACATCCACTATTTGGGCTCCATCAATGTTCAGCAAGTGTCACTGTATGTCAGTGGGTACCATTTTTTATGCACAGAGAAACTCAGTTCCTCATCTTTGTCTCATACACAATTCTATGTCAGATGCCATTTTGTCAGATGTCCCTCTGCTGCCATCTCTACTCAGCATCAAAATTAAACAAAATATTGATGGGAAGTTGAGCCCCTACTGCCATACCACCAACCTTCACCTCTGACGTCAAGGGCCAACATCTTAAAGTAGATGGTATTATTTTCAGAGTGACCTTCCTGTTTATCATGTAGCTGTTTTGTTTTCTGTTCTAGAAAGTACATACAGCATGTGGTAAAACACTACCGAAACCTGAAATAATAATTAATTAAATATTTATAAATAGCAATATACAAAAACAGATCAAGAAAAATTGTATCAATTTGGCCAAGTCTGATTCTTCATTACCTAATGCCTTGTGGAGTTATTTGCAAGCGTGTATAGAAAATATGAAACTAAGGAATGCAATTGTGAGTAATGCATTTCATACTAACTTTGAGTAGCAATAGAAGAACAAGCATTCTAGGCAATGCAGTGTATAAAGTCCTCACACTACAGTAGCTAGAAATTATATTTTATCACTTATATTTTACAGGAAGTCAGACTAGACACTGCAATTGCTTCTTCAAGCCTTAAAAAATCAAGGAGACATGGAGCAGAAGTCTGTACTGGGTTTGAGTCAATGTAAAATTAAGTCCTACTGCATTTGTAGGGATAAGAATTTGCAGGAATCATGGTAAAATATCTATGCTAGAATAAGAATGAGTAGTTTCAAATAAAAATTTGTGTAACTTGATGCTAATTTCAAAGAAAGAGGATACAGATTACAGACGAGGCACAGGCTGTAAACTATTCAGGATAACTTTCATTGCTCAAAGGGTATACTTAAAAGTATGGAACAAACTGCCAAAATTACAATGGGAATGGATAGTGTAACACCAGGTCAAAAGGCATTTGGACTCATTTCTGGAAGAAGAGAAAATGCACAGCTGTTACCATGAAGGATGAAGATGATCAGTTACCATATGAATTGATTGGTATTTCCTGGGCACGTTCTGTTAGAATTTTTAAATTTCCTGGACCTTCAGTCTTTATTTGTTTCTGGCAGCTGCATCCATACAGGAGCAAATGTCTTCCATTGACTTGAAATTTATATTGTAGAATAAAATTACTGTTTTCTCCAGCAAAAATTCCTTGGTGGAAAGGAATTTTCATATTTTTGCCATGACATAAGTTCATGCAGAAAAGATGGGCAGCTAACTCCGCACTCTGGAGTCTTGTATCATCTTAACTCATCAGGATCTGAGAACATAACCAATTGAATACACATATCTGTGTAATTAGTATTCAAAGAACTGCATACACCGTTTGAGTTATATTGGCTATACAGTCTCAATAATGTAATTTCCTACATGAAAACTCAAAATAAGAAACAAAGTGACAGGGTTGGTAATAATCTGATGAAAGGACCCTGTAAAGATCCATGAATCCCACCTCAGTAACTTACCTAGATATTTCGGAGGCCAAGGTCAAAACACACCACCTAAATCAGATAGAGGCAGGCAAAGGCAGAACTGAGGGGTTTTAGAGAACCTGATGCCCACGAAGTTTTGAATGTCATAGTCATCCCCTTCACATATTACCACTTGGACGTTTCATTGCCTTGAGAGAAATTATTTCTTCTGCAACAATTGTGTTATCACTAGAATAACTAATGTGACTATGAAGAGAGCATTTTTACACTGCTGGCACAGAGAAAGAGATACTCTAAAAGGAAGAGTACCACTTTTATGGTACCAAACAGAGGAGATGAGTATGAAGGACTTTTCTGGATCCTGTATAGGCTACCTAAGACACTGGCTGCAATCCAGATCAAATCTGTTTAGAGCAGAGCAGAGACTCAAAGAAGGCCCAAGGCTTTGTTTGCTCCAGCCAGCACCAGTGCAGAGACATCATCTATTTCTGGCTTCTTCAAATTTGCAGGGCCCTGCAAACAAAAAGAAGTAGCATATGGAGGCAAAGCCTGTGGCTGATCCTGGTGTTGTACAGCACCTCTTTACTCAAAGGAATTTGTAAAATTTAGGTCATATCAGTATTCTATCTATATATGGAAAAGGACCATGGATAACCAGTTTAGTTTGTAGTCTTTTTTCAGCATAGTCTGAGTCACCCTCATTAGATGTAGGAACAACAGAAATAGAAATTCTCACTGAAATAGACCTAGAAAAGTCGTCATAGTCTCAGCGTTCTCTCCCTCCCAAGTTTTTCTAGGCACTGCATAAATACAGCAGGAGGTTGTTCATACCTCAAAGGGGTTTTAATCTAAATATTACCAGAGATTTAATAGCAGTTCAAACATTTCAAGGTTTTCCAGCTTTGCATACCACATGCATTACTAGTGGTACAGCTCTGTTTAAAGCAACTTGAATTGTGCAGGTGAACAGGCCTGAAGGTCTGGGTAGCATTTGCAGCCACTGAGTGCTCTTGGGGATTGATTTTTAAGGGACTTCCTGATGTGTGTGGTCTGCTTTTGTCCTGATTGTTAACACCTTACCACAAGCACTTTGAATGCACTATTACAATTGAGTTTAGGAAGAAGTCCCCTTAGAAGGGCAAGCAACACAAGTTACAATCTTAGCTATCAGTTATCAGTTGGGTGGCTGATTTGTCACGTTTGCTCTTGAGCCCACTTAACATCAGCTATTAGTGACCATGCTTAGATTGAAATCAGTCCATCTCCCTTCCCTGTGCCCTATTTCAGGATCATTACACCAAATAGGATATAATTCTTCTTGGTTTTCATTAGTCATTTCTCATTTCTACAGTATTTAATAAGTTTTCTATTGCATTTCAGAACTGATCCCTCATGATAAGAATGAGATCTAGAATTTCCTGGCAAACTTTCTGTTAACTTGTATAGGACTGGGATCAGTTTCTCTTTGGAGGATTTAGATATATATGTATATATTTTCTTATATTACTATTTGTACAGTACTTCCTGTTCATATTGTGGCACATCCTAATAGAAAAAAATGTCTTGGTAAAAATCTTTCAATAAGCTTTGGAACTCTCTTCATGATACTGTTCCTTCTTTAGAGGAAAGCATTCAATCAAAGTTGCTCAAGCCTTTTTTCTGCACTGAATTTGCCAAAAAGTAAAAAAAAAAAAAAAAGCAAGAGCGGAAAACCTGTAAAAGAGACACTGAAGTACTGCACACAGATTGAATGTTTCACTGGTCTTGCTTCCATTTCTGCTCCAAGCACTTTGGCACATCCTAAATCTTAAACACCTGGCCCACTGCCTTTCCTGAAGAGAGATGTTTCTGTGTGTCAGGCGTCCAGTTTTAAAAATATGTTTGTATTAGCACCAGATGTTTTTGGTGGTTTGTTGATCACACATAGAAAGAGATCCTACCAAGTCTTCTAGCATTTTTGAAAACCTTGCAGTGAGAGATTTCTTCAGATCTGAATGATGTTCCTAAAGGGACAGAGGGTACGTCAGTATCATTTTTTGTAGCTGATATTACCTGATAGTAGAACTTCACTTACAAAGACTGCTAAATGGATTAATCCTAACTTGGATTTGATTTTGATACTCTAATTTTACTCTGGATTTTTAAGTTTGTCATTCCTTTAAGGCAGAGTTTTATACATGTTTTTTATTTTATACATTTTTTTTAATTTTTATGCATATTTTATGCACACACACACATATATATATTCTTTTACAAATCTTCCTTGGCTATTTTCTCCCATAGTGTTAGTTCATGCATATTGTCGTGTAGTGCACAGATAAACAGACTAGCTCTGGAAAAGCTGTTCTGGGACCACAGTCCAACTGGATAAGACACTGAGTCTACAAGATCCACAAGATTGCTCTCATCTGCATTTGTTTCTGAAGGTCTGGTGAAACTCACCGTTAAATTTACTGATTGATGCTTATTTGTCCATTTCAACCATAAGGGTTCCTACATTCTTACATTAAATTTCCTGGCTGAGAAGCCATGAACAGAAGGTCCTGATTCTCCCAGAAGTCTGATCTACACATAGATTGCACATATGCATTAAATCTTGTTCTTTCAAAGCATACTGGACTTTAAGCCGCAAATGAGGTGTATAACTTGAGGGTCATCAAACTGATACTGTCATTAACTGCTGAAGTCATGCAGAGGACTGGTGGAGCTGATCAGCTTATGCACCAACTAAGAGATCCCAGGCTGTGGTACATAAAGCAGTTAGGTATGATGGAACACAGATCTGTTTCCATTGGCTTGCTAGAGGCCTAGGATCCTCAAGTGTGAAAATTCTCTTATATATATGCATTTTTCCTAGACTACATTTCTGAGTGGCAAAATAGTTCTCAGGAGAACTCCAGGTGCAAGAAGACTTGCTCACTGCAAGGCCTAGAGAACCTTTACTGGGCTGAAGATTTCAAGGAACTGTGGTGCTGTACCTTGACTTTTCACCTCCCCCTTGCCTGCTTTCAGTGGACAAAGTCCATTGAAGTTCATGGTAGCTTTCTATTTGTTCATTTGTGATGGGAATTAGACTGATCACCAGAATCATAGGAGTTTGTTAGTCAGGAACACAGGAAGTCTGCAGAGGAAGAGAGAAGATAATGCACATTGATCTTTTTCTATGCTTCTTACACATCATTGCTGACAGATTTGACCTGTGACAAATCCTCAAAATATGGCTGTGCAGAGATGGGATAGATCCAAGGATAAAAAGCCTGTGCTTGGAAAATACTGTGCTGTGACAGAATGTATGAGCTCATATGCATCTCTCTGCCATTGCATGTTTGTCCTTGTTTCTTAGAGGAAAGCAGCCACAGATCTGTGGAGGACGACAGCTGTATAAGGTGCAATTTCTTGTCCTCAAACCTATGAAGCAGGGAAACATACATCAGTCCAAAGACTGAGACTCTCCTAGCAGTATGGATCACTTGAGTCTGATAGCTTGTGCCAGAAGTGCATTTTTTGTGAAAGATGAAATCCTGACATTCCTGGCCAGCACAGTATAAATATGGCCACCCAAGTACTGTGGCATTATTTGAATTCATCTGCTGAATAGCTGCTATGTGGTTTCTTTGGCAGCTCAGTGATTTCTTCAACTAACAGAAAACTGCGGTTCTTCTCTCAGCAGTGGCTGCTGCCCGTGGGCTGGCCTTACAATCAAACCCAAACACACCATGACCTCATGAAGGCCCCATCGGCCTGTATGTCCCTGGCACTTGAGGCTGAGCATTTGCATGGGCCTGGCCTAGGAGCTGGCTCTGCTCCATGGCTGTGTAGCTGTAACTAGGTCCAACCTGGGAATCAGTTTCCCTGGCCTCCCCTTTAAAACACAATCAATTTCTCATCACTGTAGCCAGAGAAAGAGAGAGCACATTTGTATTATGCAGTATCCAGCACTTGGCTGGATGTGCTTGTGCTAGACTTCTGAGCAGTGCTCTGGGCACACTAGTAGCACAGGACAAAGTTCAGTTTGTATGATGCAGAGTGCTGTGGGGCAAGATGACCTTTAGGTCAATACCAGGTCTCCCCCCTGGGAATTTTATTTTAATTAATATTCACAATTGGTTATACTCTGGTCCCTCCCAATGGAAATAATTTGCTCTCCTCGTGTCATCTCGTAAGCTCCAAGGAGAAGCCCTCACTTTGCTGGGATGATGGAGAGAAGGAATCGCAGTTCCACCCCTGCAAATAAGTATCATCACTTTCCTCCCTCTTTCAAGGAAGGATTTTAAGGATTTTACTGGAAGCAAAAGAAGAACTGTCTTCTCTAGCAAGCTACAACAAAGTAAAATATAACTTTCTTCAAAGTAAAAATAAAATATCATCAGAAATGCTGTGGGGCTGTGTGCCCAGAGTTCATGGACTTTAGCTGTGGCTGACAGCTCAGGAGCTTTTAACACTTCTTGGGAGCTTTTTAGTCTACTCAGCCATAAAACAGGAGTCAAATATCAGCTCACTCTGTTCTCATGGTTAGTAGATCACAATACTACACTGTCAGAACCTGTGGTTTTATATATCTTAAAGCCCTGTAGACACAGGAGATTCAAAGAAAGGACAGAGCAAAAAAAAAAAAAAAGGATATCCCTAGAAGAGATCTCAGCACTGCAGTACTCCATTCATTTGCATGTAGAGCTTAAGATCCTGAGTCCACCAGGCAGGAATGAACTCTGCTCCTCAGTCAGCACATGTGCAGGGCAGGGGATGTACAATGCTGCAGGCTTTGTGGGCAGAGTGAGACACTTGCCTTTGCGCTCCATCTCCCACTGCTGGAGCAGGGCCAATGTTTCCAACCTCCTGCTACCTTGCTCAGCCCAAGCCCACAGCACTTTCTGTTTGTTTAACACTGTCTGGCAGCCTTGAGATAACAGGGATGTTGCTAGCTGGAGTGAGGCCAATTCAGGGCTGGCCTCACAGCTCCCCAGCACCAAAGGATCTGCAGATCCGGGCTGCTTCAGACACTCCAAATCCCCAGGTGAGCAATAAAGTCCAACACAAGCAGGTCAGAGCTCAACTGCAGGTTACTGCAGGAGCTCCAAGATACTTGCTAGGCATCCAGGCACTCTGCTCATCCCCTAGACATCAGTAAAGTCTCAAGAAGGGCGGGCCATGGAAATCCCTGTGTAGGAAATGCCTTTCAGCTCAAAAGAAATGAGAATGAGTGTATCTGAAATATCACATGTAAACACATATGTATGCATGTGTGTATGTATATTTATGAACTTTCCCTTTCAAAGACGTGCTGGGGATGGGAAGACTTACAGGCTTTTCGATGGAGCAGAGCCATCCAGCAAGGGGAAAATAGGAAAGTATAGCAGCTGCAAGTCCTCATACAACATCTCACTTAAAATGTCATGTGTGCTACTTGGTTTAAATTGTCACCCCTCCAGCAACCACAAACAATGCAGAAACAGCAGATGTGTTTTCTATTTAGAATTAAACAGTTTATCTCAACCACTGTCATTGTTACGAAGGGAAAATAAATAAATATCCATGTTAATGTAAACTTCAAAAGGTACTTTCTGGCATGAATGGCTGTTCTGAATCCAGACTTCACTGAAAAAACTAGGATTTGTCTACAGATTTTTTCTTTTTTTCTTTTTTTTTCCAATAGAGATGCTGGCAACTCAGCATGTAGTAAAACTTAGACTGGTCAAAAAGATTTTTTGGCCAGATATAGCATCCAATAACTCATGTCATTTAGACTTAATGGTCCAGAAAATTAAAGTAAACATCATAAATGTCCTTTGTTATTAAACTTTCCATTCAAACTTTCTGTTTAACTCTTACTTAATGGAGACTAAAGATGACATTTCAAGTCACATATTTACCTATGTTATAATCTTAAAGTATCTCATTGAGATTAAAAAAATGTGTCACAATTTCAGCCTAGGCAAGAACTCAGTAAGAAAAAAAAAAAAGCTGGCATGTGCATGTGCTCTGGAGAAATTAACGTAATGATAAATTCATCCTTCACAGTTTAAGGTCAATTTAATGTAAAACTCTCTGTTTTACAGGCCTATAGCTCTGTTCTTTGTAGGGGCAAACAGCATCACAAGCAAGAGTGACCATATGGATATTACTGGATCTTTTTCATTTTTAAGAGGGGATGCTATTAGTAAAGAGTGCAATTGAGTGACATGTTAGGGGCATGCCTCAGGGAAATGCAGTCTTCTGTACAAAAAAAAAAAAAAAGCTTCATTTAGACATTTATGTCCTCTGCTTACATTTAAAAAGAGAAATCAAAGCCAGACTCTGTCTAGTTGTAAAGATATTTTGACTAAATGAAGTTTGATTTGTTTCAACAGTCTAAAGAAGGTTCCAGAACTGAATATCACTGTGTACTTCTTTTTGTGTGACATGGCCTTCACCAATACCTTTCTTGTGTTTGATTTGCAGCCAGTATTTTAAAACTTCACCAGCCAGCTTGTTTCCAGATTTCATATTTTTACAAAGAGTTTTTTGTCTTCAAGCAAGCAAATACGCAAATGGTCCTGTTACTCTTCCTGCCTGAAATGTGCAGAAGAAGGGTACATGTGACCAGAAATAAGCTGTAAAGCCTAAACTGCCAGTAGTTACTTTATGGTCTTGTAACACATTCAATTTGATGCTTGTTCCTCTGTAGTTGTCATAGTCCTGCAGTTCTACAGGACTTCTTTCTGGTTGGCACTTCTGAATAGCTGAGTGTAAAAAGATCTTGACCAACTCATTGTCTTCTGGAATCAGTGTAGGAAATGAACATTTTCACATTGGTGTTCTCTTCATGTCTATAACAGATTCATCAGCATATAATATCAACAATCTTCACACCCATTTCAGGACAAGGCCAGGCCCCAGTTTACTGGGTGAAGGAAGAAGTCCTTCCTTATGGACAAGATGATGTTCAACTAGCCCTAGCCAAGCACTGTGAAAGAGCTAGCTCCTCACCTCCCTAAGCAATTGCATCTAAGTCTGAGATTATAATCTAACGTCTTGATCACTTTAATGTAGTGGTCAATATAATTTGGCTTTGTAAGGTACAAGCATTTTATCTTGTTGCCTGCCTTGAAAAGAAGTAAGAAGAAGAAGTAAGGTAAAGGCACAGCTATTTTTCAGGGAATCACAGCTCTGGTCTCATAACTGGCCATAGTAAATCTGCAAAAATACTGAAAATCCCTCAGAATCATAGCACTAGGTCTTGAGTGGGCTTTGGACATTCATTTTAAGAGGTTTTCTACCAGTCTAGCCAATGCGGTCACCACAATTTCTTTTGACTGTCTTGACACCTCTTCTGGTTCATATGACTTGAATGTAGATCAGAAACACTTTACAATATGTGATATTATGCCTAAACAGCATTTTTGGAGCAGCACTTTTGGATCAACATTCCTGGATAATCCCATGAGCAGTCAATTCTGCTGTGCAATATTAATATCTGCATGTCGAATTAAACAGAAATAGTTACTGTGTTTAGTTTCCTACCTGCATTTGTGCCAAACTAATTTTAAAGTGTAAATGATCCCTAAGAGATTACATATGCACCCAGAGGATGAAATAAATTCCTCTATTATAAGGCTGAATTTGTACAATTTACAGAACATGTCATATAAATGGTATGGACAGAAATCTGTTACTAAATGGGAATAGAGGAACATAATTAAGTGCATCACTGAATGATGAAGGCCTTTAGTCATTAATACTGGTCTGATATTTCATACCTATGAGCATCCATGAGATCTCCCAGCAACTGGATTGTGTATTTGCATATGTAGCCTCTTCCTCTCAGTTATAGCTTGGAAATATTTTTTTCTGATATAAATTAATGTTATTCTGCCTCCCAGACACAAGTTATTTAATGAATTACAACTGAAAGAAGACTGTGAAAATTACAGCTAGAGTGGCAATTTGTTAATTTTTAGATACTTCTGCACAATTTAAATTTGATTTGTGGTAACTGAGACACTTGAGCAAATGAATTTGAAGGAGGCATAACTTTCTCAGGCTCGTTCATACTTTCGGACAGTCTTACTGGAAAAGTTCCAGTTCATCACTCTTCTGGGATCTTGAAGTCTGACCAAGAAACCTTCCGAAGTAATAAGAAGTTCATGCTAAAACAATGTTATCAGATAGAAAAAGTTAATGCTACTGTTATCTACAGGTCAGCTAACGTGTAAGTTCTCACAGCAGCTCTCTAACATAATAGATATGCTTCCTTACTGTGGAAATCGTGCTATTGCTACTATTCTTAATAGAAACAAATAAGATTCTGATTTTATTTCTGTTTAATAAAGAAAAAAAAAGTTCTTAGAGCTAAGGAATAAGTAATAGTGTATCAACTGTTTTGGTTCTTTTTATCTGTGAATTGTCTCAAAAGCAAAAAATATATATATTTGCTGAGACTATTTTATTTTTTTAGTTTGCTTGCTACATTGAATTTTGCAACTATTTATATCTCATATAGAGCTCGTCTGAAGCACTTGAGTTGTGCTGATAGCATTTATTCTTACAGAATAAAAACATTTATTTTTACGCACAGAAGTTTCACTGTCTTATTCAGTGAATAACTGTCAGACTTGTTTCCAATGTTGACACAATCAAACATTTGTGTCCTTCATTATTCTTTGCTATCAAGTAATACATTTAATATTGCTCTTATATCTCTTTCTCAGTGGACACAAATGATTGCAAATTTGTTCACCAGAAAAAGTGATCACCATAAATTTTGCTCAGAACAAGAAATTTCCCTTACATTGTAATGAGTGCTCAACTACTCCAGAGAAAATCAAGCACTATGCATCTCCAAGCAGCTGGAATGGCACAGGAGAAGGAGCACTAGCAACTTAGAAGCATACTGAATACCCACTCCATCCTCTGAAGAAAGAACATATTTTTGTTCTCATTTCCCTTACAGAAAATGTAAAATAAACTTCAGAGTTCTTTTTTCTTTTCAGTTGAAAGAATGATGATTGGAAAAAAAAAGGGAAAAAGGGTCATGATCATCTTTGTCTAGACATTTGCACTTTTCATAGTAAAATTTTGGGTTTGTAATGGAGAAAAACATTCTTTTTGAGAAAAGAGAAGATGAAGAAGGCTAGGGAGATGAAAGCAGAGATGAAGAGGAAAGAAGGAAGAAAGACTTCTTCAGAAAGCCTTAGAAGCTTAGAAGGCAAACTATATTAATTGTGAAAATCATGGTTGAGGCATATGATCATGTTACTTGCCTCTCTGATAATGATATATGGTTATAAAGTTATCAAATTATATGGTCATCAAGTGGTCAAAGTAAGATCCATTTCAGAAAGGAAGACCACTGGGCTGGTTGTCTTGTGTAACTTTGCCCTTTCAGAGTTATTAAGAAATGCAAGATAATTGTTGTGTTTTCCTGAGAATGTATTTTACCAATGAAACTCTATTTTGTATTCCTAAATTGGAAATAAAAGAATCATCATCAAGACTAAACAGTGTCCTCTCTCAGAACAGAGGTAAGCTTTTCTCAGATTTCTCTCAAAATATGGAATGAATAAGAACCAAGTTTTAGTCGTGAACAGTAAAAAACAAAGCTGCCTCACAACTCAGACTAGAAAGGCAAGAGTTGCCTTCTCTGCCTTGGCTGCTGTGAGTAGACTGAATATTATTTGATGCTTGCTGTGTTGTTTTTTTTTTTTTGTATTGATTTGTCATTCCCTAATTGGGCTTCTAACCTATAAGGGCACCTTCTGGCAAATGAACTTAGCATATAGTGACATATCAGCCATTTTTAAGTGATAACAACATCGGCATTTATAATCAGAGCTATACTCAGGTTAGTGTTCTGACTGTGAATTGATTTCTCAGCGCCTGGCATGCCATCATCACTACAAACATTACTACATTTATAACAGCCACATCAGTTGTGAGAGATCAGGTACAGTACTCAAATGCTGTTTGGTGCTTCTGGTCTAAGCAGGGATGCTGGTCTAAACCTGAATTTAGAAGTAAATGCAACTAATGAGCACTATGGAATTAAGTTTAGACTGGCTGGGCTGACTGGATTTTTCTCCATAATGAAATGAATATCTATAACTCTTTTTATTATCCATGTGATTCAAATGTTTATTGCTGCCATTACTGATCATGCCATGCAGAATGTGGTATAACTTTGGTTCATGGAGTATTTTGACAGCAGACCATGGAGTACCAGAGTGAACCAAGATCTGCATAAAGTATTGATTCTTGCAGTGACTTCTCTGAGGCATTCTCTGGGTCTGAAAGATGCCATCTGCTCCTGCTTTTTAATTGGAGCCAGTAAAGTCTTGGAAGAATGAAAGAAGCATTAATTCCCATCTTGATTACCTCTTCAGCTTTACACTGGAACACTCCAGCTGGGGTTGAAAGGCCTGTTCAATGTCCTGTCTTCAGAGATTACTGGAACATTTTCAGTTTTTAAAAAGCTCAGGGAAGATGCTCTTCTGTGGCAAATTAGGCCACTGATAGACACAGAAACAGTAAGGTAAAATGACATTGACTGAACTCCCACATCCCTATTAATATCCCTAAATTATTATTAATTCCTTTATAAGTTATTACTTATTTCACTAGTCCTTTGTATTCATAATGTTGAACACTAAGTAGCAACATCAATTAAAAGCCGATTAAATCAGTGACATTTCATTCTCTGTACACAGTAAGAATGTTTCATTATTGCTTTGTGCATATGAAATACAAATCATCTTTCCATCTGGGTGAAGCAGTCAGGGACTCCACAGTACAGAGCTCCTCAGATTGGCTTGGAAAAATGAAAAGGAAGGGGAGAGAGGCCAGAGGAAGTGGTCCGATGTTGTTTAGTCACAACAGCAGCAGCATCCCACAGGAAGTATCTCTAGCCAAAAGGGAGAGGGGTGGTCCCCTTCCAGGACTCTGACCCTTGCAGTGTTGCAGACCTGTCTGCAGCGTGTTACAGCCAACAGATAGATGTCTCAAGAAAGCCTGAGACACTGGAGCAAAGCAGTGAATCACTCACAGCAATTGCATCTGCACTGGGCCTGAATCCTGGAGGCTTGGTGCTGTCTTTGAGTGAACTGACATGGTGCAGGTGGGAGGCGAGCAAACAACTTCCAAAACCCCACTAGCAGCCAGCTCGGCAAACTCCACTGCTTCTTCAGTGCACCATAATTTTTTCATTGCAGCCTCCCTCCTGATTCAATCAGATACCATATGCTAACCTAGCAAAGAATTTCTGCTTATCAGTTACTAATAAAAACCAACATTAGACAAAACACTTCCAACAGAATTTGACCATGGGCTTTGCCCCACACTTTGAGGGAGGATGATTCTTCAGTAATGTAGTGGGGCCAAACTAAATATGTGTTTGGTTTTTAAAAGGAAAGTAAAATTATGCAGATGTAGAATTTTGGGAGGCCAGATGGATTGTATCTGGAAGTGTTTATCATTTTTAATATTTTGAAACCAGATGTTGATGCACAGACATTGCTGGTTGCAGTCATAGGAAGCTGTGTTAGAAGGACACTCTCTAACCTTTGTTAAGAAATTACAATGTTTTGATCCAGTTAAGATCAACTATTAGTACGGAACTGGCCAACCACTGCTGTAAACCGTTAAAAAAATAGGAAACAGATGCTCAATAGAAAGAAAGCTATCAGCCAGAGCATTCCTGATCTTTTTATAAAATGTAAACTTAAATACTTTATGTGTCCTTTAATGAACTGCTATGAAACAACTTTAGTAGTCAAAACATTTCACAAGATTACACAAATGCAATTTGTCATTTATTAATATTCCCACAGAAGTGGTGTCCCTGGGAAAAAGGGCACAAAGGTGGCACATGCCAGGTGATAAATGTAAAGAGTTTCTGTGACAAGAACTCAATGCGAATCTGATACTTAAAAGACTGATGGAATTTGGATTGTAAGAAAGCAGCAGCTTTTATCCTTCAAATGGGCTGTGGTTGTGGGGGAAGGAACAGTCCTATCTACATTATGAAGCAACATCTATAAATGTTAACTATATGATAATTGATCATATATAAAGACAACTACATCAGTACTCAGAAACTGTGAGTGGAGTAGAGATTTTGCTGTTGAAGCTCATTCTTTTATTAGATTGGAGATTTTCAGGCTTTTTTTTCACTCTCTGCAAAGCTAAGCTGGTCCTGCCTTATTTTCCTGAGAACTGTGACAAGTGGTTGAACCACATTCGTGCAGTGCCCCCTGTCCTCCTCAGAGCTGTAACTTCTGTGTCAGAGGGAGAACAGAGCTGGACAAAAATCCCAGAGTAAATAAATTGTCTGAGTTTTCCACATCTTCAATTATTTCTGTAAAATGGGAATAATAATGCTTCCCATCTCCTGGTATTTTTTCACTATAGTAATGACCAATAATCAGTCATTGTCAAGTCACTTGAAAATTTTGTGGAGCCAGCACAGCATCCTCTCCTTTAAAGTGCATTCTACAGAATGGCTTGCTTCTTCAAGCAAATTGAACAGCTGGATCCTCCCCTGATAGGGACAGCATGAACAAGTTAAAAAACGAAAGACAACTTGAAGGTTTTTTTTAAAGTGCTCCAGAATCCAAGGCAGAATGATCCTTCTGTGTGGGAGAGCTCTTTTGCAAAGCAACCTTGAAAAAAGCCTTACCACCTCTCCTGCCCACTTCGTGCTCAGCCCCACTTTTGCAGAATGGGGAAGAGTTGGAGGAAGGCAATGGGATGGACAGAGCAATCTGGTCTGTGGTCCTTCTGGGTTTTCTTCATCACCTAAATGGCCTGGAAGTAATGGTAAACTCAACAGTCATGGAAATGACTGAACATATCATGGAGCTACCATAGACAGAATTAGGTAAAAGATCAGTCAGTAAGAATATCAGAAGAATAAGCTTATTTGCTCTCTTTTTTTGGCCACATAGGCTGGGCTTAGAGCTATGATAGTCCTTGGCCATTTGTACCTTAGGAAACTAGTTACAAGGTAGCTTATACCCTCCATCCTACAGCATAATTACCAGAGGAATGGACCATCAACACATACTACACTTAGGGGGCTCTCAGAGCTGCTGTTCTCTTGTGACTTGCCCCAGTTGATTCACATTTAAAAAATGCAGTTTCTCAAACAGAGCAGCAGTAGTTTGTTAAAATGTTGGACTGAATTGCTGCATAACGAAAATAACACTCCCAAAGATCTTCTCCTCACCATTCAGCATAGCTTCCATTGTTTATCATAAAAATTCAGCACAACCACAGTCTAATTCTTTTTTTTCTTTTTGTCTTTTCCCCAGATTAGATGTGATTCCCACATGGGACAAAGGGAGGAGATACCTTCTTTGCGTGTATTTTAGCAACCAAATAGTTTAGTCTTTTATTCACAAACAAGCTGCTGCTTCTCTTCTCCCCTTCCTTGTTTTTGGAGGCTATCCCACATTTCAGCTCATGCTAACCAGAGCTATATTACATCTGGCACTGTCCCTGTGATTGCTCAGGCAGCTGGAACAAGTTAGATTGCATTGTTTCCGATGCCTTTCCTTTGCATATCAGCTGCCATTACTCCATCTCTGCTGGAGTGCTTTTCTATCTATGTTCTCTCCTTCTGTTCTCTGCAAATTGCCAGAAGTTTTCACCATTTCTTCATTTCCACTGTGAAGCACAAATATCCAAAAACAGATGCTAAGGAAAATATACTGTGGCTTTTGGACTAAAGCAACACAGATTACAATAAATGCTACTGCACTTCTGCATTTGGGCCTCATACTGTTAAGGATGGCCATTCTCCTTTCGTGAGAGAGGGCAATGGGAGGTGCTCCTCAGTCATTCTTTTGTTTTAGTTTATTAATCAGAACACTTCCAAGCAGCAGGCTAAACCACAGATCCCTTGACCACACAAAGCAGCATTGACGTGCAGCTCATTTGTCCACTTCAGGTGCACTACAGCCAATGTGGGCATTGTGGCAACTATTGCCATGGTTTGAGTTGTTGTCCTGCAGCTCTTATGTAAAAGCCTTTCTGTCACCCCAGTTCACGCTTCTGTTTTATGACAAGAGCTACCATATCAGATAGCACATAGGACTCACTGCCCTATGAGTGTTGGGCTGGAGGTACTACATTCTGATTTCAGTTTCTCATGGTTACAGGAGGAAGAAGGAATTCCATTTGATGCAGTATGGGTAATGTGGAAGATATATGCTTTTTTTTTTTTTTTAATGAAGTACAGATACACCCCAACGATTAATCTTTGGTCCAGATTTGGATTACTATTGTTTATTTGTTAAGTGCCAACAATGTGCTCAGTGCTGTAAGAAGACTCAAAATGAAGACAGTCACAGCCCTCAAGAATTTGGATCTGAAATTCTCCAAGAGTCAGAAGAAAAGTCAGATCAGGTGTTCCAGTTCAGGCTCATCCCCATTATGAAGTGACGATGAAAAAATCCAGATGTTTTATAAATAATTACTGCGTTTCCTTGTAAAATGTAACATTTATTGTAAATGACTACTTTTTTAATGAATATTTTGGAAATGACATCTATGTGTAGAAACTATAAACTGCAATAAATTGTATAGGGGTTGCCTGATGTTTCTAGGAGCCAAAGAGGATGGGAAGTCTTGGCCAAGATGATGAAAAAATTTTAGAAAAGCCAGGGAGTGAGAGCCGACATGGTGTAATCTTAGGCATACATTATAAGTTTCAGGCCACATTATCTGTACAAGTGCTGGAAAGACATGAATTGAGAGTCCAGAGTCTGTTGCAGCAAATATATGTTAAGGCTGCGAGAATGGCAAAACTTGTGTCAATACACAATAGGAGCTGAGGATTCTAGCTATTCTCTGAAAAGATAAAGGCATTGTGGAAGCCAGGAAGGAACGGGTTAATTTTTGGCAGATATGGTTTGGCATTAGAGTTCAGCCTTTTGTCCAAGCCACGTTAATCCTATTGCATTGCTCAAGTACAAGGTGGAATGCACAGTCATAGAAAAGTGGCACACAACATATGTGCGCATATATATTTGTATACGTAGCCTTTGCCTTCCTCTAAACATGCATCCCTGATCCTCCAGGAATCTGAGTCTCAAATACCCTGTATTTAACATGTAAAAAATTCATAGTAGTTGACAGGACACACGCACGTTTTAGACAGGTAATCTGATTTTACCAGAAGTAAAGTCCTAGGTATTCCAGCCTCAAATAATCTATTCCTCATTGCAACTCCTGTGGTAAGTAAGTCCAATTGATTATATGCTACAATCCAAAGCCCAGGAAAAGCTCTAATCAAATTCTATGTCTTCTTGATGAAACTATCAGAATCTAGAGAAATTCTTGGATTTTAAATCAGAATTATTGTTAAAAAACAAAATGAATCAATCTTTTGTACATGTCATAGGAGAAGGCAAGCACCTGTTCTGAGTAATTTTATTCCAAGTTTCTGTGAACATTTAATTCTCCTTATTTTTTTCTTCCATATCATCCTTTGTCCTCATCTCCCTGAACTGGTCACCTCTGAAACTGCGTTAACATAACTAATCTCTGGGTGGGAAAATTAAATTCCACTGTGGATGTCTCCAGCCTGCAACAGGGTGAGTGACACACCTGTGTACCAGACCTACTGCTTTGTTTAGTGTGGATAATAAATGAGTGGATGTAATTTGTTCACAGAATGTGTACAATTACAGGCAAATACTGTAAACCGCTAGAAAGCCTTTCCACCGGGAGAGATCCTCCTGTCTTTACTCAGAGAAAATTCCCACCACTTCCCTGTCTAAACACAACCTTATTTGCAGCTCACGTTTATCGTGGGTAGCCGGAAGGGAGAGAGGAAGAGAGAGGTGATGCTGTGACGGCGCGAATTCGGTTTCAGGTGGAGCTTTAGAGCGGCCTGACCCCTGCTGCTGCGGCTGGGAATTACCGTCCTGCGGGCCGGCGCCGATCTGCATCTCGCAGATACAAAAGCCCTCAGACTTTTGCATCCGTTTCCCAAAAAGTCGGGATATTTACAAGCTTTCTTTTGTTTGGCTGATAGCGGTAACCTTTACAGCTAAACGGAAAGGTGCATGAATTTCTGCTGAACTTCCAGCACATATTAGGGTAACTCTGGGGGAAAAAATGATGCTGTAGTCTTTAAATGCCATCCCTCCTCAGGTAAGTAGTCCAAGTGTGTGGTTGGAATCAGGAGGTGGTGAGGTCCCATGCTCTGAAGCCAGCAGCAAGAGCAAAATTCTCCATGGCTGCAAAAGCTACAGTCAGGTGTTGTTGTTGTTGGTTTTCTTTGTTGTTTTTTTTTTTTTGTACCTCTCACCCTCCCCCAGGTTTTTCTGCTGTGAAATGCACTCTTCACGGGGATCCTCAGCTCCCTGCTTCTTCAGCTCACCAGCCACTTTGATCAGTCACTTTTGAAAGTGTTCACAGGTTTCAACACTGAAGACAACAACAATCAAACATATGTTCACATGTGCCATGGCCTTGGCTGGGATAGAGTTAATTTTCTTTGGAGGAGCTTGTATGATGCTGTGTGACTATTTTTTATTAAAATAGTGGTGCTAGCACAACAATGGCTTAGTTGCTGCAGATAATTGCTTACATAGAGCCAAGGACTTCTCTGCTCCCTGTGGTGCCCTGCCAAGCAAAGAGCTTGGATTGCACAAGAAGATGGGAGGAGATGGAGCCAGGACATCTGACCCCAACCCAACAAAAAGATATTCTCATATGACATCATGCTCAGCAATAAAGCTAGGGTAAAGAAGGAGGGAGCAGGGGATGTTCAGAATGTTGACATTTGTCTTCCCAAGAAACTGCTTTCCTGGAAGTGGCTGAACATCTGTCTACTGATGGGAAGCAGTGAATTAATTCCTTCTCATCTTGCACGGGCAGCTTTGCTTTACCTAGTAACCTGTTTTATCTCAACCCACATTTTCTCACACTCTCACCTTTCTGGTTCTCTCCCACATCACATGTGGGAAAAGTGAGTGAGCATCTGGGCGATGCTGAGCTGCCTGCAAGGTTAAACCACAACAATGTGACACCTGTTTATCTCTGCTTCCAGAGGCTGGCAGGAGAAATAGTAGCCCTGGCTCCATCCCAGCTCAGCTCTGTGCTTCTCCCAGCCCAGTTTCATCCACAGAGCTTTTTATCCACCTGTCTCAGTATGACACTGAGAAGGGGCCACGCTTTGCATCCTCTTCTTTCTGAGCTTCTCACATCTCTCAGGTGCTCTCACATCTTGTCTCCTCCCTTACACTCCTGTGAACTCCTAAGACTGCAGTAGGAGGATTTTCAGCCCAGAATGCAGTGGAGAATGATGAGGAGAAGAAGGAAGCTCTATCCTGGTCTTGTTCAAGGGCTGTCATCATGCAATCACTTGTTTCAGCCTCATCACTCCTCCAAGTCTGAAGGTCATTTTGGGCAGTGTCTCAGTTTTTCAGTAAAAGAATTAGAAATGAAAAACATAAACTAAAATGGTGGGGTTTTGTTTGTTTTTGTTTGTTTGTTTAACAAATGAAACATTTTTGTAAGTGGTTTTCTTTCTATCTGAAAATTTCTTCCAAAAGCAGAGAATTTATTTCTGGATTTATCATTTTTTACTGGTCCTTTTTCTCTCCCCAGACTTTTCAAGACTTTTCCATAAGAATTTCAGATCACCTTTGAGAAAGAGTACTGGCATTTTCTGACCAAGATTACTAATGTGTCTCTATCTGAGACTGTACTAGTCTTCCTGGAAAGTGAATAGGTACATTACTCACCATTTCCTGGTTTCTATGGTGCCTTTTTTGTTCTTTTTTTGTCTTGAAGGTGGAATTGAAATGTGATATATTTGACAAAATGTACCTAGAGTACCATGTTATCCAAATTAGTTCTGCTTTCAAATGAAAACACGCATATTATCTGTGTCAGGGAGTTGTGGACCATGTGACATTAATCTTAAACTTCAATTGAGAACTGCTGAAAAGTTTGTTAGGTGCAAAGAACAAAAAAATATTTTGCTTCAGATCAATATTTCTACTATTGCCTGTAAGTTTCAGTTAGTTCCCAGATTAGAGTAGATTTGCTTTTACAGTGCAGCCCACACCACTTTTTGCACCAAGATGCCATGTACCAGGAAAGACTTCAAGAAGTCACTACAGTTAGAATGAAGAACATAGACTATAGCTAGTCTCCACTCTTTGGAGGAGAGGCATTCTGTAGTATCCCATTTTTTCGGGAAAGAAATGAATATATCCAGCCTCACATCCCAGGGCAACAGGTGCTCTCCATCAACTGAACTGAAGTATGTTGAAAGATGTAATAGCACTGGCAAAGTCTTTTGGAGACCGATAACTATTGTGAATAATGCTATGACTAAGCGTACTATTTAAGTGGCTGAGGTCCAAGGAATTTAAGGGTATCAGATACCTATGAGATTGGCCCACCAGCTCTGCTCCACTTGTTTCTCCCAGAATGAGCCAATAGAGAACACTTGTGCTGCCTGAACAGGCATATAAAAGAAGGGAGGGCCTTCTTCTGCTAAAGATTGCTGGCAACTTGTTTTGCTATTAAGACTCTCTACAGAGAAGAATATGGGAATGCTGTTTCTTTTTTAAGTGAGGGAGAGTCCAGGAACAGTTTGCAGATATCCAAATTAGCACCTCTCCATATGCTATGACCTCATTAGAATGGAAACTCATTCAGTGAAAATGCTCTATTTTTTCCTGGCTTCTTTGAAAATCTAGTCATGGCTCCAGAGGTCTTATGGAATGTCTCCTGGGAATGTCTCTATGGCCAAGTTGTTGTCTTGTTAAGCATGGAATGATAAAGTTACAGAGATCCCAATCTACCCATTTATCTCTACTTGTTTTAACACATTGAGAACTGGAAAAGTCCCACACTGCAGAGCAAACTCTTTGGAAAACACTCCTGTCATCTCTGAAGACTCTGTATTTTATTTCTATAGGCAACAATAGGTCTGGTCCATTTTGTTGATAAATTATGGTTTTTGTTTGAGACATAAATTTGGCTTGCAGGAGAGGTGTTGCCTGGCCAAGAGGCATACTGTAACAACAAATGTACTTATTGGATTGTCTACCATCACTGAAGCCATCATCTTCCAGCCAAGGCCAAATGTTACAGTGCACATGTATCCTCTCATCTCTCAAACAAATCACAAGACTGCTTACACAATTCTGAAAAAACTTAACTGCAGAGAGTCTGCTATGGAACGTATGCTTCCATAATGTTACATGTGTGATCTCAGTTTATTGGATGTTCGTTAGCTTCAGAGATAGCAATTCCAAGATCTTTCCTTGAGTAAATATCTCAGACCCCCACTACCTCTGAGTAAATGGGCCTTAAAGCATAATCTTCTCCTCAAATGATCTCCATGACATTATTGCCACATTCTAGGGAGATTTTTTAATTCTTTAACCTCCAAACTTGCTCAGCCATTGCAAAAAGTTTATTCCCTAGTTGTGCCTCAAACATAGACTGAAACAGCCATAGTCATGCAGCTGAAATTCTGTCTAAATCCTTCGATCCAGAGTTTCTACTGACTGAAAGCACCTAGCACAAACATGAATAGAAATAAATTGTTATGACTGTTTTTAGAAGGAAAACAATAAACATGAAATATCCAAAGTACTTAAATGAAATCTAGTAGGAAGAATATAATTTTTGCAAAAAAAATTACAAAATGAACTAGACGATACGTCAGAGACTGGAAACAAAAATATATTAAAAATACACTGTAAGAACAGAGATAGTCCATCAGCAAATGATAAAAAAGAGGTATAACTAAACATTATTTCAGCTATTCCAGACAACTTTGCTGAATGTAAAGCTACGCTCTACAGAGTACAAAAAGTAATTAACCTCTTGAAAGGTGCAAGTAGGAAGAAGACACCAGAAAAATGCAGTGTTAGCATCAAATGCTAGTAACTTTTTCTCACTCACCATGCACATTTGACAGAAGTTGACAGTAATTATTACCATTCTACTTTCCCCATATTCCACAGTTCTTATGTGTCCATAAAATTGTACAGGTAATACTAAATAAAATGGAGAGAATAAATCCGTAAAAGAAAGAGATGCATTTTCAAAACAGTTAGAGATGACCTGTAAATTTGACTGCCAAGTGAAGTTTGGATAAGAACAGAATGGCTGGTTTCAGAAAAGACTGGATTTTTAGATGGCAAAAATATAATCAATACCATAAGTGCAAGTAGATATTTGCACAGTTTTACAGCCTACTCTCTTAGTAGCTGCTGAAATACTGGAATAAAACTTTTCAAGATTGGGCACAGCATCTTTATCTTTCCTGAAAGTTTTTTCTTGCTTGAGCTACCTGATGGTGGTCCCTGTCAGAGACAGAAGGTTAGACTGTCTGCCTGATCAGATCTGGTAAAGTTTTTCACAAAAATAAAACCAACATGGCATATGCCTACACTCTCCAGAAGAATCCTGGAAGGAAGACTGAAATGTCTCATACTTGTGAAAGCATCCACTATGCCTCAAAACAGAAATCCTTGAATGTGAGACAAGCTTTGAGTACCTGGGCCAGTGCTGCTAAGGGAGTATAGGTCTCAGAATTGCTGGGGCTGGCTTTTATTTACAGAATCATAGGATGCTTAGGCTTGAAGAGACCTTTAAAATCATCCAGTTCCAACCCTCCTACCATGGCAGGGCTGCCACCCACTAGATCAGGCTGTCCAGGGCCCCATCCAACCTGGCCTTGAATACCTTCAACGACAGGGAATCCACAGCTTCTCTGGGCAGCCTGTTCTAGTGCCTTATCACTGCCTGAGTAAGGAATTTCCAAGTAATACGTAATCTAAATTTCTCTTTTAGTTTAAAACCATCTCCCCTTGCCCTGTCACTACACTAATGTGTAAAAAGTCAGCTTCCCTCCTGTTTGTAAGCTCCCTTCAAGTACTGGAAAGCTTGAATGAGGTCTCCTTGGAGACTTCTCCAAGATAAAAAGCCCAGCTCCCTCTGTCTTTCTTCATAGGAGAGGTGCTCCAGTCCTCTGATCATCTTTTTGGCTGTCCTCTGGACCTTCTTGTGATGAGGGCCCCAGGCCTGGATGCAGATGGGGTCAGAACAGAGGGAGGCAATCACCTCCCTCTCCCTGCTGGCCACCCTTCTTTTGGCACAGCCCAGGCTACAGTTGGCCTTCTGGGCTACAAGTGCACACTGCTGGTTCATGTCCAGATTTTTAATCAGAAGGACCCCCAGTTCTTTTCCACGGGGCTGCTCTCAATTAGTTCTTCTTCCAGTCTATACACATATTTGGCATTTCCCTGACTTAAGTGCAACACCTTGCACTTGAGCTTGTTGAACCTCATTGCACTCTCATAGAAAATAAAATAAAATAACTTCTGGTTATTAAATAAAAATCATTGAGATTTTACCTGCCCTCTGGCTGCTATTTTCTACAGGATTTTGGAATAATTATGCTGGGACCCAGGAGAAGGCCCATGCCATTAACATATGTACGCAGACCTCAGTGTATATGGTATGAGTGATGAGTAGCGCTGTATTTCAGTGTGGGAACAAGTTACATGTAGGAGGTAAATAAAATATTTCTCTTGCTAAGCCACATTCAGACTGCAGGATGTTCAGCCCAGCTGCAGTGAGGTAGGAGCTGGCTTGGAAATCCACAAGTAAACCATATCCTGGGATGTGCGCAACCATCCAGAGTGTTTAGACACTCAAACTCTGGAGAAGTCAGTGAACAAACCTCCAACAAATTTCACAGGACTACTTCCCTTGTGGTTTCCACTCCTCTCAGGTATGGCTGGCAAAAGGGACTCTGCTTTTATCCACTTTAATGGAAACGAGTGAACCCCCCTGACTTTTCATCAGGGATTTTGCATCTAATGAATAAATTTAGAGGCTAGGTTAGATGACTGCAAAACCCATCTAGGTGCATGGGTATCACTGCCCGCTGCCTGTGCTGTGGATGCCTCCACGTGCACATACACTCACACACTCTGGCCTCACTTTTCCAGGCTGATACCCAAGTGAATCCTACCTAGATCCTGCTTCAGGGCATTGAGGTGGAGGCACATTTTGAATCTTTTCTCATGGGAGAAACAGCTCACAGAAAACTTCATCACAGTAAATTTGAAAACTTTATGCTTCTTGTTTCATCCCTTCTCTGATGAGATACTGCTGTGTCAGGAAAAAAAACAACAAAAACAAATAAACAAAAAACATTATAAAGCAGGAGATTCCTGTATAGGATGGAACAGGCTTCTGCCTTTCAAAGGAAGCATCCCAAGGTTTCCTGTTCCACAATGCCACGTGCCTGGGGTACATCTGTTTCCTTACACATGTCCCACTGATGTGGTTACTATACTGTGTTATTTACGGTAAATTCAGGCTTCTTATTGCACAGCATTCCAGTATGCAGACTCCACAGCATTTTGTGGGGAGATTGCTGTGTGATTAATAGACTGAGAAACACCAGGCAAACAATGTTATTATAACACTACATAAATTTGTTTTTTTTCATTTAACATTAAAACACCTGATTTCCTTTAACATTGTAAACATGTCACCTTATTAGGTCTGGGAGAGGTGATGAATTTAAAGGCATTTTCAGCAAACAATTGACAGCCTTTCCATGTTTTTTACATGGAGATGAAGAAACCTTTATTGTGAAAACATACAGAACAGTAAAAGAGACAGGAGGAAGCTGTCTTGCATTCTGAAGTTTCCTGTAAAGAGGGGAAGAGCCACCCAGGTGACTCTGGTGAAAAACACTAAGTGGGGAAATGCGAGATATAAGAGTTGGCACAAGATTATTGTTTTGTAGCTAATAAATTCAGATTTCAGGAGGAAATTCAAATAAGCTGCATTTTCTTTAATTAAGAATTAAAATTAAGGCATTAATTATGCACAATGTTACCGTTTGCTAAACAAGGCAATAGCCAGTGTTTTATTTCTTCCCCAACATGAAGTTTAAAAACAAGACTTTTAAATCATAAAATTATTGCCCTGTAAAAGGACAGGTAAACATCCAAGCAAATGCCTCATTGCTGTCAGAGCACTGATTTGTTGATTCATTTACAGCTGTTTTCCAGGTTATTAGACTGAAGGTTGAGTCAACCTTTCTATTACAAATAGACTACTTTTAGGGAACTGCTGTATGACCAAAGAAGAAAACCCACTCTGAGCATTTAGGTAAAGTGAAAAAATTGAAAACACTAGAAACTGCTTGATTTTTTAGGGCTACCCCCTGGACTGAGAAGTTCTTGACTTCTTGAGAACTTCAGTTGTTATTTCCCCTCTGCAGTACAGCAGTATATCAGTTCTCTCTGCTAGAACTCCACTAGAACCCTTTTTTGTTGTTGTTGTTTTAAGGAGAATGTAAAAGCTGCTCAGCAGAGCAAATGGGAGTTACTCTCCTTGCTCCTTATGTGCTCAGTCCAGACAAAACGCTTGTATGGGTCATTGCCACATTACCACCATTGTATGGAAGGTAGCAAGTGAGCCTGTGGCAGGCAAGTTGAGGGGCTGGCTGAACAACATAGTTTCTTACCTCAAAAAAGAACCTGGGCGAGGTTGTCTGTCCCCACTTCCAATCAAGCACAGGGGCCAGGTGGTTCTAATGTTCTACACTGTCCACCAGGCAGCCAAATGTTGAACACAAACTTATTCCTCATCAAGAGTATTGAGGACTGGTGATTTTAGCTCCCAGTGAGTAACAGGAGAAGTTAGACCTTGCTAATTACTTTACCTCCCTCAGCTGTCATTTGTCAGTGGCTTGTGGTGATTGCTGAGAACAAGATCACATTTCATAAATCAGTGTGCATAAGCTGTTTGAGCTGAGCAGCCCTGCCCTGCAGTTGGCTCCATTCTTTTCCCACATCTTCAGCTTTCCCTCCTCCTGCCACTTAAAAATTTTAACACTTGAAAATTGTTTTTACAATAAAAAATTGTGTTTTGCTTTAAGCATGAGTGACTACAAAGCACAGAGGTCATTAAGGGTTTCTGGTAAGTAACCCTTTGCATAGGCTGAAGAAGCATATGCTTTGCTCTATCATAGCTTGTGCCATGAAACCAAAGCACACTAAAAGCTTTACGTGTGAGAAAGATAGCATTTGAAGCTGATGCACTCCTCTGAAGATAGTATAATAGTCTGCTCACGGGATGTGCTGGGGAGATATAGAGATGCGCATTGATGCCTCACAGCCATGTGACTGTTGTATCTGCTGCCTGTCTACTTAGTAGAGGCTAAACAGCAAGGAGTGTCTGGTGGGGCAGACACATCAAACTGCCCCAGCGTGGAGACATGGGTCCTTGCTCATGGACATATTGCTGAGGGTAATAGGGACACAACGCGAGCACCTTGCCTTTCCTGAACAGGGTTCATGAATAATGGGGATGAGATCAGGTACAGATGGTATACACGTGGTTTAGCTAAACCTGCTAAACCATGTAGCTAGAAGAGGAAGAAAAGGCATTTCATTGTTGTTATGTTGTGTGTGGAGGGACTAAGCTTGCAGCTGGACCAGCACACCCAGTCCTGATCAAAACCTTCTCTACGCAAAGTGCAGTCTGAAGAGATCAGTCTTACTGAAGAAAGCATCACAAATATGGCCACACAAGGCAAGTAGCAAGTCTGCCACCAGATGCAACAGCTTTAATGATGAAGCAAGTTTTACAGGACAATATGTGTGCATCTGCCATCAACAAGACAGGAAGCTATGTGACTGAAAGAGAATATTCATTTGTCGCTAGAAAACACATTTAGAATATATCAGTTTCAGCCCCTGTTCAGTATTGCCTATTCCCATCAGATTAGTTATTTATTCCATGAAAAAATTAATATACGTGCATAAATGAAAACCATATTTTTAGTGTGAAAACTACTAGTATGTTGTAATAGCAAGGGATTAAATCAATTGCACCTGAATTGTTACTGAGGTTTTACCACAACAGCTAACTATTTTCTGGAGAATTAATATACTTAAATGCCTGTGTGCAGTAGACATTGTATGCTTGTGAGCTGCAATGCCTTATTGGGCTGCTTTAAGCAAAAAGCTCAGCTGACAGATGGATGGGATCTCTCTGTTGCCACTGGAGATTGAGGTTGTGTCATTTTTTTTGAGATATCCCCTCTGCCTTGACTATTTGGGTGCCCAGGCACTGGCAGGGGCTGCAGGACTTTTGTGAGGCAGCCATCCAGCTCATCATCGCTTCTCAATTTCTCAGTCCTGTCCAGGACTGGATTTGTTTCTATTTCCAGACTCATTCACAATGGACATACTGATTATAGTGCTGGGTTTTTTGTTCCAGTTCTTCCCTTTCCTTATCTTTCACCTCCACTTTTTTTCTTTTTTCAGAAACATTCGTTTTCAGCACTGGGACCAAACCACCATGAATCAGAAGACTGGAAGGCAAGAAGATCCTACCCCAAATGAGATGGAAAAGCATCAGAGGATTGGTATCCCAGTGAAGAGCTATAGTCAACAGGTTCCTACGATGGCTCAGACAATTTTTCTGGCTGACATGGTGAGCTCCCGATTTACTCTTTCTCTAAACAGGACTATAAATGTACATTCACTGACATTTGTGTCCACATATTTTGGTTTCAATGAATCACAAACTTCTAATATTTTCCTAACAGTTCTGGTTGGTAGGGTAGTGGGATTTTTGTTTGTTTGTTGTGTGTGTGTGTGTTTTGTTTTTGTGTGTGTTTGCTTGTTTTTGATAGAAAAAGCACGTGCTTTCCAGTGGGGAGCACAGCAGGTGGTATAGTAGCCTGGGAAGCATTAATCACTTCCCATTTGCTGCTTCTCTGCTGCACTTCATTTTCCTGGACACTGAGAACACAGCAGAAAAATCAAGTCTAATTAACCTCTAGTCTCAGTCTGGCTCCTTGATATGATCTAGTTTGTTTAAATCCCTATCCTACATTTTTCTCTGTTCTCATGCTTCATCTTTATTGGAGAGCGTATGCAAATTTCTAACAAAGCCTCACTCAGGTAGATATTTGAGGACTAAATCATCTGCCAAGTCTGAGAAATGGTGTTTTGTGTGGTTTGTTTTTGTTTTGTTTCTGTTTTTTTGTGGTTTTTTTTTGTTCTCTCATCCAACATAAATAAATTAACAAAAATGTAAAATTTTCTTATGCTCTCTCTCGTTTTTCTTCTCAACCAGCAAAAAAATAAAATAGATCTGCTTTTTATGATGGAAGTGCTGCAGTTACCAAGGCCTAAGGCTCTGCCACTTGCAGTGTTGTTTCCAAGACTGTCACATCATGTGTGCTGATGTGCTTGTAGCCCCACCTTTTGAAATGACTGTTTTAAAGCCCCTGCAAGCAGACTGCAGAGGGACTGCATCTTTCAAAACAAGACCACCCCCGAAGACAGCATGCAAAGTTTCACCGCGCTCAGCTTCACTGGAGCATCCCAGTCTGCCTTCTGAACAACCAGGGCTTTGGAGGTTATCATCCATAAGAAAGATATCCCATAACCTTAGTTAGGGAACTGGTAAGGGAATTTAAATTCATTCACTGTGTGTCTAGATCATCAAATTGTCTCCAGGCCATCTTAATAAAAGTGTTAGTTGTCTCTCAAACTGCAGTTTGGAGCAAGACATCTGCTGGCCTTTGTAAGGAAACAAAGGTGCAGGACAAGCGAGGTTTCCGCACCTTCCAAACAGCACGAAGGGAGAACTAGTCATTACCTTACTGGAAGGTCACAGAGTTGCTTGATGTGGACCAATGTGGTCATACTTACAGGGAGTCCAATGTCATGCTCAGTTCCCATAGGAGATGTGCTTTACTGAGGGTTTCAACCGCAAACCAAACATCTTACAAAATGTTATAGTGCAGAAAATGACATTTCCAAGTGTATTTATTGAGAAATAGTAAAGATGTACATAATTTTACAAGCTTTTAATTTTAATTTACATTTTCTTAAATTATGTACGCCCCAATAAACTATAATCTGCTAATACATAACAGACACCCTTGGCTTTAATTTTATCTCAAAAATGCTGCTACTGCTGGGATTTGGCTCATGCCACTTGAGCTCCTCTTCAAAGGTACTAAAACCACATTCATTTCAAGCATGTGCTTGGTATCATTCCTTTAAAGTAGAGATGACTTTTGAAGCAAAACCCTTGATCTGGACACAAGCTCACAGCTAAAATTCAGGTTTCTTATTGTGGGCCAAGTCCACATTCTCCACAAACTCTGCAGTTCAGTTGGCTGCAGGATTTCATCTGCTCTGAGATGAAGTGCACCTGTATACAGGATTTTAATTTGGCTTCATCTCTCTTGTCAGTGCTTACACTGGAAGATACTCCGCATCTACTGTGGATGCAAACACTGCTGTTCACACTGGCTTTTAATGAAATCAGATCTGGGAGCTAGCTGCCACCTATGCCTTTGTGTGCTATCTGTGTAGGCATCTAAAAAGAATAATCATTTTTAGCTTTTGCTTCCTTTTTCACTGATAGGCTGAACTGCATGGAGTTATATCTATTAAAGTTACTAATTTGTGACTGCAATCACACTATGCTTGTATTCTGCAAGCTGAGTATTCAAATTCCTAATGAACTTTCAAGTTCTGTACTGACTGAAAACTGCTAGAGTATCAGCAAAAGGCATTATATTCTACACGTCATTTGCACAAAATACTCGCAAACACGACACTGTGCTCAATCTCGATTGTTCAGGAGAGGCTGAAGGGAAGGCAGTTTCTTATTAACATGCTGTTGAATTAAAATGCACTTGATGTCAAAATGACCAGCCTTCAAACTTAATCCCATCTGGCACAGTATGTCTTGACTACGTCTCTGCCTTGGTCTTTTTCTCCTCTCTAGTGTTCATGCAGGAAAATTTATCACAGTCATTTCTTTCTACAAGACAGACAAGAATAACGCAGTCTTATTCAAAGATATATAACAGCTTTTGCTTAGCAAGACAGTATTTGTGCTCTGCAAATTTACATCAGAGTTTTAGAATTGTGAAGGTTTTTGAGATAAATCTTTGGGGATTTTTTTGGTGCATTTTTGTGGATTATTTTAATAATAAACTTGTTGACTTATGACACAGAATTAAAGTTCAAATCAGAACTTTGTTGTGTTTTGGAAAACCTCCCTCTTTTTGCCTCCACCTCCTCTCTGGAAGTCCAGTATATTAATTGAGCCAGACTTGCCAGAGAGTTAAGAGCAACTTCACTGCAAACCTTATTATGAACTGACGTTTGTTGCTGGGCTACTCTTTGTTCTAACATGTGATTTGATAAAGAACACTGAAAAGCTTAAGAAAAAAGAGAAATATTGCTTCATGCATTTCAATAATGCTACCACTTGTTAAAAAAAAATTAAAAAAGAAAGAAAAAAGAGAAGAAAAGAAAAAAAGCTACTTCACCATTCCAATTTTTTAATGAAAAATTTTATATTGACATTCTCATGCAATGTTATTGTGCTGGAACTTTAGAAGGGCTTTGTTCAACCTTTATTCCTATTCCAGAAGAAGCACTTTTTTCCCACTTGAAGACTATGAAAAACTGGCACCGCAGGTCTTACGAAAATATACCTCTAAGCAAATTGGACTAGACAAATACTGTAAGTATAAATAAGATATGCATCATTTTTACTTGTTGGATACACATATCTATAACCCAAGTAGCTGGTGCATTTTCATATGCGGTTATTCTCATGTGGTGGGTTCACACTTTCCAGTGATAACAAAAGATTATTTTTCTTTTGTGGTGACTTATATACCCAATTCCAAAGCAGCAAAGAAATTCCATTTTTATGAAGTTACAAAGGAGTTTTGCCTTGGTTTCCAGTGGCTCCAGGCTTTCACCTACCAAATAACTTTCATGTAATATATCAACAAAGATGAAATTTTCTTACTACCTGGTAACTAGGTGTATGCTGGCTTCAAAACAGGGATGGAAGAACTTAATGTCAGTGCTGATTGCTGTGCTTTTTTAAGCATCATTGGAGTTTACATTAAACATCTCTTGTTCACACTTCTTCACACAGTCAGAGCACAGGCAACCTCAGGCATCTCCACATAGAGTAGCTGAAAAAAAAGCAGTTTCCATCTTCTACAATGAGAGATGAACCACTGTAGTTGCTTCAGGGTGCTCAAGCTGCATGTGGGGTGCTGAGGATCTTGTGCTGAATATGGACCTTGCTCATTTTCCAGAGCTGAAAGATAGCATGTCCAGTACTTGCAAGGTGATTATCACCACATGTACCGTAATTATTAATATTCGTGACTAAAGATAACATATTTCTCAGTATTTCTTCATCAAAATCCTTTCCTTATCCTCTCCTCAGATGCCTGACATGCTGTTGAAATATCTGAATTCAAAGGCCCTTAGGATTGCTCCTGTATATCAATCTTTTGTAATCAAAATTAGGTGAAGAAAGACATGCTGACCCCAATCAGAAGACACCTGTATGTGGAACAGAATTGAAAAGCTACCAAAATACGCCAAAATATTTACCATAATGGACTGTGCTCCTGAGAGGGCCAATGTCATCTTGCCAGCAATTCCAGCTGCCCACGTTGATCCTAAATATGCTGAATGTAACATAATTTGTGCATTTGACTAGTAAGACATTCTTTAGAATTCTTTCATTTCTAAAGAACCTATGTTTTATCCTCCATCTGTGCTTAATACAACCTTTTCACCATCCAGTAATGCCACTGGTGCACTCCAGATACTTCAGGTACTGGCTGGGAATTTGTTCCTTCATACACAGCAAATATACTCACTGCATGGCTTTTGGTGGACTAAGTAATCATGAAAATGGCTCTTAGTTCTCTCATCACAGAATCAAGAAATGATGTTGATGGTGTTAAACTCTTCTTTTTTAGCTTTCAAGGTAGCGGTCCCCACTATCAACCTCCCAACTTACTCTCAACTTTCCTCAGTCAGTGGAATTATTGAGAATTCAAATAAAAACACAAACTTTCCTTTATTATTTTTTTCTTACTGCAACAAAAACTTAAATGTTTTAGTGCAGCCCTTCTCTTTGATTTCTCTGAATTTCAAATTTGGTCATGTCAAAAATTATCACAAAGGCTTTTTGTTTTTAAATCTACATAGTTTTTAACCAAAGTTACATTATAACACACAAACAGTCTTCTCCTTAAGGCACAACACATCATTATGCACATTCTGTTCGCCAAACTTATAAAAGAGACAATATTATATAACCCTCTCCCTCCCCTGTCCCCCCAAAAAGAAAGAAAAATTGCATCCACTTCCAAAATCAGCTGCTAATAAAGTCACAGTAAGTTATTTTCATCAATAATTTACACAAATTACAGGTCTAGACAGGATTGTCATTATACAGTCTGAGTGCATTCCAATTCAGATTTTCTGGGTTAGGTAGGCTAAAGTCTGGTTCAAACCTCAGTGCTGAGAATATATCCCATTTTGAGGAATGTTGTTGAACACCACCTCGTTGGTTGGAAAACGCGTGTTGGTGCTTTGCCAGTTCGAGTCCTTTGTTCACTCCTGTCAGGGCTCATTCGGTGTGTACCAGCAACCTCCACAGCTTTAATCCATTTAAAAACGTTGCATATATAAGACCATAGAGCTTCCTTACGTAGCACTAATGTTTTAACTCCATTCAGCAATCTGAATTCTTCAATTTGGAATTTTTAATTCCAAATATTTCTTCCCTTAAGACAATTCATATGTGTAAAGCCAGAGGCATTGAATCACACATAAAAATTCAGTGTACTTGAAATATATATATATAAAAAAACAAGGATCGCCAACTCTAGAACACAGTTACAAATACTCTAGTTCCAGTGCTTGATGGAGAGCCAAGAGGTCCGAATGACTGGATATCCTCCAGAAAGGCATGTTGTGCTGTGTTTGTCAGAGGGGGGAAAAAGGTCAGGAACAACGAATGCTATGACAGAGGGCGGTATCTGATGCATGAGTCTAGTCAGGTTACCACCATGGAGTTTACACCACTGTGTTTCTGGAATGATTTTTGCTAGTAAGGTGCTAACAAAAATCAGGCCAAAATAGATCTGAGCTCAATAGTTCACCTGAAGGTAAAAAAAAAAAAAAATAGCCTTTCTTAATAGTGTCTTTGTAAAGAGCCCATTATTTAGTGAGGGCTATTTGCTTTCTTGTTATCATGGAAACCCATACAAAGGAGCATTAACAGGAAATCTGCTTCTGTTCCACTTGTTATATTTTGCAAGAGACTGAAAGCTCATTTGAAGGGTTGAACAGAGTTGAATTACATTTTTGTCCTTCTGGGAGGAAAAGAAAATAAATACCTTTTGAGGAGAAAATAACACATTTCTGTACTTAAAAGAAGAAAATGTGTTGCAGAAGGCATCACTGTCTCTGAGAGATGCAAGTATATGCACTCTTCTCCTTCAGCAATTGATCAGAGTAGAATTAAAGTCATACTTTCATGTTCTGTTCAGATCTATTTGTAATGTGCTATATTCATCCATTCCTCTGAATTCTGTATCTATTCATGCAATATAGCCAACATTTAGAAAAAAAAGCATGCCAAACTGTAAAGTATACAATCCAACCACCTTAGTTTAGCACAAACTAAAGAAGTCCCATCACCAGTAGTCTACCTATATCAAGGAACCATTTGGAATAAGCATTTCAGTTATTTTTGTTTTGTTTCTATTCCACTTACGCTCTAAAAACTTAACACTTTAAGGACACTTAATTTCACTTAATTTCACTTAATTTCTATCACAAAAACACATAAAATTTATGCAGAGGTGCAGAGGCAAAAAAAAATCTGTTTCTGCACATTTTGAAGGTCTATATTGTGAAGCATCGTTCACATTATTACTAATTTGACTTCCTTCTGAACATTGAAAATTTATCTGGTGAAGTTCAGACTTGAATTCATAAGATGAGGAAACAATACTTCTAAACAAACATTTATTGTTTTTTAGGAACTGATTGGGTGCACAGCCTGTGTGTTGTTTTCTTTTTTCTGTTTGCAGATGTTTCTTTCTTGAAGAAAACTATATGTTCATCCTCTATTCTTCAGCCAACAAATCTTTCTTTACCTTAGTAAAAAATCTGCACAATTCCTTTAATGGTTTTCCACATTGTCTATAACACTTCTTTTCAAACATATCTGGTCTCCCTGTTTTAAAAAAAAGACAGCCCGACCCTTATATCAAACTCATGACATAACTTCTTTTTATCTGTAATTTGCTTGATGTTAGGTATTTTTTACCCAATCAATTTTTTTCTCTATTTTTAAATGATTTTGATTTTTTTTTTCATACTGAAATAAAGCAAATGCTAGAATCCAAATGGTTCATTTTGCTTTAAGTGCTGATGTCATCATGCTCTTATTGCCTTGCATCTGTAGACTGAAATGACTTGTCATTCTGCCATTGTGCAACACTGACAGAAATGCAAACAGAAAGGCTTGCATTAGTAGCTATGTATCACACCAACATTTCAGGAGACAGGTTACCTTTTTTGCTGCCTGTTCTTCTTCTACACCATCCCCAATTACAACATATACTACTTTTCTGCCAAACCTTTGCATTATTCGTTCAAAGCAACTTTCTTTTCCTGGAAGATAAATGAGATAAGAGTTCAGAGTGAAGTTACCTGATTAGCTGCATGCTCCTCATCTCGGCCATCTCCAATCACAACATAAGTTATGTTAGTGCCAAATCTGGACACTATACGCTCAAAACAGCTCTCTTTGCCTGAAAAACAATGCACTACTTGTTCAAGCTATCAAGCAAGTTACCACAATGTTCTACAAAGGTTTACTGCAGCGGTAAGACATTTCTACTACTAATTTTATTTTGTAATAGTTCCCAGCCTTGATATTTAGAGCTAAAACCGCTGAGAAACAATTAACACTGTTAGTGACACTAAGCTGCTTTGGGTCAAATTAAATCTCTTTCTTAAGAGTTACAGGAAAGCCACTAAAATAAAGGAATTAGCAGTACTACAAAAACAAATAGGCTACCAAAAGAAAAATTGAAATTAATTGTTTCCTTATTATTGTAGTAATAAATTTTCAAGGACTGCAGCAATTTCAGTTCTAGTATATCTGCAAAAGTAAATCATGTAGCAATGGAAAATGTGTTTGGAAAACAATGGACACAAAAAATAAAATTAGGCCACAGGTTGCTGGGAAGAACTTCCATGAAGTATTTGGCCCTTCTGGAGGAATGTGAAAACAAGCAGGCTAAGCCAGTAACAATAAACAGGATTGAAAAGAACTGAGTTAAGTTACCTACCCATCTTCCCACTCTATTATAGCTTCAGTTTCCCAGAAATGCTTGCGTTATTGATCCATAAACTGTCCAGATAAAATGATTCCACCGTTTCCACAGGCAATCCTCATATTTAATTAACTTTTCCCCTAGGAAGCATCTTTTTGATATGCACCTACACATACCCCATTGCAATTTAACCATCATTTATTGTCACACCTCACATTATTGTAGAAAAAGATTCTTTTCTTCCTGTAATAGCTTTTTACCTGAAGTTTGTCATTATGTCTCCCCCCACCCCAGGGTTTTCAGTCTCTTCTCATAAACTCTTGATTTCTAGACCTCTGATTCTTAGTGCTCTTCTCTCACTTTTCTTCAGACAGTCCATAGGAAAAGGCTTATGATTATGAAAAGCATTGTATCTATTAATTGCACAATGAGGATCAGATTTCAGTGCATACAAGCAACAGCTACAACTTCAGTCCTGTGCTCAACACAAAGCAGAGGTCACTAAAATGAAAAGTGGGTTCTCTACCCAAGAGAGTTTGCTGTGTTCCCAACAGGGATGCAACAGCAGCCACTGTTTCTAGAAGGAAATCCTGGAGCAGGACTCCTTCCACAGAGCCTTCAGAGATGCAGCTTCACTCCTCAGCTCCTTAGGTACTGTCAGCATTATTTTCTTTGTTTTGAGTGTAATCTCTTCAATTGAAGCCAACATATACAGGCTGTATGACAGATTACATTAATTTCTGAAACTTCCCAAAACCTAGCTGTATTTGGGATACATCGTTCCCTGACATTTTCTAAGGATTTGAGGCATTTCTGTCTCAAGGAATGAACTACAGCTAATTAAGAGATAATTGAGATAAAAGATTTTCCTGACACTGCTGTAAGTATAAATTTTATCACTTTCTCACTTTTTTCCACAATCTTTTTCACTTGCAAAAAGCAGTTGGATAATGTAGTATTTTTTTAATAAAGTGGCACTGTCCTTGTTATTCAAGATATCATAGTAAACACTCTTCCACTACTAAATGGTAAATCATGAGATCTGCCAATATTATTGCTAGTAGTAGGCTGTATCCTATCTCACAGTGCTGGTAACTTTTCTTATATTACAAGACCATTTTGGATGCGATTACCAAATATGTGAATCTCCAAACTATGCAAATCCCTTCAAAGTACTTAGTTATCAGCAGAACAGAGTGCCCTTGAGGCATCCATCAGCACAGCTTCTGTGGGTACCAGCCACCATTATGCTCAGTGATATGCTGTGATTCCAAAAAAGCTTGTGAACTTGTGATCTACCTTGCAAAGTGCTGAATCTTAGAGCAGAGTTTTCTAATAATATTTCTGCTTGTATTAGATTTAATGAAACACTTTTTGTCATTAGTCTCTGCACATATTATGTTGTCTGTATTTTAACTAGGAGTTTCTGAGGTTTTTAATCAGCACTAGGGCCTTTATCATATTAGGCATATCTGAAAAGAAGCCGAATTAGGAATATTATTGACATAAACAACTCTGAACACATGCAATGTCTAACTTTCAACTAAAAATGTGTTAGGAAAGTGGTTATGAATTCATCCATTACTGACAAGCAATTATTAATAATGCAATGTAGTTAGAATGAATGAAAGAATAATTTCCTTACCTATTTTAGTTGCACTGTAAATATTTTCAATAGGAAAAGCTCCTCCTAAACTGTATAGCAAGACTTTTGCAAGTGCTGGGATAAGCTGGGTTGTTGTTACCAACACATTTACACAGTTACTCCTAAAATGAGAGAAATACTTTAAGTTTGAATAGTTTAAAACCTTTACTCAAATGTTGATGAGCTATGGAGAGCATATTCAAGGTTTCTCAGCATTTACTTTCACTCACACAGCAGTGCTACTCAGCACCATCACTTCCATAAAAATATACATAAACTTTATAGCAAAATCCTTTGAAACACATATAGGCATGATTTATAGGAAATATTCCAGGCTGATTTATGAAAACCAAGTCCTTGAAGATGAGTCAACTGAAACACAGATATAAGATCACTACCTCTGAAGACAGACATCCCACTGCCTTCAAAGCATCATTTTCCTGCTGGGGATTACTTGGCAGTAGCTACCAGCCAAATCAAAGTGTTAGGAGAAAGCAAAAACATCATTTGTTACTCCTGTCTTGGGGGGAAATAAGTGGCCAATACACATTTCTGCTCACTGACATCACTTTCTTCATGTTCCAAGAGTAAGTTTTCTTCTGAGAAGAGGGAGAGACAATCATAATCACATTAATAAGATAGCACTGAACAGAAAGGTTGAAAACTTGAATGGAGAAGCTGAGCTTAGCTGTTACACAACAGAAAACTGAAAGCCAGGACATTTCAGGCACTGACAAGCTGGAACATGAGTTTGGTCATGGAACTGAGAACAACTAGTTGTGATTTTTGGTCCTTCTGTAAGCCCCAAGGCAGACCATAGGCTATTATTTCTGTCTTAATGTATCCCAGTTTCTTGTCATTAACATGTAGGTGAAGTTTAGCTGCCTCATGGGCATATCTTCTCAAGATTTATAGCTGTACAGTTATTTGATGACAAGATAAACGACTGTTATTTAGCAGTCCTGAGCCAGTGACAACAGTTTATCACATTCATCCTGCAATCTCAACTGACCAACCTCTTACAATGTCTTTTTGAAGACTAGCAATTTGGAAAGAAATGCAGAGCTGAACACAATGTCTTACACAATTGTTTTACTTTTTTTTTTTTTCCCTTGAGGTGCTTATGGCACTGTGAAAAAGCTTAAACAGTAACTAAGAGAGAGGCATAATGCAAAAGCAACTACTTTTAAAATTGCTTTTCACATCTTCCCAAGATCGTTCTTTTTTGTTTAACACTGATTTTTTACCCATAGATATGTTTAGATGGCAAGATGGCTTCTTTATAGTTTTAAGGCATGTCTTTGAGGATTTCCAATAAAATACATATTAAATAGGTGACTAAGCAGCACAATTTTTCACAGCTCCATTATTTCAGATGAACAATAATGCCTTATGACTGGGATCCCAGACTTTTATCTGAGTCATAATATCAAACACAGATATTCATTCTTCTGAAAACTTAGATACATGTTTAATCATACTGATCTGTTTGGAAGGTCAGAAGAAAAATGATCTTCTTTTCCAGGATTTATACAGTACTTAGGTACCTTTATTAATAGGCACAAACACTGAAGTCCAGAATAGACAGACTTGGAGTTCAGAGGCTACTGCCCACAAGATAATAACTTGATGTCTGGCTCTCAATTCCAAAATACCCTTTCAATGACCATAGAACCATACATCACATTCTAAAAGACCTTTCCTACTACTCAATGTGGAAATGACAGAAAATGAAATAATTTTCAATCGAATTTTCCCTATGCCCTATTCAAAAGTCGTATTACACCTGTACTGTTCTTTAAAAGTACTAGTATACTTTGGCCTAAAATGTCACAAAATAGCCGCTAAGTATCAAGAATGAAAAAAAGAAGACTCAATACATACCTTGTGCTGATAATTGATAAGGATTTAAGTGCATTTGTTAGCCAGGAGTCTGTCAGAGCTTCAATCTCTGCTCTTAATTGCAACCATGCATCTCTTTTTGCAGGACCTAGGAGTCCTTTTATGAAAAAAATCAGGAAAAGAAATTAAATTAAATTCTGTATTAACTGGAATGCATAGATTTTCAGTTACTGTTTCAATTTTAAATTTCATCAGAACATGAAAAAACATTTTTTCTTCAAATATTCATTTAGCACACTAGACTTTGTTTCAAAGTGTGCCTCTCAAAAGTACATATTTTTTCAAAGTTCCCACATGCATCTAACACTGAGCAAAGGCAGTGGCAAGGGGACCCATGCTATAGAGAGCATAGGCAGAGACACTCAGAAAATAATGACATTAGTATAAACTTGTCTTTGCAGTATTTGCATATGTTTATACCTGCCTTCCTTGTGACTGTATATAGATAAACCTCAGGTTTTGCATATGGAAATATGACATTTGTTAGCTGATGGCTTGCCCTTCATGTCCTTTTGTAGTTAGCAATTAGTTCCATTTAGCTAATAGTTCCACTTGCAGCATTTGCAGCTGTGAAATACCTGTACATCTTATGACCTTATACATCAAATAGTCCTTAAACATACCTTAGGAATCTTTAGAGTATGAATGATAAGATTTTAAAAAAAATACCACCACCTAACTCCATGAATATTGAGACCTGACTTCTTTATAATCAAGTCATTTAAAATTTAAATATAGAACTAGAGAAGCTGAGAAGCAGGCTTGGTGACATTAACATACTTCTCTTTTGGAAATGGTGATGACTGTCTTAAAAAATCAGAAACAAATCAGCATTAAAATACTTAGTTTGACCTACTCTACTGTTGCATTCCACTGATGTGGTTTGATTAAAAGTGAGTTTAAAGTTCCTCCAAAATTGATTTTATCTGAATTGAAAGAGTCCATGCTCTAGAATGGGAGAGTGTTCACTGGGGCTCCTTCCTGGTTGGGTTTGCCTTGTCTCATGCTCAACTGTGGCTTTAGAAATGTTTGAAGATTTTGAAAGTATTCCCTATTTTCACAATCTCTTCTTGAAAGGTTCCTCAGAATAGGGCTACCTGCCTCTGCAAGTTACACAAGGCTCCCCAGGACAGATTCTTGCAGTTCTGCTGCTATGATTCCCTCAAAGCCTGCTGCCACTGACATGAGCTTGTCCATGAGTGAAAGCAGGAGCAGGAAAGCTTTTGTCCCAGATGAGTCTGGGATACTAGTGAAAACAGACTAGCAGGTGCAGAGCAAAGAATTAAGCAGTGTGTTGTTGCCAACCAGATCCTGACAATGTAGGATGGAAAAGAGTGCCAGCCAGAACTAATCTTTGCTATGGAAATTACCTCTTTTCTAGAATAACAGCTTATTTGAAGTAAAATAAGTATCTTAATCAACGAGTAAGTCAGGAGAAGGTAGAAGCAATTGAGCTGGGTCTGAAGGAAAAAAGCGGGCACTCTGTCAGTTAAACAGAAGCCTGCCCTGCCTCTCTGGTTCTGGTTCTCCTGCACAGAGGCACAAGATTGGATCTATCCTTACAGTGAGGATCTTTTAATAGTTCAAGGTCCAGTCAAATAATTTTCACTTGAATCTGTGTCTCGCAAGGCACTTTGACTTGCAGTTCACTGCCATATGCTTGAACCTGATCAGAATTCTAAATCATTTTTCACAATTAAACTCACCTCCTATGTTGTTCTTGTAAGTATTATACAACTCTTTTACTCTTCTGTAACGGAAAGCCAGCTTCCTCATCCAGTCAACCCCTCCTCTTACACCTGTTGGCAGACAAAGGTTTGCACTACTTGCAGCTGCATGGAAGCCATCAGTTGCAAAACTGTAGGTACTGCAAACACCCAAAATACAGTAAAAATAAATACAATGTATTCCTGTAAATGCTCAATTTATTTAATCATTGTAGAAAAAAAATTGAAGCAAATGCTCTATCTTACCTTAGGTCTTGTCCATTATCATCAGAAGAAACATCATCTATGTGAACTTGATCACATTCCTGTTGAAAAAACATCAAATGATGAATTATTTTAAAGCCTGCTCTCACTGTGTGTACACTCAGATGTTACGATAGTTGCAGGCCACTAGGTCTACCAGAAGATGGCAGCGTATGTACACATACAGCTTCATACCATCGTCAGTTTCTCTAAAAAAAACCACTGACTTCAATTCTTACGTTAGACAAATCAGTTAAAATAGGTCTTTAGAAAAGCACTTTGTAATTGTTATTTATTTTCAACTTTAAATAAGCCTTAAAAGGCATGCAACTTTTGTCAAGAATTTAGGAGTCTGAATGCTTATCAGATTTCTGTCTTGATTTGAATTTCTGTCTTGAATGTCTTTGGCTAAGAAATCAGAGATAATCAAGCAGACATGGAAAAATTAACTGCTTCCTGGTTTTGGAGGGATGCAAATAACTCTAGGAAACTGAGGTACCTGTAAACCTAAACGCCTTCCAGTTTGTTTTTATAATTCAGTACCTCTTCTGTACAACAGTTACAGCAGAAAGATAGGTAAACATAGGGGAAGCTCAAATAAATAAATAATTATGCAATGTGTAGTAGTGCTTTCTGAAGTTGCTAGAATTAACAACCTTCCCCAAAAGACACACCAGAAATCCAGTGCCTGTGGACTTTTCTGTGTGTCAATGATTTTTTAAAAAGTATTTTAAATAGCTCTTGCTAATATAATCCTAATTTTATTCATGAAATAGTTCAGTGATATATTTAAAGATGACTCCCCAGTTAAGGTTTTCAGATAATTTAGTCTCACCACTGAGACAAAATGAAGCTGAACTTTCAAAATGCAGTTTTATGCTTCAAATAGAGTCATCAGAGTTATCTACTACAAATAATATTGCCAACATCCAACCTTAATTCAAACCTCCTGTGAAAAGAAGGAGTATGCAGTTCTGATTTTCAAATCTCTGTCTAGTATTAGTGCTAAGCTATCCAGATGAAGGATAAATCTGAGCAGAGATGTGATTTCCAATTGTGTGCACTACAAGTTCCTAGAATTTATTCAGGGAGCAATTTGGCAAAATTACCATTTCTGTCCAAGGTTTTGTTTGCTTTGCGCTGAATGAAAACTTCAATAGACTTTTATCCACATGAAGTTATTATTATTATTTTTTTAAAATAGGATTTTAACACCTAGCAGTCATTTTAGTATGAAGACCAAAAGAATGAGTTGGTCAAATTCTTCTCATCTGACATAGTCCATTAAGACAAGCATGAAAGAACTGCATTCAGTGAAGATAAATAGATGTATCATTCTTCTCCCCACTGGAGAAATAAAATTTTTTTTGCTCCATTTGCAGAGATTATCTTAAGCAGTAGAATATTTTAAAGAAAGTGCTTTTGGATGTAAATCACTGCTGAAAGGAGAAAGAAAATGAGAAGTGACAGCTGAAATAAAAGATTTGTTTCTTTATCTCTATTTATTATTTACACTCAAGAAAAAATGCAACTAGATTCCACTCAGTGTAGCAAAGGAGGTCAAAAATCAGACGAAAAGTCCCACTGGGAAAAAAACCTTACTCAATATTTTGCAATATCTGAGCAGAATCTGGCTTCCTAATCACACTTCACTGGCACTGGTCAAAGGATAAGATAATTTTCAAAGTTCAGAAATGAATCCTGTGGATTTGAGCATGTACTAATTAAATGAAGGGCTCACAGGCATCTTCATGGATAATAAGAGTTGTCTGAGATGTTTTGGCTTTGTTAATTCACTCAGCTATGTTGTTCCAGCCTTGAAAATTCCAGATAACTGTTCTGCAGACAATTTAATTATTAAGTTTAATATGAGTGAGTGGCAAAGGCTCAGTGGTTTGCTGATATTTTTTATCTTACAATTAGATTATTAACTACAGCAACAGGAGAATAGAGGAACATGTGGTTTTCTGGTTGCTTGCTGCCTGTTCCTGCAGTAAGGTTGCTAAGTTTCCAGCCACAAAAAGGACCGAATTTAACAGTATTCCTCAGCTTCCTCCTTCTTCCTTTTCCTCTTCTCCTCTCAGATCTATTGCTCACCTCCGCAGCAGTCTGGCAATATTTGCTTCCTGACCAACAGCAAACTCATTTCCCTCCCTCTCTTAGCATCATTTAATTTTGTTTTCTTGTTTATTTATCACAGAATCACAGAATTGTAGGCTTGGGAGGGACCTCTCTGTGCAGCCTGTGCCAGTGCTCCATCACCTGCACTGTGAATAAGTTCCCACACACATTTTTTACATTATTACTTAAAGTAATATGTTTACATTTTGCAGATTCCCTTATCCAGTGTGAAAAACTAAATAAAACAAAATCAGGAAAGCAAATTGGAAATAGTTCTATACTCTTCTCAAGTGATTGAGAAAACTGATGACTCAGTACTGATCTGAATTGTTTGTAAAAACAGACCAAAGAGTTGAGGGGAGGAAGAAAGGGCTCTCCATCAATTTAATCATTAAGACAAAATGGTTTTCCCAGCATCTACAGTCTTTTCTATATTCAAATCAGAGTGGCTTACTGTCAGTGCAAGGTCAAAACTAAGAAAGATCAAGTTTATTTCCTAATATTAAATGTACAGGAAAGAAATCTAGATAGAACAGACTTTTTTGCTTGAAGCAATACTAATTTAAATTGTATCTGAGTGCAGTCAACTCTTTGCAGCAGTTTTCAGAAACTATAAGTTCTATAGTGCAGAATCAACAATAATCATAAAAGATATCTTCCTGGAATGAACAGTAATTTCATTACCCAGCAGAAACACTCAGACTTACTGCACTGAATGCAAAAATGTTGGGGGGGGGGGGGGGGAATATTAAGCAATATGTTTTCTAAGGCTATTCAGATTCCCTCCCTTTTATATAGATGCTTCATTCTCCATTGTAACTAGCTTGATCTTAAATTTGGAGTTTCTCATATCTTCTAATTTTTGTCTACTTCATTTCCATTTCTAATGTGAAGAAAAGCTCACAAAATCCTATTTAAAATATGCTAGGATTACCATACCAATGGAAGTGTAATTCAGTTTATTTGACATAAATATACTTTTTCCTTTATTATCCTAGAGAGAGAAGAGGGATTATAGAGTTTGAAGATTCATGGTTGAAAAGTGAAGAAAATGCTTTACCAACATTTCTTAAAGTTGTCTTAAAATCAGTACTGAGGTAAAGACAGAAACTTCCATTTATTCCTTACCTGCTTGAGAACTGAATGTTTTAGTCTGGATACTGTTACTGAACTTAGTTCCAGCTCTAAACATTGTTTAGGTACATCAACTTTCTAGAGCACCAGACTCCTATTTTCATGGCAAAATACCAATTGCCCTCCCAAGTGATTTTTCTCAGGCTAACTAAAATTTATACACTGAGAATGAAATAGCTGGAGAACAGCCTAGCCTGAAATAAAACTACAACTTGGCTGATTAGGCCATGGGTTACTGGGTCAGCGGGGAATGTCTCAACAGATTGGAATTTCTGCATCAGCAGTCACTGTAATGAGACACATTTGCATAGAGGAAGGAAAACTTTATTTTTGTATGTGATAAATTTCAATAACTTGGTCGTTATTACTAGAGCTTGGTATGCAGTGCCAGTAATCAAGAAAGAAAGAAAGAGAAAGAAGGAGATCTTAGACCATACAGAGAATTGGCTGGAGTCAACACTAAAGGAATTTATGTTCATCAGTACATTATAGTTGTCATGTCCAGTGACAGTCTATGGTGGGATGAAGATGAATGCAAGACAGAAGGTGTGCAACCTGATGGCTCAGCGCTAGAAAATTGAGATGGAAAAGGATAAGTAATCTGTCTGCTGAAAAAAAAGGCCTGTCTCACTTCCTCTAGTGAGAACTAAAGGTCTTGCACTTTGGTGGCCGTGACCATCAGCAGATCAGCACCAACACTGGAGATTACCTCCCTTTTACCTAGGGGAGAATACAGGGAGGAAGACAGAAAGAGAGAGAAAGAAAGACAGAACTGGGGAATGTTTAAAATTCATCACTTAGTCATCTTGCAGATACACTGCAATATTTACTGCTTAGAAATGGCCATGTGCTCTGTAAACATATCTAAATAGGTAGATCTGTACATCTACACATTAAAGGATATCTCTATGTACTTTGGCACATGATACCATGCTTGTAAGTACAAGGTTAGCTAAAGAGAATCTGTGCACATGGTTCTTTTCAGAACAAGAAGCTTAGAGTTTTGGTAATCTTGTAATAGAGTTGGTTTTAAAACAAAGCTGAATTCTGGGCTCAAAAAATAATTAATTGCTTACAGAAATTTGTTTTAATTCAATCAAATTGATTGAATTATGAGATTCTTAAAGAGAGTCTGAAGGAGTATTCTTTGATTTATCTAAAATTTAACATTCTCTGGATACCGTTCAAGTTCTAAGAAGAGCTGAAGTAAGAATTTTTGCACAGGATATTAAGACGACCCTATAAAGAATATATATAATGTGATGATCCAGATTTGAAAGTCACCTGTGGCAGAAAAACCTGAGAACTACGAAAAGAAATAGAGAATAGAATGAAGCTTTAATGGCCACAAGCAAGACTGAAGTATATAGAGGTGAAAGCTACTTTTTGCTGATCTCATCCATGAACTCTGCACAAGTTTGAAGAAATCTGGGCACATGCTACTGAATGGCTTCAAGATCATTGGCTGCCACATGAAATCTGAACAAGCAGGGGCAAAGGTCTGCTAAAAAGAAATTTAAGCAATGCTTTGAAAAATTGCTTTGGAATTTATCCCTGGTACAGGGCACAGAAAGAGAACATTTATCGAATGTATATGTATTGTCAAGTGATGACTCTTAGACTGCAATAAAACACTGACTGGTGAACGATTGTCCAGGCTTTTACTTTCTTATGTGTCTGCTGCTGGAAGGAAAAGGTACAGCATGGGTATAGGGTGAAGCAGATCTGTTTCTTGACGTGAAAATTGCTGAGAATAAATGAGATCTACAAGGCATGACAAAGAACCTCATTCTGGTTTCAGTTGCTTTGTCTACTCCTGCAGCTGACAAAGGAATGAAGTACACATGAAAAAACAAATGCTCCGGTGAATGGAGAAATCTCATTTAACCTCATTTTTTGTGTTCACTCACCAGAGACCTTTCTCTGGTATTTTACACTAAATCTCAAAGTCTTCCAGCTGTCATCAGTGGCAAAATATCTGACCGTGGAGGAAACTCTGGGATCCACTCTGAGTAGAAAAACTGATTTAGATCAGGGGAAGGTCTGAAAAGCCTGCGTTTCAATTTGAGGGTTGTTTTTCTCCCAGTGTCTGTTCCACAAAATAAATAAATAAACACAGCTGTAAGACTGTTGCATTCCACATTAGTAGATATGGACTCCTGGACAAAAATGAAATGTCAGTGAGGCACTGCTGATGGGCCTGCTCCCCAGGCAGTTGTCCCTTTGGCGGTCCATCTGCATGCTTCTAACAGGCAAGTGATCCACAGTGGTCACTCCCCAGCAAGAGATCTCCCCCTTTTTTGAGCAGATGCCAAATAGCACACCCTGGGTATGTTGTGACAGAACGTGTGGTTGCCTGGTTACCTTGGGAAGAAATCATGGGCAACCAAGAGGCTTCACATTGTCAGGACGTGACACACTACACTCTGAAAATTTGAAAGCCTGCCAGATCAAAAATTTTAGATGGGAACTTCTCTCTGGATTTTCCCCTTTTATCTGGAAGGAAAAGAAATAAGATAAAAAAAAAAATACCATCAACTAGAGAGTACAGTATTTGATAGCTAACAGGATTTGATATGCAGAAGCCATGTCTGAACTGGCCAAACTCATACATCTGTGAGGGTTTCAGAAATTTGGTGGCAAGTGCCAGTCAAGTGCATGGGACAGTCAGTGAAGAACCCAAACCAATACTTGTGTTATTAAGTATGGCTTACTGAAAGTCTCTTAGTCCCTGAAATGAATATAGCATCATAAATGAAATCTCTGGGAAGGTAACCAAAAGCGTAACGAATCTAATCAGATACATATATGGTGATTTGAGTCTTTGGTCTCACAAAATTAGAGGTAACCCCATGTTCTCTTCAATACTTCTATGCATTTTCTGAACCCTTTCAGTCTTTTAAACTAACAAATAAATAAATCAAGAAACTTCTTAACAGAGTTCAGAAAGGCATCTCTATTAGTTGATATGGAAACTGGGACAGATATAGGAATTCATTTTTATTCCATAAACCACTTTGGCATTTTTCAGAATGTGACACTTCTGTCTATAATATTTGGCTTGAAATTCACAGTATTCTTTGGGAAGCAGAGAAGAGAAGAAGATGGCCTACCCATAACCTCCTCTATTCTAACAGCAAGATTTTAGAACTGATAATCAGAAGAAAATTGAAACTGTGTTCTCTTTTTGTATAGCAGTGGAGACCACACTGATGAATCAGTCCAACATAGTCACGCCACTCTAATGCTGCCATCTTGGAAGTAAATGAAGGATATTCTTACTTCGAGTAAGAAGGGAGGACATGTGGCCAAACAGCTACTAATGAATGAAAAAAAATAAATGAAGTCTCTTGGTTCAGGTGATGCCACCAACTCAAAGCAAATACAGAGAATTTCAAGAGAAAGAATGGGAGACGCATACACCCCTCTCCTGAAGTCACAGTAAACAACTCTAAATCCGTGGGCACTGAAAACATTGCCCTAAGGCAAAGATCTATCTTAGAAAGGAAGATGTAGTTTCCAGATCACCCCTCTCACTCAATTTCATGAAAGGACTCTGTCACCACAGGACTTCACAGCCATCTGGTGACATACTCTGGAATGGTGCATAGCATCACACGTAACAAGCATTAATGCGTGGTAAAACCACTGTGTTGGCACCCCAGGTGTAATAGTGCTTATGTTTCTTTCATTCTTACCTCTAAATCATTAAAAAATAAATGTGTATCAGCAAGATTAAAAATCATCTCTTCCATTCGCAGTCCAAGGGTCACTGCCATTGGTGGATCCTTAAAAAACAGAAAGACAGATTAGCTATTTACATACCTTTAAGTATGAAATTAATCAATTACTTTTTACTTTAAAAATTGTTGTACAGAAACTATTTTGAAAAATTAACACTGCAACATTTTTTTCTAAAATTCTTTCAGTATCAAGCTATTTTAATATAACACCACAGGATGAATTTGCTGAACCTCTGTGAGAATATTTGGAGAGATGAGCATGTTGAAACATCATGTTTCTAGAAAAGTCAAGGCATTTGTAACCTGGCTCAACTATGACAAGGGAATACCTGGTAGCCCTATGAAAGGCTGCAAAAATCAGGCTGTAAATAGGGAAGATACTTCTCACAAATTACATCTGTAAGAACATGAATATTTATTATAATAAGAATACACTACATTTTTCATCCCTGATTTTTTTATAGAAATATGTAATTATCTTGACTGTTAATTTGCAGACAGAAAAAAAAAACAGTCAAGGAGCAGTAAATAATTTTTTTGAGCCCATGTACTATCAAGAACAGAAGCTAGAACAAACTGTTCCATGTGCTACCTGTCCCAGTGCACAATTCCTCTGATCTCTTAGTTTGCCTTCCAGTTTTAGGATACCCAGGAGTCCTCATCAAGGTCATGTCAAACTGGACTAGGAAAGATAGCAATCTCTACCAAATTATTTCTTTGTAAGCAATTATCCTACACTTTGATAGAAGATTGTGACTTTCAAGGTCTTTTCAATTTCTAATGGTTCTGCTTTAGAAAAATATAAAAGGCAGTCTGATGTCTGAACCTGTGTTCATTTTTTCCAAACAAAATTTCACTTTACATAAATCATCACTGCTTTATCTATTCTTATGCCTACATCAGTTCTTTTCCATACTTGCTGCTGCTCCAGTATTCAACCACAAACCTGTGCTTGGCCCTTTCCAGTCTCAATATTTACTCTTCTGTGCAGGCATTGATGAATTTCCAGGTTCACCTTTAAGATTTTATTGCAGGTATTTTGCAAAGTGCCTGCAAGTGTTCTTCAGCATGTTCTTCAGCATGTCTACAATCTATGGCACAACTCTTTAGGTGGTCCACAGTAGTGGGAAAGCATGTGCAAGTTTGATTGTGTTACGCATCATTCCGTCATTTGTTCTGAGATACAGGATTCTTACCCTGGATGGGATTCATTCTAAATGTTCCTATCTGCTTGTAGGTCAGCTTTCACAGTATCAAATCACGCATTATTAGCAAGACACCACAGTTTTCTTCATCTGCAATAGCTGTTTCTCTGAGAGCCTTTAGTGTGCAGCAAATGTAAGGTAATTAATTTAACTTTTAATTTAACTTTTAATTAATTTAACTTTGCTTGCTAGGAAAGAGGGTAAGGCAAGTTACATTGTCTTACATTTGTTCAAGGTTAAGAACACCTGTACAGTTTCTGACGCCTTGCTGACAGCTTGTAACTACTTATTCCACTGCTTTAATTAACTCCTGTGCTTTTAGGGTTCAGATAACTTTTGTATGCTTAAGATACTACAGTGGTTTTCAAAAGCGTATGTGATACTCCTTTCATTTAAATAAGAAACAAAACCCAAATTTCATAGCTTAAATTGATCGTCACTAGTGAGTTTTTAGAAATATTTTCTTAAATGTTTTGAGATCACAGGTCTAAAATTTTACCCATATGCTCCCATCTGACAAAAAAAAAAAATCTCAACCCTAAAAATTTAAAACGATCATTTATAAGCATTAGGATCAAAGTCCTCGCAATCAAGATCAGACGTCTGCTACTCCAGGGCTTCACAAAGACAGAACAAAAGATGGCTTCTGCTCTGAAGCACTTAAAAACTAATGGCAAAATCAGAAACATAGACATATTTTGACTCTTGCTCAAGAAAAAGTCAAACTTGTAGAGGAGAATAGTGTGTAAGAAATTTTAATGATCCAAAGTTAGATCTAATTCTCAGGCAGTGAAAGGAAATATTTCTTTGCTGACCTTTGAACTGGTCTAGACTACCTTTCAGAAGTAAAACTAAACACAGTGCCTAGTAACATAACTTAATCCCCTATGTCTACTACAATCATATTCTATGGATTTGAAAGCCATGTGGGTGAGAGCAGCAGCAAGCGTAAAGGTCAGTTTTTCCAATGGGATGATTAAGGTATGCACGTTAACAGATTTGCAAAAAGTCATATAAGATACTTAGAACACAAATCACAAAAATAGTCTGGACTCATGAGGTTCCTCATCAAGCCATAATGCTTTTATCAAAATGTCATCAAGTATAAACATATGTTTCTCTCTCCTTTCTCTTACAATTTTTTTCTCTGCACAGAAAGTTATGTTCTTGTCCTTAAGTACAATATGATAAAGGTATTTTGCAATGTTTTTTAACTTCAATCCTATGAACACTAAGGCATGTGCATAACGTTATGCACAGGTGGTAATTCATTATTATTTATATGAGTTAAGGTATTCACTGGAGTTTTTCCAAGACTGGAATCTTAGACTTCTGATTCTCAGTCTCTTTTTTCCTCCCTTCCTGGGTAGAAGTGGACTGAAATGCAGAAATATGATATAATATATTCCATTATAATCCAATTTATTTTTACAGAAACTACCAAATATGTATCACAATTTCCTGCCTTGACCAGTGCAGTTGGAAGACATAAATGTGACATAGCTTTCACAATTTTCTTATTAGCAGTATTTTTGTAACCAACTTTATTACTCTTAAAATGAGGTCTTCTACATTTCTGTTTTGAAAAAGGCATGTGAAGGATATTGCTAAGTATTGTATGTAAAATAAAATAAAGCAAAGATAATCCATTACAGCTTAGCTTGAGATCTCCCAGTAACAACTTCTGCTAAGAGGTGTAATTGGAATTAATAAATTTGCCCAAACATTGTCTACAATTGTTTAACAAGAATTAGACATCAAATTCCATCTCTTGTCATGTAAGTCTGTCTCTTTAAATACAAAGTAGACAGAAGAAACAAATCCATCAAGATCTTGTGCTTTTTGCAGAATGTATAATGTTTGCAGAATGTGGAAGAATATCCCAATCTTTGTTTCACCGTCTTTCAACTCAAAGTGGCACAAAGAAATAAGAGTTGGAAAGAAAGAGAGAAATGTGCAAGTGATAGAGATTTGAGCACAACTAATTGAGAAATTGAATAAAAGACAGGCTGAACTTTTGCCAGAATGCTGCTTCTGCACAAGCACAAACAAAAGAGGAAATAATAATAATAGTAAAAAGCAAGCCTGGAAGTTTTCCCCAGATAATTTAAAGAATAAAGAGGCACAATTTTTTGTCTGTCAGAGGCATGATTTCAGTCAAATACCACTAGCATGCAAAAGAAATGGTCAGTTACAGCACCTCTGTATACCAAAATACAATTTACTTCAGTTAAGTTAGTATGAAGGCTCTAAACTGGAGCCAGACTGTCTGTCTGTGGACTTCTCTACTAGTCAGGTCCATCCACTGGAATGTCTCCTGGGAGAGTAGGTAGAAATATCCTGGAAGAACCGATATTTATGTTTTGTTCAAGAGAAAAGTGGCTTGAATAAAGCTTCAAATGCTCAGTGACCATTAGTAGAAAAAAAACCTGTTTAATATTATGTTGGAAGGACTGGTTTTAGCATAAAATGTTTAAAATAAATTTTGTTTCTTGTTGGAAAAAAATACAAAAATACTAAACTTTATACGAAGCCTCAGATAACAAATTTGTAAATAGTCTCGTAGGCTCATTTTGACAGGAATTTTTATACATGAAGCCTTAAAAATAAGCAAGCAAGCAAACAAGCAAAACGTGAATAATATTATAAGAAGAGATTTTCAATGGATGACTGTCCTGAACAGACTTAAAACAGAAGCGACCTCTGAAAAAAGTGGAAATGCTTAAGTTAAATACTGATATTTTTAGCTTAAAGACTCTTCCTTACATTACATAATTATCTCAGAATTAAGTCCAAGTCTTAAAACTCCCATAGAGGACATTCGTTCTCAGGGGAGTTTCATGTAGGTGATAATATAGAAAGAGAATACATCTCTTAATAATCATATCTGGTCGCTGATGAAGGAAAACTCACGTACTCCACAAGGAGTTTCTGTTCCGTGCTCTCCAGAAGGCAGTAGGAAAATGGACTCAGAGGTCTCAGACAATGAGGGAGTGAATGGAGAGCACAACTGGAAGTCATGAGAGATACATGATTAATATAGACAGACTAAAGCACATGTATGAATGTATTTGAGAGTGTCACCATGTGTACTAATGGTGACAGCCTTTTTCTGTTTAATGCCTGGACAAGCAGAGAATGAGCAATAAAAAACTTCTGAGCCCATTCCACAGAAGTCTACAAAGGTTAACGTGGTCTCCCTGGCAAATTCATTTAATTAGTAATTCTATCAAAATTTCAAAGTGCAATCAGCAACTGTAGATTTGTTTTCATATTTGCACTTGGAATCTCATCCTCCCAAAGGCATTGGGGCCTTTCACCCTTTTTAAACCAGTTGTACTTTAAGTCATGGCATTTATCCGGGCATCCTTGCCCTCTGGTTTGAGCTGGGGGAAATGAATGAAGTATACATGCCCTGAGGAAGAAAAACTCCTACTTAATCGGCCTTAAGTCAGCAAGAATAACTGGAATATAACAGAACAAGGAATACACGCTGTTCACAGGGAATAAGAATGTACCTCATAAACTTTAACAGATGACGACATCTAACACATGTCCTGTCACATCAACAAATCCTTGCTTAAGAGTTCAGCATTGTAGAAGACTGTATCTGCCAACTGGTGCTCAGCTGCAAAAACCATCATCAGCCACACAAGTCATAATTTAATAGCTCAAATGCCAATGTTCATGATTTACTACCGCAGTAAGTAATTAAAAATAGAAATGTACCAGTTTTATGAAGTACGAAGCAGATGAGCAAATGTGACAAACAATGCAAGGTACATTTTACTGCAGGAAAGCAGTACAGTTGCCCTGAAAACTATCAGAGGGATAGTGTAGTTTTTATTTTCTCCTTGCATTATCTAGGACCAGTCTAATAAAATGACCAAAAGTCAGGTGAAAATACCCACAGGGAGAAAACAGCAAGCCAGAGAACTGTTCTCTTAATGGTCTTTATACTGTAATATTTTAAGTGCTACTTAGAACAGCTTCTGGCCAAGTCTCTCCCCCTTCAGTGGAGTTCAACCCTATACTAGTGTGTAGGTAAAAGACAGCAGCTAGCTGGTCTCTCCCTCCAGCTATAACAGCATGACAGCAATCACCACATATTGCATTCCATGCACAGTCAAAAATGCATGGAGCAGAGAGATTAAAATACTGATTTTTGAATATTTTGATTTTGCCCACTCACTACAACAGAAAAGGTGAAGAGCTACTGAAAAGTGAGAATGAAAGCTTACATGTGAAGAAACAGATGACAGAGAACTGAAGGTAAATATGTTTGCCTGTCTGTGTATTTGTAGTTGTTCTAAATACACTATTTCAATGTCTGAAAGTAAAAGTAAGCATAGTTGGTATAAACAGACACCTCCCTTTTAAAGCATTGTTTCCATTGAAGACTGATTAATCTCATTTAGAATATTTAAATACTGAGAGAGTTGAAAATCTGTATTTTTTGTTTGTTTGTATTTGTGGTTTCTCTTTTGGGAGTAAATCGATCAATTTATACAAAATACATACAGAAAAAAATACATATGCATAGCTGAGTATATATATTACATTATTATATATCTTTTTTTAATAAAACAGAGAACAAATAACAAGCATTTTATGGTACCCTGAATAACCATCCCCCCAACCCTTCTGAAAGACCAGTGTGATCACAAGACTTCCACTGAGAACCTCACCATTTATGGACAATTTATCTTCATAGCAATCCCATTCTCATATCACTCCAGACGTAAGTGTGGACTAAGACCATGTTTACAGATAAAAATCACACACAGAAAAGATAAGGGCCACATCTGCTAGGGGGGTCACGCACTAGGAGCTGATTGAGGTCCAGCTGTGCTGTCTTTTTCTTTTCCCACGTCTAACCTCATAGGCACTTAGGCTCAGACACATCTCAACTTTAGACACTTCAATGACTACTCAGGGTAAGCTCTCTCTGTATTCCCTTTCCTACTGCCCTCATCTATTGTTGCAGTTAGCAACACATATATTTTAGCTTATTTTCCTATTATTTACATTATAAATATGTAAAATGTAGTTACTGCAGGAAAAACAAAACAACAACAAAAACACATGTAGTGTACTATTTTTCTTTTACAGTCTTTGGAAATGACTGTATTTCCCAGCTTGTGTGAATGTTGCTTATCAGTACATGGTTGTTTGCGACAGTTCTTTAGCGATGCTGATCTCAGCAGTATAACTACATTAATTTTAGCTGTGTTATTCACAACTAAATATTGGTTATACAAGCCATTTTTATCTGCTGTCAATACTACTGGCCGTTAATATGCCATTACTAAGGACTAAGTATGGATTGTCAGTTACAGAATCATAGAATCCTTAGAGTGGAAGAGACCTTTAAATGTCATCTAGTCCAGAACAGGGACACCTACAGCTAGATCAGGGTGCTCAGAGCCCCTCCAGCCTGACCTTCAGTGGCTCCAAGGATGGGGCATCCACCACCTCTCTGGGCAACTTGTTCAGTGCCTCACCATCACATAGGGATAAAAGAAATGATAACATTGCTGAGGTAGTCTACCAGCTACACTCATAAGTGATACAAATGTTCCCATTCAGCTAGGTTTCTCTCTTGATTTGGTAGTTAAAAATTAGAAATGGTACTGACAAAGTTATAGTTGTTACAGTGTTCAAAAAACAGAAGAGAAGTTTTTGACAGGATACTGAAATGCACACTGCTTTGACAGCATGAAGCTCCAACATAAGCAAGAATATTTTGCACAAGCCATGAATAACTTCTCTTATCTTAGCATTCCAGAAAATCAGATTTTTGACTGTGAGCTTTCCATTTAGCTTTTTCATTTTATAACCACAAACAGCTGTCGTGAAACATAGAGGACCTGTCATGAAGCACAGCCCATCAGTAGTTATAATATACAGGATCTGGCTCTGGAAATTTCTGATTGAGGAGGTTGGATGTGGAAAGTGTTTCTCTAATATACCGTTTCTCACAGAGTTCTCTCAAGCAGATGATTCTGGCTCCTTAAACAAGCACTTCTGGCATAGTGTGGACATACACATACATCCTTCAGAAGAAATACTTTTATACTGATTACATTTGAATGGCACAGCACCTAGAAAACTTTTGGTATCCCAGTCCATTTTCCTCCCTGCCATACATTTGCCCTGATGTTTTAATTTAATTCTGCCCCTCTGAGCTGCCCACTCCCACGTTTTCATATTGGTTCCCCCCACCAGGCTTGTTCAGCTGCCAGCAGGGCTCACTACATTCTCAGCAGGGTAAATTTGCTCCAGCAGGCTGTGGCTGCCTTCCTCTTTCTGCCTCCTTTTCTTCCCTCACTCTTTCTGCTGCTCTGTGACCTGAATGCCTTTTGGATCTCCTTTTAGAGGAGAGAATGAGTGCAACTATATTGTAGGGAGAGGGATTCACTCCCTAGCATTACTCAACTTTCAGCCAGCCAAGGGCCTGAAGATGCAATGGAAAAGCTGGAGTATCAAAGAATAACAACTACAACTGGCATTCAAACTGTCTTACTCTTTCTGATTCATAGCTTTCCCTGTATATTCACCCACCACTCCCATTTCTTATTTCTTCCTCTACACATCCAAATACTGCCAGTTATTTCCAATTGCCCACTGAATACATTATCTCAGTGGAACGTCTCTTCCTTCAGTAACCTCATCCTTGTTCCTCTATAAACTCTTCCCTTATTTTAATGTCTTCATTACATCTTCAGCCCTGCTTTATATATTATGCTTATAGTCTGTGTCTCATTTCTCCCCTTGACTTTTTCACGTTAACCTTCTGAAAATGGGATTTCCTTTACGCTTTTTCTCTCCCATCACTCAAGCTATAATGAAAACCAAAGGTGAAAATATGTATGTATACAGCCTAGACATCTTGTTACAATGAATCAGCAAGTAATTTGTGGATCACATACCTTGCCATACTTTTGTGCATAGGATCCTGTAAGCAGAGAATGAAAAACTATGATTGTTTCGTCCAAATCCCAAACAAATACACGCTGAAAACAGAAGTAGAGACAACATTAGTAAATAAATAACATCAAACTGCCCCCACCATCCCACCTAGAGTGGCTAAAAGTCACATTACTTTAATTGTACCTTAACTAAGCAGGTTTCCTCTGAAAATTTTCAAGAAAAGAATATTTTGGATCTACTGGTAAGAAATCAGAAGGACTGTAAAACTTAAACTACTCTAACATTTTTTATTCTTCTCTTAAAAAGGTTTTCAAACATTTGCATAACAAAGATTTCAGAAGTATGATGGGGGGTGGGGTCAAACATAGTTGTTAACAATAAATTGTACTTCTAGGTACTTCTCTGAAAGTCTTAGTGATTCAAGTTATTCATTTCTGCTGTGTAGCTAAAATCAAGTCGCATGTGAAAGTACTACCTGTCACGCAGAATGCCATGCGGGGTTTAAATAATATCATAAGATATTAACATAAATTGATAACAGTTTTCTATAAAAGCAATGCATGTACAGTCAGTGCTCAGCACTGCAGCCCATCTGTCAGCCCAGCAGTGGATGTGTGGTCAGCAAACTCCTAGCAAAAGTCAGTCTTCTACTGTGTCAAGGGTTGTTCCACAAAGACACAGCAGCAGGCCTGCCCAAAGCTACCCGCTCAGAGCAGCAGGAGGCACAGGGCAGCACATTCCTCTGATATCAGTGCTTCACACATGGGCACTGAGCTTCCTTCTCCTCCTGACATATTAAGGCCACATGCTGCTAATGCAGGAGGAATAAAACTATAATTACCCATTGCTAAAAGGTCACCTGTTTTACATCATCACCCCATGCAGTAGGTAGATATATTTCTTCACTGAGGCATCAAAATTGCACATTCTTAAGTATAGCCATAACTTCACTGACGTCAGCTGCCTTGCTGAAATCTACTAACACTGGCTATAACGCACACACCTGTGGATAAGTACTGAAATGCTATGGCCAGATGATCCTGCATATTTATACTGTATTTTTAAATAAACATAGAAACGCTGAATAACATATTTGATATTTTCTATTCCAAAACAAAAAACAACAACAAAAAAAACTAAATGAAATATTTTTGAATAACCAGTTCTGTGCTTCTCTTGTATGAAAAACTGAAAGATTCACAATCTCAGAGCTAAAATGTGAGAAGCTGAATCACATTTACTTTTCTAAGTTTGTTGTAGAGAACAGTAATCTCTCATTGCATGTGTATGTTAAAGCAGCCACTAGTGCCAGTTATGCTCAGTTACTGACATGGAGTGTATGATGTTTTCTAAAGTGCCTTAAGCTATTTCCACAGCTGTACTTTTCACAACTTACTTTTCATCAGAAGAAACCTCCACATTACCATTCATCAATTACTGCAGGCATACCTCCAAGTCACTGTCCGGAGGGGGTGATGGATTGTTCTTCCGGCCTCTACCCCGAGACTTTGACCCAGAACTCCTACATGTTCTCTCATCAAGATCTTTGATTGGCGTGGAGGGGCTCTGTACTGTGTCAAACTCCCCTATAAAGTCAACCATTCGTTGCAAAATTAGTACTAGATTTTTAAATTTAACTTTGTTTTTCCATAGCTAGACATATCTGTATGTGAACTCAGTTTCAAGATGCACCTAAATTAGTTGCATGAAATAAGTGATGCGCAGTTTTTCTGGTGTACAAGAAATCTACAGCTGCAGTGGACATTTGACTTTACAAAGAAAGTGTTATAAAACAGAGAGAGATTAAAATGTTGCATACATATGTGCAGACACATACATAAATGCACATAATCACATGCAAAACATTCACAGATCCAAGGAATATGTATTTCAGAATTCATAGTAAAGATTTACAAAAACATAAAGTTCCTTTTAGTTAAAGTAGTTAATTCCCTGTGTTTAGAGTTCAGCTGGACTTACTTCCAAGCCCTGTGTTACTTTTACCAGAACACCCTTTGGTACTCACCCACATACCAAGTTATTAAGACTATTCATCTCCACCTTCTATATCATCATCTTTTTTTTTTTTCTCTACTTTGCCACTGCCCATAAATTGGAATTAAAGTCACAGTATTAAATGTGATACTCCAGTTACTACCAGAAAAAGTGTAGAACTGTATTTGCAGTAGTCTGATGATCCTTCTCTAATTATCAGCTACCATCTGATATTCACTTTTCTGCAAAATAAATTTCCCAAGAATCATCTATCAGACATTTGATCGGAACAGTACACACTTTTAGTAAAGAGGGTTTCTAAAATCACCAGGGTCCACCAGACAACAGAGGAAGTGGCCAGCAAATCAAGAAGAGTGATCTTTCTGTTCCATTAAGAACTTGGAAGATTATGTCTAGAAAAATGTCTAGTTTGGGGATGAGAGAGAGATTAACAAATTGTATTTAGCCCAGGCAAGGGCCACCAAGACAGCTAAAGGGCTGGAGCACAGTGGAGAAAAAGCAGAGTGACTTCTCAGAGAGCTATACAGAGAAAGGACAAGAAAGAAAATATAGAAATTACATCAAAGGATATTCCTTTTATGTATAAGAAAGAAGTTCTCCACTGTTAGTCGTCAGACACTGGGACAGACCCACAGAGATTATGTATTCTCTATCCTCAGAGATACTTAAAACTCAACTGGGCACAGCCCTGAGAAGTGTGATTTAAGTTGGCTCAACCAAAAGATCACCAGAATTCCATTCCAACTTTAATGACTGAATGTTTCTACAGTCTTTCCCAAGTCATTCACTTCATTCTCCCTCCCAAACAAAGAAGAAAACAATTCTTGTCTAGAAGGATGTAGAAAGAAACAGACAGACTGCAATCTCAACTGAAAATCTGTGTGTAATATAATTCAATAGTTAGATTCTTCACCTCTTCCATCATTTATTTATACCTTACAGTGAACCACATACAGAAGATTATTAAAACAAATATACTAGGAAGATATATTTATATATCTCGATTGGAATAAAGTACTGTTGTATTTCTTGGAAGAATAAGATTTAAGACCATAATGTCACATTCCTGAGCAAGAGCTCTAGCTCTTATGAGGAAGGAATTCAAGACTGAAGGTCGGTGGAGAAAACGAAAATCAGTTCTCAAGCCTATCGGTCAGGATATACATGTAGGTTGCTGCAAAAGTAATGCCTCCTACTTATTTTCATGGAAAGACAACAGATACAAAGAGCAAAATAACAGTATTTGATAGAACAAATTGTCAGCTACAAAATACTCTTTTTCAACATAGTCACCACCATCAGCTTTGGACTTTCACTAGTGATGAAGAAGAGCATTCATGCTGTATTCTTAAAAAATCTCCACCAGTGAAAGTGACCCTCTGTTTCAAAGATGCTATGACAGCATTATCAGGAAAATGTTGCCAATGCCATCTGTCTTTCATTGGCCCAAACAGGTGGAAATCAGGTGCCAAATCCTGAGTTTATGGTGGGCTGTTGCTCCTTGTCCTGAGAAGAGCCTGGCCTCCTCCAACCATTTGCCTCCCTCCTCCCTTTAGATATTTACAAACTTTAATCAGATTCCCCATCAGACTTCTTTTCCCCAGGCTGAACAGATCAAGGTTACTCAGCCTTTCCTCATAAGGGAGATGCTCCAGGCCCTTTATGCAAATGTATCGAGCACAGTTCGTTGTTCATCTAGATTACAGGAAATCCAGACAAGAATATCCCTTTCTCAGTCCAAAAGACAGTGCGTATTGCTACCCACTGAGGACTGTGTCTTGAATTCACACGTCATCACTACACGGACTGCTGTTTTGATTCTGGCTTGCAGACCTGACATCATGTCTTGTCACTGCTAATGACATGATCAGGAAACTGCGAACTTTGGTCTCGTGTTGGTTCAATTGGTCCTGACAAACTTGCATACAGTGTTCTTTCTGTTCCTGTGGGAGCATCCCTGGGATCCACCTGGTACAAACGTTGCAGCTGATACTCAGATCTGTATACAGTTCTCTGGTTATAAGCCACTGATGTGCACAGATAAGCTGGTCAAGATGCTGTTAATTTCATAGTGTAATATTTGTGCATGGCTGTCCAGAAAGTGGCTTATCATTCATGTCACTCTTGCCACTGCTGAAACAGACCACCCACCACCTCACTGTGTTCACATTCATTCTTTGGTATCCATAAATTTTCAGCAAGCACCAATGAATGTGGATGGATGACATTTTTTGAGGAATTCAATTCCACGCTTTTGCTTCATACATACTTTAATGTTGGACATAATTCTGTCAGACTGCCTCTCTGTTACCATTGGTCACACGGCAGCAAAATGTAAAAGAATATTGGTGGGAAGTTCCAGTCTCTACTGCATTACCACCAACATCCACCTCTGATGTTGTAGGCCAACATAATAAAATAGAAGATACTTCTTTTGGAGTCATCTTCACAGCCGGAAGAAGGATATATCTAGGATCCGCTGCCTTCTCCAAGGGACATTTATCATTTGACTAAATGACTGATATATAGATATAAAGACAAATGTATTTTCATTTCAGAATCCTAATTCCTGCACACCCAAGTGGAAGAGGGTGAATTCTTCATGAAACTGGAGGAAATCAAATGTCCCTCTCCCTTCCTGGAAAAATACTCAATTTATTCTACTGTCATGTGGAAGTAGATAGTACTACTTTGTTCTCAAACTAGATCATGCCAACTTCAGTGCTGTACTATCAATCTGCATCTCTGCTTGTGCAGAATACAGCCAAACTTTCAGGCAACAGCTAAGAAGAGATCTTCAGAAAAGCAGTTTGAGAATGTATTCCAAATACCATATTCAAGATACTTCTGTCATGATTTGGCAAAAGCATTATATATATTCTGTAGTATTTTATCTTCTAGCTGTAACTCTTATCAGAAGAAAAAAAAAAGAAAATGAGAAATTAAGCAGCAATAATAATAATAATAATGTCTACTGAATAATGTTCCCTTGGTGTTTTTACTTTGTCCCTTTACAACTGGGAACAAGAGTTCTTGCTGACTAATCACTTCTATTCCCAGCATGGTGTTGATGTCAGTAAGGACACTGCAGGCACTGGAGAGATCAATAGGGTCACATTACTTTAGTTCCTTTCCCATAAATAGAACAGCAGAATTTAATTTTCTAAATGTAGTAATGTAGAAAGAAATGTTTCAGAATCACATTCTCCATGCATCAAAAGCCTGCTTTTCAAAAGAAGTTCTGAGTATGCAAGAGGTATATCCAAAAATATAATTTCTCAGATTCCCTGACAGAGTGTGGAAAAAATCCCCAAACAAACCCCAGCTAAGAAAAGACAACTATATAACTGAACATAAATGTTTATATTTTTATCAGTTTTTTCTTCAGATTTAGAACATTTCAAACATTTTGCAACAAAAAGACTAATCTCTACAGTAATGTACAGTAACGTATTAAAACATCTGTTCTCAATGACTACATTTAATCTACAAAAAATAAAATATAAAAAGACTCTGTTCTAAATCTTCTCTGAAATAATCTAACCACTGAAGTAAATAGCTTCAAGTTTCATTTAGCATTAGCCATTACCAGTTGCCCCAGGCTTCTGCTTGGGTGAACGCTCATTCTGATTGCATAATTATCCATTAATCAGTACTGTAACTAATCACTGAACCTTCTAAGTTCTAGATATTTAGAGCCAACTTTATTTCATTAACTAATCTCTAAATCAGAATGAGCAGCTGTCTCTTATTTGAATGCAAGGTATGCATCTATTTTAGAATGCAGAAGTCTGTAGTGCATGTTTTTGTGAACAACTGTAGGCTTAATTGCTTGATTTACTTCTTACCAACAGCAGACTAAAGGAGCAACTGCATTTTTTTGTACTTTGCTTACTTAGAAATCAGGCCAATGCTGATAGAGGAAAAACTTATTCACAATTCAGCCACATAAAGAAACGAGAGAAATTCTGGTACCAGAGTGTTCTGAAAACCTAACCCTCACAAAGAGTTCCTCCTGCAGCTCACATTAGACAGAATTTTTTATTGCCACGTTTGAAATTTCTTGGCTTTTGCAATATTCAACAGATGCCTAATAAATCCACTTCATAACCTTCACTCACTGGAAGTATGAGCAGCATCAGAGATTCCATAAACCAAGAGGAAAATGGCAAAACTGGAACACAGAATGACCACTTCATCACAGACATTCATGCACATACTCATACCCTGGTTCAGGCCCAGCACAAAGACTTCCTTGCCATGGAGACCTTGTAGCAGCTCTAATTAAATGTTAGGGAGCTACAACACCACTGTTACAAATGGAGGTGGTTTTTCCCATCCAGACCATTTTTTCCCACCTGTAGTTTAAGCAAGCATTCCCTCCTCCTTGTTAAAACACAGCTGCGCCACTTAAGCAAGAGAAAAGAGGTGTGGGCACAGGTCAAAACAAGTGTTCTCTGACAACTTCTGAAGTGTAATGAGGGTGAAAAGCTACTACAACTGGCTTGTGTCCATTTGTATCCTGCTCCAGGTGAAAATGTTACAGCCTGTCACTGAATGCTATATGAAGCAGGGAGCACTGAAACTTCTCCTCATCTGTCAGCGAGACTTCCATGCAAGTAGATGTCCCTGGATCCCAGAATCCTAGTGACAGTCCACAAACTTCCTCAAACAAGCAGAATATTTGCCAGTGTTTCTTTTTAAACAGAAGCAAACCACAGAGCCATAATGTGTTGTCACTTGTTATGAGCAGTAGACAGAGTAATGCGTATATAAAATTTCATCTCATTTTCTTTACTTGGTCATCAAATAAAGAAATCTTGATCTAATGGGGCTTTGTTATTACAAGAAATCCTGTATATGTGGAGAGTATTAAAGGTTAATGTGAATTAACAGGAAGCAAAGATGGTGGAAGAGTGAAGCACCTTACTCTGTTTAATTCCGTTTTAACTGAAGTAATGTTTAGAATGACAACGAAGGTCTGCTAGACAGCAAGTGAATGTGGTGAGTACTGAAACTCTGATTCAAGTCAGTGCATCCCACTGACACAAATTTATTTTTACAGTGACGCACAAGGACACAAGCATGTCATGTATTCTCAAAGTGGGTGTAACACTCTCAACAAAGTGTCTCATGACCAGTTCAACACTTGACAGAAATAAGGAGCGAGTGGGCAGGGTTTAAGTTCAGATGCACAGCCTACTTAATAGGAAAAATGTTCATATGCTTAAGCAATCCAGAAATAAGAAAAGTATTAATTGTTTCATAGATGTGCAGCCTTCAATATTTTTGAATCTATTTAAGCTATATATGATTCCTTTCTTTTTCAGTGATATTTGATACCAAGGGAGTCTGTAACACATAATATATTTACACAGCATTTCTAAGAAAATGGAAAGGTTTGAGGAAAAAGGGAGAGACAAAAGGAAACCGGTGTTTGATTTTCTCAAATAAAAATTTAGAAGAATGAGACAGAAATAAAGATCAGATATGAACATATTTTTAAATATAAATTATGAGCATACTTTTAAATATAAATTATTTATTATTTGGCTTTATCATGAGTGTTCTGCAAATGTTGGAATTTCACTTAAATTCCATTCTGAGTCTATTTTACATTTCCATCAAAAAGCAATAGAATGTGCATGGCCCAGAGGATTCATTCCTGGAAGCATTCAAGGCAGGATGGAGGGGGCTTTGAGCAACCTATTTTACTAGGAGGTGCCCCTGACCATGGCAGGAAGGTTGGAACTAGATGGTTTTAAGGTCCTTTCCAAAACAAACTGTTCTATGATTCTATGATCTCTCCATACCCATAGCATGTCACTCCACAAATAAATGTATGCATGCACAGATACACACCATTTAAAAAATCAGTTAGCAGAGGAAAACAGCTGGCAGGAAAAAAAAATCAACTCATGCCATTAAACTTTCCAAAGTTTTCAGTAAATATAAGCAGATTATATGAAGTATGAGGCTTTTCCTACACTCTTCTACAGTATTTTCTTCTCTGTACAAATTCACTATTTTAACACAACAGCATTATTGTCTAACTTTTCAGTTAGATTTTTCAGTTGTTAGGATGGGAATTAGGAAGATTTACACAATGAGTTGATTTTATGATCAAAACACACTTTCCTTTTCAGAACCTAACTCAAAATCCAGTTTGTTAGTCTATTGATAACTGCTCATAGCCTGTGGTTAAGGCAGACATTATAACACATTGTACACGTGAAGGCAGTGTCTCCACAAGATTGTTCTAATAGCATTATGCTAGGCAGCTGGCAATTATGTCCTCTTCCATAGAGAGATACCCAGCTATACCCAGCCTTAGTGAGCTAATTATGATATGAATACATCATAAAACCAGGCTAGATCTTTAAGAAATTCCTGATATAATAGAAGTTATACAGGAAACTTAGCATGAAAAACAGACTCTTCTCAACCATTAAGGGTATCACACACCTAAGCCAGCCCACAGAGATTTTTGTGTGCATGTACACTATGCATAATTTCAAAGATATAATTTTAAGTTTATTTACTTTAGAGGGAAAATAAATTGGTGAGAGATTCAGGAACTTAGAAATTCCCGTAGTAAATTTGGCATGAAAAAAAATTCCTTGTTAACAATCCACATTTGCCTGGCAGGTAGAGTGGAGCAGGCAGATGACTGCAAACTGACTTATAATTATAAGGAGAAAAAATGAAAATACCCAGTAGTGATGCCCTAAGAACACAACTGTGTAGCTGTGTTGTAATGCATACGCACGAGGGGGCAGAGTTGGGCAGGCAAAATTAGTCTCCTGATTTCTCCTTGGAGCTTTCACCTTGTAGCTTCAATTACTCCAATATTTATTTATTTATTTAGTAAAGAAATATGCTGTTAACTGATCGTTCTATTCTTCCTAACTTAAGTTTGTGTATTAGCAAGTGTTGCTTGCTAGAATGACTGAAGCATAATTAACTGACAACACCTAGTTTAAATAATTTACAGTAACACTTCTGAATATGGAGGTGGACAGTGGAGTGTCCCACTGTCAGTAAAGGGGAACTGACTGAATTCTTAGTTAAAAATTTACTAAAGGTTTGTTACTGCACAGTTGTTCTCAGTACCAATAAATCCCTACAAGACCACTGCAGCTTCTTTCAGCCTACTCCTTCCATAGAAAACAACCTGCAGAGTTTTAGCTAACAAATTACACAGGTTTCTTGAACAAGCATACAAAAAAGCCTTTTATCGTCCTCGAGTTTAAAACTCCCAAAAGCATGAAATCATAAATCGGTTTCATACAACTACAGTTAAAAATAGAAAAATTGTTTTCACCTGAATGTAGATCTGTACCTGGTTGACTAGTCAGGCCAGGGAGAGATTCCTGTAACTGGTAGGTTGATGATGATGATGAAGTGCCATCGGCCGTGTTGTTAGAGGTCATATATGCACCATACGTTGATGCTGAATAATACTGTGCATACTGGTTTTGGCCAAAAGCTGTGTATGATGGATAATCCTAAAACAGCAAAAGCAGTTTGTAAATGAACAAGCAATCTCTTCATTAAATATTTCTGTGTGCAGTCATGTGACTTATGCAAAGAGCCGATGATTTCTAATTTCGATATTTTAACTTAAGGAAATTTACTAAAAGACTACAGGGAGATTGATAAAGTATTTAGGTCCCAAAAGATGCAACTAAGCATCTGGATTTTCACTGCTTTCCACAGAAAATAGTACTGAACCACAACAAGTCTAATTCAGCAAAACAAATCAAAATTAAAACAACATTCCATCACTGCTTTTACAGAAATATTTTTTTTAATGCACAAACAAAAGTGTTGACTACCATACCTGTTGTGAATTACTGAAGTTCGTGGAATTTGAAACAGAATTGTTTGCATAAATTGTGGATGATGGTGTAAAACTAGAACCTAAAATTAAAAAATATGATTCATTGCAAGAACATGTTTCTGAATAAAAATATAATTCTAAATACAGGATTTCATGTTAAAACATCTATGAATCAGAGCAGCAAACAATTTTCCCATTTAAACAATAAAACATTTTAGTGAGACTTCCATGCATACAAGCATACCTTCTTTTTTCCCACAGTGGAAGAAAGTTATCTGCAGTAAGTTGTTGCAGTGACCACAAAATCATTTTTCCGTTTATTAGTTTGTTATATAGTTATTCTCTTTTGCCTTCATCACCTAAGTCCTAGCACTTCAGTGTTCCCTTATGAAGGAAAAATCTATTTTTTAAGAATATTTAAACGTTCTGTGTTTTTAATCAATCTGTTATGAGGCTTGTCCATGTGTTCAACATCAGATGATTAACACTGTATTTATCAGATTAGTTATTGCATTAAAAGGTAAAAAAAGTATCCAGATAAAGAAACTATGAATAAAAATTAATAAATCATAATTGCATAATGAAAGAAATATTAAGTATGAATTACAGAGAAGTTGTAATAAATTATTTTTTTTTCAGAGGGAATACAAGCATCAGAGGATGTCATGCTCAGAAACGTGCAAACAAAGGGAAGTGACTTGTGTTCCCCAATACATGCAACAAATGCTTTCAATCCTTCCCCATAACAAAACAAACAAAAAAAAAAAAGTAGCTAACCATTTCATTGCTAAAAGTAGATGCCATTGACTAAAACATTTGCTAGAGTTTAGAAACATGAACTGAAAACGTAATGATGGAACAGTGGGCCACAGACAGCAGCAAGGAGGCATGATGCATGACTACAAGGGCTACTCACCTGGCATCTGATAAGAATACGGTGTTTGGCCTGGCTGTGGGGTGGAAAACCCTGGACTGTAACTGAGGCACCCACTCTGCAGTGGTGACTGTGTCTGCGATAGCCCACTTTCCGTCTTGATGCCTGGCAACATTACACCCAAATCTGTATAAGAAATTAATTTTCAACTGATTCTTTAAAATATTTTCTCACATGGGGAAAATTAAAAACAACAACAACAACAAAGTTCACATCTTACATCTATATAAGACAAAGTAATAACAGGTCAAATACCGTAAGTAGGTAGGCTGTATGGCTGTCCTGTCTGTGAGTAGGCTGTATAGACCGCTGGTTGCTGCATTCCTGAATACTGGGTTTGTCCGGCATAGGCAGACATTGTTTGAGCTGCTGGTGTAGAAAGAATGTGTGGATAGGGCCTAAATATCAGGAAAAATAGCATTACTGTGGCAACAAATACTTTGTTTGTTAATTCAAGCAATAAAATTAAGAAAAAGGTATCCAAAGGTGGTTCATTATTCTGCCAACTCTTCATCTTAGGGGACTTATTCCATCTCTCACTAAAATAAGCTAGAAAAAAAACATCTCACATTCCCCAAGGTACTGTGAATATTCCGTGCTGTCACATCACCACAATTTAATTCTTACTATTCTGTGTCCAGCTCTAGGTGGACTGCTGTAACAGTTTTATTTGGATTTCACCCCTTTGAGATTGGATCAGTATGATTAAATCAGAAAAATCCTCAAGCTTTTTTATCCAGTGCACGGAAACTTGGACTAGAAGAAAAAAGGAAATACAGAGGAGAACATTAAAGCTACTACCTTATGCCTTCTATGTACACTTCAGCTTCATCAGATATCTAGCCTTTGGCTTCAGTGGGAGATGGATCATGCCCATAGAGAGAAGCATGAAAAATACTGACAGCAATACTTCGCTAACCTGAAGATCTTTAAATGTTTGGGAAACAGAATGGAAATAAAAATGGTCTTTAATTTATAAATACTGGGCTTTTATAGAGAGATTGAATAGAGTCAAGTTTTAAATTTTTGCCCTCCAGAGTTGCAAAAGCATACAGTGAAACATTTGTCTTGGATTGTTTTGTAAGTCAAATAAGATTTTATGGACCAAGAGTTGAATAAACATACCCTGCAGAATTGCGCTAACTGAAACCTGGCCATTAAAAGCCATGATTAAATTTTGGATTACAATTTATTTTTCTTTTTATTTATTTATTTTTAATTAGTTCAGTACATTTGGCAGCAGTTGCTATCAGAAAAGTATTACTCATTAATTTAGATTCCAATAAATTATTATAGTCGATTAAAAATTGTATTAAACCTTGTAGTGTATTTGGCCAAACACATCTAATATAGTCTGCCAAAACTTCTTTTAAGTGGATTAAGGAAGAATGTTATTAAACACCTACTTTCTCTATCAATAAATGCTGGCTAACATGATATGAATGCAAGTTTGGTGAAGAAATTTAAAAAAGCCTAATCAGCAACAGTTTCAATGCTTTCTCTGTATCAAATTTCAAAGTTGCACAGGTAGAGGTATCAAAAACACTGAAAAAAATATACAGTATACTGAAACAAAGTACACTTGTGCACAACATCACAGGCCAAGTAAGCCGATAAGCTACCAGTTACAGAAGTTTTATAAAACATCTTCAGTGCTTTCTATAAAGTTAAAAAAGGAAGAAATTTCCTAGTCCTAACGACCCTTAACGGCTTCTAAATAAATAAATAAATAAACTTTTCATTTATTTTTTATTTTTTTAAGAGAGAGAGAGAGATTAAGTCGAATCCAGTTTACTTTGTTTGATATTTAAATCTTACAATATTGGAGGAGGAAAGGGTGGTTCACAGTTCTGGAATGTTTGAAACAATTTGGCAATGCCAGTACTGGAACAGTCATGGTTACCCTTAAGTATGCATCTTGCACATGCAATTGTGATTTCTAAATATAAACTCTCTTCCTCAAAATATGTCTGTGCGTAATGCCAGAACTATTAAAATGCTGCTGCGTGAGAACCTCAGTCTATTTTTTTTCCTTCTGCTGCGTGTAGAAATTCAAAAGATATTTCTTGTGCAGCAATACAGTATTGCGCAAAGTAGGATCTTACTCTGCAGCCATGAGAGAAACAAAATTGGACACAGAATTGTAGTGGAGTCATTATGGAGGCTTAAGTATTTTCCTTTCTCTCTCTTTCTTCTGCTGATCAGTATTTGTTTGCAGCAAACCACAGAACTGCCTACAACCAAGGTCAATTCCTTATACAAAATTACAGGAGGTACAGACACTAACTTGGAGGGATATATCTGCGGAGAGTACTGATGCGCCGATCTTGGGCTATAGCCACTACTTGTTATTACTGAAAAACAGAAAACAAGAGTACAACAGTTAAAAACATTATGAGATGAATACAGACAGTCTGAAAACTAATACAGTCACGTTAGCAGAAAATCTGATTGAAATGGACAGCTTTTACTCGACGTAGACATCACTGGATCTGTAACATCTTAATACACAAACTAAAATGTTTTCCAAATTCCCAAATCATTCATTATTCTACAGAACTCCTTAGCTGGTGTGAGCATTTTAAGCTTAACTGACTTGTTTCTGAATTTACTGCACAGGCATATAATTTACATACGATCTGTGATCCAAACACAATAGATTTTTCAGATTTGCACATTGTACTAAAATTAGTAGTTAAAAAGAAGCTTGTGATTTGACATATGACACTGCATGCAATTGAAAGAACTTGAGTACACTTTTAAAGTCTCATATTAGCAAGCATAAATTTACTAGTGGATAGTATTAATAGTTTTCTATATAGATGTGATCAGTTTTAGCTTGCATGATACCTAACTGACCACTAGGAAATGAATACTTTCTTATCAACAAGTTGATTAGAACACAGACTCCTACCAAAAAGAGCTGTATTTCCAAAGTAAACATAAACAGTTATGTACAGTAGTCATCAAAATTATGTATGTCTACACTATTAACAGCTGCATTCTTTCAAGAAAACTAACAGAACAGCAGCCATATCCCATTAAAATTTCATTCAAAAGCAGTGCTCACACTGGATTAATTCCAAGTGTTTGGAAGTTTTCTCTTTCCTTTAGCCATCTGTCTTGACTAAGACAGATGTATTCCAAATATACGTACTCTGAAGTGTTGAACCAATCCCTTCAGAGCAAATCCATACTGGGCAAACATACAGAGTGTCTTTATTAGGCCATCTGCTGCTCATTCACTTTTCAAAAGATTAAAGTAGTACACAATGAAGCACTGGAAATTCTTTAGTCTAATCAATCATAGTTGTACTTCAAAGTGTACCCTCTTCCTGAGTTGTTCATAATGGTAGTAGAAATGAACTTTCAGAATTATATAAGTGACAAATAGGTTTAGGTTCCTAACTATTTTATGAAACATGATATATGTCTACATCCAGGTGTAATTAACATCTTTGAGATCTATTCCTTTGAACATATGCAGAACTTCATATTTCTGAAGCTAGTTTAAACACATTTAGAACATGTAGGACTTAAAAGGAAAATAAAGTAGGAAAAAAACACATAAGCTGCTTTCTTAAATGTGGAGTTGAGAATAGCTTGAAAATGAGGAATTGTATGATTTTTGGAATACGTGCTTCCAGATCTCATAAAAGAGTTGCTGACTGAAAAGATATTAAGGGATAATCTGCAATGGGAATCTCCTGTATTTATATTACTGGATATGCCTCTTTTCTGAGAATGTTTTCCAATGGTTTTAGATTAATCTCTAAGTTGGCATAAAGATATTCTCAGAATTAGATGAATGTATAGCTGTACATATAAACATAAACAGCTCATAAAACCCTAACGAATGTTGTTACTTATTTAACTCTTGAAGAGTAATTAGTCTTGCCTGTTTTATCACCGTGACTCTTCTGAAGACAAACAATAGCTAACAGAATGATCTTGGCGATTTCCAGGGCAAGGAACTTTCATGACCCATTACCAGCTTATCAGATCTTTTCTGACCACGCTGCTCCAATTTTTGTCTATCGATTGCTGAATGACAATTAATCAGTTTGGTTAAAGCACATTTACCATTCTACTACAGTGTGTATAAATTACCAAGGAAGGAAGGAAGGAAGGAAAGAAGGAAAAAAAGAAAAAGAAGGTAAGAAAGAACGAACAGTTTATTTAGAGCACCTGAGTTATCAAAAACTAATGCTTTTCAGCAAAAACTGTCCTGTGTGCTTTTTAAATTCTTTCTGCGTATGTATATATATATAAGTAAATAAAAATAAAAAACAATTTGTGTGCCATTCCAGTTAAACAGCCTTTTCCTTTCACTCTTCCTCTGACAGCTTTTCACATCAATTTTTGTGCCACATGTTAGGATGTGAGGTATTTGAGAAATATAGGGTGTAAGACGCAGATGAACTATACTATATCTCACGTGTCTGACTGGTAATTCTGTGGGTCATCAGACTTAAACAACTGCCATTGTTTTCACAACTCTCCACCTAAATCTACTTCTCTTTTGGTGAGGAGAATTAGCAATAGGGTAGATGCAGGATGTTACATACTGTATAACTTTTTAATAACTTTCTAAGCATAGCTTTCTATAGCTATAGAATTGGCTAGTCACCATTATATTGTTATTTATTTATTTGTTTTTTCTCTAAAAAAAATCAAGTATTTCTAAGACTTCGTTACTTGATTTTACCTTTAAAGAAGTGCTCTTCCAGTCTGGTGTAATACCTTTGACTTCTCAAGTGAAAAGCCTTCAAGATGCACACTTCAGAAAAACAAGTCACATTTTGCATGTGCCTTGAAGAAGCACAATGCAGAACTTGGCAGGTAAATTCCCCTTCACTGAGCCCACTTTCTCCAGAAGTGGCAGTTCTGGCTGATCTGTACCACATAGGGTCCCAGCATCTCCAGCCTCCACCCCACAAGGAGGGATGAACTCTGGAGGAAAATGTGGAAGGTGCAGTTTCAGAAAAGGCAGTGAGGCCTGAGACCAGATATGTAAGTGATGAGCTTCTTGGGCTAGAAATCTGAGAATGGGGTAGGAAAAGGATGAGGAATGAAGGTGCTGGCTGGTAAAATATTCTGCTGGCCAGGGTTGGCTGAAACTGAGAGATGAAGGTTGCAGTAGATACAGATGTTACAGAATAGAAAGAGGAAATGAGAGAGCTAAGGAGAAAAGATGTACCTATGCCCTCTGAGGAACATTCCCAGCAATAAAGCCTGGGAGAGCTGAGGCTCGATACATCACTGGGGACATGTCCCCATCCTAACTAATGTTGATCCACAGAAGAGACAAGAAGGTCACAGCCAACACTCCCTAATTACTCTGTTAGCTCAACTGGCCAAGGTGGCTGTGGAGAGCTGAAATAAGGAGATGCTGATAGCATGTGTTGGGTTAATCAAATCAACACAAGCTAGAATGTTTTATTTTTCCATTAATCAACTGGAAAATTCTGTGTGAAGAGTTAGGTTAAAAGGATCTCATTTAAATAACAAATTTCAATTTTTGCACAAAAGGGGACCAGACAAAGGTATGCAGTGAAGGCATTTCCTAACCTCGCCTTTAGAGCCTTCAGAAATTGGTTTTTATATCCTTTTTTTTTTTTTTGTGTAATAAGTTGGAAGTAACAAGGATGACAAGAACTTCAGATATTTCTCTCCACTCCATTAAAATTATAAACAGTTCCCAAATTAATCCAGTATTCTAAGCAATTTAAACACAAAAATGCATGCATTCATAATACAGCAGCTGCAGCAAATTCTTGATGTATAAAATTGCACAGTTTAAAACTGTTCTGCAATTCTCCATACCCTGTAAGTGTCCACCTCTACAAGTCTGCTGAAGGACTGCAAAGATTCAAATCGAGTGTACTGATATTAATTACCAACTGCCAGCCTTCGAGGAGAAAGGAAGAAGTGGGTGCACAGTATGACTACCTTGTCAACCTGAGCTAAAAGGCACATCGTTTTTCCAGGGTGTCACTGCAGAAGGATGAGACCAAAGCCCTGAACATGAGTAGCCACACGGCAGCCACAGCAGGGTATACAGTGGCAACTCTCATTCTATATTCTACATGCTTCATTTTTCAACTTAAGACTTGATATATGAGGTTTCTTATTCAGTATATTCAGTTCCTGTTATTTAAATGTGACTTGAGGTTAGCACATTCAGCATCATTTCCAGGTTTATTGTCATGAGACCACAAAGGCTATATTGGAGGCACCTCTGACTGCAGGAGGGAACAAGTCTGAGTGTTAGACAGTAGTTTCAAAAAGTTTCAGTGCTCATCTGTCAAAAATCAGGGTTCATCACAGTTACCTGGAAGGCCTGATCAGTCTTTCCTACCATATGCCTCACAGAGTCAGTCATCACTTTCTGTGTTAAAGCTGGTCACTAGGAACACAGCTGGCTACTGTACACATAAAGAGCTCATTCATCCTTCTACTCAGTCCCAGGACATGGCCACAAACTGAAGTACAGGAAGTTCCACACAAATGTGCTCAAGAGTATCTACATAGTGAGAGTGACAGAGCACTGGAAGAGGCTGCCCGGAGAGGTTGCTTCTCTGGAGACACTCAAGTCCCGCCTGGACGCCTACCTGTGCAACCTGTTCTAGGGAGCTGCTGGTCAGGGGGGTTGAACTTGATGACCTCTAGAGGCCCCTTCCAACCCCCACAGTTCTGTTCTTTATTGCTCTTGGAGCATGGGAATCACTTTTAATGGGGAGAATATCTGATGGAGAGAAATTCCACATGGTGCTCTTCCATATTATGTAAGATAATCAGATATCTTACCACTATCTGATAATATTTCATAAAATATTTAATAAAATACCTAAGTCCTTCTCTACTCTATGAAGGTTGATTTTGTTCTTCTGATCTACGTTTGTATAGGACAGAATATAGGTGTTATCCGTGCTAGTGCCCTGTATGTCCAAGCTATATATTTGAAATCTGCAGTAAAGTACTAGCATTATCACCTTGTCATGGAAATAGCAAGAATCTGTGACTGATTTTCAGGAACAAACAATGTTCACTGCTAGGCTTTGTTATGCACTGTTTTCAGTTGCAGCTGATATGCCTAAAAAGGCATCTTTCTACTACTTAGTGTTTATTCTCTTTGGCAGGACATTAAACATCCCAAATCATGACTTTGGTTAAAAAATCAGAGGAATACTTTCTGTGTGAGTTTATATTGTTTTCTATAATTTCTGCCACAAAACTGATAAAACTGTCCAATTTGCAAGTACTAGTAGAAGACGAGTAACTAATTTACACTTCATGAAAGGTTCAGCAGGTTAAGAAGGCAGTGGATGATGCAGACTGCTAATCACTCTGATAGGCCAACTACTGATTTCCCACTGTGAGCAATCGTACCCATTTAATACTTGAGTTTGTGGCCTACAATGAGAACTGGGGTCATTTTTCATTTGAATACGTAGGTTGCTAATGGACAAAAAAGACAAAAAAGCTGTAAAGCTCAAATTCCTTCATTTTTGGTGGTGCTCTTTCCAAATCTTCGAAGTGCAGACATCTCAACACTTCTTGTGCAGCCAGTGGAAGCTAAGGGTGAATGGTATCCTGTAAAATCAAGCTGTTGCTTAGGTAACTAAGCATGAACATGGGAATGCAATTTTTGGCACTTCCTTTCTGAAAATGTTGCCTTAGCCATGTTTTACACATGGAATCCAGCTCAGATGTCTTAAATACATGGCGCAAGCTGATAAGATTTCACCAACAATGCCAAAATCATATACAAACAGACATTTTACAACCTGTACTTATAAAGTTACTTCTAACATTTAAGGACAGAGTAGCAAAAGTCATGGGAGTTTGTGGTATAAGGGAGAAAAAGGAAAGAAAGAAAAAAAAGGAAAAAAAGAAGAAGAAAAAAAGCAACTGTTTTTTAGCAAAAACTAATTTATTTTTTTCAGAACTTGTTGGATTTTAAGTTGATGTTGTTCCTTCCATAAAGAGAACCATGTTTTCATTTCTACTAATCAGAAAAATTATATGCTTGCATTATATTTCATGAAAGACTTTTACTTCAGGCAATTTTTTTCAGTACTTTTCTGAATAATGAACTTCAGAGAATGTCTGGATTTACTGATGCCTAAAAATAATTCTGGAAACATACACTCAGGTTCTCTGTTTTAAAACATTTTGATTTTACAGAAACATTGCGATTTCCAGAATAATTTAAATGGTTTGTAACTACCTATGTCTACCAAAACTCATAGCAATTCTTTACTTCAGTAAAATTTCTGTCAGGCCATTACTGAGTTGATATTTTCAAATATGAAATAAATTTTCCTTTCTCTCTATTAGAAGGATTTAGCCTTATAGTTAGAAGGCAGATTTTCTGTAATTCTTAATCACCTCTTAGTAATTTTTTAGGAATCAACTTAAAAAGTGGTGTTTGTTTCATTTTTTAAGAAGTAAATTAAATTTACAATTATTTAAACTAAAATATTTACATGGAGACAAAGTAGCTTAGGGCAATCTGGTCAGTGTTTAAACTAACACACTGTTCATACAAATAAAAAGATTAGCACTGAAATATGACCCTTAAGATTCTAAATTCTACAAATGAAAACAGCCTTTAGAAATACAATCCATTCTTTTCTTCCTAAATCATATAAGACTAGCACTGAGAAAAAGCCACAGTACAATAATAACATTAATATTATAAGATTTCAACATATAAGAATGGTCCTAGTCTTCATTAAAGCTTTTTTATGATCATAGCTCATGAAAAGTGCATTTTTTTTAATTTATAGAAATGAAAAAAACCTATAATTATTATTTGGTATTAAAATGTTATTTTATTGTGGTTTCTAAAAGATCACTTCCATGCAGTGCAATGCTCATTAGTGAAGGTTATTAAATGCTATATTAATGTGCGTCTAGCAATATGTGATCTTATTATGGCTTTACCTGACCCAGTAAAAGTGTCAAGCGATCCATCTCCAGTTGTTGTTGTTGTTTCATTGCTGTTCATGGGCTCTGTTTTGACTGCAAGAAGAGACACTACATAGAAGAATAAGTAGACATGAGATTTCACTTTTAAATTTATACCAGAGTCCTCATGCCAGTCTTGCTAGTGGTAGTCCAGATACAATGAGCATGCAGTGCAACAGTTTCAACCTTCACACTACCACAGCACTGAGGCACTCTACCATCATTCCATCTGGAGGGGCCATGCATCTATACAGCTTCTCATCTGTGCATTTGGCTATCTATTGGCTTTAGCAACTGAACTATTCTCTGGGAGATTTCAGCCTAAATCTAATTGATTCCAACAATTCCCTAAGAGTATCAGAGAGGAGGGAAACATTAGCTGTCAAGGGATGCAGCACACCACAAAATAGTTTTGTCTGATGAGTGAAACAATAGTATGTTTTCATGCTCATATGGAAGCAAATTACTTTCACAGTGTCAGCATTCTGCCTTTCCCCTTCACTGTTTTTGGTGTTTTTGAGGGTCTTTTTTTCAGCTCAGTCAACAGCAAGCAATTTTCAATAAAAGGAGAATTTTAAAACAAATAAAGAAAGAAAAAACAACAACAAAAGAGTGGGGCACAAATGACAGTCCTGAGAAGTCAGCTTCTATTTCAGAGGTTAACAAACATTTGCATCTCCTTATGAACTCAAAATATTTCTTACAGATCATCATGCACTCCTACCATCCAAGCCATAACAGAATGCATCACAGTGGCAATCCAGCTTCTAACAGACAGTTAACTAGCAAATGTAGCAAACTCCAACACTGGCAAATCTGAAAAAATTACCACCACTGCCCTGCAAAGGCAGTTGTGCATGTTCATTCAAGAAACAGAGGTACTTCCAGAGGTGATTCCGGCCAAATGCAAACAGCTGTCCTCAGAGTTCATTGTCTCTCAAAGTATGTCAAGGACAGTGTTGGACTAAACAAAGGATTCGGTTTTCTCATGAGAATAGTGTCCAGAATAGTTCCTGCAGAACCATCCTGCAATTCCTCCATGTGATCACAATGAGGAGCTCAGGAATTTCACAGCTGTAAAGACAGCCACCAGGTTCCCAGAACATTTGAGCCCTGTGTAGACTCTCTGCTGACACACCTGACTCCCAGCCTAACTGCTGAACAGATCTTACTCCATTAGGTCATATGGGACGCTACACATGTCACGACTGCACAAATGGCTTGTGCTAAATTCAAAGGGATTTCTGTTTCGGTCAAGTATGGAAGATCTGAAAAACTGGGATGTGTTTATCTCTGTGATATGGAGAGTGCCTTGCAAAATGCCAGTGTACTGATGTTAATGAAACCAAGCAGCGTCTTCTTACATAAGTTACAGTTATGCTGCAGTTGTGTCTTTCCTTCTACTGTCAAGATTAAAAGGAATACTTGAAAGCGTCTGTCTTTTAAATGTAGACTTCTTTCCATTATTTTTTTCTCTTTAATAAAACTAACACATCCACTCTATTCTCTCTGCTGGCAACAGTACTGTAATTTGGTATGAAATTATCAGGAAAGAATTTAGCCATATTTTTTCAAGTTGCTGTGCAGTCCTTGTCATTTTGCAGTCCATTACTTTCTAATTTGTAAAAAAAAAAAAAAAAAGTGAAAAAAATTACACAATTGAAGTCCTTTGTAAGTGTAACCAATAGTTCCCATTTCTCTATTTAAGTGAGAAAGAGGTGCTTTTTATTTTCAGCAAATAAAAAATATACATATAGCAGAAGAAAATTTAGAGGTCATTTCCTGCAAAATAACAGTTGCTTTCATTATCTGTATGTTACTATATACATATGTCTACATATACCTCATAATGCGAAAGGCAAATCATACTATATTAGAAAGCACCTTATTTTCCCCCTTGACAATCTTTGGTCATATTTTACTTTATAAACTGCGTGTACCTTTTCTCTGCAGAGTGTGGAAATTTACCTACATGAAAAAAACCTACTTCTTAGTACCTCTAATTCTTTCCATTCAATAAAATATCCCAGTATTGCCCATATTGATCTATAAGCTTATGCTCAGTATTGCATCCAGAAGGACATGTCACTTTGTGCCTAACATTTTTCCTTAACGAAAGCTTCAGTATCTAATTGAAATGTTTACTTTAGAGCTATGAGTATTTCTGGTTAATGCCAATTGCAGTGCGCATCCATCAGTGCAAATATTCACTGTCCTTTTCTCTCTCTGTGAAGCAAAGAGTGATATAAAGCAATAGAATCCCTCTCATGTACTTAACTTGAGGAAAAACACTATATTGGCACTGTTCTTTGTTGAAAAATACTTGTTGAAAGTAAGTTTTGTGTTCGATTTTAAACAGTTCTATTTGGTTACAGTCAGATTTTATCAACTTAAGGATATCATCAAGATCTTTCCTCAGTGTAGCTAGACATTTGCAGCATTGCCTTTTTTTTTAAAAAAAAGTCACATATCATTAAAACAAGAGGGAAAAAAGCACTAAACTAACTAAAAAATAAAAGAGTAATTTTAACATCAGATCAAAAAGCCAATAACATTTAAAGCTGAAATCAAAACATAATCTGACAACAAGTCAAAACACAGAATCATCCCTAGATTTCCTGACATGTGAGATAAAGCATGGCTGTAACACTACTAAGGCAAATTCTCCAGACGTAGTGCAAAGATCAAGCTTTTGAGCCATTACTGTTGAATGAATACTTTAATGAGTATAAATGCAATATGCTCTTGTGTAAGTGTGGATTAAGTTTATTCAGTTCTTAAAAAGTAAAAATATAATGAAATGCAATCTCAATCTGGAAATCCATTTGAGTGTTGCTGACAGCAAAGACTGCAGATGATGACACAGCAGGGCTACAAAATGGTCGGGACTGAGGCACATAGTGCACAAGGGCATACAGAAGTAACTAGAGTTGTGCAATCTCAAGTAGAGACAGCTGAGAGGAAAGCTAATTCCTGCCATTACTTATCTAACAGAAAGACAGAGAGAAGATAAAGAACAAAGATATGCTCTTCTCAAAGGTGCTCTGTGTGAATGAATAGGAGGCAACTGACACAAGGGAAAAATCCAATTATACCTGAAGAAAATTCTTCATTGTAAGAGTAGCCAGGCCCAAAGACAAGAGCCCAAAGAGGCTGTGTTAGCCCAGCTGACCTGTAGGGATTGCTATCAAACTTAATTATGCCAAGACTAACTCAGACTACAACCTCCAACAGGCAACATTTTCTACCGTATACGTTCTTTATTTTATGGGACAACAGGACAACATGACTTACTCTGCCAATCTGTTCTTCTAAATAACCTCTCTGAAAATGACCACTGAGATTGTATGGGTAGGAGATGCTACAAGATGCTGCTGCTATGCCCAAACCTGGGTAAATACATGCAATAGTTTGGAGGCAATGAGAGCTATTAGTGCAAGAGTGACTAAAAGCTCCTTTTCTTCTGAGGGTTTTTCTTCAATTTTAGGAAGATAACAAGCCATGAAAGTTGCACAGAAAACAGCAGCTGAATGTCTGTGGTGACTGGCAGCTTTCTGGCAAGCTGAGGCACAACTTATAGTTGCACTGTACTAGGTTGGGAGGGCAGGAGACAGGGACCAGGTTGTGCAGAATGCCTAAGATGAAGGATGGAGATGGCAGGAACATGGAGGAAGCCAAGCAGCAGCAGCCAAGGAAGCCCTCTAGCACACATATCTCATGAAAGAATGGATGATGGTATATACACAACTCTATGCAGCTTAAGCACATACTATTTCATGTAGATACAGAACATACAGATACAGCACAGATTGGCCTCACTGTGACCTATTCAACTAGAGGCATGGACCTAAACATGCTACTGCCTATGGAAAATCAGCTTTTTCACTTTGCACAAAAGGTGATGTGTCTCAGTAACTCAAAGACTGCCATAATACATTTGTTTACTACTAGTAATTAGTAGCTAAGTGATTTATCTGAACATGTTAAACATTTAAGTGAGGTGACAGACTGAATTACACTTCTTTAAACTTAAATTCTTGAAACTTAACAGAGCATTCACATGAAATCATGAAATCACAGAATCAGGTAAGGGCTTGGGTTGTAAGGGACCTCAAAGCCCACCCAGCCCCAACCCCCTGCCATGGGCAGGGCTGCCACCCACCAGCTCAGGCTGCCTGAGACCCCATTCAACCTGGCCTTGAGTGTCTCCAGGGATGGGGCACCACAGCTTTTCTAAGAGACCAGTGCCATTGCCTCACCACACTCTGAGTAAAGAATTTCCTCCTAATATCTAATGTGAATCTCTAATGCATATCTTTTAGTTTGAAATAATTTTGCCCTGACCTATCACTATCAGCCTCCCTCCATAAACACCTGTTAAGTACTGGAATGCTACAATGAGGGGGAAAATCACCTCCCTCTCTCTGCTGGCTGCCTCTCTTTTGATGCAGCTCAGGATACAGTTTGCCTTATGGCTACAAGCTCACACGAGTTTTTTGTTAACCAGAACCCCCCAAGCCCTTCTCTGCTGGGCTGCTCTCATTGACTTCTCCCAGTCTATACACATGTCTGGGATTGCCCTGATACAACTGCAAAACTGTTTACTCTAGTGTAAAATAGTTTTCCTGTGGTTGTCTGATTTTTTTTGAATTTATATTTTTATAAAATCTTTCTTGGATATCGTAAATTAATCTAATTTTATTTTGGATTGAAAAAGGATAATTTTGTGATATTCCTAAATTTAGTCCAAATATGGACAGCTTAAACACTTGTGTAAAGGCTAGTGGAGAGTCATAGTGATGAACATTTACACAGTGGTTAATCTCATATGTACTACAACAATGCCACATATATAATAATTATTAATCACTGTAACTCGTAACAATAGCACACAGGAGAGGAAACTCATAAATGAAAATAGCAGCTTGGAAAATCTGGACAAACATTTGTGAAGAGGAAAGTTGCGTATCTGTTAATTAAAAGTGAAAGAAGTAGTAGTAGTACATGTAATAGTAATAATGTCTAGCTTGATTTGTGCTCAGGTAGTTGTGTGATGTTGTACCTAAAAATCAGAGAAAAACAGATAAGCATTCTGTCCAAAATCTGCTAGAATTCCAGAAATGCTGAATGCTAGCAATACTCAGCATATTCATCAGCGTGGAGCTCTCTCAAGCTCTCAGAGCATGTATGCAGTTAAGCTAATTTTAAGTTAGCTAAAATTCTCCTTGCTTTTCTATTGTCTTTCAAAGTATGGTAAGATCAGTATACATTGCAACTTCCTTCTGTTTTTCTGGCTGTGGGAAAGACCTTTGAGAAGGGGTGAAATAAATGGAGTGGAGAATAAAAAAAGTATGGAAATGTTCAAACCATGGAACAAAATGAACAAAGCAAACCAAGAGATATTACACAGCAGGCACAGAGACACATCACCACACACATGCACTGTACCAGGGTCTCTCATACTTGTTGCAGAGGAGGGAGTACTGCAACTCAGCAACCAGTCTGCAGTATTTAAAACAGTCATGTTGTCTCCTGAGGACAGGAATGGTATAATGGTTCATCGTCTGAATGTCTGTTCAATGTACATGAATATTCTTCAACGCAAGTGAGTGTTGTTAAACTTCGAGCCACATTTCTTAACTGCACCGCATTGTTTTTGTGAGCATTATTTTAACTGGTTCGTTTATGCAAGTATAATATATAAGGTCATGTAGGTATTAGTGTTCTTTAATGGTACACTTGAACTTTTCCCCTCTCTTTATACTCAAATTAGGATTCTATTAAAAATATAAATAGGAAGAAGAGAAATGGTTCAGCATTTTTCGGTAAGGTTCTATTCCCCTCATATGCACATGCACTTTTTACATTGACATTTTTTTCTTTGTAAATAAATGAATTAAATGCTTTGCATCGTGTCCAGAAAGGACAAACTGTAAAGTGTTTTCTTTTGGTTGCCAATGTGTAACTTCCAAGAAAGAGGACTAGAAAATACAGCTTGAAACATATCCATGGTGCCACTCTCATGGACAATAATAGGGCCATGACTACATTTCAGAATGTGATACCCTTCCTCCCATTCCTGCACCTCAGCTATGGCAGAACCTATGATCTGAAAACATCTGGATGTCTGTGTTGCAGCTGCATACTAGTGCTGTTCATTTAGTAATAGATACAGTGGTAATAAACAGTAAATTTGAGTTAAATCTAAAAATTCCTTCTTGATGGACTTTTATTACCTGACAAGAAATGAAATTAGCATGTTCATCATTTAAGAAAATTATATAAGCCAGCAGCAGTGACAATTTTGATGTACCTCTTTTGTCAGAGCTTTTAAATAAACCTACATGGATGTAGCTTGCAGTATACCTCTAAATTATAATTCAGCCATGAAGTATGAAGCTGAAAATGCAATTTTTTCAAGTTATTAACAGGTATGACAAAGCCTTTAAGACTTTATTAAACCATTTCAAAACTTTCTGACTTTCACCTTTGTGCAGTTCTACCTCTAGCCAAAACTTTCTATGCAGCATAAATGTCTTACACTTACCTCCTGTTCCATTTGTTGTAACTGATGTACTACTGAGATTAGGCTTATCCAGTTTAGAGCTACCCGGTGCATCACTGCTTCCAACAAGATTATGGGGACTTGCTAGATCCTGCATTTCCATAGACCTGTTAAATAAAGTGACAGTATATAAATACATCGTGGTTTTGTGGTACTATCTGTAGCAATCTACTTCAAAAATTTGCAAGTACCTAGATTAACAAATTGATACAGGTTCCTATGAGAGGAGGTTTTTATTTATTTATACATTATATTTATATATTTATTGACTAAATCTAAGGAAATAGCCAATAATTTGCTGTGAACAGCAACAACTCTGGTATTCCCAGTATTTTCCACATTTCTTCAAGGTATTACAAAGTAAATGTCACTAGCTCCCAAACTGTTAGAAAAGCTTCTGAAAGACATCCAAGAGGCAGTGCATAAATATATATATGTATATATACACATACATGAATATATACAGACATATATACAGATGTGAATGGATAGACAGATGGATAGCTGGATAAACGTATGTATTTCTTGAGAAAAACAGAGAAATCAAGTGAAATTTCAGTCACTGCAAAGCGAATCAGAAGGACTTCTGCCTCCTATTATCTGTATTCTAACCATCTACAGTCACTGAATTCATACTAAATCATGGCAAAAGAACATACAGATAAATGAACAGAGCTTTTACAAAAATCTGTAAGATTCTTCACTCTGAAAAATGCATATATTCTAACTAGTTTAGTTAATATTTTTTTTCTTTTGAATAATTTCCAGGAATCTTGCAAAACTAAAAAAAGAAGCAATTTTGTAGGAATAGACAACAATGGACTTCAGCATCTCAATTATACTGAGAGACTGTGGATGGCTTTCATTCAGTGACAACAGATCTGCCTTTCACAGACAAAGCAGAAAAGGAGTGGTTCTTGTTAGACTGGTAATAGAAATCTAATTTGAAGTGCGTGCTTGCCTTTTCCTTGCTTCAATTATAAATTAATTACACAGAATTTTACCCAAAGAAACCCCTTTTTTCTCTATATAAGCAAAGCTGCCAACCCATCTGAGAACCGTTTACCATATGTTATACTATAAAGGCCAACAGAAAGATTGTCTTACAAAGTTGTAAAAACCCACTTGCTTGTAGGAGATTGAGATGGCTAATAAGAGAGGGACAGTTGGGACAGTTCAGTAAGTATAACAACTCCTGTATCTTCATATTCTGGCCAGAAAGTGCACCAACCAATTTTTAAGCCAAGCCCCGGAATCCTAAGTATTTATTACAAGTTCCACTTTGAAATTGTCTTCCACACTCCCCACACTCTTTTCTAGGGAAAAAAAAATGAACAACCCATACTATCTTTTCATCAAATACAGGTTTACTGTCTGAATCTGATTTTGGTTTCTCCTAGATGAGAAAAAGAAAAAAATCCAGAATTAGATGTCTCTCATTTTGTGGTCCCAATTCAGTTGATCCCCTAGATTGCCTCTCATTACATTCATTTACCCCAAGGCAGAGATTTAAAGCTTTCATGTCTTGAATATCTTCCCATTTAGAAAATACTATATTTCAACTAGGAAAACACACCAAGGCCTTATCCAAAGCCATATGAAGCCCAGGCAAAAAATTTCATTTACTCCAATAAGTGCTTGAATACAGACTGAAATTCACCATTATGCCAATAGCAGGGCAGTTTTTCCAACAGCAGACTGGATGAGCCAGGGTAAGTTGATACTGCAGGTTGTGCATCAGCAGGTAAGAATTTTATTGCAATATTCAGAGAAATGCAAAGGCATAAACTGAGATTTGAACTGCCTTGAGCTAAATTTCATCATCTAATTGTATATACATTTCTACACATCTGTTAGCAGCACATTACAGTTATTGTCTACTGGAAATGTGATCAGTGTTAGATGAAACAAAACGGACACAAGTGGTTTACTATTCTGTCAGTTTCTGTTTATCAGTTTCTGCACAAGTATAGCAGCTAAAGGTTAAAAAAAAAAAGGCTATGTGTTTCCATCTTGTATGCATTTAAGGGAGCAGGAGAATGCTACACAACATAAACAATGTTTATTTCATCACATACAAAATGTAATACTACCCACGTGTTCGCTAACAGTTAAAGGGTCATGATTTCCTGTTCCAGTATGATAAGCCCAGAGATGTTCACGTTTGCTTATTTTCTTGTTTAGCATGAAACCTACAATGATTTATTTCCAGACACATATTTATCATGGTCACAGATATAACTGTTTCAGCTGTATTTCATAAGCAAAATCATTGATTTCTACAGCTACTGCATGTAAGCAAGTCTACTGATTTTCATTTGCTTGCCAAGAACATTAACTGATTATCTAAGAGGAATAATTTTTCTTCCGCACCAGTATGAGACTGCACTGTATACTGTCTTATGTTTGTTCTCTTCTTTCAGCCATCCAGAAAAAGGCATATGCAGGGCAAGCTCATTACTAATATTATTTCTTAAGTAGTACGTTTACACACGAACTTTTTATCTGGATGAGTAAAAGACATCTTGTACTTAAGGAAGTCAAAGAAAGGATATCCAAAATGATGAAAAACCTTCACAAAACCACCTGTATACATTTATGCCTATCCTGGGTGCTCTAGCTTGTGTGAACAAGTAAAGGGATTACTTTAATATATCCCTATGTGATATATTTATTCAAGTACATGTTCCCTTCTGTGTAACAGATGTCATCCAATTCACCTTTCTGGATGCTTTTAGTTTACCTTGAGCCTAAAAATTTCTCAGAAAGATGTAACAGGCCTACTCAAATCTTACAGGATTCAGTGAATAAAGGATTTAGGAAAAATGTTTAATAAAATGGATGAAATAATTCCAACATCTTGAATTCATTTTGTCAAACTAAATGTTTATCAGAGTGCTGCTTTCACTGACTTAATGAGAAGCAGGTTTGGGTTCAGTGTATCTTCTTGCGCTAAAAGTTAAAAAGGGTGATCTCTGAAGGACCAATTAATACTTCTAAATTTATGCAGTTATGTATTAAATACTTTCTAGGAGGGACAGTGTGTTTCAATTTTAGCAAAGTAAAGTGTTTTTTTTTTTAAAGTCTGCTTTAAAAAATACATTGTAAAGTTGCTTTTTTCTTTCTTTTTTTTTTCCTTTTCTTTTTCTCTCCTAGGCATTTAACCAAAGCTTGAGCTTTGGTTTACCCAATCTTTAATTGTCTCAGACTGAATCTCAAAGAATGTAAGTAAAATGTTAAATTGTATAGTAAGATAAATTTGGAAGGAAATGCACTGCTTTGCTACATATTTTAAATTCCTGATTCTTGGAAGGCTGCAAATATGACTGCAAGTTTCTGAGCAAAAAACTGAAATCTGGCAAGATGAATTTGTCTTTTACTCCACTTTGGCTATGCTTTACATCTTGGTATTTGCACATGCTTAGTGGATCATTTCAGAGGCTTACTGGTAAACTCTCTACAGCATCCCATTTGCACAGAACAGCCTCCCAGACCTCTACACATTTCAACTCCAGCCTGAATATGGACAACTCCAATAAGTGGAAATGGGTTTGCACTAAGGTGGCTGTACATGAATTCTGGACTCCAGGTTACAGCACATTTTGTTTCCAAATAAGTTTTCCCATCTGTCCCTACAATGGCAACTGAACAGAACCTGCAGTAGATCCTGGACCACTGAAGGGTACAGTCAGGCTTCATAAGCTAACCTAGAACAGTAAGTTTTCAGCATGGTTAATTATCCTTGCCCAGTTTAACAACTACATTTCTGCATAGTTTCTATGTAGTTTTACAACAGGTTCAAGCCTTGCTTCTAGGGTTCTGGGTTGTTGTTTTTTTGTTTGTTTGTTTGTTTGTTTTTCCTACCTCCTTTCACAACTCAAAGCTCAACTGCTTATTCATGAATTGTACAAGCATATCATAGGTAGACAATTTTCTTCTTTACAGAGATACCATTTTAAAATATAATCTTTTTGCTATATTATTTATTTTCACTATATTTCAAAGTGTTTTCTACTAACAACTTCAAAGGTATGAAATATTTTATCAAAGATCTATAAAAGAGTATATATTTAATTGTGAAAATGAAGTGCTTTACACCCTAGATGAACATTTTGCAAATTCAAAATAAAAGGGAATTAAGCACTATTTAGAATTGAATAATTTAATTTAGGTTCTAAATTAGGAAGAACAAAAAGCATTTAAAGGATTTTTTTTCTTTTTTTTTTTTCAAAATTCCTTAAAAAGAAATTCTCTATGTAATTTTCTTTACCAGAAACACTACTAAACTTCACTTTGGCAAAATATACATTATCTGGTTTTGGGTGGCATTAGTTTTCATTTTTTCTTACATCCGTACTGTTGGACCCCCATTTCCTAGATACAATTTGTCATTTCCTACATATGCCAAACATTCTCACAGGAACCCAGAGCCTCACCATCAGCTACCTTGGAGCGTCTAAAATTAAACAAACCAGTAATTCCCTTTTATTTAATATTAACTTCTAGAGCAGTACAAAGGTTGGGTAGCTCATCTAAATCTGCTTCCTACTGTCATCAGCTCAGCTTTCTCACCAACTACACAGTTTGAAGGCAAAAAGCTTTTCCCCACCAAGGATTTCTACAAATATTTTAACACAACAAGCAGTTTAAGAACAATCCCCAAACACCTAACGTTTTTAATTATTACACTAATACTAAAATACAGATTACTATTTTCTTTTCCTGATGCTTTTACTCTGTGTATGGAACTTTTGCCACTGTAAAAAGTAAGGAAAGAACAATAAAACTGACAAGACAAATCTGTTCCATTGGAATAGCTGCCTCTTGTTTTCACAGGCTCATCAATGCCTGCTCTGTACCTTCTCAAGATCAAGAGATGGCCAAAATATCACATCTTCTGCTATCCTAGACAGTCTCACAAAAGCATACAAGTTCTGGGAGGGTGCCAGAGAATTAAAAACAAATAATGCTGCTGGACACTAGAAAAAGTTCCTTTCCACTCTGCTGAGGCCTCATTTCTTAACCTGTAAAGTGATCTGATACAATGCTAAGAAGCAGTAAAATCTGTCACACTATACTGATATAACCAGCAAACGTTCTTCAGACTTTTATTTTACTACTTTTATTTTAACAGGTTAGAAAACAAACGCTAAATTTTTTTGCAACTATTTTGGGAAGGTGAATTCTCACTATATAATTTCTATTTGTTATTGTTTGGAGGAAGAAGCAGAACTAATGCCACACATATTCAAAAAAATACATCTCCTCTGTCAATCTGTAACCAATGTCAGACGAAGGATAGTATAGGGAGGTAACTTCAGGGAAATTAAGAACAACATTAGCACTTCTACATATTAATAAATAGCACGTAATTAATAAATAATACAAATGCCATGGCCTTTAGCTTCATAGAAGTGTAACTGTACAATAAGGGTTGCACTAGGTTCTTATAAATATGGATGATTCGTTACAAACTTGAATATCATCATGCAGCTGCCCAGTGCATGACTTCAAGCTCTCAAGGAAATAAACTCTACATGGGCATCTCAGTAACAGCACTGTGAAAAGGATTCTTCTCATACAAATAGACTATAATTTGAAATAAATATCAGAATTGCTCTATTCTGTATTATAGCTTTTTAGATCTCAACAATACTGCTTATCTTGCAGGCGATGGGACTCCTCCAGTGATCCTTTGGGGCATAAAGTGGCACTAGCTGTGATTGTATCTCAGTTTTCCTTTCAGGCCTATTGTCTTTCTCTTAGCTATTTAAGCTCTAATTCCAGGAGAAAAAAACCTCATGCAGACAGTATTACTTTACAGGAGATGTCTGCCAGGCAGCCAGTGTCAGTACCCAGGCTGTACTTGGTGCAGAGCACTCAGACAAGACTGCGAGCAAACAGGTCCAGTGACAAAGGCAAGCATTGTAATGCGTCTCAGGACATCATTTACAGAAAGAAAAAGAATGTTTCTTTGAGCAGCACTGCCACTTCTTCCCCAGCTCCCCCTGCCCAATTCCCCAGTTACACTTCTGCTCTTGCCCTCCGTTTTTGGCTCTGAGCCACCCTGGGACTCTGCTTCCTGACATCCAGGTGTCATGTATTTTTTGTCTTCATTTCAAATGCCAAAGGCCTTAGCTTTTGTTCGTCTAAAGATATGGCTTTTGCTACAGAAATATGCAGATACAGTTCTACCAAAAGGGTGCATAGACACGTTCTCAGTGAGTCTAGTGAGAAAATATGGCAAAACTTTATGAACAACAACTGCTTTCAAATCCAAGTTCACTTTCAGAGGAAAAGAACTTTCTTCTGTCTGAGGAATAAACTGAAAAGGTCAGGATTTCTCTGGCAGTATCTAACTGTACTAATAAATTTAGAAGGCTCAGATTTTTGTGGTGCATAATTACTGAAAACTTCTAATTGCTTGAGAGTCAGAAACAGCATAGTCTCCCTGGTTCCTGATCAATGGAGACGTCATTTAATGGTTTCCAGCAAACCACACAAAACTTTCTATTCTGGTGCAATTGGGTTGGCCGCAAATCCACATCAAAGTATTTTCCCACTCCCTTCTGACTTCTGCTGGAGATCAGTGTCATTTCCTTGACACAATGAACAAAACATGTAAAATTAATTTTGATTTCCACACTTGTGGATATATCACAGAATAATTTATTGGAAATGCTTATGGTTTCTTCCACTGGGCATGCTGTCCATTTGTCCAATGCCAAAAAGTATTCAAATGAAGTATTGAAATAAAAATCAAGTCAACTCTGGGAACGAACAAAAAAAATTATTTACTTCAGAATAAGCTCAAGAGTTTTCTTCACTTATAAAACACAGGTTCACACTAACACAAGCAGGCAAGACTGTCACTGTTTTGGCAGATAACAAGAAACCTTTTCTCTATGTGGTCCCACTCCATTCCACCACCGCAGCCTATAGTCTGGGATTGGTTTGATTTGATGAAGGCAGATGACAGTTTCATGTGGGAAAGTTTTATTCTCCAATGCAATAAATGAATACTCACAGAGGGGAAAAAAAAAAAAAAAAAAAGCAAAGGTACACAGAATTATAACATTCAGTACAGCTGGATCCCAGCTTTCAAGATTTCTTTCCTGGACTATATGAATGTGACTGCTACAGGTCTGATGTCACACACTTTTAGTTCAGGATCTATATTCCAGGCCCTGGAGAATGTATCTGGCAAGAAGTAATGTGTCATCTGAACAGAGATTTCGTATCTTCTCCTAGATAAAGGCAACTAGTGGGAGAAAATCGCTCTAGGAGACAGGCAGAAAACATGCCAAATGGTAGTCAGTGTGTACTAGAGGTTGTTTTCCAGCCTAAGGACATGAGGGAGAATAGCGGAGAGGGACAGGGAGCTTCACTTTCTTGATCTGCATACAGCTTGGCCCACCTTGACCAGCTGGCATATAACAAGCCTACATCTCACACAGCCTTAGCAATTTCATGGTACCAGTGTTCACATGCCACAGCCCTGGCTCATGCAGTACATGTTTAACATCCTGCCACAAGCTTAGCCATACAGCCCACAGGCTGGGTTATGCAATTCTAGTCCCAGTGTTAACAAAAAATACACAAAGGTACGCAGGAGGTTAAACTCATGTTTAACCTACTGCTTTAAAAAAAGGTGACTAAAGTAGGTTTTGAAGTCGTTATGTGAGTATTTAAATAAATCAAAACCGATAATGACACTGCAGTTCCACAGGGAGCTGTCAAGTATTCAGCTTACATGAAATACAGACTACCAGCTTACAGATACGTAAGATCTATATACCAGTCTTTGGATCACAGGACCACATTTTCAAAGAGCAGTTCACCCAGCAGCTCCCTTTTCCACTTCTGATCACTTCCAGATGTGATCAGAGCTTACGAACCCTGTCATTCTAACAATATGATGATCTGCGCCATAAACAAATAACAAACACTTCTGAAGAGATGGCTAACACAACCAGCAAGACTGCAGCCACTCTTCCTGCACCGCAACTTCAGTAGCACAACTGGTTGGGGTGACTTTGGCCTTTCCTGCATCTCCAGCCAGGAACCAAGTCCTGAGGAACAGGCAACAACAGAGATGACTGGAGGATCTCACTCAGTCTTCAGTGTTTTTAATTTCAGCAACAAAGACCATTTCTTATGTACTGAGGAACATACACATACATAACTGACGATCAGGTCAGACAGCTACTAGCCTGTTGCCACGATGTCCCTTATAAGAATTGGCTTTCAAAGTCACACAGATTACTGTACGTGATTCCAAAGTATCTCAGGGAAAACATCCCTCATTGCATGACAGCATGACTTTGAAACAGTGAGAGGACAGCCTGGGTCCAGATATTGGTGTCTGATCTATACCTAAAATATTAATTGCAACACAAAAATAATACCAGATTTATTCACATACAACAACACTTAAGTAAATCTAAAATTGGGAAATCAGAGATGAGAGGCTGCTCCTGTTGAAATTGCTGCAAACTTTGCAATTGGCATCAGTGAAGCCTGAACAGCATGATATAAACATTAACTCACATTTTCATAACAAAAGAGCAGAGGGTGGGTAGGGTCCTTGACTCCCTGTTGAAATATCTGCTATGTTTCAAACTAGTGATTGAAACACTTGGTTCTTTGTCAGGGTTTGCCCAAGGGAAAGAAATGTTTTCAGGTGTGCAGTACTGGAGTGATCATACCTAATTTCAATGTAATTTCTTTAGCCATCAGTATAGTGGCCTGCAAGAACTCCATCCATCTCTAGAAAGGATTGTTGACTAGGAGGTGTCAAAAACATTGTCAAAAATGTGCTCAATTAAAACTTGACATTTTAATGTAAACATTCTGAATATTGGAAAAACTAACACATCTGACTTCTAACAGTGAAATATCCCTTCAAAAATTAAAACTGATCTAAACCTTGACTCCCAATATACAATTTCTGTAATTTACCTCACGTGGAGCACAGTATGTTTGGCTACAAAACATTTTGTGTCAAAAACAATTATATCTCTTCTCTAATTGTAATCACAACAACATTCTAGGTTTAGAATATATAATAAATAAATGCAAATTCCTCATGGCCTGATGCTTATCTTTCTCACTGTTTAATTACTGCTGTTAAATATTCATGGGTAGATACACATAACTGTTCTGGATGGCAAGGTATGTTGGATGCATTGCACACATCCTTTTTCATTTTGTCCAGAAGATGATGTCCTTATAAATGCAGTTATGCTGGCTGACCTTTAGCAATAACATTGAATGATTACATTTCATTTCACTTCACTGTTTGATTTCCCCAAGTCATCTTACAATTTCAGTTCTATAAAACATACAGTTTTTAATTTGGGGTGAAATGGGATTATTCTGAGAATCAATAAATATGTGTAGCTGGGGATTCAAGGGCACAATTCCTTCCATATTATTCCCTGCAGCTATAAGAAGCGGCAGGTACAGCTGCAAAATGGGAACCCTCAGCTCAGATCAGACTGGACACTGACAGTCAAGCTGTAGTGAGAGATACTTGCCTGTCCATGAAGGCATGAGATGTGCAAGGACACAGAAGTAGCTCCAGATACTACATATTCTCATTTCCCCCCACCTCCCCCCCCACACACATGCCTTGCAGAACCAAAATCCAGTGCATCTGATAAAAAAATGTAAAAGATTGCCTCTCCTTTATATCTGCTTGCTAAACAAAATATAGTTTGACCTTCGCAGGACTCGTGACATACCATTCTGCCTTTAAAAATTAGTATCTACACACTTCATTCACAGCCCTGAGAAAAAAAAAAAAAAAAAAAAAGGATAGGATGAAACAAAGTTTATGGTAGTCTTGGTTTTTAAGTTCACACACATCAACACTGCAGACTTCATGGGGCTAAGACTCTAACATTACCATGCATAGCATAGATTGCCCAGTGGTCATAGAGCTGATTAATGATACAGAGCATGTGAGCACATGTTATTAACGATTGCTGTTCATAATCCAATGCTTTCATTTTTCAGTAAATTTTAAAATGTTACTATTCTGAAATGTAGTAGCATAATGAAACCCTAAGTGAGATGAGTATCCTCCTATAGAAGTATTTTGAGATTGTCATGAAAAGCATGGCATTATTTGAGCATATAGCCCTGTTTAATTTAACATGTAAGTTAAAGAAATAAGATAAAAGCCTGAAATAACACGGGAATAAAAAGAAACCTCATGTCCAGTCACCTGCTGATTACTTTGACACTGAAAAGCAAATAAATAAAAAATAAAAAATTACTAAAAAAAATGTAAAACTCATAAAACATTCAGGGACCATATATTCTGCTGCAAATTGAAATATAACTACAATGAAATTTAGGAAAGAACATGCTTTCTCGGTCTTCCCTTTTCTGTGCTAGAGCCACACACACACACACACACACACACACACACAGAAATCTGCTAAGAAGTCCATCCATGGAATTACTTTATTTATTTGGGGACAGTGTATGCTTTTTGCTTTAGAATTGCCAACATATCTTCTTACAGACTTGCTGTTGCACTCCTGGGCCTCTCTTAAATGGCAGGGAAGAGTCCCCTGTGAATTAGATTGAGGCCATCATACTCATTTTCACATATAACCAAATCCAGATTTGAACTTCGTTTTTTTCAAAGGTGGAAGACGAGTATATTTCATGCTTCAAGGGGAGGCAAAGTTACCTCTGCTCTAAAAATGACCTAAAGCAATTCCCACAGAAATTTGACAAAAACACAGACTCAGATCACAGTAAATTATATCATTTGGCAGCCAAACTGGAGAACTAAGTCCAGAATTGCCAACAAAACTCAAGACACACATTTGGATATATGGAAAGCTTTGAGACTTTTAACAGAAAGGAGCGTACACAGGCACCATTTGAGACTCATAAAGAACCTTATCAGTTTGAATGGAGTGTGTAAATTCTAAGGATCAGATGAAAGTTGGGTTTTTTATGCGTGTTTTTGTGTGTGTGTGTGTGTATGTGTTTTTAAATAAAAGCATTCAATAGGAGAAGATAGACCAGACAGACCATCTGCAGTGTAAACCACATAAAAGACCCCTGGGCAAATCCAACCCATTAGCAGAAGTGCTTGACAAATCTGCCAAAGAGCCAGATGCTGCTTATGGAGGAGACTCTCCCTCCTTGTCATCCGGATGCTCTGACTTCTGTTCCTAGAAGAGGACAGTGATGAATGATGCTCAGCTTAAACCATGTGCAAAAAGAACTGAAGTAAAGGACTTCGGCTATCTTAAAATAAATAGACAAGACCAAGTCTGAAATAGTAAAATAAACAAATTTTGAACACATATATAAGGCATATGTGCAACATGCAGATGCTAGAAAACAGTGAGCAAATTTGCACTTGGTATATTTCCACATGGACTTTTTATAGAGATTTTTTTGTTTGTTCATTCTGCAGATGCCCTATCAATTTTTATTTTTATTTTTTTTTCTAAAGACTGATCAGGATCTAGTAGATGGCAAAGAGGTGATTTTGGTCACATTGAATGCTAATACACAGCATGCTAACTGCATGGAGTTAGCTAAGTACTTATAGAATACATAGACTGAATGATGGTATATAAAATGTGTCTGAAGAGGTTGTGAAATATTAAGCGAAAAAAAATTACACTGAAATACAATTGTGAAAAAAAGTGATTTGTTTATATAGCAACCTGTACTGATCTCTGAATATAAATTTGGATCTAGCTGACCAACTTGTTAATATCTGCATTTTTGCAGGAATCTCTTCAATTGGATTTGAAGTTTAAAGCAGATCGCACCAAATGCTTTTATGATTCAGGCTTACCAACTTTGGATTATCTAAGAGGTCAAAGAAGGTGGAACAGTGTCTGAATTAGTTCCTCTGTGTATTGCTGTAAAGTGATATGACAGAGCTAAAAATACACTAAAGGAGAAAGAAAGAAAGAAATAGAGCTCCTTCTCATTGTGATTACATGTGCTGCACTTGAAGAACTAATGCTGTCATTTTATGGTTCAAAGGCCAGTTCCATTTTACAATAGAGTTCTGTGAAACTATAGGCTTAAGTAAAAGCCCTTAAAGGTATAACCTATCTTTTTCCGCTGAAAATAGTGTGAAGCATTTCCCCTATCGCAACACATGCCCGAAGGTTGAAAAGCATTTACTTGTGATTAGTACACTATTTAGCTCAGAAACATGTGCACTAACTCTGGAATTCAAGCAGACTGCAGGAAAAGTACCATGACTTAGCATATCAATCAGCTGAGTATAAACTGGTCAAAATAGGTAGGGGGAGGAGGAGAACAGAGAGGGAAAGGGAAATGTAACAAATGCTTGCTCTGGGATTAAATGCTCATCGTTTAAAGACCACCCACTCAAAATCACCCCGGGGTGCAAAGCACCCCACTTTGCAGAGCAGTAATAGAATTGCTTTGCACAGAAACTAATTTTGGCCCACCAGCAACTACTAGCCACACACCTAGGACTGGATGGCAATCCCCCAAAGCCTGGAAGCAAGCTAGTGCACACTGCCTGGGCTACAGTGCAACATGAAGAACAGGAATCAAAGTGAGCTTAAATGCTACCTGTCTACGCAACTGGTGACAGCTCAGGCTGTATGTTGGGCTGTCACCACCCACATCACGAAGCAAGTTGAGTTGTTTACAGCTGAGGACGCTAGCCCATCATCTGCACTGGTACCCAATCAGGACAAAACTGATGAGTATCCACCATGTGTATGCCGCACTACCAGCATCAGTTTTGGTCCTAATCCATTTGCCTGCAGCTTCAGCTAGAGAAAGTTGTAAATAGCTGCTGTGGTTTCCCAAATTATGTTTTGCGACAGCACCCACAAATAAAGAGACATGAGATACCAGTAGGAGAACTACTCCTCACCCTGGTATACCTGCGCTGTTAACACATTCTGAAGGGACGACTAAGATGTTTTACTGAATACTTCAATGCTCTGCTCATAAAATTTATGTTAAATTGCCCTTATACATTTTTGCTTATATATGCTGCCATTCCTACTGGAGAGCTATCGTTACGAAAAAGTTGGTTTTAGTGTGCTTCTCACATTAAAAAAATTGGAAATTTTTGTTGCATTCTTTTCAGTTCTTCAGTCATTCCCTTTTCATGTTCAGTTTTTGGGGGTTTTCTTGGTACTTAATTGCCATTAATACAAACTCATTCAAACAACTTCAGATCTTCACTTCAGCAAGCCTTAGCCATACCCCCAAAACTGCAACTATATATGCGTTTCTGTTAAAAGGAGTTCATTGTCCCATTGTGTGGGATGGCAGAAAGCACCTAGCAGAAGCTCAGCATGGGTGAAGGGGTTTCACAGCTGAAGCCATCTAAATAACTTGCACTTTTGAGCAGTCTCAGAAATCACAAGGTGCTTTGGAATTGAAATTATGTCATAACTATTAATTATAGTTACATGGGGTGTTTCTAGTCCTCCTCAAAATTAACCACAAAACTACTTTTAATGCACACATTTGTGTGTTGGTTGAGCGAAAACAAAGAAAAAAACAAAAAAAGTTAATAAACAATACAAATAGTGGCTCAAGCCAGTACTCAAAAGGATGGTACCAATTTTCTAAATACACCCTAGAGAGTATGAAAGATGGCACCTTCTTAAGGGAACAGTAAATAAAAGGAACACTTCTAATTAAAATTAGTATATTCCGTATTTTGTGTTTTCTACTCTATCTCCTAAATAAGAGGTCTTACTAACTGATATCAATAAACTCAGCCTTGTTAAAATTGCATGGCTATTTCTAAGAGAACTTTTATCTTGTTTCCAGATTTATTTAATTTTTAATAAAAGATTAAACCCCTTAGGAACAATTGGTTCTTGCATTCTAGTAGCACAAAAATGTATTAGAAAACACCTTTGTAGCATTTGATATTTCACAAAAAGACTTGAAACAAACATAAAAATCTCCAATTTACATCTATTGACGCCTCTGCTAAAATCACACTTACTCTTTTTTAAAGAAGCCAATGTAAGTTTCCAATAATGTTAAAAACTTCTTATTTTTCTCTTGTTGCTTTTGCTTAGTTCAAAATCTGACCATCAATTGATTTGTGTTGACACTGCCATGACCTGGCTTGGCATCACAGAACGAACATTATTTGTAGTACAATAGAAAATATGTTATGCCTGATTTTAAGAGAAAGAAAATAAACACGAATTTGTAAGAGACTCAAAAAATAAAAAATAATAAAAAATAAACCATTAATTTTATTGTTAGAGCCACAGGGATCTGTTAATGTAAACCATTCCAATACTTCTCTATGATGTCACCAGTTACCATGTGTTTGCACTCTAAATAGATTATTGCAATTTCTGTAAACATATCATATATATTTTTAGAACTCTTTGGGGGCTTGGTCCAGAGCCAACAAAAACCAATGGGCAGACAGTGACCAGCTTCGATAGGCACTTAGTAATCAGAAGACCAAATTTCTAAAGTTAATACATGAGAAGAATAGGGTACAGCAGGCAGAGAGACACCACGCAGACTGCTCCAAAAATAGGAAAGTCTTGCATTGCCTGCAAACTACATGCCCGAAAATACAACACACATAGCAGGACAACATACTTCTTGTTGCATCTGTTGTGTGATTGCCACGGATGGTTGTCATTCAATTACATGTATTTGCACAGTCATCTCGATAACTGCATTACTTTGATTGACTCAAACTTCTGAAGTTGCATACAGACTAAAAATATGCACCAAACATTTAATAAGTAACAGATTTGTATAAAACATTCTTTCAACTGCAAGCGAAGCCTGTGTGTCCCAGAATATAGCCTTTGTAAGAAATCTTATTACACGGTATAGTTACTTTAAAACTGGAAAATTCTGAAACATTTTTTGCCAGCCACTGTCTTAACTGAGAAGTCTGGGCTTGATCCTGGCAAACGTTTCTCTTCTTAGGATATCTTTAACTACACTGGATTCCCTGTCATGAATGCAATTCTCTGACAGTCATCTCCTCCACCTCCTGTTGACTGAATTTCTTCTTCCAGTTCCTAAAATTAGTTACAGCAGTCTTTAAATTTCAGCTTTGTTCTGAGTCTTCGTAGAATAGAGTATTTGTGTTACTGTATCTGTTCATTTTCGTAGTTTGCCCCAAACCCACAGAATACTAGCAACCAGTCAAAAAGCACTTTTCTGTCTGAACAATAATTTCTTTTTGCATGTATTCCCTTCTAGAACTGAATAGATGTGAAGAAAAAAAAATCAAATCAAAATAAATGCACTCATTGTCTTTGCTTATGTAGTGTATCTAGCTGGTCTTCTAAATCAGCAAATCAGCAGTACAGCAGGTAATTGCTGGTGGAGTCAGCATGGATGCTCAAAAAAAATACACTGTCAATCAAAAGAAAAAGATCATATATAGAATCTTAGAAGCATCTACCTTACTTCACCATGTGGTTAAAATCACTTTAGGAATCTAAATTAAACATCATGTCAGTATCTTATTTCCTCAAAATGAAGCTCATTTATCACATCATCATGATTTACCATTTATTAATTGTGATGTACAGTGGCACTGTGTAACTCCTGACTCCAAAAAGTGAATGTTTAAATTTTCACAGTATCATAGAATCATTTGAGTTGGAAGAGGTCCTTAAAGGTTAACTAGTCCAACTTCCCCCGCAGTGAACTGGGACACCCACACCTCGATTAGTTGCTCAGAGCCCTGACCAGCCTGACCTTCAATGTCTCTAGGGACAAGGCTTCCACCACTTCTCTGGGCAACCTGTTCCTGTGCCTCACTACCCTTATAATAAAAAACATCTTCCTAATAGCCAGCCTAAATTTCCCCTCATCCTTCTTTCTTACAGCCCCCCTTTAGATACTGAAAGGCTGCACTCAGGTCTCCCCTGAGCCTTCTCTACTCCAGGCTGAACAGCCCCAGCTCTCTCAGCTTGCCCTTGTAGCATTGTCCTCACTCTAGTATAAATAATTTTATGAGCAAGTGGCTCATAAATAAAAATCCCCGCCTACTAATGAAAACTTTTAAGACATAGATGAGAATAAAAATGAGGGAGTGCATTTGGCTAAACAACGCATCAGAAAACTTGGGAGCCTGACCTTGTTCATTTTTACTGCACAACCAATATATATATATTTTGTTATAACTACTGAAACATTAATGACAATTTCCATAGCTACTGCTGGCTTTTCTTGCTTAGCAGCTCAATCGCAAAGCTCCTCTTCACCATGTACTGACAAACATTTGCTTTTCATCTGATGAACTGCCCATGAATGGCAAAGTACTGCTAGTCTCACTCTCCTCCAAACTTGCATGCAAAGGGCTGAGCATGTTCTAACAGTCCTGGGGGAAGACTGACAGTTTCATCATTAGACCTGTCAGATGAGTTGTTTCACTTGGATTTGAATTTAGGAGTTACAATATTAGACCTGTTAAATACGGATAACTGCTGGCTAATAATGTCAGGACCTGCCTGAATTAATCAGCCATCAATCTGGAACTAAGATTATGAAGGCCCTATTGAAAAAATTAGTAAAAGTTAAATTTCAAGTGTGTTTCACAAAGCCTGAATTAAACATTTTTTTGTCATCTAGTTGTCTAGAATAAGGTGCAGAAAATACATATTGTTTTCTTTCTCCGTTTTGTTAAATTTAGTGATGTCTGTGGAAACCCATTTAGGTAATGCTCTCAGTCTTAGCATGGCTCTGGTACAGCAAGTATCACAAACACTGTATTCACACCTGCACCCCAAGATGCAGCAGAACCGGACTTTGGTCTTATAAATGCAATATAAAGACTTGTACATCTCACTGCCTTTCAGTACCATCTATTTACTTGCTAATGCATTAACACTAGTGAGAAGCAGAAAACCTTTCCCTTTACAGAGACTTCCTCTCTTCTTCCTATTTTATTTTATAAGCCAGCAATCTATATATATGTAATTTATTTATTTAGTGCCAGATCTTGATTTGTGACACCAATTTGATTTTATAGAGACCTTGTGGAAAGGAAGACTTTGGGGTAGCAGCGATCAGTTCATCAGACTGTTGTCATAAGATGATGTCCTGGCTAGTGCAGCCAAAACCCATGTGCTGTAGCTGACTGTGAACCAGTATAAATCATTTTACCAGACTTCTGATTCTAGTATTTAACTCACTTCCATAGCAGTGTCTTGGGGTACGAGGCTGGAAGTGTAGACAAAAATCTCCACTATTAGAATTAAAAATGCTTCTCTTATTGTCTGTGTAAAAATAGAACTATTATAACTGTAAACGAGTTAAACTAAATGCACTGCACTGGATTTCAGAGATTCTTACATAATATTAAATTAAATGTATGAGCTGCTCAGGATACTTGGGATCAGTCCCATTTTAAAGCATACCCAGTATATAAGAAAATTAATAGCAGTGTATGTTTATAGGCTCTGTACCCAATAAATGTTATTCCGTATTTTGCTAGTGCATTTCATACGTGACCAGAATGATGGAACTGTCACCCACACATGTTAGTCTTGTTTCATCAGACCTGTAGTAAGAGAGCAGGCAAGCCTCCTTCACTGCAACCTTTCTGGCCCCAGAAGGCTATAAACATTTTGTGTGATTGCACAGTTATCCAGAACTGCAGGGTGAGTTTGACTTGTATTTCAAAATTACATGGAAAAAATGCCATAATATTACCTCAGTTACAACAGCACTGATAAGCTTAATACCTAAACAATCTGAGATAAAAGTAAGCTTTCACAATGAGTCATAGGGGTTTTGCAAAACGACTTCCAGTAGTATTTAAAAGAATTTGTAAGACTAAGTCATTTGTGAGTTGCAATTTCTGACAGAGATCCATGTAGGTTTTTGTTTGCATTTACAACTTGCCAAACCAACAACACTCAATTCTTAACCACAGTTCCTTGTATGTGTGTGCCGTTTACCTTTTGAGATCAACTGCACTGTACAAATAACTGGTGGTGATAGCTGATGTTTACTGTGCATCTAACTGGATACTTCTGGAAAACATTTTTGATATGCTGCATAGATTAGTAAATTATCTTCAGAAAAAAATTTACTAGTCACATCTGCAGTTTGAATGTTTCTCTCTAAAAGATGAACCAAGGCCAAGCAAGACAAAGAATCTGCTGATACACACATGTCACTCCAAGAATTCTCCTGACAAAGTTCCCACACCCAATTTAATTACTTCCCCACTGTAAAAACACTTTCCATCTGCATTTATTGTAATAGTTTCAAATCCAAAACCAACACACTATAAAGCTAGCTAAATAAATGAATGATATTGGCCTTAGGTCCTGAGCCAGGACCTATTCTGTAAGGCTGTGTGTCTCCAGCACTCATTTTTATGCTGATGTTTCACTTTATGTGCAATGTTTTCACTTAAGACTTGTTTAGAGAAGAATTACCTTGCTCCAGGCTTTTAAGTGTATGTGCTGTGTGGTGCCCCTAGTACCACTGCTTCCAGAGGCTGGCAGAGATTCCCTGAAAGACCAGGTTGCATTCTGGATAAAATGGGACAAAAATAGCCTGCTGCAGGCTGTACATACAATGTTCCACACACATGGGGCAGAAACATTAATTTCAACTTTATCTGATTTATCCTCAAACTATGGCTGTGGAGTTCCAAATGAAAAGGTGTTTTTGTTTGTTTGTTTTATCTCCATTAAAAAATAAAAAAATAAAAACATAAACCCTACCAGATTTCTCCTCAAAATTTACTACCTGTAACTTGGGTTCCCTCTTGTACTTGGGAGACAAAAGGTTTTTGTTCTTCACATCTAGTATAAAGAATTTAATTACAGTTTATAAGAAATTTCCTATTGTGCAGAGATAATGTATGTTATAACATACTTATTCATACAGGTTCTCAGGTATGTTGCAATACCATCGTCTGATGAAACAGCAGCCATGGACTACTTTATAGTTTTTAAACACTTTAGGTATAACAATCTTCTCTGGACAAGCAACACACTTGAAATTACATGTGCACAAGAGGAGATTCTCTATGCCGTCAAAGTACATCTACCTTTAAGAAACTTGTAGATGCGGCACTGAGAGACACAGTTAGTGGACACGGTGATAAGCTGATGAACTTAGATCTAGATGAGCTTTGTGGTCTTTTCCAACCTCCGTGATTATATGATTCTATGGAAGTAGTTGAAAAGATCATGACCTTTATGATAAAATTTAAACTAAACCAGTAGCAATTTCATTTAGAAGTTATTAAATAAGAAACAAAGGACAAAATATGCCCCCACTGAATCCCACAGCAAAACTGCTACTGACTTCACTTGGAAACGTATTTAGGCACTGCACAGCCACAGATACACTGCCATCATCATCACAGGTGGTCTCAGCTTCAAGGGGACATGAGAACATGGCAAAGGATGAGATCAAGGGGCAAATCTCAAACACCTTAGTTTTTCTGAGTTTTAATCACAATAGCATGACTTCAATTTTGTTTTACAGTTCTCATTAAATTAAAGCCTTTGAATTTTTGTTCTTCTAAGCAGAAGCAAGACAAAGACAAGACCAGCAAACCACTAAATTTGAAGAAAATAATCCACTGTGGCTCAACAGTTTACTAATCAACAGGAAGATGCCCATCTAAAACAATTATCATTTCACCTGCTAAGAACTACGCATAAACATACCTACATATGCAAAATACAGAACTGAAATGTCTTCCCTTCTCTCCGTGTACGTGAATTCAGCAAAAACAGAGTTTGAAAAGCTTATTTTTAAAGAATGCTAGCCCACATCTCTAACTGAAGGGTGAAAACCTTCCAGACTGAAAAGCAGTTAAAATTAATCTAGTCATTCTCCCTTTTCAAAGCGAGTCCCTCTCACTGGGTGCTTTCTGACTGCATTTCAGCTCGATATCACACCAAACCACTGTACTTCGTGCAGTCAGCATTTGCCTTTTGTTACTGTACCTGGCGTTCGGAGGCTCTGACACATCTGATTCTGTACACGTTTTCTTTACCTGCAAAAGCAAAGAATTTCCAGTTACTCTCACTTGAAACACGACTTCTCTGCTCACAATTCCCACACTTACACTGCCTAAAGTGGATGCAGCTCTGCTCACCGTGATCTCTATAAAATACTTCCCGCTTTTTACAGCAGCAGTATGCAGTACTAAACAGTGTGTTTCATTATTATCCCATGAACAGCTGCCAACTGCACTTCCCTAGGTTCCATTAGTATGTAAAATGTTCAGCTAAAATAGCTTGGGAGTAGCTCAACTGGGAACAAAGAAACCAAAGAACCAGGTTCCCCACTTGGAAACCAGAAAGCCATACTGTTCTCAGCAGAGTAAAGAAATGTTTCCCCAACTGATACAGCTTCTGTTTCCTGCTAGAGCTCACAATAATAAACACCAGATTCTGGGGCAAAGAGCAGTGCTAGCTAAATAATTCATACGTTAATTTTCATTTTGTGAATCTGCTGTTTGTTGAACGTACGAAGGTTGCTCCAAAACTAATGATGACTCTCTTATGATGTTCTAGGACGTCAGAGGTAAATGTTGGTGGCATGACAGCAGGGGACGAACCTTCCCACCAACATTCCATTACGTTTTGTTGCCATGTGACCAATGGCAGTAGGGGGACATCTGACAGAATAGTGTCTGATATGGAAGTGTGTATGAAGCAGAGGTGTGTCACTGAGTTCCTCCACGTGTAGAACTGGCACCCGTTGATGTTCATTTACACTTACTGAATGCTTGTAGAGACCAAACAGTGGATGTGAGCACAGTGAGGTGGTAGGTAGTGAGTTTCAGCAGTGGTGACAGTGATAGTGGGGCATCTCCTCTGGTGCCAATTTTTACAAGCACAGCATGCAGGCTCTTGATCACTGCTGGCAAAAATGCAAAGCTAATGGTGGTGACTGTACTGAAGTACAGTGTTCTGTAGCTAAGAGTTTGCTCTATAAAACAGTGCTATTGTGCTCTTTATTTATGTTGTAGTTTCCATAGAAATAAATAGGAAACATTACTTTTGGAGCAACCTACGTATTTTCTAATGCATCAATGAACATAAAATATCACATACAGCATTTGTACATAAATTTGCAACATATAATTTATGTAGTATAGATAGTTCCATTAATATAATTATACTTATAAATATTTACTGTTGTAATTAATATAATATATAATAGTAGCTTGATTTCCATACTAATTTTGTAATACGTTGCTATTAACCATTCAAGGGTGAAAAAAGTACATCACTTTCCAATAAAAACAGAAAACTGTTCTCTGCCAGACTAGCTATCTCTTTGGGATCTTTGGGATTTCCTGCAAAAAAATTTTACTGTACCTTCTGGTAATCTAAATTTTTTTGTACTTTCAGCAGAGAAACAAATATTTTGCTCACTTGTGTGCTAATGCAGAATCCAGAGCTGTGTGGGAGGTTTCAAAATTCCATTTTTAAGCCATCTAGAAATATTCATAATCACTTGAACTGATTTCATATGACTGACACAATGCAAAGAATATTTTCCATTATAACCAGCACATGTTCAATGACAATTTCTGAGATTAACATGCATCAAAAGAGCCTTCCATAGCTTCCTGCTACTTTAAAAGCTTTTAAAAACATTCACAAAAAACAGTTATCACTGTGAGTTGCTTCTGTTGAAGCCTCTGGCAAATTAGTCACCAATTCAGACAGAAAAAGTATTAGATTAATGATAAGTATTTTCTCTGAATACCTCTACTGAATGCTATGAAACAGCACTTTAAGTACATTCATGGTTTTACAGATGATCATTTATATTCTTATTTGAGTACTAGATATTGAGCAAACAATACAGTTGCATGTTTGATCATTTACAGAAATCAATTTTTCAGTAGCAATAATGAAAATTTCACCATGAAAAGAACTTAAAACTGTCTTTATTGCTATACTAGTTGTCATCCAAAACACTGGCAAAGAAGAAAATGCAAGGATCTTCTAAATATTTTGGTTTGCTTGATTTTTACTACAAAACTTTTTCCAGCCTTTCTAATCAACACTTTCATCACCATTAATTTTCAGTCTCCTGGATTTCTTCTTCACATTTCATAACATGCTACTCTGTGGACTCTGTAATTGCAGTGTATAATGGATGCATATTGGTACAAAGGCTCACTGTGAGGGACAATGAAAGCCCAGGTGAGTCTACCTCATGAACAGTCAGACACTAACATCATTTCTACAGTTTTCTGTTCATTACATTATTATTGTAGTACCTTTTAATTTGAACTATAGTAAAAAACTTGAGATATAAACTTGTGATTGATCAACAACTAAATGCCTCACATTGATTTTAAGGTACCAACAAGAAAAATATCCATCGGAATTAGTGTAGTGTACTGAGTATCAACATTACAAGCGATTGTTCAAAACATAAAATCAAAATTGTTCAAAGAAACTGAAAATGAAGCACCCTTCTTTTGAGGGGCATCTTTGTACTTGCAAAAACAGATTGTCTCAACAGGAAGTCACAGAGGGATTTGGCAAGAAAATCAATATTTCAATGTTGCATATAAAAATATATAAATGTATCATAGGCAGTAGGAAACAGGGTAAAGCTCTTCCCTTGTCTTCTTAACATATATTAACATTCAAACTACTTTTTCTATCTCCTTGCTGACTCACAGATGTCTTGTCCTACCCCTGCTCACTCACTGAGAAATAAGCAATTGAGGAAGATTATGCTCTATCTGTGTGATGAACACAGGAAAATGAAAAAAAAAAAATTGTTATACCTTAAAAGTAAGTAACAGAAAAGCAATAAGCCAACTGTATCAAAAAGGCATCAACTCCTGCGTGGTGAAACAAATTCCAGGGGAAAAAATAAATAGAATACTCCATATTCAATAATATTGCAGTGAAAACAAAGTACTTAAATAAGAATATTTCAGGCTTTAAACTTGGTATATAGATGATGCCATTTGTGATCATTTTCTGAGAAAGTGTGCAGTATAAGCATGATGTATACACGTGTATTTTCCTTTGAGACTGAATGCAATCTTCATTATGTATCTTTGGATGCCTCCTTCAGAGAAAAGATTTAATAAATAAAAACCTTATTTCTTAAAGGAGGAACGGGAATGTGATTTTCTTACAAGTGGCTGTGTGGACTGAACACCTAACCTTTCTTTAGGGCTACTCAAGTAGCAAAATACATTTTGTTATTCATAAAATTATGCCACCCTTGAAGGTGAAAAGAAAATCACAGTGAAAACATATGATCAAAGACCAAATATCATTACCTTTGTCTTCAGCTGCACTATTTTCTCTCTTAATCTGCTTTGCTGACTGTTTTCAAAATAATTAATTTTCACTAACACCACATTTATTTACATTCTCATGTGTTAAACATAAGAACTTTTTTCTTCAATCCTACTCAGTTTTCTTTTTTCTTTTTTTTTTTCTTCTGTTTATACAGGTTTTCTCACCATTTCAATTATATGCATGTTGAGAACCATTCACTACGGTGGTAAGGTATCAGTTTCAGTTGTTTTTGAATTGTACCAAATGGTGTTGAAATCTCCTACCCTGGCTGCTGACTACAAAATGTCTGAAATATTTCAGCTAAAAATACTTAAATCCAATTTTTTAAGAAAAGAAGTCGTTTTGATCATATTTTAAGTCACATAACTGTGCTGCTCAGAGCCTTTAGCACCTGTAATTTTTGAGGCTAAAGCCCAAAACTGGAAGTGCACAAGAACAAGGTGTACTGATGCCCAAGAATCATCATCTCTGTGAAATGGCATTCAAATCTGTTTTGCTTGATATGCTTCTAAAAGCCCTGTTTTCACACAATTAGTGGAGTCCTGCTGTATTCCAGCTTCTGAATTGCTTTAGATCCTATCTGCACTGAATACTCTCCATGTCAAAGATGCAGGAGCCAAGTAAGAACCTAAAATCACTCCTGATTTTTATAAGCACCTCTGGCATCAGGAAAGCATTTGTCTTTTACGCGGTCAGTCCGATGGCTTCCCATTAAAGTAACCAGGCAACATCTTAGGACAGGAGAAACATCCCCTGGCCTGAAATAGGATGAGGATTGGGTTGACCTGCTGGAGAGGAGCTCTGTAGAGAAGGAACTGGGAGTCCTGGTGGACGACAGGTTGACCACGAGCCAGCAGTGTGCCCTCGTGGCCAAGAGGGCCAAAGGCATTCCAGGATGCATTAAAAAGAGCGTGGCCAGCAGGTCAAGGGAGGTGATCCTCCCCCTCTACTTTGCCCTGGTGAGGCCTCATCTGGAGTACTGTGTCCAGTTCTGGGCTCCTCAGTATAAAAAAGACAGGAATCTCTTGGAAAGAGTCCAGCGCAGGGCCACAAAGATGGTGAAGAGCCTGGAGGATCTCCCCTATGAAGAAAGGCTAAGTGAACTGGGTCTCTTTAGCCTTGAGAAAAGAAGTCTGAGAGGGGACTTGATCCAGGTTTATAAATATCTGAGGTGTGGGGGACAAAGTGGCGAGGCCGGACTCTTTTCAGCAGTGTGTGGAGACAGGACAAGGGGGAACGGACAGAAACTGCAGCACAGGAGGTTCCGCACGAATGTGCGCAAGAACTTCTTTACGGTGAGAGTGATGGAGCATTGGCACAGCTGCACAGGGGGGCTGTGGGGTCTCCGTCTCTGGAGATATTCAAGACCCGCCTGGACGCCTACCTGTGTGACCTGGTGTAGGGAACTGCTTTGGCAGGGGGGTTGGACTCGATGATCTCTTGAGGTCCCTTCCACCCCCTATGATTTTGTGATTCTGTGAATAGGGGAAAAATCCACCCAGGGAACAGGGACAGAAACCAGGGAGTAAAATCAGAGGAAGAGAGAAGCTAACATAGGGATGGTGTCAGCAGTGGAGAAGTACTGGAGCTTGGAGGGATGGGACAGAGCAGCGCAGTCCTCTTCTAAGAAGTAAAAATCACAATTACAAGCTTAAGCATTCATCACACATCTGTGAAAGTCACTAGTAAAGGCTTCAGTGACCAATCTGCACAGAGTAACAGGCTGTTTCTGGTATGCCATCTGCTCTGCAGATATAGTTAATGATCCAAGCTGGGGAACTATACTTTGAACGTGCAAGATGGTGCACAAATGTTATGTTTATCCAGAAAAATGAAGATCTAATTTACCTCAAATTGAAGAAGGCATTAGTCAACATTTTATACAATTTCTGCCTTAATCTCTGCCTTCGTTCATCAAATTTCAAATACAAATACTCTTTAAAATATCTTATACTTTATGCTGTGAGGGCAGCATAAAAAAAAAAAAAGAAACATTTATTAAACATCAAAGATCTACGATTCATGTTCATAAAAATATCTACATGACAAAGAATGATTTTAGTTAAAATTTAGTTAAGATTAACCTAAACTGTGGAGTTTAGGTTCTTCACATTCAACAAATTATAAACTGAGTAACATAAGAAGAAAAATCTAACTACACACTCTGAGAAAGTCATGTATGTGATGTAATAAGAGCTGCACCATAATGGATAAGAAACTGGATTTCCACAGACCGTATTAATTCTGGCATTTCCTTGCTTCTGATGTTTTCCTTTGCAACATTAACATCCTTTTAACATGATTTTATTGGACCTCATTATACAAGATGTTAAAACATGAACTTGTCCAGCTCTGTGAGGTGTTCTCGCACACACACTCATAGTCTTAAACTCATAATGCAACACAGGTGAGAAATCCCTCATAGCACTTACAGTATGCACAGCTGAAAAATCTTGCAATATCAACAGCAAACTATTCTGTCAGTGAATCTGCTGAACTCCCTCAACTACTGCATCAAATATGGCCTTGATCACTTTGACCTCTCAATTGGTGGGCATGCAGTGAATAGAGCCTGCAGTGTTTTGGGTCTGACTGAAGTAGCTCTGCATGCTGGAGTCACTGAAGATGTAACATCAAGGAGGCAAGAGTGAAGGGAAAAAAGTAATCTTTGCAGACATTAAGACATCTCAAAGCATGTCTACATGCCACCTCTGGTCTGGAGAATGGACAAACCAAGTGCACTTGTACTATCTCAATGCTTACCTACAGCAAGTTACACCCACCCATGAGAAAGCTCACTAGCTCTATTCATCAGCCAGAGAGAGGTCCAAGTCTGTGGACTGAGGACGGAGAATTTGAGGGAATATTTCGATGGAAATAAAAGAGAATTTAGCTCAGGATATCTACATGAGTGTATGAACAGTAGCTCATGGTCCAGATATTTTTTAGATGGTGACTTCAATAATCTTTACATATACCATTATAACCATCTTGATGACAAACTCCACAGTACAGAGATCTATATAATATCTAGTATATCAAGGATTCTTCTTGCTAGCATGACACCACACCCTTCTTCACTACTACTACTACACACAAAAAAAAATAATTTCTTGAACTGGAATTACAGGACAAGAGCTGGCACAAATTTACAGTGTTAAGATTTAGTAACTAACTGTAGTCATTGTGTACACTTTCAAAACAGTTTTAACAAAATATACAAGCATTACTGAGAATTGAACATTTTATGGTGGCTAAATTCAAATAATATAAATGCCACGTACATACGTGAAGTAAATCTTAGTGAAGATGCCGCAAGGAAAAACAGAAATGCTAAAGTCCCCTACAGAAAGATCTGAGAAGAATTTTAAGTAGTCCCAAATTCTCAACTAATTTCTTTAGGGTAAATCTCTGTTTGTAAATCTCTGTCTCAAAATGACAGTAAAATGAAGATCATTTAGAAGTTATGGGTATGGAAGGAGATTATTGAAGCTGCCCTTTGTACTTTATGTAATATATGAAATGAGATCTTATGAAATTTATGAAATGAGATCTCTTATTTAAAGACAACAGATATCTTTCCTTGCCTTTAGGCAAGGGAGAATGAAAGCATGCTAGATGCTGTGTGGGAGCATTCACATGAGACACTGAGCAGCAGTGCAAGGAAGGAATGGGAACATGGGAAACCATTGTTGTAACGTCATTGCTTCCTTCTATTTCCCATACACATTCTTTTCCAAAGTCAGATGTATTAATGATGAAATATATCATAGCTACCCTCCTGTATTCCCCTCTCTTCTCCTTAGAGTAATACAGTGGTAACAGTGCTCTGCACACCAGCTTATGAACATTCAAGCTGCAAAGAAAATTCCAGAGAATAAAATATCTGGCATCGTATGCCTGCAGTTTGGACATCTACATCTAAGCTAGCCACCTCAAGCTTTCCTGACACCTAACAGGAAGAAATAGATGTATTTCACCTGACCTAGAGTGGTCCACCGTGTCAAATAGAGATGATTTATGAGTAATGGTTGCTACTCTCCACTGAAAACTAAAGAGGATCTAAATGATTAGATCTCAGCAAGACATAAGAGAGTAAATATCACATTTTACATACACAGTTTATTCTACATATACCTCTGCAATCTTCCTGCACCCCATCAAAAAGATGGATCAAATTCAGATAAGGTCTTTGGAGAAGGGGCAGAAAGTCCTGATGTTTTGTTCCTGCTCTTTCTGAACATGCAGCAGAGAAAATGTTGATGAACAGTACTGCCAGGCAATGTGCGCTCTCCCCACACAGCTTGTCTGACTCATGAAGTTTTCTGTGGAATCTTTTTTACCTGCAGCACTGACTACAATAACAAAGAGTAGTGGCTCCTGCTATATTTTCATGTAACAGAACCTCAGCTTCTCTGAACCAGTCATTGACTACTCAATTGAAGGAGCTATCATTGACAAAGCATACATTAATCTATTAAATGCTTCTATTTTTTGAGATGACACTATTGCTGCCACAATATTTCAGATCTCCTGTACAGACACCTGTTGATAATACGGATGAAACTTTGTGAGCCTGTAGACAGGCCAAGAGGATGCAAAGTTGCACAATAATTCCAATAGATCTTACTGCATCAGGCTGGGATGATGAGTACTGATGCACTAGAGTCCTTTGCTGGTGTGCAACACACATAGGAAGTGAAACAACAAAGAGTTTAATAAATTCAGGTAAATATTTATATTACTTATGACCATAATGACTGTTTCTTTCACAAACATTGCACAGTCTTATGGCTGACACAAGCCCATGTGCTATTTAAATCAAGATGGATTTACCTAATATAAAACTGGGTTTGTATTTGCAAAGTTTTACAGAAAGAGGTCACATTAAGATGTATTCATGGTATAAACTGATATAATCTAAGGCAATCTTAGCCTATGAATGAGAAAATTGAGGAGGTATCTTTGGGGTCAAAAATTTCCTTCCCTGGCACATTCTTATCCGTGGAAGGGTTTCCTACATGTTTGTTTTTGCAACCTGATTAATGGGTTCACTTAGTTCAGAGTTCTAAGCTTCTTTCAAGTTTTTTTTTTTAATACCTGAAAACATTTCAAAAACACATTTTAAACTGCCTTTGGCACAAATGCACATTCAAAAATATCAAAGGGTCTGATGGTCAAGTCATAATTTAAGTCATTGGACTCTGTAAAATACAATCTTCTACATTCTGAAATGCATCTATATATGCACTGTGGGGGGAAGAAAAAAAATTATTTTTGTTTGTTTACATTAGATGAAAGAAGGAAATATGCCTTCCCTTAATTGTTGGGGCAGGCAGGGCAAATGCCACACCACAATCACACTTTTTGTTTCAGCATCAGTTACCTAATAGCTCAGAGCTCACAGAACACTTTCCCCTTCTCTGTGGGGAGGATGGGCTATAAGATTGGCTCCTTTCACAAAAAGGAAGAAAGAAGGAAAAGGAGTAAACCCTCTTCAGCAGTTGCAAAGGCAAGGAAGTTCCACCAGCCTGGAACGGAGTGGAGCTCATTTATTGTCCAAGTCAGATTCAGGAGGAAATAGTAATAAACCACTAACACTGGAAATCTCCCTGCTCCCACTTCCTAAATTTTTTCTCCTTTTTCTCACTCCCTCTCCTTCTCTCTCATTGTTTTTTGTTTTGTTTTAAATAATAATTAAAACAAAAAACAACACATGAAGATAAGCCTATGGCCTTTTGTTTTCTTGCCAAATCAGCAGTATGTGCCAGTGCAGGTGAATCTGCAAATGCATATTCACGCTTCCCCAATATATATGAACTGGAAATTAGCAAGAAGATACTGAAAAATGCTTCCTGTTTTTACTCTGCTTACGATCCCATGATGTCCTCCAGACTTTTTATCATTTTGAATTAGTTTTAAGTGTATGCTTTCTAAAATATCAGCATTTCTAGTTATCACTGATCTCTTTCAGCAGAAAAAAAACCATCACAGTGAGATACAGGAAAAGAGCCGCACTATGCAATGCTGTCTGGATTATATCTGATTTCCCAGTACCACAGACATGCCATAAGCAAAACTGGTGTATCAAAAATGCTTTGGAGTTATCATTTAATATTCAAAGCAATAACAAGTCATCTCCTGTTATATGCATAAAATTCAACACCCCCTCAGAAAACCTGAATTTATTTTCATTCCTCTTGCTTTTCAAAACTAACCAGGGCCAACAAATGCAAAGAAAAAAAAGAAGTAAACTTTGAAGCTGAAATTTAAGGCAATGAAAGTCAGGAAGTTCAAAAGTTAATGTTCCTATGGCTGTGTTAACTTGGCCATGTTGCAAATACATCATGCAAATACTTCAAGCTATTTTGTTAGAGGTATATTGTACTGTGCCATAAAACATAAAATATACTGTTTTCATATGGAAAAGATTTTGTACCAGCA